>NC_140586.1:785676015-786378781 GCF_964204655.1 Triturus cristatus | reverse complement strand
TATTAGGCCTGGGCAAAAATTTCGTTCCGTTCGCGGAAATTGCGATAATTTGACGTTCCGCGGAGAGCGCGAAAATGTCAAAAATTCCGGTTTCCGCAGCTTGGCGATAATTTGTTTCTTGCTCGCGCTGTAAAATGATACATTCTCGCGCGCGCGCGATCGCCTTACCTGAATCCCTGCGTTCGCCGACAAGTTTTCTTGATCCGGTCGCGTTCTCCATGAGATGTTGTATTGTTTTTAGCCATTTGCGCTGTCTCGCGACAGTTCGCGCCCGCAGTGACGTCATGCGTCGCGCAATCACGTCTTTCTTCTCGCGATCATGCACCGCGAGAACAACTCAAAACAAGATGGCCGCGCCCGCAAGCAACCACATGGGTAAGTTGGCGACCCGCAACCATGCAGAAAATCTCGCGAACATGCCGGAAAAAAACTTCCGCATCTTCGCGATATTTCTGCTTGTTTGCGATAATTTTACACATTCTCGCGATAATTTGCGAAGGTTAATTCCGCAAATTCCGCCCACCCCTAAGTACTATTAAGAAGCCGAGGCGCAGTATCATTCAAGCTGGAGCACAGGAAGAAGCTAACCCAACTTCAGAGGACGTAACGCACTCATACTGCAATACTTTTAAATATTTGAAAAAGGAAACTTTTTCATTGTAGTTTATAGAAGAAACTTACAGGCATGAAAACAGAGTGCGGTTACATTGTGAGTGCCTCTGCCTCTCCCTCACCACCCCTTACTCCCCCTTACTCTAACCTCACTGCCAAGGTGGATAAACTCTTCCGCCTTTTGTAAAGTTAGTACTGGAAGGGTGCCCCTGTGCTCCTCTCTACAGATGTACCCACAGAGCAATCTAGAAACATGCTGGGCTAAAATAATTTTGCACAGTAAAACCATGCAAATTACCTGTGTTTTGCGTTTGCCAAAAACCTCAGTGTGTGTGGGAAATTAATGGTTCCATCAGAAGTATTCAAGCAATCAATCAGCATTTATAAAGCGCAACTCAGTCACCCATAGGGGTATCAGGGCGCTGGGTCTCAATCGAAGAGCCAGGTCTTGAGTCTCTTTCTGTAGTCTGCTAGCGAGGGGGCCACACAGAGATGGAGGTAGAGGTCGTTCCAGGTCATGGCTGCGATGTAGGAGAAGGAGCGGCCGCCACTGCGGGTGCAGCGGATAGGGGGGGAGTGTGCGAGGGCGATTGAAGAGGAGCATAGGTGTCTAGTGGGTTGGTGGAAATTCAGTCGATGGTTGAAGTAGGCAGGTCCTGGGTCGTGGAGGGCTTTGTAGGTGTGCTTGAGGATCTTGAACTAGCATCTTTTCTGGTTAGGGAGTCAGTGGAGGTCTCTCAGGTGAGGTGTATGCATAATCAACTGTAAGTACTAAGAACCAACTTAGTATCCGCAGCATACTTTTTACTGTATAACTAACAACTAACGCCCAAAGTGTTTCGAGTTATCACATAAGTAGCATGACAAGCAACAAGCTATAAATGAACAAGGGAGAATTATAAGATGTTCCCTGAGTGCAATAGTGAAAATCTGAAGCAGGGAAGCACTGATTTGACCAGCAATGCTGACAAATTAGAAAATGCTCAAGGAGCGAAGACTTTGAGAACTAGAGGACCGAATTAGTAGACCATAAAGCAAATAGCTTGCCCCAGTGTCATCATCATTGCCAGCGTTTACTGGTGCAAAATAAAAACATCTAAGCGCACCAAATAATGTGGATAGCAACAATATGTTTTAATGGCACCTGCAACAATATGAAATATAGATTTGCTAAAACTGTGTGGAACTCACTTTTGGAATGGATGGTATTTTTAGATTGTTAGTGGAAGCGAGGCATTGAGGGGATAGAAAGCTCCCTGTTTTATGTGGCAGAAGATCTGCATATCATGTTGCTCCTACATTGAGCAATCTTCTTATCAATTACTGATTTTCATTCCTATAATTGCCAAAATCACAGATCCTCGGGATGGTATGAAAAAATACTCAATTCCTTTCTTATATCAAGCATGGGAGTTCCCAATTCAAATCCATTGCTCCACCAAAAGCAATCCAGCATTCATGAGCACATCTTGGTTTAGTAATACTCTGGTTAATGACTTCTCTGTGATTCCATAACACTTCATGGAGCTAGGTTGCTTGCGGCAACTGCGCCATTCATTCCTTCTCATTATTCCCTTCTAGGCAATAGATTCTATCTCATAAAGCCAAACAACAGCTGTTGTGGAATGTCAGGTGAATATATATCTACTTGTTATCTGATTGTTAAATGATTGATGGGCAAAAATAAACATGATAAATATGTGCTTTGATAAAGTGAATAGGTGAATTAGATCGTTTGATAATAATGCAAAAAGACGTTCATTTTACCTCAGCTGTAGAAGCAATTGCCTTATAAACAGCCCACTCTGTATTTGGAATTCAAAGTCTTCTGCAGTTTCCAACTCATTTTCCCGACCTGTTGTAGACTATCTTTATATCTCCAAACTCATCAGAAATAACTCAAGTTTTCAAAAGCCTTCGATTTGGCATGTCGGTTGGATTTAAGACTATTTTTGGCTCTATTCCGTCATTGGTCAGTTCTTTAGTCTCCAGTTTCTATGGCAGATGTTCAACTACACTTCTGACAGTTGGTTGTGCAATTATCATTTTTCTTCTAACAAAGAAATAAAGCCACAAACGTCAATGCCAACTACTCGCCCAAAGAGCAACGGTGCCGGGACAATATGGCATTCTACTTCAGAGGAGATTTGTTGTTGCCATTCAGTGAACACTGGCTTTGTTATTTGGCAATCTGCGGGCTCCTCTGGAGAAACCCTCCTTCTGGTGGATCAACTTTTTTGAAACAATCTGCTTGGATGTTGCCTTGAAGTTGCCACCTGTTAGTCCTGGCATCCTTGGCGTGGGTTACTCCAGTATTTTTGCCTTTGCCTCCTGTGTTTTTACTGTGTGTTGGATTACGTTTTTGCTGGTCTAGATGCTTTGGGAACTTTGCCACTGCTGTTCAGTGCCAAAGTGCAAGTGCTCCCTCTGTAAATGTTTGTTATGGATTAGTGTGTCCACAATTGGCTTATTTGATTAACTGCTAAGTCCCTAGTACAGTGCACCATGTGTGCCCAGGGCCTGTAAACCAAATGCTGCTAGTGGGCTTGCAGCACAGATTGTGCCACCCACACAAGCAGTCTTGCAAAAGGGTCTTAGGCCTGCCCATGCAGTGCCTCTGTGCAGTTCTTACTACCCTGTCAACCTGCCAAGTGCACCCACTTGCCAGGCCCTAACCTTCCCTTTTCTTACATGTGAGTCACCCCTAAGGTAGGCCCAATGTACCCATGTGGGCAGGATGCAGTGTATGTGAAAGGTAGCACGTGCCCTGATGTGCGTAGCCGTGCCTGATAGTGAAATACTGCCTATTTCGTTTTTCACTATTGAAAGGCTATCTGTCCAATAGGATAGAATGGGGAGTTTACTTGTAACATCCTATAAGTATAACTGACCATGGGAACAAGATAGGAAAATGGAGTTTAGTATGCCTGAACTCAGAATCTAACCCAGGATGATTTTTACATTCTGGGTCTGAAAATACCACTTTTAGAAAGTAGGTATATTCTTCCTTAGCCATACCGTATGCCTCTGCTAGGGTTGTGTCGTGACTGTCTGGCTTTGAAGTGACAGGGGCTGGGGATGTGTATTCTGTTCAGACAGCCACTTGGGGGGTGAGGTGTGTCCTGCCTTTCTAGGGTGAGTCAGGGCTGGGCTGGATAGACCTGGGCTGCATTCAGAGTAGGGGGAGGAGATTTATTTCACACCTGAATGGGCCTGGCCTGCCTTGGACAATGCTGTCTCCACCTACTGCCAGGAAGCTGGGCCAAAGAGGACAAAACTGGTTTTGCTGAGCACAGACATTCTCTGCCTCCAGAGAACAAAGGATTTTGTACTGTAAAAAGTTGGGTCCAGACCCTTGATCTTTAGATCACTTTTGGAATGCAAGAGGAACCTCTGCCAAGGAGAAGAGCTGGGAGAAGCTGGAGTAGAAGTACTACCCATTTCCTGTGTGCTGTCTCGGATTGGCCTGCAATAGCTGCTTCTGCCAAGGAGAGGAACTGTGTGGGCATCCTGCTTGAAAACGTATCTCCAAGGGCTTGAGGTAGAGCTGGCCCCCTGTTCAAGAAGTCTCAGGAACAGCAAATACTTCACCATCCTTCTGGGCACTGTCTCTGGAATAGATGGTTTCAGCCCCCGCAGTAGAAAAGAGCAGGCAACTCTGTCACCGAGTCGATCACTGGTACCGTTTCCTGAAGGCACCGCAGAAGGCACTTCTGCACTTCGCGCTGCATCCTTGGTCTCACCTACGCTGCTGGGCGACTGCCACGAGCCGTTGTTTGCACCACGTCCCGTGGGCACAGCACTCCACACCAACTCGCTTCACTTTGCCCAGACATCACCGACACTGCCGCTGCTCGACCCGAACATTGACCGGCTCCATCGCCCGCACCATGACCTGCCTGCACCACATCGAGCACAGCCTCACTCCACATCGTAAGCCTTGGCCTCACTGATGCCGTTGGGCAAACGTCACAGAGCCCCTGCCTGCATCGCACCGTGAGGGCACCGCACATTGCACTTCTTCCACTTCACATTGCAACCACGACGGTGTTCCCGAGTGGCCCGCACCAACGTGTCAGCCGCAATGAGAAAGGTACTGTCTACAAGTCTGTCGATGCTTTAGCTGACCCGTACCGATGCGGTCAGCTGGAACTGTTAGACTCTGTTGTTTTCAGCATCGCGGTAGCCCCGTACGGAGCTACCGACTCGGAAGAACTGTGTTTTCACGTTATGTTTGCAATTTGAAGGTTATTTTGCAAAGTACCTATTTTTACAGCATTGTTAGTCGGATTTTTGTTGTATTTGGTCTTGTTGTTTTAGATAAAGTTTTGCTTATTTTTCTGGTGTGGTGTTCATTTGTGGTGTTTTCACTGTGTTACTGTATGCATGCACAAATGCTTTATACACTGCCTCTGAGATTAACCTGTCTGCTTGGGCCAAGCCTCTGAGATAAGCCTGTCTGCTCGGGCCAAGCTACCAAGCGGGTGAGCAGGGGTTATTTTAGAAGTTTATTCTTCTTACCCTTACAAGGAAGAAGGGTCCATTCTTGGACAAAGGTGCAAACCATGGGAGACGGCCTTTACAACGAAACTATTACAACGCATGCTATTACATCGCCTGCAACGCAAAAGGTGTGCAGCAGTGGGTGGAAGGTGTTGGATTTAACTCCAACACCTTCCCTACTGTTGCACACACTGGAGTTGGAATAGAAAATTAATCAATTTCGACTCCCAGCGCCCCCCCGACAGAAAGCCGGAGTAAAGGTTTGCGTTGCAACTGCATGAGATGTAATGGCATGCGTTGCAACGTCACCTATTCGCAAACCATTGCCAACTAGAGACCCCCATTTCTAGCACTGGTGGTCAGCGGTGGGGATCCGGACTTGCATGTGTGCCTTACATATAGTAATTGGTGTTCAATACTTGTATAGTGCAGACCATTATGAAACCATATACTAATGGTGAACGTTTCTTTTTGGAATTTTCTGCAACTTGAGAACTGCCAAATTTCTTATCATGACCAAGCCAGCATCAATTGCATCTACTGGTATCGAATTTGAAGATAGGGTGGAAACCTACACTGTGTCTCAACTAAATGCCATCTGCAAGAAATTTTAAAACGCTGTAAGAGGCCTCACCAAGAAGGAGGAATACCAAAAGGCCCCGAGGGCCTTGTTGGAATCCAGAAATGCCAGTGGGCAGGATGAGGATCCTATGGTGGAGGCGGAGAATTTGGATGGCCGGCAGGAGGGGCTGTTGAATCTGCCGGGGGGAGGGTACCTTCCAGAGATGGCAGCAGTGCGTTTTTAAGAGGTCTGCCTTTCAAGAGTGCATGAGAGGGAGCTTGTTAGGCTCAGGCTGGGGAAGGAGGACTTGGAAGAAGGGTCCTTACTTGGACAAAGGTGCAAACCATTGCAAACTAAAGACCCCCATTTCTACACACACTCACAGATCCTCGGGATGGTATGAAAAAATACTCAATGCCTTCTCATGCATGTGAGTTCCCATTTCAAATCCATTGCTTCACCAAAAGCAATCCAGCATTCTTAAGCACATCTTGGTTTAGTAATTCTCTGGTTAATGACTTCTCTGTGATTCCATAACACTTTATGGAGCTAGGTTGCTTGCGGCAACTGCGCCATTCATTCCTTCTCATCATTCCCTTCTAGGAAATAGGTTCTATCTCATAAAGACAAATAATAGCTGTTGTGGAATGTCAGGTGAGTATATACCTACTTGTTAACTGTGAAAAAAACAGAAATAAATGTTGTGGTATCTCTTTGTATCCAGCTTCAGGGAGTTTCATTGAAAATGGTCGATGGCCAAATATAGACAAGGTAAAGATGTGCTTTGATGAAGTGAATACGTGAATTAGATCGTTTGATAATAATGCAAAAAGACGTGCATTTGACCTCAGCTGCAGAAATAATTGCCTTATAAACAGCCCACTCTCTATCGGAATTCAAAGGCTTCTGCAGTTTCCAGCTCATTCTCCCGCCCTGTTGTAGACTATCTTTATATCTCCAAACTCCTCAGAAATAACTCAAGTTTTCAAAAGCCTTGTCGGCTGGCTTTAAGACTATTTTTGACTCTATTCCTTCATTGGTCAGTTCTTTAGTCTCCAGTTTCTATGGCAGATGTTCAAGTACACTTCTGACAGTTGGTTTTGCAATTATCATTTTTCTTCTAATAAAGAAATAAAACCACGAACGTCAATGGAAATCATGACTCGCCCACAGAGCAACAGTGCCGGAACAATATGGCATTCTACTTCAGAGGAGATTTGTTGTTGCCATCCAGTGAACACTGGCTTTGTCATTTGGCAATCCACGAGCTCCTCTAGAGAAGCCCTCCTTCTGGTGCTTAAACCTTTGCTTGGATGTTTCTTTGAAGCTGACACCCATCACATATTTTAATATGTAGGAAATAATTTGACCGGTAAGAATAAATGCACCAGGTGTACTACACTGCTGCAGCTCCCCCTCCTGAAATGTGCAGCATATGGAGAGCCATCAATACCGACCACACCTAACCCAACACCTATCTCAATAGCTGCTCCGTCCCCTGCTCCGGCCAGAGCCGGACTACAAAGCCCTCCTTCCTCCTTGGATTCCATTCACCCTCACTCCATCATGTGCACACGTCAACAAGACTGGTGTTGTCATAATCAGCCGTTGCTATTCTTCAAACTATCATCACCATCTCCTGCATCCTCTATGATTCAACTTCCACAATTCATGGAATACTGATGTGAACTCCTAAAACTGAAAATAACTAATTAACAGTGATAAGATCTGCATCGCAGCATGCAAAGAACAGTTCCTGCTTTTTTGGAAATTGCATGAAGAAAGGTTTCTTTAAAAGGAACAGTTTGTACCTTTTACCTTTTGCTCTTTTTGATATACATTTTGTACCCAGCCAGAATAATTAGAACATAATATGATAATGAAGCTTAAATTAATGAATATACCAGTGGTAGTAAGTTATTGCTTTAGATTATCTTTATGTTTCATCATTATTTCGAAATATTAGAGTTTCTTGGAGGTTGATAATTATGCGTTACCCTTGTTGTGTTTCCAAGAGAACACTGCATGATAGAGGCAAAACTGATCAAAGGGCATTACCCTGCATGCTTTACTCCACAAAATCTTTTACAACTCAGGGCTTTACACTGCAAACCATTACAACGCATTCTCCATTACAATGCCATAGTGGAGCTAGAATAGTAAATTGCGTTGTAATGGGTAATGCGTTGTAATGGAATGCATTGTAAAGTCCTGTGTTGTAAAAGATTTTGCGGAATGAAAAATGCGGAGAAATGGCGCGCTTTGTAAACGCATGCGGAGTAAAGTGACATATTCTTCACCTTCAGTAGCTGCTTAGCCGGAAGGACTACAGACTGTGCTTATCACAATCATACATGGTATATGAATGTGAATCATCTTTGAAACTCTAAATATGCTTTTTTTATATTAAGGTAGTACTAATGTGCTAAATTAGAAGAACACGTAGAAGTAGTGAATAAGGGTGTTAATGCTACAGCTTCCATAGCAATCATGGTGCAGTATTTTTTCCTTTTTAAACTTCCTTGCTGGTTTAAAGCTTATCTTTATTGTGTTAACAACTCACATCATGTGCTCTAGATAAGGGGTTAGGTTTTAAAATAGATATTTAAAAATGTACATTTTGTTTTCCAGTGATCCTTGATTGCGCTGCTCATTTATAGAGTATTCGGTGTTCCAATAATTGTGTTTGGTGTAGGAGAGTAGGATCTGCTTCACATGGGTACCCCCACTTTTTGCTGGTGTTTCACTGTTTTTCGACCTTAGTCTGGCTTTGGCCCTGCTAATCAGGACCCCAGCCTAGCTGCTTCCTCTCTAAAATGGTTTCCATGTACATTAGGTACATTTCTAATTGGATTCTGGAGTGCCTTATAAGCCCCTAGTATATGGTATACTATATAACTAGGGCATAGGTACGTCAGAGGCCTACCAGGGGCTGAAGCATGTATTATGCCACCCCTGGGAAGCACTCCAAAATGGCACCACAGGTTTGCTACTGCAGCCTGGGTAAGGTGGTGCTTGCACCCCTTACAGTGGTATAGGCTACCTATATCACTACCATTGCACACACATATAAAACCTATAAGTCACTCCTATGGCAGGCCTTAACAATCCTGAAGGCAGAGTGCTTGGTTTTAATGTGAGAGGGTGCCCCTGCATGAGCAGAGCCCCTCTGCAGCATTCGGAGTACCTCCTCTGATGCTGTTTGTGGTGCAGCCTGACCATATACTCTTAAGTGCATTATAACCTCACGGTAAATGCTAACTTTGGGATGGCTGCACTGAAACATGTTGTGTTTGGTGTCAAACGCTTTGGAATACTACCCCCCCACCAGTTCTGGTGGCGGGGGTAGCATTCCACCCTTCTAGAGGGAGACACATGTTCACACTGGTCTAACCCAGTAGGACTTTCTACAGCCCTGGCATCACAAAATGGATGCCTCTGCCACAGACACGGGTCTGGCCTCCTGCTGCTGACCGAAACTCTGGCAGGGGAGGCCTGGACAATAGGTTTCCTGTCCCAGGGAGGTGTAACCACCTCCCCAGACAGGCAGATGTGTATTGGGGCTGGGCGGGAGCACTCTCTGGTGTTTTGAAGTCCTGCACTGGGGGCACACTTGGTGTCCCTGTGCATAGTCCAGTTCCAACCGGTTGCAGGGGCTACCTGCCCCTGCTCTGGCATGAAACTGGACAAAGGAAATGGGTGTAACCACCCCTCTTTCCAAACCCTCCCATAGGTGGGTCCCTAGAGTATGTCCAACCCCCAAACTTTGTGTAAGTATGGGAACCCAGTCCTTGCGACTTTTGATTACCCTGGATGAAACTCTGCAACATATATCCTGGACCTTCGACGTTCTACTTTGACTAGAAGAATGAAGAAATCTCCCTTGGGGTCAAGGAGTGACTCTCCTGCTTGGCAGGCACCAAAGAAGCAACTGACTGGTCTGCATCGCTGAAGCTCCCGCCGGACACCGAAGTCTTTGCATCACCCGAGGGGGATTTCCAGACTTCCCCGAGGCTATCCTGAGTTCACAGCAAAGCTGAGGCCCGTGGCTATCGTGGGTGACGTGGAACCATGACCCCTGGACACCGTGTACTTTTGCAGCAACACCATCTTCCTGGTCTTCCTTGAAGTTGTGCTTTGGGCTCCGAGTAGCCCCAGCCTTGAGCACCTCCTGCACCGAAGATTGCTGGCCTCCACTCCATGAGAGACCCGTGGGCCAGTTTCAAATGCGACCCCTCGAGGCTCCTTCGCGATCGCTAGCCCGTTGGCTAGTAGATCCCCATGAAGGCAACTCCTCTTCTGACTGGGCATTCCTGGTTGCTCCAAATGTGCCCCAACTTACCCTTGCTGGGTGAGTCCCCCAGACCTTGCTGGTCTGCAACGACGTCCTTTCTCTGATTCCAAGTGACTTGCCGTTGGCAAGTCTTGTTGGGTCCAATCTGGTCGCCGACACCGCAGCACTCAACAGACTTTGTGGGACAGCTCCAATACAGCTCCTGGTTGTCATCGGCGCCTCCTTGACCTCGTGGCTGAAGAGTCAAGACACCCGTCAACTCACCTGAAGCACCCGACATCTGTGGGCATTGGTCCATCGTGTCCCTAGTCACTGGCAAGTGACCCAGACTCTGTCCCCTCTGCTTTCAGGTTCCTTCCATCCAAGATCCAGGCTTGGATCGCTTCGGACACTTCTCCTCTTCACGGCAGCAGCACTTCTTCGCCAGCTTCAATTTAAAAGACAACTATGCACCCGGCTTCCCTGGGTGAGGTAACACGCGTACTCCGGTGCTCCCACGGGTGCTAGCCCTAGCCCTAGAACGTCCTAAGTCCAAAAGAGTTTGGTCCTACCTCGATTCTAAGTGTCCCTAATCTTTAAATTTCCAACCACGACATTGCCCATAGAAGCTAATGGGAACCCACGGCTGTGCTTACACACTGCACACGGTCCCCGTGGGTCCCCTGTGTCACTACCTTAGGTGGTTCCTTGGGGTCCCAGCGATTCTACAGGCTCTAGGCCTGGTGTCTAGTTCAGTCGTGGTTCTTATACCACTTTATTGGTATATGGTTTTGTACGCCCCTAGGGCCCAAACGGGGTTTTGTGCTATTATTGTTGATTGCTAACTTGTAAATTAAGTACTTTGAACTCCAGTATCATAAAGAGACTAGAGGGGTATGTTTTATCTTAAATACATATATTTAAAATATATACCTGGTGTGGTTGTCCTTTAATTTGGTCATTCAAGAGATTATAGACTGGCTAAACACGCTGCTTTACATTCCTTCAAGACTTAGCCTGAAGGCTGCTCTCCATAGCTACCACAAGGATAGCTTTCAATAAAGGTTGTCTTTAACCTATTCACCATAAGGGGTTGTTTGGACTGGTACAAGGTGCCCACTATAATTAGTGGACAGCATATACCAGGCCAACTTCTCACATTGGTGTGCAGTGTGTGGGATTCCAGCTTGCTATTGTTTTACCAGATAATCTCAATTGAATTGATCAACTGAAAACCACTAAAGGAACCTTAGGTACATATAATATCAAGTTTAGTGTACAGTAAGTTCTACTGAACTTACAGTTGTGTGTTAAGGGATAGCACACCCTTTCTACAACTCAAGAGAGTTTAGTAGGCCACATTTGTGTAGGTAGTGCAATACACCACACCACATTAGTAATGTCTAATCATCCAGGAACCAGTGGGACCCTGCCAGAAGCCAGTGAGCTTCTCCCCAATAGATATGAGGATCTCTCCTTTGCACAGCTTAGGGCCTTATTTTCCATTAGGAAGCTGAAGACAGGCAAAAGCCCAACCACCCAGCATCTCATAAAGATACTCAAACTGGATGATCTCCCACTACCTAATGTGTCTGGTGGAGTAGGCAGAGTGGGTGGGGCAGCAACTCCCCTGACCCTACCTCTAATGCTGACCAAACTGATGACAATAATCAGGATCTGGTGAACCCAGCTCCCCTGGATGAAGATGATGAGGATGACAACAATGCTCTTTGTTCCTCCAGGAAGAGTTAAAAGTAGGGTTAGAAGGGATAGATCTCTCTCAAGGGCATCTGTCCAGTCTACCTCATCTGTAGGGACCTCTATTTCTTCTCATAGAGGGAGGGAAACCTCCCAGGAGAGGCGAGAGAGACTGCTGAAGTATGAGCAAGATAAATCCAACCTCAGAAATCAGCAGATGGCCCTAGATAGGGAAGCCCTAGAGCTCTACAGAGCTAGTAAAAAGGAGGGACTAGAGTCCCTTGGTGGCAGCAATTTCCCTAGAGATAGCGAGAGGTCTTATGACCATAGAAACCTAAGTAAGATTGTCCCTCCCTACCAGAGTGGGGATGACATCCACAAATGGATAACTGCCTTGGAGAGGGCCTGTAGGGCCTGTAAAGTGCAGACGGTCCCTCAAGGTCAGTGGGCAGCAATCTTATGTATGGCTCTCCTTTGCAGACAAAGGTAGAGATAAGCTCCTCACTGTAAGAGAAGAGGATGCTGATGATTACCAGGTCTTGAAAAGTGCACTGATAGATGGGTTTGGCCTAACCACTGAGTAATACAGGTTAAAGTTCAGAGATACCCAAAAAGCACAAAATCAAGACTGGGTTGACTTTGTTGACTGTGCTGCTAAGGCTCTGGAAGGTTGGTTATTGGGCAGTAAAGTGTGTGACTTCATAGGATTGTACAATCTGATAATGAGGGAGCAGATTCTTAATAACTGTCAAAATCAGCTGTTGCACCAGTACCTGGTAGACTCTGATCTGCCCTCTCCCCAAGAATTGGGAAAGAAGGCAGACAAATGGGTCAGAACCAGGGTGAGGCAGAAGGTACAGAACCAAGGTGGTGACCCAAAGAAGCAGGATTCTAAGAACTCTGACAAGGGTGGGGACAAGGGTAAAGACCAGAAGTCTTCTCAAGGGCCCCAAAAATCTTCTTCTAATGGGGAGTTACAGTCTAACAAGGGAAAAGGACAAAAGAAACCGTGGTGCAAAATCTGTAAACAGAAAACTCACTGGACCAGTGACTGCACCAAGTCAAAAGAATCTATTCTAGCCACCATTGCCCCTAAGGCAACTGTTCCCCCTAGTACAGCTAGAATAGGTGGTGGCAATGTCCAGAATAAGGGTGTAGTAGGGTTGACCCTGGGTTCTGAGACGGACTCTGGCCTAGTCAGAGTTCCAACTCAGGCTGTGCTTGTCTGTGATTGGGGCATGGATATGTCCCCCTGTGTGAGTCCCAGTAACCTGGGCAAATACAGACAACAGCCTTTAATAAATGGAGTAGAGGCTTGGGCATTCAGGGACACAGGAGCAAGTGTCACAATGGTGACAAAAGATCTTGTGGATCCTGGGCAGATATACTTGGTGAAATGTACCAAGTGACCAATGCTAGCAATGTCAGAACAGACCATTCTCTGGCAGTTGTTAACTTCTCCTGGGGAGGGTTAACTGGCCTAAAGAAGGTGCAGACCTACCAGTACAGTGCTTGCTTGGCAATGATCTAGAGACTTCAGCTTGGGCTGAAGTGGAGCTCAGGACACATGCAGAAATGTTAGGGATCCCTGCTCATGTCTTTGCTGTGACTAGGTCACAGGCCAAAATGTCTAACGCTGGACAGGCCCTGGATTCTGGAAAAATGGACCAGGTGCCTCACAAGAAGAGGAGCAGTAGGGTTAAGGCAGAGCCTTCCCACCTGACTCAGAATACTGATCAGTCTCCTCAGGGAGATGATCCTAAGCCTGAAGAAGGAACTGTCCCAGAGGAGGTTGAACCTGACCAGATTGAGTTCTTGAGGACGGGGGGCCCTTCTAGGTTTGATCTGAGCCAGAAGCAGAAAACCTGCCCCTCTCTTGAACCCCTCAGAAAGCAAGCTGCTGATGAGGCTGCTGGGAATACTAGTGGCACCCATAAAGTTTATTAGGATGATGGACTCCTTTACTCAGAGAGTAGAGACCCCAAGCCTGGTGCATCCAGGAGGTTGGTTATACCTCTTAAGTTTAGGGGCTTCCTATTGACACTAGCCCACGATATTCCCCTAGCAGGACACCTGGGCCAGAACAAGACTTGGGACAGAATTGTCCCTCACTTTCACTTGCCCCACATGTCTGAAGACACTAAGGAGTTTTGGCGCTCCTGTGTGACCTGCCAAGTCAGTGGCAAAGCAGGTGGCACTACAAAGTCCCCCCTGATACCGCTACCTGTGGTGGGGGTGCCCTTTGAAAGGGTAGAGATTGACATTGTTGGTCCCATGGATCCCCAAACAGCATCTGGGCACAGATTTATACTGGTGGTGGTGGATCATGCCACCAGGTACCCAGAGGCAATTCCCCTAAGGATCACTACAGCACCTGTGGTAGCAAGAGCTCTCTTGAGTGTATTCTCAAGAGTAGGCTTTGCTAAGGAGGTAGTATCCGACAGGGATGCAAACCTCATGTCTAGTTACTTGACTGCTATGTGGAAGGAGTGTGGAGTGAACTACAAGTTCACCACACCCTATCACCCACAATGCAATGGTTTAGTTGAAAGGTTCAACAAAACCTTAAAGGGCATGATTAAAGGGCTCCCAAAAAAGCTTAGGCGACGATGGGACATACTCTTGCCCTGCCTTTTATTTGCATACAGGGAGGTGCCTCAAAAGGGGGTTGGCTACAGCCATTTTGAACTTTTGTTTGGTCACCCTGTCAGGGGTCCATTGTGTCTGGTTAAGGAAGGATGGGAGTTACCTCTCAAGCCCCCCAAACAGGACATAGTGGACTATGTACTTGGTCTCCGCTCCAGGATGGCTGAGTATATGAAAAAGGCAACCAAAAACCTTGAGGCTAGCCAGGAACTGCAAAAAGCCTGGCATGACCAAAAGGCTGTACTGATTGTTTACCAGCCTGGACAGAAAGTGTGGGTGTTGGAGCCTGTGGCCCCAGCAGCCCTCCAGGACAAATGGAGTGGCCCCCATACAATAGTTGAACAGAAAGGGGAGGTTACCTACTTGGTAGACCTTGGAACCCCTAGGAGTCCCCATAGGGTACATCATGTCAACAGACTTAAACCATATGTTGACAGGGCAGACATGGGCTTGCTCATGGCTACTGATAAAGGACAGGAGGAAGAGAGTGACCCACTCCCTGACCTGCTTTCTCAGAACACTGATGATGGGTCAGTTGAAGGTGTAGCCTTGGCAGGCAGCCTAACTGTCCAGCAGCAAACTGACTGCAGAAACCTTCTCAGTCAGTTCAGACATATGTTTTCTCTGACTCCAAGTCAGACCACCTGGTGCACTCATGAAGTGGACACTGGAGACAGTCTACCTGTGAAGAATAAGATCTACAGGCAACCTGACCATGTCAGGGACTTTATAAGGACAGAAGTCCAAAAGATGTTGGATTTGGGAGTGATTGAACCCTTAGCCCTTGGGCTAGTCCAGTAGTCCTGGTACCTAAACCTCACACCACAGATGGAAAGAGAGAAATTAGGTTTTGTGTAGACTACAGGGGTCTCAATGCAGTCACTAGGGCTGATGCCCATCCCATCCCCAGGGCAGATGAGCTAATAGATACTTTGGCCTCAGCCAAGTTTCTAAGCACATTTGACCTGACAGCTGGCTACTGGTAGATCAGACTAGCTGATGATGAAAAGCCAAAGACAGCATTTTCTAACCCTAGTGGGCACTGGCAGTTTGTGGTAATGCCCTTTGGTTTGAAGAATGCACCTGCCACTTTCCAAAGGTTGGTGAATCAAGTCCTTACAGGCCTGGAAGACTATAGTGCAGCATATCTAGATTATATTGCTGTCTTTAGCTCCACCTGGGAGGATCACCTGGTCCACCTGAGGAATGTTTTGGAGGCCCTGCAAAAGGCAGGCCTAACTATCAAGGCTACTAAGTGCTAGATAGGGCAGAGTCAGGTTGTGTACCTGGGCCACCTTGTAGGTGGAGGCCAGGTTCAACCACTACAGAGCAAATTCCAGACCATCATGGTTGCTCCAACTACCCAGACTCAGGTGAGAGCCTTCTTAGGCCTGACTGGGTACTATAGGAGATTTGTCAAGGGGAATGGATCAATAGTGACACCCCTGAATGACTTAACTTCTAAAACGATGCCCAAAAAGGTTCCGTGGACAGCTAGCTGTCAAAAGGCATTTGATGACCTGAAGCAGGCCATGTGCACAGCTCCCATTCTGCAGAGTCCTGACTACTCCAAGAAGTTCATTGTCCAAACAGATGTATCTGAATTGGGGGTAGGGGCTGTACTGTCACAATTGAATGATGAAGGTCAGGATCAGCCAGTAGCTTTCATGAGCAGAAGGCTGACCCCTAGAGAGAAACGTTGGTCAGCCATTGAGGGGGAGCCTTTGCTGTGGTTTGGGCTCTGAAGAAGTTGAGGCCATACTTGTTTGGTACTCACTTCCTAGTTCAGACAGACCATAAGCCCCTCTTATGCCTAAAACAAATGAAGGGTGAAACCCCCAAACTGCTTAGGTGGTCCATTTCCCTACAGGGGATGAACTTTACAGTGGAACATAGACCTGGGAGTAACCATGCCAAGGCAGATGGACTCTCTAGGTATTTTCACTTAGAACATGAAGACGCAACTGGTCAAGGTTAGTTTTAATGTCCCTGCATTTGGGTGGGGGGGGGTTGTGTAGGAGAGTAGGATCTGCTTCACATGGGTACCCCCACTTTTTGCTGGTGTTTCACTGTTTTTCGACCTTAGTCTCGCTGTGCCCCTGCTAACCAGGACCACAGCCTAGCTGCTTCCTCTAAAATGGTTTCCATGTACATTAGGTACATTTCTAATTGGATTCTGGAGTGCCTTATAAGTCCCTAGTATATGGTATACTATGTACCTAGGGCATAGGTACCTCAGAGGCCTACCAGGGGCTGAAGCATGTATTATGCCACCCCTGGGAAGCACTCCAAAATAGCACCACAGGTCTGCTACTGCAGCCTGGGTTAGGTGGTGCTTGCACCCCTTACAGTGGTATAGGCTACCTATATCACTACCATTGCACACACATATAAAACCTATAAGTCACTCCTATGGCAGGCCTTAACAATCCTGAAGGCAGAGTGCTTGGTTTTTATGTGAGAGGGTGCCCCTGCATGGACAAAGCCCCTCTGCCACGTTTGGAGTACCTCCTTTGATGCTGTTTGTGGTGCAGCCTGACCATATACTCTTAAGTGCATTATAACCTCGCGGTAAATGGTATCTTTGGGATGGCTGCACGGAAACATGTCGTGTTTGGTGTCAAACGCTTTGGAATACTACCCCCCCCCCTCCAGTTCTGGTGGCGGGGGTAGCATTCCACCCTTCTAGAGGGAGAGACATGTTCACACTGGTCTAACCCGGTAGGACTTTCTACAGCCCTGGCATCACAAAATGGATGCCTCTGCCACAGACACGGGTTTGGCCTCCTGCTGCTGACCGAAACTCTGGCAGGGGAGGCCTGGACAAAAGGTTTCCTGTCCCAGGGAGGTGTAACCACCTCCCCAGACAGGCAGATGTGTATTGCGGCTGGGCGGGAGCACTCTCTGGTGCTTTGAAGTCCTGCACTGGGGGCACACTTGGTGTCCCTGTGCATAGTCCAGTTCAAATCGGTTGCAGGGGCTACCTGCCCCTGCTCTGGTGTGAAACTGGACAAAGGAAATGGGTGTAACCACCCCTCATTCCAAATCCTCCCATAGGTGGGTCCCTGGAGTATGTCCAACCCCCAAACTTTGTATAAGTATGGGAACCCAGTCCTTGCGACTTTAGATTACCCTGGACAAAACTCTGCAACATATATCCTGGACCTTCGACGTTCTACTTTGACTAGAAGACTGAAGAAATCCCCCTTGGGGTCAAGGAGTGACTCTCCTGCTTGGCAGGCACCAAAGAAGCAACAGACCGGTCTGCATCGCTGAAGCTCCCGCCAGACGCCGAAGTCTTTGCATCATCAGAGGTGGATTTCCAGACTTCTCCGAGGCTACCCTGAGTCCACAGCAAAGCTGAGGCCCGTGGATATTGTGGGTGACGTGGAGCCGTGACTCCTGGACACCATGAACTTTTGCAGCAACACCATCTTCCTGGTCTTCCTTGAAGTTGTGCTTTGGGCTCCGTGTAGCCCCAGCATTGAGCACCTCCTGTACCGAAGATTGATGGCCTCCACTCCACGAGTGACCCATGGGCCAGTTTCAAGTGCAACCGCTCGAGGTTCCTTAGCGATTGCTAGCCCATTGGCTAGTAGGTCCTCACAAAGGCAACTCCTCTTCTGACTGGGCTTTTCTGGTTGCTCCAGATGTACCCCAACTTACCCTTGCTGGGTGAGTCCCCCAGACCTTGCTGGTCTGCACCGACGTCCTTTCTCTAATTCCAAGTGACTTGCCGTTGCCAAGGCTTGTTGGGTCCAATCTGGTCGTCGATACCGCAGCACTCGACAGACTTTGTGGGATAGCTCAAATCCAGCTCCTGGTTGTCATCGGCACCTCCTGGACCTCGTGGCTGAAGAGTCAAGACACCTGTCAACTCATCTGAAGCACCCGACATCTGTGGGCATTGGTCCATCGTGCCCCTAGTCCCTGGCAAGTGACCCAGACTCTGTCCCCTCTGCTTCCAGGTTCCTACCGTCCTAGATTCAGCTTTGGATCGATTCGGACACTTCTCCTCTTCACGGCAGCAGCACTTCTTCGCCAGCTTCCATTGAAATCGAGGGCGCGACCCGACACCAAAAGACACCTATGCACCCGGCTTCCATGGCTGAGGTAACACAAGTACTCCGATGCTCCCGTGGGTGCTAGCCCTAGAACTTCCTAAGTCCAAAAGGGTTTGGTCCTAACTCGATTCTAAGTGTCCCTAATCTTTAAATTTCCAACCACAACATTGCCTATAGAAGCTAACGGGAAACCGCTGCTGTGTTTACACACTGCACACGGTCCCCGTGGGTCCCTTGTGTCACTGCCTTGGGTGGTTCCTTGGGGTCCCAGCGATTCTACAGGCTCTAGGCCTTGTGTCTAGTTCAGTTGTGGTTCTTATACCACTTTATTGGTATATGGTTTGGTACGCCCCTAGGGCCCAAACGTGTATTTGTGCTATTACTGTTGATTGCTAACTTGTAAATTAAGTACTTCGAACTCCAGTCTCATAAAGAGACTACAGGGGTGTGTTTTATCTTAAATACATATATTTTAAATATATACCTGGTGTGGTTGTCCTTTCATTTGGTCATTCAAGAGATTATAGACTGGTAAAACAAGCTGCTTTACATTCCTTCAAGACTTAGCCTGAAGGCTGCTCTCCATAGCTACCACTAGGATAGCTTTCAATAAAGGTTGTCGTTAACCTATTCACCATAAGGGGTTGTTTGGACTGGTACAAAGTGCCCACTACAAGTAGTGGACAGCATATACCAGGCCAACTTTTCTCATTTGGGTTGCAGTTTAGCTGGGTTTCTGATTCGGACATTAATGGTGTCCTTGGTGCCACGGGTCAGAAATGCGAACTTTGTGACTCTAGGAAACTCTAGAGATCATAACACAAATGAACACTAATCACACAACATAAAATCGAACTGATCAATATGCAGAAACAAATTGCCAGAAAATCCAGTGTGTGTCTTTGCAATAAAAATGCTAATGATGTGATTGTGAAGAACCCGTATGTAAAGCTAAGTAATATAATCCAACCTCTTTCATTAACCATTCTAATACTATTAACCATGTTAAGTCAGCATGGAAGGTTGTATGAATAGTATGTACAACCGGTTGATAAGGGGTGCACTTGCTATGGCTTGTGTGTTTGATTAACTAGGACACTCCATCTCTTTAATTTTGTTTATGTTTTTGTAATTTTTGCATATGGCCTAAGCTTGCAAAATCTAAATCAATTATTAAACCATCACATGCTTGCCAAGGCCAGAACGACTGGCTTTTCCAATGCTTGTCTAAGTGCCTGTTGCCACAATCTGGGCCTCAATGTACTAAACAAAACTGCAGATCTTACTGTTATCCAATTCACTGGCACTAATGTTATTGTGGCCAGTACTTTTTTCATTCTGGAGCAAACCTGGAGCTGTGGAGTTGACCAAGGACCTCTCTATCTCCAATATTATTCAATATATTTATATGGTCTTTCTCACGCCTATTTATATTATTTGACCTAGAATGTGTTTCTTACACAGATGGCATACAGCAGATTTTGGGGTTTCATTGTTCACAGCCTGATGTTTTATTGTGTGGTCAGGGTGATCTTTGGAACGTTGGTGTTTGCCACAGCCAGTAGCCAACTGGGTGTTCCCCTTCGTCCGGTTGGCAGTGTAAAAAAACTGGGTTTCACCTTGACATGGAATTGCTCCTAGGGGGCCAGGTTAATTCTTTAATCTTGTCATGTGTCCTCCAACTGAGATTGCTGAATAAAGTGCTTCTGTTCCTGCTGCAGGAGATGAAAGCACTGTCCGCTGGTGCTCCTACCCTTTCATGGCTGAATTATGCCCTTGACTCCAATATATGATCATATGGAGCTTTCAGCTGATTCAGAAGATGTCTGTCAGACAAAGGCTGGCCTTTGGAAACATGAACATGTGTCCAAGGCTTACCAAAGGTTATATCAGTGCTTAATTTGAGCCGGTGCTCGACACCAGCACTTAATTGTCAACACCAGGGCTTGTTGCAGCCTGCCACATGGTGATACTGTCCATCTAATTTAAAGATGAGCACAACAACAGTTGTTTATTATTTTAATATCTATTGAAGATGACTATTGGCCGATACCCAAGCCATTCTTATAGCTTTGAGGGCCTGGGGTGTGATGATTAGTAATTGTGTTGGTACTGCCACTGGCAGCAGCACTGAGAAGGGCAATATGTGATGCAAGCTGCATTGGCCTCCTAACGAGGGCCCTGGCACTTATGTTTTTTACAAATTGTTTATACTGGCTGCTGCTTACTTGTATATTTCATATAAGGCACTTTGGTGTATCAACTCGTCCATGGGAAGGGTTTGTGTGGTTTGTGCTTCTAGATCACCAATGATCAACCAGGTTGCACTCTATGATCTGACTCTTAACAACTGGTGAATGTTCATCAGGCGAGAAGAGCTCATCTCAGAGGTAAAGGTTTCTCTGTACTAGCTCCAAAACTGTGGTACTGTCTCTCATTTCCTTTGTGGTAGCTTTCTAACCCTGTTGTCTCTTGTAAGTCATTAAAGACTTGTATATTCTGCTAGCTTCACCTACTGGTCTGCACATACAAAGTTTTTTCACCCTAGTACCAAGATGGTTTTGATTAAACATACACTTAAATAATCTTTCATTCGTAAAAGTGAAATAGGCATATTGTTGTTTGGGAACACCAGTATAGTGTTAATGCACACTGGGAGATTTAGGAATTTCTCAGGGCACATACACTAAGAGGTGTACCACTTCTTGGGTTTACTAATAGAGTTTGTGGAACCCTTTGAACCACTTATATCTGCTTCGTAAGATTCACCCTGGTGGTCATGCTTGTTGTCACTAGAAATTGAGCTAAAACAAATATGGTGCAAGACTTTTCCCAGGAACTCAGGTATCAGAATATGGGCTGCTTCAGAATCACATCACAAATATTAGTGCACACCCTGACGCTAACCAATGGCAGAAGGACAAATATACAAAAATACATTCGGTAATTGAGCAATGAGTATTAGTGAGAAAATATAATGGTGTTCCATATACTCATACTCTGCCATGGCTGGCCCAAGCTGGGAAAGGAGGAGGGTTATGCATGGGGCTAGCTACCACACCATGTAAAAAAATCCTAGCTACAGAAATTTCAACCAAAAGACCGAAGGACATCCCAGCCTTGGGATGAGAGGAATCTCCTTTGCGGAGAGCTATAATGCCTTGTGGTGAAAGTCAAAGATTCCTGTAAGCCACAAAGCTGATCCTACCTGCTTTCAACCAAGACCATCACCATCGGAAATATGAGGACCATGTACAAAGCACTCAAGAAAGCCCAAGTGGCAATGGAAATGAAAAATTACAACCCTGCCCTGCTTGGCATCAGCAAGACTAGATGGACACAGTCCGGACAGAAAAGACTGCCTCCAGTAGGAATGCTGCTGTATTCTGGACATGAGGAGAGAGCCCCCTAACACTCAGGGAGTAGCATTGAAGGTAATGCCAGTGATGGAGCAGGTAGAGCAAAATGTTGTATACCTCCTCTATTTTGCATTATAAGACTAACTATATAACTTACTGATTATAATTTTACTAACGGTGTGGTGTGTGATACTAATTCAACCTTTTACATACACAAATTATACGTGGGAAATTGCCATTTGCATGGCAAAATAACTCTAATGATTAAAATACGTACGCATATTAATAGTAGTACATGTGGCAATAGATATTGCAAGATTTATGTTGCTTATGTGATGTTTGCATTTCTGATTGGATCCTCAAGGTGAATATTATCGCTTTAAATGTCGCTATATGCTAGGAAAATACTAATACATAAAGGGATTAGTGAGGGTATAACATTAGAATCATAATTTCTTTGTATTAATTATTCTTTTATGTTTGTTTCGCTTAAGTTGGCATTTGGGCCTACCCCAAAGTGGAGTGGAAAATCGAGTTCAGAAGTGGCCACCGTCTCGTGAGCGCGATACCTACTGCGCAGACTCGGATGGCTCCGTGAACTTCCTGAAGACCCGAGCACCCAATGTCCTCGGTCAAGGATAGGTTCTTGGTGGACTGCCAAATCTCAGACAGTAAAAACTGGTTTAAAATGAACAATTGGATTATACAAGTAAACCCAAAACATTGTAACATAAGGACTATGTCATCTACGGAAGTGAACCAGCAAAATCCATGAGAAACCTAAATGAATAAAAATTGGACGTTTTCGATCAGCCAATCACAGACGTTCTCCGCCTAAAAATGTTTCATGTTATCCCGAAATTCATTATAAAAAGAGTAGTAGAATAGGGAGGGGTCTGGCTTGTTCCTGGTTGTTGCTGGTTGTTCCTGAGTTTGTTCTGGCTTGTCCTGGCTTGTTCAAATTTCCTGACGTCTATGCTGGCGATGACAAATGCTTGCACGATTTCTGGTCCTATGGAGATCTTTGGGACTGTAAAGTGCTGAGCAAAGAACTTTCGGACTTTGAGCTTTGGCCTGCTTTATTTGGACAATTTAACTGCTAATTCGATTATGCAGAGCCAATGAATTAGAGAAAACCCAGATAGCAAAAATAGGTAAATATTATGACCTGCAATTTGAATTAATTGATCTAGAAATTCTAAAACTTTTGATGAAACAAATGCTAATAGTAATTGCAAACAAAATTTAGATAAACATATATTGATTAACAGAAATTATTCGTTTGTGGTTTTTCATTAAAGAGAATAAAGGATTCTGAGTCTTAAAATGTGTTTTAGCTGGTTCTAAATCACCATCAACCAATCCAACTAATTGGTCCATCGACCAAGTGTGATGAATACAGGCCCCAGCTAGGCCCGCAGGACACAAGGGTTCGCTCTCCTGCAATGGAATCTATAAGGAAGTTGGCACGGAAACTGCAAAGTACAAAGACAAAGTTTATTAACCCTTAAGGGTGGTCCTACAATCCATACAACACCCTTCAGTATTGCATAGAGTAGCACAAAGAACTTGCGTACACGGTCCCCTTTTATACACAACAGAGGGGCTCATAAGTGGGTGGATACAACATGAGGCAAGGAATGTTACCTTTTATGGACATTTTCGATACAAGATCAATATGTGGGCGGAGCTGACATACTCCTTGAGCCCGCGAAAACATGGTCAAGCAAGGACTAACTGATAACAGATGTGGTCAAGCCTGGGCATGCGCCAGGCGGACAAAGGAGCTATTCATAGACTGTTACTAGGCAGATTACAAGAGCAACTAACACGAAGATAGGACTCTTCTCGTGTTGAGCACGTGGAGACATGACAATACAAAATGGAGTCCAGACTTTAGTCAACATAACGAAAGAGACATGTTCTAAGGAAGGAGAATTCATGTCTTTAGTAAATGCTTAATCACATCATGGTTTCAATTTACAACAGATGACCCTTTCAGCATTTACTGAAGACATCCGGTTTGTTAGGATAATCATCGTATATGTCAATTGTCATCATTTCTTCTACTTCTTTAGCTAAACGTTTCTGATAAGTGACATTGGCAATAGCTTTCTTATCGGGAATACAGAATGATACACATAAGGAACAGAGCAAGGGACCACATTGGACACAGATGCAACAAGAAAACAGAACTGCTACAATTATACAGAGACCAGTTAAAACCTTCCAACCCCAAGCAGTGATCAATGCCCAAAACCATCCCGAAAAGGACCAAGTGCCGTTTTCTGTATGGATTTCAGCTGCAATTTTATGCAACCTGTTGATAGCATTATAGACTGACGGTGTGTGGTCAGGGATAAACACACAGCAACTACTTCCGATAATTTTACAAGCTCCCCCTCGGTCAGCTAACATAACATCTAACACCATACGATTCTGCAATGCAACAATTCTAGTAATCTGCAATTCTTCCGTAAGATTCCCAAGAGCAGCAGCGGTTTGGTTTGTCACAGCCTCTACCACTCTTGTTAACCTTCGAACTTTCCTACTATTTAGGGCAGCTCCAACGAAGAAAAACAATCCTAAATTAAAATCAATATACTGCTGCAAACTGGTGTCAGTCTGATCCACATCATCAATTGATAGAGTACGTTTATACCTATTTACAGTCACATTATTTAACAACTTCAAATCCTTATGATAGGATGCAGGTGCCAAAAATACAGGAGGCAATAGAAATGCTACATAACATACTCCAGACCAACCGGCTGGCAAACGGTAATAACCTTTATTTCCACATACGAAGTATGTATTATGGGATGCTAAGAAAGTACTGTTATTCAACCCGTCGATGTTTAATATGGTAATGCAATCACTAACACCAACAGGAATATAACCCACACTCTGGACACACAGGTCCGCTTGAGCTTGTGCCACGTGAATCACAAATCTGTCTTTTCCCACAGTGTCTCTGGTGTTCGTGAAAATATAAGGAATCGATTCATTGTCTGGTCGATACTCTTCCCATTCCCAAATTGTCCCATTCGCTTGCGGATATCCATCTTTATCCTGATGACATTCTTTATTGAGTCTGAAGAGTAATCGTCCCACTGTGGGTTTCCGAGTGGCAAAAAGCAAAGTATACCATGCTCTACAAGAGCCATTATGAGAGAAAGGAAGAGGTATGAATGGCGTTCCTCCTTTCTTCTGATGAGCTGGCATCATACCACATATCCAACAGTTCGTAGCATTCGTGGCAACGTGGGTATGATGCAACATCTGGATGAAAGTGTTATTCAAATAAGACTGACGATGCTTCAATTCTTGATACGGAAGGGTATAGAAGTAGTGCTCCTCAGGCACTGGAGTGGTCAACACAAGTAACTCTCGAGCAGGAGTCACATCCTCCACAAACCATGCGGTTATCCCAACAATAGCTACTGTGAGCATAAAACCTGTTGCACAAAGGATTTTCTTTTTCTCCATGTCAGAATAAAGAATCAATATCTTCCTGAAACTAAAAGGTTTGTCAGAACTCTTCCCCTTAGGCAGCGGTCGATTTCTTCACCAACGGGCCAAGACGGGTGTCGCTACACTAATGCAGGGCTGATCCCCCCCCCTTGCCTCATTGGCTCTCCGTTTCACTAACCCAAGGGCCGTTCTGACAACATGTCCCGATACTGAAGGATTCACTTCCTTGGCCTGAGATGATATCGCTTTCCTCCAGGAGTCGCGTGGTCCGGAAAGAGCTCCTCAGTGCCGTTCGGTTCCCCAGCACGGCCTTTCTCCGCAGCCAGAATTTCTCGTTGATCGGTCAATACAGCAGACTCCACCAATCCGGGCGGTACTTTGCGGCAGTGCAGGGAATGGATCCAATTCTTTCTGTTGGAAACTCGCACAGCCGTCCTCGTTGCAAGTAGGACCTGCTCAGGACCAACCCATCTCGGCTCCAAGCTGTTCGTCCTGTCAAAGATTTTTACCATGACATAGTCGCCAGGCCGGAGACTATGTCCTTCACCGGTGGACCGATCAGGGAGCGCCTCCCGGACCTGTTGATGAATAGAAACCAAGTTATCCGTTAACTGCGCCAGATAATCATTCATCATTACACAAGGTACATTATACACAGTCTTAGGTTTTGGTGGACCCCAAATATTCATTGGGCGTCCAAAGACAATCTCGTACGGTGTAAGACCGGTTCGAGAGTGCGGTACCGATCTAATTGACAATAACGCCAGCGGTAAAGCATCTGGCCAAGTCAAAGACGTCGAAGCTTGGATTTTAGCGATCTTGAGCTTCAGTGTACCATTATACTTCTCGACTAGTCCCGCAGATTGAGGGTGAAACACTGCGTGGAACTTCTGGGTGATGCCCAGACCCTTCAAAACATACTTTATAACATCCGCTATAAAGTGGGGTCCGTTATCACTCCACAGAAGTCTACAAACGCCATATCGAGGGAAGAACTCCTTCAACAGCATCTTGGCGGTAGTCATTGCAGTATTGTCTTTCGTAGGGTATGCCTCAACCCATTTGCTAAAGGCACAAACCACTACTAGAACATACTTCAAATTGTTACAGCGCTCAAGCTGGATGTAATCCATCTGCAAAACCTCAAAGGGTGCAGTAGGTGTTACAAATCCTCCTGCTGGAGTTCGAGTACCCTTTCCTGGGTTGTACCTCAGGCAGATCATACAGGTCTGCACCACTCTCTTTGCCGTGCTAGCAATCTCTGGATGCTCCCAGACTTGGGTAAGCAATTTTACAATTGCGGAAGCTCGAACATGTGCTAGCCCATGTACCATCTGAACCATAGGTTGTACAAAAGCCGTGGGTAATTTCCATCTATCCATCTGCTTATTTCTCCAGCAACCCTCATCATCCAATTCTCCCTCACTGGACCATTGCTCCCGTTCTTTATCAGAAGCGGTCCTCTGTATTTCTCGCACTTCTTCCTTCGCATCATGCCATCTTTCTACTTGCGACTTCACTACATACATGGCAGTAGCACCGGGCTGCATCGCAGTCTCCCGTGCCACCCGGTCTGCTAACGCATTCCCTTCTCCAACTTTATCGACTACTTTCCTATGGGCGCTACATTTAACGATGGCAATTTTCTTCGGATATGTCAATGCAGTTAAAAGATTATGAACTAACTCCCCATGCATTATTTGTACTCCATGTGACGTTAAAAACCCTCTCTCCTTCCAGAGCAGGCCGAAATCGTGCGCTACTCCGAAGGCATACCGGCTATCTGTATAAACATTCACACACAATCCTGTACTGAGCTCACATGCTCGTGTTAATGCTATCAGTTCCGCTGCTTGAGCTGATTTCTGTGGTATGCGTGCTGTCTCCACTATTGTTTGCAATGTGGTAATTGCATACGCTGCTGAAGTCGTACCATCTGGTAGCTTCAGGCATGACCCGTCCACCCACAGTTCTCCATCTACATCTGGAAAGGGCGTATCCTGGAGATCAATACGACCCTTTGTTTGTTCCTCAGTCACAAGAATACAATCATGTGCTTTCCGTGCTTCAGACTGAGTCTCGGGGTATGTCAACAATGTGGCCGGATTTAACGTTACGCACCTCTTTAACGTAATATGAGGAGCCAAAAGCGTCAGCTCATATCCCGTTAAACGGGCACTGGTCAAATGCTGCGTCTTTGTCTGATTAAGCAGGGCACCAACAGCATGGGGGACTAATACCAACAGCTTATGAGATAACACAATTCCCTCGCTTTGGCGTATTGACACAGCTGTCGCCGCAACCGAGCGAAAACAACCAGGCAATGCTCGGGCAACAGGATCAAGTACAGCCGAAAAATATGCACAAGGGCGCTGCTTGTCGCCGTGCATCTGCACTAAAACTGATAATGCACACCCATCTTTCTCATGCACATACAGCGAAAAAGGTTTGGTATAATCAGGAGTCCCTAACACTGGTGCTGAACAGAGGGCCTGTCGCAATTTCTGAAAGGCAGTGTCACACTCATTCGTCCAAGGAAGCGGAATAGGTGTGTCTTTTGTCAAAAGGGCTAACAATGGCTTAGCTATGTGTGAAAACCCTAGTATCCATTGCCTACAAAACGAAACAAGACCCAAAAATGCACGCACGTCCTTCTGCGTGGACGGCGTCGGCGTGTCCAGAATTACTTGGACACGATCTGGTGTGAGTGCACGCCCCTCCTTAGACAAAAGGTGACCCAGATAAGTCACCTTTGGTCTACAGAACTGTAACTTTTTCCGAGATACTTTGTGATTGTGGGATGCCAAAAAGGAAAGCAAAGACAACGTACTCGTTTCACACAACTCCGGAGTGTCGGCCGCCAGCAAGATGTCATCGACATATTGAATGAGGGCGACACCCTCGGGCAGAACAAAGGAGTCCAATTGTCTTTTCAAAGCTTGACTGTAAATGCTAGGGCTTTCCGTGTAGCCCTGAGGGATTCTACAAAATCGGTACGACCTATTATTTAGAGTGAAACCAAAAAGGTATCGACTATCGGGATGAATAGGAATTGAAAAGAAGGCATTTTTCAAATCAATAACTGAAAACGTGGTCGCCGTAGGCGGGACCAAAGTAAGCAACGTCGTGATATCAGAAACCACTGGGTACTGAGGTATCACGATCTTGTTCACTTCTCTCAAGTCAATTATAAACCGATAGACTTTAGCATCCGTATCCTTTTTCAAAATGGGTAGAATCGGGCTATTACAGACGTTGTAGGGAACTTCCTCCACTACTCCCACCTTAATCAAATCCTGCACAATCTGTATAAGAGCCTCTTCCCCCTCCTGCGAAATACGATACTGTGGAAGGCGTGGTAACACCACCCCCTCCTGGACACTAATGTGAACAGGCGGAATCACCATCTGTCCCACATCAGTATCCGAAGTGGCCCACAAAGCACAAGGGAGGGTAGCTAACACAGCATCTTCTGCAACCACACACATCCGTTCAGACCGGGGGTAATTGTCATTTAAGATCACCCGCACTCCAGCGGGGGAGCAGCGGATCGTAGCTCTAAAGTGCTTTAACATATCAAGGCCCATAATGTTGTCCGGCGTGTTCGGGGCAAGCAGAAACGGACAGGGTGCAGAAAAAGAATCAACCTGAAATGTGAGGGGCCGCGAAAGAGGGCTTCGGGAGAGTGTACCATCAAACCCTACCGATGTAACCATTAAGCCAGATGGGGGAGCCCTCGGAACCAATTGTTTAGACAGCGCACTACGAGTCGCTCCTGTATCCACTAGGAACTGATCAGTAGAACCCAAAACCTCAGCTGATACGTAAGGACCCTTCTGATCAACCGGCACCTCAACTGATTCTAACCCCCATCCAACGCATTCCTATGCATGCTGAGAATCATGGTACCCAGAACGGTCAATCCCCGACACTTGATACTGGTTTTGTCGATCGAAAACATTAGGCCTATCTCGTTGCTGCCCGGCAGGGTCAAAACGAGCGTGATCGTTAGAATTCCCTCTAAAATTCGAGAAACCCCCTCTACCTCTCGGGCCACCCTGATTGTGTCCCTGACGCGAAGCCTGCAACGCCGGGCAATCTCTGGCCCAGTGTCCCGATTGCTTACAATACGCCCATTGATTCCTATTCAAATCAGATCGGCCCGAGGGAGGACCATAAAATCCTCCCCTACCTCTATTGACACCCCGGCGGGGCGGACCATATACTTGCGCTAACATCACCTTCGTTTTTAAATCCTTCGATTTCTTCTCCTCCTGCCCCTTCGCTTCTTGCTCCTGGCGCTCATAGTACTGAGCTATAGTCAGGAGGGCTGTCGGGGTCGCAGTGGACCAAGAACTTTCACTCGCTTTTAGGCGGGCTGCGATCGCCGGTAGTAAATTCGCCACATATTTATCAGCAAAGAGGTGTCGACCCGTATCATCCGTAAGTGACTGACCACTAAAATCATGAAACGTCTCCTCAAAGCGCGTAAAGAAATCTGCAACTGATTCATCCACTTTCTGCTTACACGAGGCTAGCATATTCCAGTCAATCTTTTTAGGGGGAATGATTGTCTTCAACTTAGTCAGAATAGCAGCAGGGAGATCTAGGATAAGCTGAGGTGGTTTCTGCGCGGGCTTCCTCTCCCTATCCTCATCCTCAAGCTCAGACCACCGAGCCTTAAAAGCGGCAACATCGTCCACCTTCCGCACAGATCGCCACATATCTGGTGGTAAAATAAGCCCAAAGAACAAATCTATATCTGCTAAGGTCATAGTACAAGAATTCAAGGCCCCCTCGACTTCTTCGTAAAAGGCCGCCGGATTCTTGCGGGGATCAGGCAACGCATTCTTTAATGCCATGACGTCAGCCCTGTGCCAGGGAGTATAAACCCAATTATACACAAAATATCCCTTAGCATCGGCGGAGGTAATATCCGAGCTAGTCCCCGCTCCTTTAGGAGGAACGTACAAAGGCGCCGCCTCTCGCATTGGTTTAGCATGCACTAGGTCGTTCTTATCTGACTGAGAGGTGGATGAATGACCATCTCCGGTATGCGAATCCGACTGCTTCTCCTCCTCAGCTTGTTGGCGTGCTTTCTCTTTAAGGTCCCTCACCGCGTCCCGCAACGCAAACAGCCGCCGAACCGCATCAGGCGCCTTAGAGGGAGAGAAAACACCATTACGCAATGCTTTAGCATCTAATTCCACATCGTCAGGCTCAAAGACACTGGAATATTTCCGGAAAGCAGCAATCACTTCCTCAGAAAAGTGGCCCAAAAAATACAACTTCTCTCTATCCTGCCACAACTCCCAGGAATTCAACAACTCAGCAAGGGATAACTTGCCCTTAAGTGCACGATAGGAAACTTGCCGAAGCTCACCCATTCGCTCAGTCGATAACATGGACCGCGTGTCTACCTTACCCGAACCCGATCCAGAATCTTGTGGCCTCGGGGCAGACGCACCGACATAAGGAGGCGGAGAACGATCTAATAAATAAAAATCATCGTCATGATTATTAAGGACAGGATAAAGTGACTGACGAACAGCATATTGACCCGAGACTTGCAACCTACGCTCTTTCTCTTGCCTCTCCGTCTGTTCTCTTTCCTCCCGACGCTTTGCTTCCTGCGCTCTCACATGATCATTCTTCCGTTGCTCTTTATCAAACAACGCTTTCTCACGTTTCTCTCGCTCACGCACTTCCTTCACCCATAGTCGCACACATTCAAACATGTCTTGACGAGCACGCCGCTTACACATACACTGTTCCACATACTCAATCTTACGCATATCAAACGACCCATACAACGGCCACCGTAACTCAGGATCCTTTCTGGTATATTTCCTCCATACTGTGCTGTACATTATGGAGGAAAGACCATGCTTCACATACATATCCCTATTAGGAGTCCCCTCAGGGGGGGCTGGAGCAGATTCCTCGAGATTTAACCGGTTTCCAAAGCAGCAGCACCACCACTTACGCGCTAAAAGCAGGCATGCTCAAAAAAAATGCAAAATATGCAGTATTATCAAAAATGGCACTTAAACGTTGTGCCGTTCAAAGTTACACAGTTCCGGAGAAATATCTCCACATTACCTGCCTATATGTGTTGCAACGCATATATTCTCACAATAGCCAATACAAGATATGACCGGTCATCACAAATCAAACTCAAATAGCCAAACCAGGCTTCAAAAAACTCGGAGCAAGTACCGTACAACGGTTCTTACCAATCAAGAGTCCAGATTCCAACTGCCAAACTCCAAAATTCGCCCAAACGGCTGTCACGGCAGAACCGACAGAAGAGGTCTCAGTCGAGGACCGGCGCCACCCAGATGGTCAGGTCGGAAGGGGAGGAAGAAAAACCTCGGGATGCCAGGACTAAAGTGCCTCTGGCAGTGATCACATCCCCGGCCAAATTCCTCACCTTCGTCGCGACCAATCCTTCGAGCATCCGAGTCGCCGATGAGCCCCACGTGACGGGCGCCAATTGATGAATACAGGCCCCAGCTAGGCCCGCAGGACACAAGGGTTCGCTCTCCTGCAATGGAATCTATAAGGAAGTTGGCACGGAAACTGCAAAGTACAAAGACAAAGTTTATTAACCCTTAAGGGTGGTCCTACAATCCATACAACACCCTTCAGTATTGCATAGAGTAGCACAAAGAACTTGCGTACACGGTCCCCTTTTATACACAACAGAGGGGCTCATAAGCGGGTGGATACAACATGAGGCAAGGAATGTTACCTTTTATGGACATTTTCGATACAAGATCAATATGTGGGCGGAGCTGACATACTCCTTGAGCCCGCGAAAACATGGTCAAGCAAGGACTAACTGATAACAGATGTGGTCAAGCCTGGGCATGCGCCAGGAGGACAAAGGAGCTATTCATAGACTGTTACTAGGCAGATTACAAGAGCAACTAACACGAAGATAGGACTCTTCTCGTGTTGAGCACGTGGAGACATGACAATACAAAATGGAGTCCAGACTTTAGTCAACATAACGAAAGAGACATGTTCTAAGGAAGGAGAATTCATGTCTTTAGTAAATGCTTAATCACATCGTGGTTTCAATTTACAACAAGTGGGTGGAGTGCCTTGATGTTTGGGATTAGGAATCTATAGGTGGCGAATGTTAATGTATATTCTGCAAAATAACTTTTTCTTCCCTATAGGTTATAAGGTACCCCCCACATGTCCAGCGCGATATCATCATCCCTCCTGTGTGCAGACTCGTGAGTGGAGACATATGAGTGTTGGTGTTATGGGCCCCACCAATGACTGCATGTTTGAATGAGCTAGTGTGAAGTTGGGTCTGCGACGCAGGGAGGATAGTTGTGTATATATATAAAATCCTCTTTTTCTCCAGTCTCATGCTGGATCAGTTTTTCTGGTAGCATGAGGATGGTTTTATTGCATTGGTTTGGTGAATATTGCTTATAGATTTGAATATTACTTATTGATTTTCCTATTTAGAATATTGATTATTGATTGTGGATGTTGGATAAGTATTGGTTTATGTATAAACACTCTATGTTGAGTCGCGTTGCTTTCTATGTTGTTTGACGACTTCTGGGATCTAGGAAGTCGGAAGTTTGTAATGATTCCGTAGTAGGGCAGATTGTCCACTGCTCTCGGGAAAGACAGAATTATTGTGCCCTGTAGGTACACCGGGAAAACGTGTGACGATTGAAGTTGCACAACGCATTGTCTGGGTTCGATTTGGTAACATCGTCGTGTGTTGCCATTAGGGATATTTTCTGTATAAAAGAAGTGCATGGGTAACGAAGGCCACCTGTGCAATTTTGGTCTTAAGTACCAGGAGTCCAAAAGGCACTTTGATTACGCTTATCACTGGAAAGGTAATAGGTGTTCCCTAAGCTTGTTAGAAGGATAAAATGGAGGGAAGTGCTACTTTATTAACGAGTGTAATAATTCTGTATTATGGCAGATTGTCCGCTGCTCTCGGGAAAGACAGGATTCTGTGTGAATGAACTACATTTTCCATATGAATGTGTGCAAATGAAATAGCATTCAGGTTAATTGTGAACCTCTGGTTTTAATTCTCAGGAGCATTGGGTATACAACAGGTGTTTTACTTCTAGAGAAACAGTTAACTAATGCACGCTAGAAGGGTAAAGTAGAGGGAAGTGCTACTTTATCAACGGATGTAATGATTCCGTAGTAGGGCAGACTGTTCGCTGCTCTCGGCAAAGACGGAATTCTTGTGAAAAAGGTCAAGACTATCCTTTTGTTAGCGAAACAGATAATGGTGGCGTTTTTATGTTGTTACTAACAGAATTTAAGTAAAAAGTGAATGTAAAAAGTTTGCAGATACATTTTGTAAAGGAGGGGTCAGCAGAAGCAGGAGTAACGAGAAAAGCTGACGTCAGAAAGACCGCGCTGGGATTGGATAGTCAGTAAGGGACATAGACGCTCCTGATTGGTGCGTTAGTGTGCACCGCGCTAGGAGCGGATAATTACAGGGTGACGTAGACGCTCCCGATTGGTGTGTTAGTAAGAGTCGCGCTGGGATTGGAGAATTGCAAAAGTGACATAGACGCTCCGGATTGGTGCGTTAGTGTGAGTCGTGCTACGATTGGATAAAACAAACAAAATAGTCGTAGAAGAAATCTAGCGATACAGAAAAGAGAAAATGATGTATTACGATCCACCAGAGAAAGAGAAAAAGTCCTGGTTCGGAAACATCTAGAACTTATTTAAAAAGGACAAACCGATTGTGACTAGAGAGGGACAGTTGCTTCCTTCAGCGAAATCACCTGCATCCTTTATGGTTGTGAAATATGGCTATCATACATGTATTTGGTTAGACAATTGGGCAAAGTATACAAAAGATGATGGAGTTTTAGCATTTCCGGAACATGGTTCATTCAATTAAGCAGTATTGAGGAATTTGAGAGAGAGAATGATGAAACTAGAACCGAGACCTAGCGCGACTCGTGACCACTGTGCCCTCGGCCTGGTCGCTCACACACCTCCCGCCTGCTCCTCCCTGCTGGACCTCCTGCTGCCGCCTGCCGCCTGAGCCACCACAGGGCCGCCGAGCGCCGCCCCAGCCGCCACAGGGCCGCCAAGCGCCGCCACCGAGCCCCCTGGTTTCCCGCCGCTGCCCACGAGACCCCGCCCCCCCGCCCGCCGATTGGTTCCCGCGCTCCCCGCCTCCCCGCAGACCCTCCCTCCCGGCTCCCCTCTTATGACGCCCCCAGAGCGACCGCGCAGCGGACGCGCGCAGCGGGAGCACCGAATGAGCGCCGAAGGTGCGCCAAAGGTAAGCCCGTCTGCGCCCGTCCGCACCTGGACCGCGCCCAGTGCCAGGACCCCTGGCCCCCGCAGACCCCAGCCCACCCGCCTGACTTACGATGCCGCCACCCTCAACGCACTCAACACCGGCCGAACCCCCGGGTGCTACCGAGCCACCCCGAGACGCACCCACGGACCCTTCAGCTGCCTCACCTGCAAGTTCACCTGCATCCGGACCTGCCCCGCACCAGCACCCGCCAAGCCGAACACCAGCAGCAACCACCTCAAGTGCATCCTGCTCAACACCCGCTCCGTCCACAGACACGCCGCTCAACTCTGGAACCTCCTCGACACCACAGCTCCTGACGTTGCCTTCCTCACGGAAACCTGGATGAACGACTCCTCAGCGCCCGACATCGCCATCGCCGTCCCAGAGGGCTACAAGATCATCCGGAGAGACCGCGACAACCAGACTGGAGGAGGCATCGCCATCATCCACAGAGACACCATCCGTATCTCGACCAACGCCGACAACACCCTGACATCCGCCGAACACCTGCACTTCCAGATCCACACCGACCCCAAGACCACCCTCAGAGGCACCCTGATCTACCGACCCCCGGGACCACGCACTCAATTCAGCGAAGACATCGCCGACTTCATCAGCCCGCACGCCCTCCCCTCGGCCGACTACATCCTCCTCGGGGACATCAACTTCCACCTGGAGAACAACAACGACCGCAACACCACCACCCTGCTTGACAACCTCGCCACCCTCGGACTCAAGCAGCTGGTGACCACCCCCACCCACCTCGCCGGACACACACTCGACGCCATCTTCTCGTCCAGCAAAGACATCTCCTTCAGCCACGCCACTGGACTCCACTGGACGGACCACAGCTGCATCCACTTCACCTTCAAAAGAACCACGGTCCACCACCACCAGCAACAGGCCGCACGAAGAAGCTGGAACAAGATCACAGCCGAACAACTCACCACATCCCTGAGCCAGCTCCCTCCCGCCAGCTCACCGAACCCCAGCCAAGCCGCCGACAACCTCACGAAATGGATCTCCACCTGCGCGGACGAGCTCGCCCCTCTGAGGACCCCACCCAGCAGACCCGGAAGCAAGAAGGCCCCTTGGTTCACCGACGAACTCAAGAGCTCCAAGAAGAACTGCCGAGCCCTCGAGAAAGCATGGAGAAGAGACCCAACGCCGGACAACATGACTACCCTCAAGCTCGCCACCCGAAGGCACCATCAACTGATCCACGCCACCAAGAAAACAGCATTCAAGGACCGGTTGGACAACAACGCACACAACAGCAAGGAACTCTTCAACATCGTCAGAGAGCTCTCCAACCCCAACGCCGGAACCAACGACATCACCCCATCGCAAGACCTCTGCAACTCCCTCGCCTCCTACTTCCACAACAAGATCGCTGACATACACAACAGCTTCAGAACACAACCAACGCTCCCCACGACCAAACCAACGCCCCCCACCACCACCCTCAACGCCTGGACACCGATCAACCTCGAAGACACCATCAGCACGATAACCTCCATCCACTCCGGTTCCCCAACCGACCCCTGCCCTCACCACATCTTCAACAAGGCCAACGCTGTCATCGCACCCCACCTGCGGGACATCATCAACACCTCCCTCAACACCGCCACCTTCCCTGAGAGCTGGAAGCACGCCGAACTCAGCGCTCTACTAAAGAAACCAACGGCGGACCCCACCGAACTCAAGAACTACCGCCCCATCTCGCTCCTCCCGTTTCCAGCCAAAGTCATCGAGAAGACCATCAACAAGCAACTGGCAGCCTTCCTCGAGACGACTGGTTCCCTCGACCCTTCCCAGTCAGGCTTCCGGGCCAACCACAGCACCGAGACCGCCCTCATCGCTGCCACAGACGACATCCGAACCCTGTTGGACAACGGAGAAACAGCGGCCCTCATCCTCCTGGACCTCTCCGCGGCATTCGACACTGTCTGCCACCGCACCCTAGTGCAGTGCCTCAGCAACGTCGGGATCAAGGAGAAGGCACTGGAATGGATCATCTCCTTCCTCACCGGAAGGACACAGAGAGTCCGCCTGCCCCCGTTCAGATCAGAAGCCACGGAAGTCACCTGCGGCGTCCCTCAGGGCTCCTCGCTCAGCCCCACCCTCTTCAATGTCTACATGAGCCCCCTTGCGGCCATCGCACGCCAACACAACCTGAACATCATCTCCTACGCCGATGACACCCAGCTGATCCTCTCCCTGACCAACGACCCCGCCACCGCCAGAGCCAACCTACACGAAGGGATGAAAAACGTGGCCGAGTGGATGGCGACCAGCCGCCTGAAACTGAACACAGACAAGACGGAAGTCCTCATCCTGGGCTCCTCACCCTCCGCCTGGGACGACTCCTGGTGGCCCCCTGCCCTGGGCAACGCACCCAAACCGACAGACCACGCACGCAACCTGGGCTTCATCCTGGACTCCTCCCTCTCCATGACCAGACAAGTCAACGCCGTCTCCTCGTCCTGTTTCAACATCCTGCGCATGCTACGTAAGATCTTCCGATGGATCCCCACCGAGACCAGGAAAACAGTCACCCAGGCCCTCGTCACCAGTCGACTGGACTACGGCAACGCCCTCTACGCCGGTACCACCGCCAAGCTCCAGAAGAGACTCCAGCGGATCCAGAACGCCTCGGCGAGACTCATCCTCGACGTCCCCAGACGAACTCACATCTCCAGACACCTGAGAGACCTGCACTGGCTCCCGATCAACAAAAGAATCACCTTCCGGCTCCTCACCCACGCACACAAAGCCCTACACAACCAAGGCTCGACCTACCTCAACAGCCGCCTCAACTTCTACGCTCCCAAACGCCACCTCCGCTCGACCAGTCTCGCCCTCGCAGCCGTCCCCCGCATCCACAGAGCGACAACAGGAGGTAGATCCTTCTCCCACCTGGCCGCCAAGACTTGGAACGCCCTCCCCACCGAACTACGCCTGACCCAAGACCACCTCTCCTTCAGGAAGAAGCTCAAGACCTGGCTGTTCGAGCAGTAGCGGACCCCCCCCCCCCCCCCCAGCGCCTTGAGACCCTCCGGGTGAGTAGTGCGCTTTATAAATGCCTTTGATTGATTGATTGATTGATTGACCTACTGGGCCCGATTCACAGAACTAACTTAAGACAAAATCCTAAACTTACTACCATTTTCGTATTCACAGAAGGCACTTATTCATTTTGGTATTCACAGAAGACACTTACTCACTTCGGTATTCACAGAAGTTAGGAGTCCTAACTTTAGGACTCCTAAATGCCTTCTGTGAATACCGAAAGTCTTAAAATTAGGATTTTTCTAAGTTTAGGAGTCCTAAAGCTAGGACACCTAACTTTACTACTACTAAACTGAGAAAAATCCTAATTTTAAGGCTTTCGGTATTCACAGAAGGCATTTAGGAGTCCTAATGTTAGGAGTCCTAACTTTACTACTACTAAATTGAGAAAAATCCTAATTTTAAGACTTTCGGTATTCACAGAAGTCATTTAGGAGTCCTAAAGTTAGGAGTCCTAACTATACTACTACTAAACTGAGAAAAATCCAAATTTTAAGGCTTTCGGTATTCACAGAAGGCATTTAGGAGTCCTAAAGTTAGGAGTCCTAACTATACTACTACTAAACTGAGAAAAATCCTAATTTTAAGACTTTCGTTATTCACAGAAGGCATTTAGGAGTCCTAAAGTTAGGACTCCTAACTTCTGTGAATACCAAAATGAGTTAGTGCCTTCTGTGAATACCAAAATGAGTAAGTGCCTTCTGTGAATACCAAAATGGTAGTAAGTTTAGGATTTTGTCTTAAGTTAGTTCTGTGAATCGGGCCCACTCAGTTTGAAGCATTAACGGAATGGGAAGCAGAGATGTATGACAGAGAACGACAGCGAAGTGGCGGAAGGTACAGATATATGTTTGGTAGATCATATGGACAAGAGAATCATGATGTGACTGATGGGTTGTTTCCTATGAGAAATGTTGAAGAGACTACTAGTAGAAAATGTACAGAAAAGAGAAATAATACAGGATCAGAAGGTTATAAGTATGGTGTGCATGAGTCGGAGGATGACGTTCTTGAGGACATGTCTTATAAAAATCCACCCCGTATCAACCAAATTCCACATTTTTGACGCTAAGTGCCCCAGTAAAAGAATCACCACAGAATATAAAATTTGAAACAGTACCACATGAGGTAGGAAGAAATAATCCTTTCAGAGAAACAGAAAATACTCAACCTAGTAAAATGGCAAATGAAAATTCAACTGAATTAGCCAGAACTACTTTAGAGTTAACTGAGAAGATTAGGGAATTAACTAAAAATATGGAAGCTGTAACTGTTCCTGTAACAATAGGACCTATAATGCCGATTTTTGATAAACAAAAGGATAGTGAGCATTGTCTGACAATTCCTTATAATAGTAACAGAGAAAATGAAATACAAAGAAGAGATACAAGAGAAAATTCATGGGGGCATGCGTGAGGAATTTCGAACAAAGTACTCCTAAAAATTTGACAGTAAATCAGAGTCTAGCAAATAGAGCAATAATGACGACAGAGTTAATACCAGGATCACCAAAAGGTTTAGAACAGACACAAAATGAAATGATTCCTGTAGGTCCTACTTCTGATGAATTAAGTGAATGGCTAAGAAGTTTACAGCAAAAAGATGCTGAGCCTAGACCTTTAGATGTGTCCAAATTAAAAAATAGTGTTAGAAGAATTAATAGTAGGGACTATTCCTACGGAAAAATTAAAAACCTATCAGGATGAGGAATTAATGTTTCTATGCAAAAGTATAAAATGGAGAGCGAGAAATTTACATGAAAGATTAGAAGAAGTAGCAAATGAAATGGGTATTGACTTCGAAAAGGTAATGTCATTACAAAAACCATACAGAGTAGATTTTTCTGAAAAAGACATTGAAAATTTTAATACTACAGGATGAACAACTCAGACTGAAGACTTAATTATTTTACTGAGAAAATGGGGCGATGTAGACAAATGGAAAAGTGGATGGTTTCGAAAGCGGGATGATACAACAGATAAAACGTTTGTAGCTTACCCAGTAAGAGAAAAAGAAAAGGTAGTAACTAAATGTCCCATGAAAGAGATTCCAGGCAGAGGCTATGTACATGTCCCCTGGATCAGACAAGATATTTTGTCATTTACCAATGATTTTCCACGAGTGCGCGAGAAGCCAGTGGAGTGGTATAGGCAGGTACACAGGTTTGTAAAATTATCAAAAGTATTATGGATTGATGTGAATAGCCTATTTGACATAATTGTACCAGCAGATTTATGTTCAGAATGTAAAATTACAATACGTTGGCCTACACAAGAATACCTGAGAGATCCAAAAACAGGTGCCCCTGATCCTGAAGTAATGAGAAAATATGAACAAGTAATTACCTTTCTGAAAAATAAAGTACCTCCTAAAGAAACTGATTGGGTAAAGATTGATAGAACTCATCAAGAAGCGAAGGAATCCGTACATGCTTATTACGAAAGGTTGATACTTGCCTTTAAACAGTATAGTGGTGACGAAAATCTGAGTGAGAAAGATTTGAGTCATTTTGTGTATCGTTTTGTGTATGGGTTGCGACCTGAAGTAAGTGAAATGATTAGACAGCATACAGTAGATTGGCAAAATAAAAAGATAGATGAAGTACTGATTCATGCAAAATATTTTAGTGATGAAATTGAAGCAAAGCAGCGTAAATTAAAAGAAAAAGCCATGTGGGCTCAAGTGAAAGTAGCAGAGAGACAGGAAGCTCAATTGATTGAACAGGCAAATGGTACGGGCATGAGACAAAAACTTAATATTGGAAAAGGGAAAGGACAAATTAATCTAGATGAAGTCAAAAATAAGTGGACATGTCATAAATGCGGAAGAATAGGGCATTGGAAAACCAAGTGTAAATTTCCCCCAAGTGCTAATGGTGATAATGCATCATTGAATTCACAGGTTCAGAATGAGGTGAGTTGTCAACCGCAGGGACAGCAGCAGTTTGTTGCCCAACAGAATCAGGCGCCAAAACCGCCTTTTCCACAGAGCGTAAATCCTCAGAAATACAGTAATGAGACAGGATTCTACAACGAAGAACAGGTAACTAAGCTGCCACGCGCTAGTGCTGTTTCGTAGTATTGGCTACAACGCGATGAGAGTGAGTTAGAAGAAAGCTATTGACGGTGCCGAGGGGAGGAAGAGGAGTGCGTACTTGGCGCAACTCTAGAAGTAGACCAGACAGGCCCATTTGTGGATGGAAAGGTAAATGACGAAAACATTACTATCCTTGTAGATACTGGTGCTACTCGTTCAACTGTTAGGTCAGCTGATGTTAAAAATATTCCTCTCTTGGATGAAACAATCCAAGTAGTTGGAGTATCGAACAGACAGATAAAAACGTATCTCACTGAACCAGTTAAAGTTAACATAGGGAAATTTTCTGAAATGCACCGTTTTGTCGTGTGCGATTCAAGCCCTGTAAATTTGTTAGGGAGAGATTTGCTGTGCAAAGTGAATTGCACAATATTTTGTACTCCAGATGGTATAGCATTTGAGACTCCTGATGGTGATGTACTGTATAAAATGACTCTGGCTAATATGGAACCTGGGATTACCAAGGCATTTGCTGTACTTGACCCCAAGGAATTGCCTCAAGAATTGAAAAAGACAGTAAAAACGGAAGTATGGGATTTGACAGGAGAAGATGTGGGATTAATGAAAAATGTAGATCCCGTAAAAGTTGCTGTAAAGGAAGGAGTAAGTTACCCAAATATTCCACAGTACAAATTGACACCCGAGATAATTGCAGGAGTCACTCCTATAATAGACAGAATGATTGAACAAGGTATTTTGAAGGAAATAATAAGCAGTCCATGTAATTCACCAATTATGGGCCTGAAAAAGCCTTATGGAACATTTAGAATAGTACAAGACCTGAGAAAAATAAATAAAATCGTTGTATCTTGTTGTCCCATTGTGCCGAATCCATCAGTGATTTTGTATCAGATTCCTCACGATGCAGAATGGTACACAGTAATTGATCTGTGTCATGCTTTCTTTTCCATCCCATTACACCCTGACAGCCAACAGATTTTTGCGTTCCGATTTGGCGAACGTATTTTGGCATGGTGCCGAATCCCACAGGGGTATACAGAGAGTCCCTCAATATTCAATCAGATATTGAAAAAGTCCTTAGAAGATTTAAAAATGCCTGAAAGTTCGGTTTTGGTCCAATACATCGATGACCTGCTTGTGGCATCGAGGACTCGAGAAGCTTGTGTAGTGGATACCATTGCATTTTTGAATCATTTAGCAGATGGAGGCCTTAAAGTATCCCCATCGAAATTGCAATTCTGGCAGAAAGAAGTACAATATTTAGGCCACAAAATTGAAAAAGGACGGAGAAAAGTAACTGCAGATAGAATCAAAATAATAAAAGGAATGAGAGCCCCAATGACGAAAAGAGAAGTGGGAATGTTTCTTGGAATGGTTGGATATTGTCTTCAGTGTATAAGTAACTTTTCCCTGATTGCAAAACCTTTGGTACGCGTGACAAGAAGTGATGTAAAAGATCCCATTGAATTAAATAAAGAAGAGCTGACAGCTTTTAAACAATTGAGAGATGGTTTGTGTGAAGCACCAGCACTTGGCATGCCTGACTATGAGAAAGAATTTGAACTCTATTGCAGCGAAAGGAATGGATGTGCACTTTCTGTGTTAATACAAAAACATGGAAAACTGAGGAGACCAATTGCATATTTTCCAGCTATATTAGACCCTGTAGCTGTAGTATTGCCTGGTTGTTTGAAAGCTGTAGCAGCCACTTGTAAGAGTCTGGAACAGAGTGAAGGAAGTGTGATGGGATATCCTGTGCAAGTGTTTGTACCTCATGATGTGGCAATCCTTTTAACAAGGAGCCGCACTCAGTTCATGACGCATAGTCGTCTGACTAAATATGAGAAAGTCATCATAGGTGCAATGAATGTGAGCCTTGTGAGATGTCTGAATGTGAATCCTTCAACGTTACTGCCTGATGCTGAGAATGTGGAAGTCAGAGACGATGTGGATCATGACTGTTTGGAAGTGCTTGATTTTTGTACCAAACCACGTCCTGATATAAAAGATGTACCATTGACAGAAAGTGACTATGTGATGTTCGTGGATGGATCATGCTTGAGAACAGATGAGGGAATTCTGAGTGCAGCGTATGCAGTATGTATGGTAGCAGCTGAATTGGAAGCATCTTGCCTAAAAGGAGTAAAATCAGCCCAGGTTGCTGAACTTTTTGCATTAACAAGAGCATGCAAGTTGGGAAAGAATGTGAGAGTGAATGTGATAATCGATAGTCATAGTCAATACGGCTTCGGTGTAGTGCATGGCTTTGGGAAAATCTGGTCCCAAAGAGGGTTTTTGACATCGAGTGGGACTCCTCTAAGGAATGTTGAAGTGGTTGGAAAATTGCTTGAGGCGATACAGCTGCCTAAGCAGTTAGCTGTTGTGAAATGTGCGGCCCACTCAAATTCAAATGACTATATTTCAGCTGGCAACCAATTTGCCAACGATATGGCTCAATATTGCGCACGTAATCAGAACTCAGTTAATCGGGGAAGAGAAAGAGAAATGAATTCATGTCCCTTATTGTTTACTAACATAGTGAATACATGGGAAGAAGCGAGGCAGTTGCAAGAAGAAGCAGGAGATGAGGAAATGAGACAGTGGGTAAAAGCAGGATGTGCACCAAGGGAAACAGATCATGTGTGGGTTTATCGGGATGGAAGACCAGTCATGCCTGCTAGCATGGTTTCTGCCATGGCACGGATGTATCATGGACAAGCACATGTAGGAAGAGATGCTATGATCAGACTTTTCAAACAGACATGGTATAATGCAAAATTTAGACTTGTAGCTGAAAGCCTTTGTCAAAGATGTCTTATATGTCAGCAATTCAATCCTAGAAGAAAAACAGTGGTAAGTCTGGGAACGATAGGACGAGAAGGAGGGCCTTTCACCAGAATGCAGATTGACTTCATTGAAATGCCCCCCTGTTACAGGTTGAGGTATGTTCTAGTGATGGTTTGTCTGTTCTCCCGATGGGTGGAAGCATACCCAACAAGAAGAAGTGATGGAATTACAGTAGCCAAGCTATTATTGAGAGAGTTCATTCCTAGGTTTGGTTTTCCAGTTACGATTGAGTCAGATAGAGGAAAGCATTTTCATAATGAAATCATGAAATTAATTTGTGAAGCATTGAATGTACAACAGAAACTACATTGAGCCTATCGCCCAGAGGCTTCAGGTGTGGTGGAACAAGTAAATGGCAACATTAAAAACAGACTGGGAAAAATGTGTTTAGCCACAGGTTTGAAATGGCCTGATGTCTTGCCTCTGGTACTCACGACTATTAGATCTATTCCAGATAGGAATACAGGTTTGAGTCCCCATGAAATTGTCATGGGAAGAGCAATGCGACATGTTTTCATACCAGTCAACAAGCTATTGCCTATATCTGATGACTTGGTGTTGGATTATTGCAAGGGGTTGGCTGATTCCGTTCATTCTGTGTTCCATCAGGTTGGATCAGATGCCACCACTCTTGAAAAGAAGCCAGCTCATGATTTGAGCCCAGGAGACTGGGTGAGAATAAAAGTGCACAGAAGACGAAACTGTTTGGTCCCACATTGGGGAAAACCACGTCAGGTGATTATGACCATGACAACAGCTGTAAAATGTGCAGGAGTAAAGAACTGGATTCATGCTAGTCACACCTTGTGAATTCCAAATTCAGTGGATAACAAGGAAGGAGAATACTTTGAAGAATCAGAAACAAGTTCTGAATCAGATACTGAAGAAATAAGAACAAGACAAACTCCTGAAAGGGGGGAGTTAGAACCAAGTCCAGTTATTGCACCAGAGAATCTTCCTTTAATAAGAAAATTGCAGATTTCTGACACCAGCTCAGAATCAGACAATGAACCAGTACAAGCACATAAGAGTGAAAATAAAAACAGTGAAGAGACTGTCAAAGAAATTCTTGATAAAGAAGTTCCGAATGAAAATTCAAGAGAAGTTCCACCTGAAATAACAAAAATAGATGATAAGGTACCAGATACAGAGAGTGAGGGAAAGATTTTTGCGGAAGACCCCCGAGGAGTTGTAGGGAAACCACACATCCAGGTAGAAGAAGAAAAGGCCAACAAGGGATGAAATTTGCCAAACAAGATAAAGAGATTGAGATTCAGATTGACACGAGTAAATTCATCTAGAGCTGAACAGGTGAATGAAGTGTCTAGCCAAGAGAAATCATAAGACGTGGAACAAACACCAGCAGAAGAAAGTAAGAGAACGAGAAAACCTAACCAGAAGTATAAGTCACCGGAATGGCCATATGTGGCACTGCCTGAAGTACGATAAGAGGCAGACAGCCAAGAGGTTCTAGAGGTGACTGTACCAGAAGTGGTTGAGGAAGACGAAGAATCGGAAATCCTGAGAGTTATCTTGTCCGACACCGGAGAAGAGACGGATGTTCAGGAAATTCTGCATCAAGATTGTGAAAGAAAAGTGAAAGACGATCAAATGCCAAACTGAAGAGGCCAAAAGTGCTCTAAAGGAAGAAACAATAATTTACCGGAAAAGACAGAATCTTAAAAGAACCAAGTAGGTGCTTAGAGCCTTGGGTTAGACAAAAGTAGTTGTGAAGTAGAAGAGGCTAAGTCAAAAGACACTGATCATTTTTTGAAATGGCAAACACAGAAAGTAGAAAATCTAAATGTGTGTTCCTTAGAAGATGGTTCAAAATGTGTTGTTGTTGTACAGGATTACTAATGCTTCTGTGGAGTGCGTTGGCTTTAATGGTTTCATTTAAGGTTACATTAGAAACAATGGAAGGACATAGCGAAAATAAGACTAATGTAGAAAAGATTCAAAAGATTTATCCGACTAAAATAGATAGAAATTATTTACATAAAGATAGGTCCATAACTGATTTTTCTAACAATGTTTTTTCAAAATTATGATACGAATATGTGAAGACGATGGATGTGAGGGATGGTTACGTCTGCATGCAGTTGCCTGCATCTGTATCTGAGGGGGTGACATACCATCACCTTCCAGTGACATATGGAATAACCTGTAGTGTATTAGCAAATTTGTTTTACAATATAGGGAGACTAGAATATTACTTTTCAGATGTAGATAACGTATTTTCACAAGTACCTGTAGTCAACAAGCTGAATAAAGTAAAACCTGATAAAGTGTTAGGTGAATTTTTCTTAGAAACTAAAGAATTAACATTAGAGTCAATATTTTGAAACAATCTAACTTGTAGTTTAAAGAAGGAGGAGAAAACTTTCTTAGATATGGTGGAAGAAAGGAGATTGAAAATGCAAAATAAGGTACCGGAGGGAAAAGAAGATAAGACAGTCTGGGATGTTGAAAGAGAAAAACATTTGAAAGAAGAAGCTAGTCCAACAATGGCTTTGGATTGGCCTCAGAAAGGGAAGTTGTGTATCAGAAGGAATCAAACTGCATATGATAATTACTTTGTAGGCACAAGTGATTGCCATGATACTTATAGAATCATCGGTGGATGGGGATTTAAAGGAGGAAATGATCCGGTTTTCCTGGATTATATTTTATCTGCGGGAACAAAGCTTATTATCGATTACCAGATCACTGGTATGGCACATGTTATTTAGGCCTGGTTTTCCCAAAGATATTTCATGTGGGAAGAGGAAAAGATGGTGCACATGGGATAGGTAGACAGCTAACACGTAGGAGAAGAGAATCTTGGTCAGAAATTGTAGGATACATTTTTGGAGTATTGATACCAGCAGTGACAATATCTCTGAATGCACATAAAATTAGAAAATGATCAACAGTAGTGGATCGCTTGTCAACAAGCACTGCTGGAGGATTTTTATTGGTAAATACTGAAATGATTGCCATGCGAGCCATGGTAATGCAAAATCGACTTGCCCTTGATATAATTTTGACAAAAGAGGGTGGAGTCTGTGGAATGCTGAAAGTTCAACATTGTTGTACTTACATTCCAGACGAAAGTCAAGATTTGAAGACGTACATTAAGAATATAACTGATTTGCATGAGGAGATTGTTCCACTGGAGGCTGAAGGTATTTGGGAAAAGATTGGGAAAAGGTTTTCTATTATTAATTACTTTTTACTAAAACTAGGTAGTACCTTTATTGGTAAGATATTACTTCTAGTAACATGTGTGATTATTTTAGTATTAATTATAAGATTAGGATGTCTATGTAGCAAAAGAAGAAAATTACGAAATAACATAAAAAGAGAAACTAAAAAGAAAAGAGAGAAAGAAAGGAAAGAAAGAGAGTTTGAAGAAGTAGAATTAGAAGAGTGGAAAGAGAACATGTATAGAAAAACAAGAGAAGAAGAGACAGGTGAAACGGTATTATGATCTAACAAAATGTTAAGAGAACTGAATTCATTTCCATTTATTAAATTTTACAAATTTAAAGGTAATGTGGTGATGTTAAAACTCACCAAAGGGGGGATTGATAGAGCAGGTAGAGCAAAATGTTGTATACCTCCTCTATTTTGCATGAAAAGACTAACTATATAACTTACTGATTATAATGTTACTAACGGTGTGGTGTGTGATACTAATCCAACCTTTTGCATACACAAATTTTACGTGGGAAATTGCTATTTGCATGGCAAAATAATTCTAATGATTAGAATACGTACGCATATTAATAGTAGTACATGTGGTAATAGATATCGCATGATTTATGTTGCTTATGTTATGTTTGCATTCCTGATTGGATCCTCAAGGTGAATATTATCGCGTTAATTGTCGCTATATGCTAGGAAAATACTAATACATAAAGGAATTAGTGAGGGTATAACATTAGAATCATTATTTCTTTGTATTAATTATTCTTTTATGTTTGTTTCGCTTAAGTTGGCATTTGGGCCTACCCCAAAATAGAGTGGAAAATCGAGTTCAGAAGTGGCCACCGTCTCATGAGCGCAATACCTACTGCGCAGACTCGGATGAGTCCGTGAACTTCCTGAAGACCCGAGCACCCAATGTCCTCGGTCAAGGATAGGATCTTGGTGGACTGCCAAATCTCAGACAGTAAAAACTGGTTTAAAATGAACAATTGGATTATACAAGTAAACCCAAAACATTGTAACATAAGGACTATGTCATCTACGGAAGTGAACCAGCAAAATCCATGAGAAATCTAAATGAATAAAAATCGGACATTTTCGATCAGCCAATCACAGACTTTCTCCGCCTAAAAATGTTTCATGTTATCCCGAAATTCATTCTAAAAAGAGTAGTAGAATAGGGAGGGGTCTGGCTTGTTCCTGGTTGTTCCTGGTTGTTGCTGGTTGTTTCTGGGTTTATCCTGGCTTGTTCCAATTTCCTGACGTCTATGCTGGCGATGACAGATGCTTGCACGATTTCAGGTCCTATGGAGATCTTTGGGACTGTAACGTGCTGAGCAAAGAACTGTCCGACTTTGAGCTTTGGCCTGCTTTATTTGGACAATTTAGCAACTAATTCAATTATGCAGAGCCAATAAATTAGAGAAAACCCAGATAGCAAGAATAGGTAAATATTATGACCTGCGATTTGAATGAATTGATCTAGAAATTCTAAAACTTTTGATGAAACAAATGCTAATATTAATGGCAAACAAAATTTAGATAAACAAATATTGATTAACAGAATTTATGAGTTTGTGGTTTTTCGTTAAAGAGAATAAAGGATTCTGAGTCTTAAAATGTGTTTTAGCTGGTTCTAAAGCATCATCAACCAATCCAACTAATTGGTCCGTCGACCAAGTGGGTGGAGTGCCTTGATGTTTGGGATTAGGACTCTATAGGTGGCGAATGTTAAAGTATATTCTGTAAAATAACTTTTTCTTCCCTATAGGTTATAAGGTATCCCCTACATGTCCAGCGCGATATCATCATCCCTCCTGTGTGCAGACTCGTGAGTGGAGACGTGTGAGTGTTGGTGTTATGGGCCCCACCAATGACTGCATGTGTGAATGAGCTAGTGTGAAGTTGGGTCTGCGACGCAGGGAGGATAGTTGTGTATATATATATAAATTCCTCTTTTTCTCCGGTCTTGCGCTGGATCACCAGCATCCAACAGAGCTCTGATTGGATGGGAAGTTCAAAGTACCAGAATCATCACAGCGACCTTCCACACGAAGAAAAAGGGGATCAACATGAATGCTATCCAGTGTTATGCCCCTGCAAATGACAGCAAGGAAGAGGAAAAACAACAGTTTTACAACAGACTCCAGTCCTTCCTGGACAAATGTCTTAAGACAGGCATCAACATACTGATGGGGAACTCAATGCCAAGACTGGAGGCGACAATATTGGGTACGAAAAAAACATGGGCAACCAAAGCTTTGGGGACATGAGTAAGAATGGTGAAAGACTCACAGATCTCTGTGCCCTAAACAGTCTGGTGATAGGTGGCAGTGTATTCCTACACAAAAGAACACACAAGGCAATGTGAGTGTTACCAGACCATTCAACAGGGAATGAGGTCGACCAAGCCTGCATTCCCAAGAGGTTACGGAGGTCCCTGCCGGATGTGAGAGTGAATAGAGGAGCGGACATGGCGTCAGACCATCGCCTTCTCATGGCCAGGTTAAAGTTAAGGCTGAAGAAGCATGGATGGAACTGGCAAACAAAGCCAGTGATTTAACACCAACCTCCTCAAAGATGCATAGAAACGGAGTGAATATTCAGTCACCCTCAGAACAAATTTCAATTCCTGCAATAACTAGAGGACAACAGAGACCCAGTAGAAAGTCAGTGTGAGAAGATCAAAGAAACACTGACATCAACCTTCCAAGAGGTACTTGGTCCCAAGGAACACCAGCATAATGAATGGATATTCACTGTGACACTCAACAAAAGGAAAGCTGCAGTCAACACCAGCGGAACAGAACCAGAAAAAACAAAAGCTCAGGTGAGTACACCAAAACCAATGAGAAAGCAAAGAGATGCTTAAGAGCAGACAAGCAAAGTTTCATCAATTGTTGCACCACAGAAGCTTAAGAAGCAGCAAACCATGGAAACTTAAAGGAACTTTATCTATCACGTAAGGCGGAAACTCTCCGGCAGATACAGCAAGCCAGAAAGACCTGTTAAAGACAAAGCAGGAAATACAATCATGGGTTACGATTGCCAGCAATGAAGATTGGTGGAGCCCTTTGAAGAACTGCTGAACCAGCCTGGCTGATGAAGGGTAATACCCAGAAACCGGTCCCAGGATGCTTGTTTCCGGGCCAGGGAGGACCTGGCTTGGCAGTTCGGTCTGTTGATTGTATCCTGTCACATTTGCTGACAATGCTCAACTGTCAAGCTATACCTTCTGACAAATTGCTATTTTTTTGTAATTTTGAGTGTACTTTAATTTCTCTGACTGTAAGTGAGAGGATTTTGTGAAAGTGATCTATGTGGCAATAATCCTGCTGTGCAAAGACTGTGACACGTCAGGTTTTTTCTACCACACACAACAACATTTTAAAATATACTATAAACATATTTCAAATTATATCAGCAATTAGGAAAGGACACATGAAGCACTTTTTTGTAATTCTGAAATGTGATGCGAATAAAGATTTTAATCCGATCAGAAGAAATCAAGACGCAAGTGATAAATATTCACACTATCCCGCTTTCTACACATATCCTTTTTTGCGCTATTTATTTTTACCAGTAAAACTGCTTCTGTATGCAAATTTAGTGGCCATTTAAATCTCTGTAAATGAGCCCTACCACACCAGTGCTCCACAATGAACCACCAGCTACATGCCACATCCTTACGCCTCCCCAGCTGAAACGGCATATCACATTTGATAAACTTATATTTTTTGTGATGCTTGGGTCTTTCACAATACCTATGACTTCAGTGATATAACATTAATGGCAGCGCCCAAAGTCTAAAATTTGTTCCAGCACCAATGGTCCTTGCTGTGTTGGATTTATGTTAAATGTACTGTCTGACGTGTTTTCTAGCTTTACGTTAGTGGGTGCATCAACATGGAATGTTTAGGTTCTCTGTAACATATTTAGCAGGTAGTGCAATTTGGGAAAGAAGTAGAGGCTGCAGGTAAGGAACTAAGGGGCATATTTACAAGGGGATTGCGCCATGGAATGTCACTTTTACCGGTGTTCCTGGGCGTAATGCCCTGCTCCATATTTACAAAGTGGTGTTAAGCCTCTTTTTGTGGCTTAACACTGCTTTGCAAATATGGTACCCTTTCACGCAGTTGTCTGCATTACAAAGGGACGTGCAATGGGTGTTGCTGTGGGCGTTCCACCACAACATCCATTGTTTTTTGATGCTGCCCTAGATTTACAAGGATGTGTAATTCTGAAGCAGCGCAAAAAACTAACTCTATGCATTAGCAGGTATTAGAATGGTGCAACCATGAGAAATACTTTTATTTCTCCTTGTTGTTTGCTTTTTCTATGTGTGCTACATTCTGCAGCACACAGAGAAAGAGCAAACCACCATTAATTATTATTTATGTGCAGGAAGGTACACCTTCCTGCACATAAGCAATCATTAAATAATGAAGATTTGATACTGCAGCACACATAGAAGTAACAAATCACCATTATTGATTTTTTATGTGCAGGAAGGAACACCATTGCACCATTGCGCAAGGGAGTCTGTGTTGGCGCCAGGCAGCTATTTTTAGAGCCAGCGCTAGGGAAAACACAGGGATGTGTCATATTGTTGTAAATGCGGCGCATCCCTGTGTTCTGCAAATGGCAGAGCGCAGCTCTGAAAAATTGCTGCAGCTCCGTGTTCTGCCATTTCTGTGTAAATATGCCCCTAAGGGGTTTATTTACAAGCCCCTTGCACCACCTGTGCATAATTGTTTCCCATATAAAAAGTGAAGCACCCGCGGTGCATTGGACCTGTAATAATGGGCATGTAGAAATGTTGGTGTCTGTGGAATTTCTCAACATTAAATGATTATGTCTACATAATGTAGTGCTGGCCAAAAAAGACCTGCTAAACAGATAGTTGGGGAACTCCCATACAGACCACTTTCTGAGACTGGGCGTTATTCCAAAGTATTAATCTTAATTACCTACTGAGACAGTCTGGGAGTTTCTGGTAGAATACTCTTATTGAAAACAAAAGGGAGAGCTGAAAAGACGAATTAGTTTTTCAACGGCTCCTCCGTTGTGGCAGAGGAGCGTCACCTCACTAGGTGGCAGCAGATTAAACACATGAAAAATAAAATGATAATAAACCAATTTTATTCAACTCTGATTTCTCCTTATATCGGGCCAAACCAACCCCACAAGTAAAAAAAACGTCCTCATGTTACTCCAGTGCATGATCCCATGGGGTATACGCATCTCTTTGTAATGGTAGTAGTGTATCTGGGTCATGCTCCCCATGGAAAAATGTGCTAATCATTCTCATCTACATGCGCACATCAAACTGGGGGTTTTACCGCTCTTTAGTTAAAAACAAGTTGGTTGGGTTCCAGCATCACACTCTAGAAATAAGAAATAGATGATTGTTTGCAGCGGGGAACCCGTTTGTCAATAGTGTTATCTGAGGACGGCAGTCCTCGTAACATAGATTCTGTACATGGTATTTAGTTCCAAGGTAGGATGGAGATTCTACTCACTAGTTCATGGGAGCCAGCCAGTCTCCACACTTAGCTACCAGGACCCGTAATTCCTGCATCGTAAAGGACCTGGAGCCATCTAACACCTAACCATTGGATATCATCATTGAGACCCTTCCTATAGGTAGACAACGTATAAATCCACCTCTGGTCTTTCTCAAACTATATCCTGGACATCTGTTTTATGGGTGTTGTTGTAGTTGTTCCAATATGGCCCAAATGTAGTGTTCACACACTTTTTACAAGTGATACTCTGCCCATAAAAGAAAAGTTGACACTATGTGAATAGTCAGTTCCAAATGGCTACTGAGTTGTCTTACTTTATTTAATCACTGCTGGTGAGATTCAGGACAAAACTCAGTCTGAGTGACTGAGTATGGCTTGGCTTCTGTGCAGCACAGGATGGTCAGGTGAGACCACCTGTCCTATGCACTGCACGCATGTCACTGACAAAATCCCGCCAAAACCAATGGGGATGATGGACGGAGTGTTGAACATTGCAAGCACTCACCCCCAGTCAACTGATCTGGGTTTAATCCATCATCATTCTTTAGCTCACTCCGCTACCCCAGTTCAGACATGGCCATATGCAAATCAATCTGACTCTGTGCCTCACGGGAACAGTCCGGCCTGAACTGCCAAGCCATGTCTTCCCTGGACCGGACACAAGCATCCTGGAACCGGTTTCTGGCTAATCAGCCGTCATCAACCTGGCTAGCTTGAATCCAGTGGCAAAGTGAGCAAGGGACCCACGTCTGGGCATACCCTGCCAACTTAGGGCGAACAAAGCAAAACCACTGACAGAATCCCGCCACCTCCCTCTGCCCTGACCTTTTTGGTGCACCTCACCTGGCTGGCCTGCCACTGACAAAATGGGCTCAGTGGCGTGAGAGAGCCTGGCTGCAGACAAGTGGCCACTGGATCTGTCACTCTTTCACACTGCTGTTCTAGATAGTTAAGAGGGACTGTGTAAAGAAGTAGCTGTGATGAGGACTTTTAAAGCAAATGGCAGGGGAGTGAGGAGCAGGCTAATACATTTTAACCAGGGAAGACTTTGGTAGCGCTTTCGCGTGCTACTAGAGATTGACAGCCATGTGAGGTCTAACATTGACATGCCTAGGTATAACTTGGGCATGCCAATGATGTTGCAAACAGGACACTAGTTGTGACTGCTCCTGAATCGATGTGGTAGAGTGCCAGCCGGGGGAGGGCGGGAGTACATAAATTAAAAAAAAGGAAAAAGCTTTCAAAATGAATAAGTGACAACTTAACAGACGCTGCATCTGCTCCGTCTTGCTCCTCTTCTAATCCTCCACTGGTGCACACTGCACAGGCTCCCAGCTGCCAATCCCAGCACCTCTTGCATGCTGGGATTGCTATTCCCAGCATGAGAGAAGCACTGGGATTGATCTGAGCTACCTGGTTTGCTTCTCAGACAGTGCCAGGTGAGGTTCTGTAATTCTCGAGTCTGACACCATTTTGTTCTGTGCCACCATTTTGTGTTGCCCTCACGTAGGCCTGTGAAGGTAGCCTGGCGAATAAAGTGGCCTGGCCTTCTTAGTTCATGTATACATTAACTAGGTTTCTTTTTTTTTTTTTTTTTTTTTTTTGAAAACCTTTATTGACAGTTCAATAAGAACAAGTATGGGCCTACAACCCCCCAGGGCCGGCCGCTAAGCAATCAGAGCAATAACGACAAGTATAAACACAGGCAGCACTTCGGGGAGCAAAATCGTACTGCTAATACTGTGAACAGCGTAAGTAGGGCACCAGGAGAAAGAGGTTTTCATTTTATGATGAAACAAAGCAGAAGGATCAGGTGACAAGCAATTTTAAAACAACGATCACGGATATGCAGAGTAATGAACGTTAGCGATTTACAGCAATCTATTCGGTCAATGGCGCAAACACAAGAACATCAGGATGGGGAAAAACATAGTATACAGTTGCGCCCGCAGTCCCCCGCCAGAACTCCCCAAGAACACCCCGGAAGTTGTGAACACATGGAACGGCAACGAGGCATAGCAAAAGGAGGTGTATCACGCTGATCCCAGAAAAAGAAAAACAAAAAGAATCAGAGAAGAAAAAGGAGGCCATGGAAAAAAGATGAAAGAATACAGAATCCCCTCCCCCAACCCCCCACCCTGCACCTCTGCAGATGAGTACGGCCCCCCCCCCCAGCAGTGTGCCTGTCGCCCTGGAACCAGACCCGAAATGTAGGAGAATAGGGAAAAAGAAGTAGGAAAGGACCCCCACCGGACGGGGGGGTAGAGAAAGTATTTATAAACTGGAGGAGGGCCTTCATAACAGACCCCCGGCTTCTCCCTCCCGCACGGTAAGGTTCCCCTAAAGTGAACAAGGAACAGCACAAAAACAATCTTCTCAAACCACGATGGGGAGCATTATGCACCTATTGTGCCAGTAGCCATGTCAGGAGAGCACACCACCCCAAGCCCGCCCGTCCACTAGGCGACCACCCCCGAGGGGCCAGCCTCATCCCTGACCACTCTGTGGAATTCTGCCCATGCCAACCCCTCGACCCAGCACCATACCCCATGTTCCTAGGCAGAGGAATGTCCAACAACGACAGAGAAGCGACGCACACAGGGTGGAAGTCTCTGAGCATCAACACAGTCCGCCGCGTGAGGAAACAGGCTTCCCAGTGCTGCCCCAGGATCTGCACTGCACGCAAGGTTCAGGAAGGCAGAAGCAGCCAAAGCAGACATTAGTTGCTGGAGTTGTCTCTGGGTCGCAGGAGGGCATGCACGGGATGAGGCCACCACATCCCACTCAGGTCCAACGCCTCCGGGACAGATCAGGCCCTCAGAAGGTCGAACACACTGTAGCACACTGGCCGGGGCGTCCAGTCGTGTACTAACCTCAGGGGTGGCCGCCACAGCGTCCTCCTGCGCGCAGTGTGGGTAGACTCTGTGTTCGTGCGGACAGGCGGGCCGCCACTGCACCAACTCCGACGCCACACCATCGAGCTTACTCCCCAAGATCACGAAACCATGAACCAAGGAGGAGTGAAGAGTACCAAGAGCCTCGAGGAGGTCGCCGTACCCCAGCTCAGCTCTCTGTGATCTCGCCGCCACACTCCCAAAAATCGTACGCTCACAGGCCCGCTGCGGCCCAGCGGACAGGATGGTAGGCTTCATCGACCCAAGATGGCCGCCAAGTATGCCCGACCCTCACCGGGGCCGGGACCCCGGGACAAGCGTCGCGATGTCCACGTCGCGGGCGACCGGGTTCCGGGGGCAGGCAAAAAACTATCCGTGGTCACGGGCAACAGTCGTCCCCACCACGGACCAGCTCCCGTAGAAATCCGGGGGCGGCCCGCAATGATCGGGGCAGGATACGGACGGCGGCCGGGCAGCTCACCAGCAAGGCAGGGGCAGTCGCCGGAGGATCTAAGATTTGCACCCCCGGTCATGCACTCGGTCAGCTACACTGGGCAGTAGAAGTGACCACGCTGAAATGTAGGCCGAGTTTGGCACCGCTCCGGTGGGCCGACTCCACCCAGTCACCACCGGCCGCTGTTGTCGCACTGCCACCCGGCCACGGCGTCCACTCGATGCCCCGGCTCCAGGGCCGCACAGGCCGCAATGTTCAGATGCAGTTTTCTCCGGCGATAGCACGGCTAGAAACCTCGGAGTCACACAGTCGGGAGCCCCTCTCCTTCAGAAACACGACCACGTAGCACAGGTTGAGGATCTCAGGCAGGATATCCGTGCGGGATGCGGAGGTTCACGGAGCCGGGAGTCTACGCTGCCGTCCCGGTCGCCATCTTGGCTCCTCCCCCAACTAGGTTTCTTTTTGACTCTGAAATGAACTGTAAGAAACTGACCTCTGCACCTGAAACTGACCCCGCAAAGCCAATTTCCCTGATCGATCTTTGTCTGAGATTGCCAATCAATGTTCAGGACATCGTTAACTTTTAGTTTCCTTGCACATGCCTTATCTTGTTCAGCATCTGTTACTGTTTCTTTTTTTATGTTTCTTCATTACATGGGTTATGCTTTCAATTATAGATTTGTCCGGCTTGTGGAGATTGAATTTGGGACATTCCTAATAATTAACTTTTGGGTTGGGATACTGTAAATTGAGTTTTTGTTATGTGACACTTTGTTTGAAAATGCACCTTATTGGCTAGAATTTTGTGCAGTGGGTGTACATTTATAATGTGAATATTGGGTATAAAAGGAGACGTCTCGCCTTAGTAAAATGAGCAGTCTCCTGAGAATTTACACCGTGATGTATTTCTAGGATCACTGTTACTAGCTGCAGCTAATAAACTTGGTCTCTGATGCCATCCAGAAGTATTCCGTGTCTCTGTATACCAAGACAGGTGAACTCGAAGATCTTAGGCGTGCCCCTGACGCCGCTGGGTTAAACCCCGGTTCGTCAACTGGCACCCAACATGGGGTGACTTCAGCGGTACTGGTCCAAGCCCGAAGATTGTGAGGAGCCCCGTGAGGAAATTCTGGAGGACGGCCGCCACTTCATCGACCCCTGCATGTCGACGTGGACCGAAGGTTTTTTTCTGCGAGGCTTCCCCTTTCCGATGGCTGCAAAGGACTGCTGCCCTGACTGTCGCCCTGTCTTGGACCCTCTTGTGATGATTTGTAAGGCGAGACGTTAGACGGTCTTCTGGTGGCGTGACAGACATTTTGGTTAAGTATAAGTGGGTCGCTCCCACGACTTTGTTTTGTTTCTTGGTTTTGATTCGGCCATTGCAATAGTCGAAGCCGGGGGGTTCGTATATTTGCGAGTGTATCATTTTTGATAACCCCTTGAAGTTTGAAGAAAGACTAGTGAGCTAAAAGATGCCTGATTTTAGCAAATTTAGGAAATGGTTTTGTTGTAGTTGTAATAGGGATTCCCGATTGGAGGACTCGTGTCCGATACCTCCGGTTGGAACTCTAACTTATGAGCTCTATTCAAAGCATGGTGTAGGTCCCATTACCTTTAATGAAGTATGGGTCCATTCAACAAGGAAAGATGGTGTTTTACGATGGCCCCAACATGGTAGTTTTGAATCAGATGTTTTAGATAACCTAGAAATTGCGCTATTTAAGAAGAAAGCCCGGCCGGCGATGTTTGACTCTTTCCGCCTTTGGCGTAAGGAAGCCAAACAGTGAGAAATTAAGCAAGCTAAGAGAGATAGGAAGGAAAGGAATATATCGGTAATGCAAGCTGCTAGGCAGTTTAAGGAAGATGAAGAAGATCGTGCGATTGAAGTGTCAGATAGACAACATTGCATGGCCATTGACAAATGTTACCCGGCTTTGCCACCTCCCCTTTCAAATGTGACTGTAGACCCTGAAAAATATCCTTTGATGTCACATTTACTGAGATTACCACCCCCTTATGTGCAGGGTGCTACTGCACCTCCGTTACCTCCAGTTGTTGCACCCCTTGTTGTCGTTCAACCCCCTGTTGTTGTTCAGCCACCCGTTGCTTCACAGGGGGTTCTTCCTCCCCCGGCGCAGCCCCCTTCAGGGCCGCCAGCCTTGCCACCAGCCTTGCCTCAAACTCCTTTGCCTTACACTCCTTTATCTTCGACTTCTCTTATTTCTGTCCCTACATCTCTGTCACCTCAAAACACTTTGTCTCCTGTCCTCATGTCAAGTTCTTCACCTTCTGCTCGGCAACGAATGACTGAGACTGTCACTAGTCTTTTGTCTCCTTTCTTTGGGTCACTGAATATGACCCCTGTTTCTGAACGTAAGCAGAGACGTAGTCAGCTCCCTGGTCCCGAAGAGCGGGCAGTGTTAGATCTCCTTGCTCGTAGATGGGTTTCGAATACCTCCAAGTACAGTCCACAAGTGGTTATAGATATCTTCCTACAGTGGGAGGCACCAAAACAAAGGTATGTTTTTGATGTCATGTGTACCTTCCTTCGTCAGGAGTGGGAAGATAATGAGTTGGGTTCAATTCCACTGGAATTGCTTAATGTTCAGTCTGAATTTGCTAAAGGGACGATAGTGGGTTCCGATGTTGAGGAAGCGGTAGAGACACTACTCACTTTTAGGTCTAGACTTCCACCTCAGTCATTGTTCGAACCTGTCCCTTCTATTAGGAGAAAAGTGAAGCAGTATCCTATGAGAGAGGTTCCCCCTGTATGGAGAGAGGCAGTTGTGGCTGATGCCGCTCATGGTATTGCGGCTGCACCGGCTCATTTTCAGCGAGTGTGGGTGCATGTCCCTTGGAAGAGAGCTGAGGTCCTGGCTCTTAAGCAGACTTTGCCTGACCCCCGTAAAAATCCTGCTGGTTATTATAAGGAGTTGTCTCAGACAGTTGATGCGTGTGTTATGAATTTAGCTGACATAGATATGTTGATGGGTAATGTAGTTCCTCAACCCTTGTGGGCGAAGATCCGTCACGAGGATCACGCGCCAGGGTTAGGAGATACGTGGGTTAATATTACTGCTGCAGATGGTCGGCAGGTAGGAGGTGCCAAACCTGAACCCTTAGTTGCTGAACTACCTGGTAGGATTATTAATTTAATGAAAACTATGATGCCTCCTCTGCGGGTGAATTGGGACAAGTTAGCAGCATGCAAACAAAAGAAAGACGAGAGTGTGTCTGATTTCTTCACTAGGTTTGAGGAAACATTCATTGATCATAGTGGTCAGGATATGAGAACAGAAGGTGGTCAGAGGTTGTTTGTAGATAAGTTTGTTTTTAATTTACTTCCTGAACTTTCTAATAAGTTAAAGGACTCTGAGAGTTCATGGGCTGTTTCTTCTTCGGCTCAGATATTGGCTACTGCACAATACTATGAGAATAGAGATAAAGATGAGAAGGATAAAGTAGAGAAAAAGACTAGAGAATTAAAAACGAAAGTTCTTCTGCAGCAGGCTTATCCGCCTCGCACTAATCAGCGTCAGTTTCAGCAACCTTCCCAGTTTCAGCAACCCCCACAGATTCAGAAACTGTTGCAGAAGCCTGAGTCTTTTGCTTCGCGACTCCCGCTAGGCCCTAATCAGTGTGCTTATTGCAAAGAAGAAGGTCACTTCAAGAACAGTTGCCCGATCTTGCTACAGCGTGCAAATGGTATGTCTGGTCTGAGAGGTCGTGGTGGTTTCCAACAAGTACCTAGGGGGAGGGGACGTGGTATGTTTCCCCAGAATGAACGTTCCTTTTCCCCTCAGAATTCTATGAATTATTTTGACCAACAGAATGTTGCGACCGTCCAGTCCGCTCAGTACTACACTGATGATTATAATGTTGAAAGTGAGAGTGCTGGTTTTAATGATAGTTAGGACAGCCATGGACAAAGGGAGGGAGTAGTGTCAGTTCCAGTACACCAGAGTGGACCTTATGTTGAAGTGATTACATCAGGTGTGGCAGAACCTTTTCTTTTGGATACTGGTGCAGCAAAGAGTTCTATCATGCACTCTAAACTCCCCGGCGCACCTTTGTCTGGCTTGACCAATGTTTCAGTAGGATTTTCTGGCACCCCAGTTCGTAATCCGGTTTCTTGTCCTTTGCCCCTTTCTATTGGTCCCTGTGAATTGGAGGCTCCCCTTATTCTAACGACGGGCTGTGGCGAGAATCTGTTGGGTTTGGACTTGTTGAAAAGATTGCATGCGACATTACATTGTTCTCCTTCGGGAGTACATCTCACGGTGGGTAAGAAAGTGATTTCCCCGATGTATCTGTCTAAGGATCGCCTTCCACTAGAACTGCGTTCTCTCCCTGATACACTTTGGGCTACAGGTCCCAATGATGTTGGTCTCCTGCAGATTCCACCCTACGTTGTTACCCTTAAGTTGAATGCTAAATTACCTCGCATTCCCCAGTACAAAATTTCCAGTGATGGCGAAAGAGCTCTTTTAGCGATTATCTATGATTTGGTTGAGAAAGGTGTGGTTGAAGAAACAAGAGGTACTGTGTGTAACACTCCTGTTCTGCCTGTCCTTAAGCGTACTGACTCTTCTCAGCCACCTGTGTATCGGTTTGTGATCGACCTTCGAGAGGTCAATAAGATCGTTGTGCCACAGTTTCCTGTTGTCCCGGACATTACTGCTTTATTGACTATGATCCCTGCCTCAGCTGCTTGGTTTTCTGTTATTGATCTGAAGAACGCTTTCTTCAGTATTCCGATTGCTGAGGAAAGTAGGGATATTTTTGGCTTCTCTTTAGGAGGCCGCAGTTTCCGGTTTAAGCACGCTCCTCAAGGTTATTGTGAGAGTCCCTCCATTTACAGTCAGGCTTTGAAAACTCAGCTTGATACTCTTGCATTGCCTTCTGGTGTTATTCTTATCCAGTATGTTGATGATCTGTTGGTTGCTGCTGATGATGAAGAGATTTGTAAAGAAGTTACTCTTTCTTTGTTGCGACACCTGTCTGACCTTCATCATAAAGTGTCACCTTCGAAGTTGCAGTATTGCCGCCAAGAAGTGACCTACTTAGGTCATCTCTTGTCGAAGGAGGGAAGGCGATTGACCCCAGAGCGTGTTCAAGCGATTGCCCAAATGACTGTGCCATGCACACAGAGAGAGGTGCGTGCCTTCTTAGGTATCACCTCGTATTGTAAACAGTGGATTCCGAATTTTTCTTTGCTAGCGAAACCTTTGTTGGCACTTACTCTTAAGGACACACCACACCCTCTTCCTTGGTCTGACGAATGTCAGAAGAGTTTTTCCGAATTGCGTGATGCATTGTGTTCTGCTCCGGTGTTGGGTACCCCCGACTACAGTAAACCTTTTACACTTTATGTACACGAGAGAGAAGGTTGTGTGTTGTCAGTGTTGACGCAACAATTTGGAGACAAGCAGCGCCCATGTGCATATTTTTCAGCTACTTTAGATCCGGTAGCTAGGGCGTTGCCTAGTTGTCTAAGAGCTACAGCGGCTGTTTCTATCCGACAGTCTGCTGGTTTGGTATAGGATAATACATTGATTGTGATGGTCCCACATGCAGTGGATACCCTATTGAATAGAACGAAGACTCAACATCTTAGCAGTGCACGTTTGTCAGGTTATGAGTTGACGCTTTTGGCTACCCATGTGCACATCAAGCGGTGCAACACATTGAATCCAGCTACAATGTTGCCGATTTTTGTAGAGACAGATGCTCAGGAACAGCATGACTGTTTTCTCCGGACAGAGGAGGAAACGAAGGGTAGAGTTGATCTGAAAGATACTCCTCTTTCGAATCCTGATGGTACCCTATGGGTAGATGGTTCGTGCTTTAAGCTTCCGAATGGAGAGACGACTGCAGCATATGCTGTCACAACTTTGCACACGATTGTTGAAGCAGCACATATTGCACAGAATTCAGCGCAAGCAGCGGAGTTGATAGCATTGACTAGAGCGTGTGTGTTGTCAAAAGGAAAGAGCGTGAATGTTTATACTGATAGCCAATACGCATTTGCCGTGGCTCATAGTTTTGGTCGCTTGTGGAAAGAGAGAGGATTTCTTACTTCCCATGGTACGAAAATTCAGCATGGACAATTAGTGAGTGAACTTCTTGAATCACTTACTTTGCCGACCCAAATTGCGATAGTGAAGTGTAGTGCGCATAAGAAGGTTACGGATGATGTGGGTCAAGGGAATGCGTTTGCAGATGAAGTAGCGAGAGAAACGGCGAAAGATGTGACGAGTCGGATGTATGTTGCAGGTCCTGCCAGATGGGTTGTGGAAGGAGGAATGTGTGAAGATACAACAGAAAGTGTGAAGATGATTCAGGTGGAAGCTAATGAGAAAGAATTGAGTATGTGGAGAGAGAGTAGGGGAATGTTGGATTCAACAGGCTGTTGGGTTGGGTTGTCAGAGCACCAGCGATGGTTGTTGCCGGATGCATATGTGCTTCCGGTGGTTACTATGGCTCATGGGTTGACTCACATTAGTTCAAAAGGGATATGTAAGTTGTTGTCTCTGGTATGGCAGAATGGTGGAATTCCTAAGTGTGCTGAGAATTTGGTTAAACACTGCATGATTTGCTTGATGCATAATCCTGGAAAGGGAACCCCAACTCCAGCGGGTCATTTTGCTCCTCCAACGTATCCGTTCGAGGTGCTGCAGATAGACTATATTCATATGGAAAGATGCAATAACTTGAAGTATGTCCTTGTGGTTGTTTGTGCCTTTTCCAGATGGATAGAGGCCTACCCCCTAAAGGATAATACTGCCTTGTCTACAGCCAAGGTTTTGCCCAAATAATTATTTCCCAGATATGGCTTGCCGAGGATGGTATGGAGTGATAATGGAAGTGAATTCGTGGGTCAGATTATGAAGAAAGTATGTGCGGGTCTGGGTATCAACCAGAAATTTCACGCTGCGAATCACCCCCAGTCAGCAGGCCTGGTCGAGTGCTATAATGGCACTCTGAAGCTGAAGTTGGCCAAGTTGCAAGCGAGCTCTGGTCTTACATGGGCCGATGCCTTACCATTGGCACTTTTGTCCACGAGAACGACAGTACATTCTCGCGTGTGACTTAGCCCATACGAGATTGTTTTTGGACGCCCGGCGAATGTCTGGGGTGTGCCGAGGCCTAAGAAGTACAGTGGTATTGAGTACCCTATGTTGGTTGACTACTTACATGATTTGACTGCTAAATTGCGTGTTCTTCACCAACAGGTCCATGACACTTTGCCTTCAGTTTCTGTAGACGCAGGCCACATGATTCAACCTGGCGACTGGGTTCTAACCAAGAATTTCCAGAGGTCAAAGAACTTGGAACCAAGATGGACCGGTCCATACCAAGTCCTGTTATCAACTCGGACTGCTATTAAGGTGTCCGGCAAGAAAAACTGGGTACATGGTACCTATTGTAAGAAGATACCTTTGCCCTTACCGTACGATAAGTGGGTCCGGGAAGGTGTTGCCGATTCCGAGAGTGAAAGGATTCCGAGATTTGTACCTTTTAGCGCTGCACTTCTGGAATGGACTCAGTCGGAACGTGCGGATGATAAAGTCTTGGAAGAAGCTGTGCCGCCGTGTTTGAGACTTGATACTACGCACCCAGAGACACTCTTTCAGGATCAAACTGTGCCTGGTAAAGAACGCTACAACTTAAGGTCTAAAAAGGACAAATAAAATTTGATTTTTTTTGTGAATTAGACTCTTTCAGACAAGAGACTATTTTTCTTTTTCTTTTTCGAACCACCATCCGGGTTCAGCTGCAGGGTCGCGGTATAAGAACTTAAGGGGTGGCCCGCGTATTGACGAAAGATCTGCGGTTCTAGGGACGGCTAGGACACCTGGACGCACACTTGAGTGAAGAAGGAAAATTGCCGCGAGCAGCACGTTAGAGGATGGAGTCTGTTGTAACTGAAAGAGATGTTGAGAGAATAGATCTTAAGACAAGATTTTGTACATTGATACATAGCAAATGTTTTATAATATTGTGCTTTTTGATGTTTTTAAGTATCACATTAGCTTGTGTGGGTTGGACTGTCTATGCTACACAACAGACATCTGCACCCACCTCCCAACCTATGCTTTCTTTCACTACTGTTTCTTTGCACCAGTTTTATACGTTGCCTGAACAGACAAGGAGATCAGAATTTGTCAACAACTCGTTTATACAGTTGTTGCATCAGCATCAGTTAGTAGTAAATACCACTAATTGTTGGGTGTGTGGTCTTAAGCCTCATACGACAGATAAAGGTATGCCATATTTGGTTTTGCCTTTTTCTTTTAATGGGTCTGTGTGGGCTTTTCAGACCATGTTTATCTATGCAAATGAGGTACGCCCCTTACGTTCCCTTAAAGATAACTCGAGCAATAGTGCCTTAATAGGGGGAATAGTAGCTATGATCCGAGATATTGATGCATATAATGCTATCCCTAAGGATGAGGTGCAGGCTTACGTTGGTTGGAACGTGACTGGATATAGTACCAGTTTGACAGAGAAGGAGAGACGAAAAAGGTCTCCCCCTATTTGGATTGTACCCCACCGAGGCCACTTTTGTTTTCAAGGTAATGGTCGGAATCCGAAAGCTCAGCTAGGTAAGAGTGTGTGTGCTCAAACCTATGTCTATTCATCTCGGACTTCTCCACCGTTTGTGCCAGCTAAAGGCACATTTTGTTTGTCATGACAGAGCCTACACATGGTTGCCACCTGATTTTTCAGGAACGTGTTATGTGGCGTTTCTACTTCCCCCTACATACACTACTGCTTCAGACTATCATAGAAAGAGATATGGTAGAGATGTCTTCAATAAGGAAGATACCGCAGCACACGATGTAGGAGATTTCTTCAAGGGCTTCTTGCCCTTTTGGGGTCCTATGATCAATAGTAGGCATATTCGACAGCTTGTCCGCGTTGTTGAAGCTACTATTAATGAGACAGCAGGTGCTCTTAGTAATGTTACAGCTGAGCTTCAAGCGGACCGCTTTATGACTTTGCAGTACCGTATGGTATTAGACGTCATACTTGCAGATCGAGGAGGAGTATGTAAATTGATTGGATCCAGTTGCTGTGTTTACATACCAGATAATGCCCCTTCAGTGTACCAAGCCATCTCTAGGTTGTTTAAAATCTCTGAGTCTATCCATGTAGACGAAGGAGACTGGTCATTGACGGGATGGTTTTGGGGACTGCTGTCCAAATGGCGATGGAAGATTTTGACATTCCTTGGTATGGTTTTAACCATCCTTTTCTCTTGTTGTCTTTGCATCCAGTGTGGTCCCGCCATTTGTAGTCTTTGTGCTACTATGTGTGTTCGGAGACCTGTCCCGAGAGAAGTAGAGAATAATAAGATGATGCTACAGCAACACCTTGATGACCTAATGAATACTGATCTGCATAGACTCCTCGTGTTACGAGGATCGGTGGGGGCCGCCATCTTGGGTGGAAAGGAGGGTTAGTGGTGCAGTCTTGCAGGGCTTGTACTCATTTAAACACGCATGGCGCGTGCGCGTGCTGCTGTTTGCTCCTGAGGCTTGAGCCGGGAGAAACGCTTGGGTGCACGCTCCTCGCGGTACCCGCTTTTATCAATTTTAAAAACACTGTTGCTGCTAATTTTAAGGGACAATATTGATTTTACTGTGTTCTTACCTGTTTTTACTCGCCACGCTGATCTGCATAGACTCCTCGTGTTACGAGGATCGGTGGGGGCCGCCATCTTGGGTGGAAAGGAGGGTTAGTGGTGCAGTCTTGCAGGGCTTGTACTCATTTAAACACGCATGGCGCGTGCGCGCCGCTGGCGCGCCGAAGGCGCACCTAAGGCAAGCCGGTCTGCGCCCGTCCGCGCTCGGACAGCGCCTTGCGCCAAAAACCCTGGCCAATTTTTTTCTGATGATTCTATTGTCTATAGTTACTCCAGCAGGCAATTACGAGTCCTTAATAAATCTCCCAGGCAGCCTACTTGTGCCTGTATTTCACCTGCTTCAATTTCAGGGTCTACATTGCAGCTATGCCCAGCCTGTCTCACACCTTTGCCAGTACTTGGCTTCGGCGAAACACTTAGAGAAGTCCGCGATTTTAATTTTAAATCATCTAAGGGCAGGTCCACGGAGGTGTTTCAATGCCTTTTAATTAATGCGCGCTCACTCGTTAAACATAGTGTTGAGTGTGCAACATTATTAGAGGATAAAAACATCAAACTGGCTTTCATTACCGAGACCTGGTTGGATGAAGCTTCTGGGCCAGATCTCGTGAAAGCCATACCCCCTGGCTTTTCCAGATACACTGCTAATAGACCCTCTAAGAAAGGTGGAGGGTTGGCTGTGATTTATGACAGCTCTATGAAAGCCATCTTTGTTACAAAAACGTATTTTAGTTTTGAAGCTCTTTCCGCCTTAGGAGGAGGAGGTCCTGTTGTCCGGTGTTGGTTCGCTTTTCCAGACTTTCTCGAGGGCTCGGCAGTTCTTCTTGGAGCTCTTGAGTTCGTCGGTGAACCATGGGGCCTTCTTGCTGCCGGGTCTGCTAGGCGGGGTCCTCAGCGGGGCGAGTTCGTCCGCGCAGTTGCTGATCCACTTCGTGAGGTTGTCGGCGGCCTGGCTGGGGTTCGCTGAGCTGGCAGGAGGGTGCTGGCTCAGGGAGGTGGCGAGCTGGTCTGCTGTGATCTTGTTCCAGCTTCTGCGGGCGGCCTGTTGCCGGTGATGGTGGGTCGTCGTTCTCTTGAAGGTGAAGTGGACGCAGCTGTGGTCCGTCCATTGAAGCTCTGTGGCGTGGCTGAAGACGATGTCTGTGCTGGATGAGAAGACGGCGTCGAGTGTGTGTCCGGCGAGGTGGGTGGGGGTGGACACCAGTTGCTTGAGTCCCAGGTTGGCGAGGTTGTCGAGCAGGGTGCTGGTGTTGTGGTCGTTGTTGTTCTCCAGATGGAAGTTGAGGTCTCCCAGGAGGATGTAGTCAGCGGAGGGGAGGGCATGCGGGCTGACGAAGTCGGCGATGTCCTCGCTGAATTGCGTGCGTGGTCCAGGGGGTCGGTAGATCAGGGTGCCTCTGAGGGTGGTGTTCTGGTTGGTGTGGATCTGGAAGTGCAGGTGTTCGGCGCTGGTCAGGGTGTTGTCGGTGCTGGTCGTGAGACGGATGGCGTTCCTGTGGATGATGGCGATGCCTCCTCCCATCTGGTTGGCGTTTCGGTCCCTCCGGACGATCTTGTAGCCCTCTGGGATAGCGATGGCGATGTCGGGAGCTGAAGAGGCGTTCATCCAGGTCTCCGTGAGGAAGGCAACGTCAGGGGCTGTGGCGTCTAGGAGGTTCCAGAGTTCGATGGCGTGTCTGTGGACGGAGCGGGTGTTGAGCAGGATGCACTTGAGGTGGGTGCTGCTGGTGTTCGACTTGGCGGGTGCTGGTGTGAGGCTGGTCTGGGTGCAGGAGAACTTGCAGGCGTGGCAGCTGAAAGGTCCGTGGGTGCATCGTGGTGTGGCTTGGTGGCAATCTGGGAGTCGGCCGGTGTTGAGAGCGATGAGGGTGGCGGCGGAGTACGTCAGGCGGGTAGGTCGGGGTCTTCGTGGGCCAGGGGTCCTGGCGCTGGACGCGATCCGGTCGCGGACGGGCGCAGACGGGCTTACCTTTGGCGCACCTTCGGCGCTCAATCGGCGCTCCCGCTGCGCGTGGCCGCTGCGCGTTCGCACGGTCGCCATTTAAGGCGAAGTGCGCGGGTGGGCGGAGCAGCTGGGAGGCGGGAGCGGGGAGGGTTACAGAAGGCAAAAGGGGCGGGGACAGGCGGCGGTGGCGGGAGCGGGGAGGGTTACAGAAGGCAAAAAGGGGCGGAAGCAAACACGGGGAAAATGAAATAACAACAGAACAGGCAAAAATACGATAAACAAGGGAAAAAAGAGAGTTAGACCAAGCAGGCACAGAATCACGTCAAGACAAGGGAAAAAAACAACTGCAGCGGCGGCAGCCGGCGGACGAGGCAGCAGCGAGGCAGAGGGCAGGCAAGGGGCACACGCAGCAGCTGGTGGCCGTGTGGCGCGGGGGTGTCCCACAAGTGGGTCACACTCACCTGCGTCGCACGGTCGCCATTTAAGGCCAAGTGCGCGGGTGGGCGGAGCAGCTGGGAGGCGGGAGCGGGGAGGGTTACAGAAGGCAAAAGGGGCGGGGACAGGCGGCGGTGGCGGGAGCGGGGAGGGTTACAGAAGGCAAAAGGGGCGGAAGCAAACACGGGGAAAATGAAATAACAACAGAACAGGCAAAAATACGATAAACAAGGGAAAAAAAGAGAGTTAGACCAAGCAGGCACAGAATCACGTCAAGACAAGGGAAAAAAACAACTGCAGCGGCGGCAGCCGGCGGACGAGGCAGCAGCGAGGCAGAGGGCAGGCAAGGGGCACACGCAGCAGCTGGTGGCCGTGCGGCGCGGGGGTGTCCCACAAGTGGGTCACACTCACCTGCGTCGCACGGTCGCCATTTAAGGCGAAGTGCGCGGGTGGGCGGAGCAGCTGGGAGGCGGGAGCGGGGAGGGTTACAGAAGGCAAAAGGGGCGGGGACAGGCGGCGGTGGCGGGAGCGGGGAGGGTTACAGAAGGCAAAAAGGGGCGGAAGCAAACACGGGGAAAATGAAATAACAACAGAACAGGCAAAAATACGATAAACAAGGGAAAAAAAGAGAGTTAGACCAAGCAGGCACAGAATCACGTCAAGACAAGGGAAAAAAACAACTGCAGCGGCGGCAGCCGGCGGACGAGGCAGCAGCGAGGCAGAGGGCAGGCAAGGGGCACACGCAGCAGCTGGTGGCCGTGCGGCGCGGGGGTGTCCCACAAGTGGGTCACACTCACCTGCGTCGCACGGTCGCCATTTAAGGCCAAGTGCGCGGGTGGGCGGAGCAGCTGGGAGGCGGGAGCGGGGAGGGTTACAGAAGGCAAAAGGGGCGGGGACAGGCGGCGGTGGCGGGAGCGGGGAGGGTTACAGAAGGCAAAAAGGGGCGGAAGCAAACACGGGGAAAATGAAATAACAACAGAACAGGCAAAAATACGATAAACAAGGGAAAAAAAGAGAGTTAGACCAAGCAGGCACAGAATCACGTCAAGACAAGGGAAAAAAACAACTGCAGCGGCGGCAGCCGGCGGACGAGGCAGCAGCGAGGCAGAGGGCAGGCAAGGGGCACACGCAGCAGCTGGTGGCCGTGCGGCGCGGGGGTGTCCCACAAGTGGGTCACACTCACCTGCGTCGCACGGTCGCCATTTAAGGCCAAGTGCGCGGGTGGGCGGAGCAGCTGGGAGGCGGGAGCGGGGAGGGTTACAGAAGGCAAAAGGGGCGGGGACAGGCGGCGGTGGCGGGAGCGGGGAGGGTTACAGAAGGCAAAAGGGGCGGAAGCAAACACGGGGAAAATGAAATAACAACAGAACAGGCAAAAATACGATAAACAAGGGAAAAAAAGAGAGTTAGACCAAGCAGGCACAGAATCACGTCAAGACAAGGGAAAAAAACAACTGCAGCGGCGGCAGCCGGCGGACGAGGCAGCAGCGAGGCAGAGGGCAGGCAAGGGGCACACGCAGCAGCTGGTGGCCGTGCGGCGCGGGGGTGTCCCACAAGTGGGTCACACTCACCTGCGTCGCACGGTCGCCATTTAAGGCGAAGTGCGCGGGTGGGCGGAGCAGCTGGGAGGCGGGAGCGGGGAGGGTTACAGAAGGCAAAAGGGGCGGGGACAGGCGGCGGTGGCGGGAGCGGGGAGGGTTACAGAAGGCAAAAAGGGGCGGAAGCAAACACGGGGAAAATGAAATAACAACAGAACAGGCAAAAATACGATAAACAAGGGAAAAAAAGAGAGTTAGACCAAGCAGGCACAGAATCACGTCAAGACAAGGGAAAAAAACAACTGCAGCGGCGGCAGCCGGCGGACGAGGCAGCAGCGAGGCAGAGGGCAGGCAAGGGGCACACGCAGCAGCTGGTGGCCGTGCGGCGCGGGGGTGTCCCACAAGTGGGTCACACTCACCTGCGTCACACGGTCGCCATTTAAGGCCAAGTGCGCGGGTGGGCGGAGCAGCTGGGAGGCGGGAGCGGGGAGGGTTACAGAAGGCAAAAGGGGCGGGGACAGGCGGCGGTGGCGGGAGCGGGGAGGGTTACAGAAGGCAAAAAGGGGCGGAAGCAAACACGGGGAAAATGAAATAACAACAGAACAGGCAAAAATACGATAAACAAGGGAAAAAAAGAGAGTTAGACCAAGCAGGCACAGAATCACGTCAAGACAAGGGAAAAAAACAACTGCAGCGGCGGCAGCCGGCGGACGAGGCAGCAGCGAGGCAGAGGGCAGGCAAGGGGCACACGCAGCAGCTGGTGGCCGTGCGGCGCGGGGGTGTCCCACAAGTGGGTCACACTCACCTGCGTCGCACGGTCGCCATTTAAGGCCAAGTGCGCGGGTGGGCGGAGCAGCTGGGAGGCGGGAGCGGGGAGGGTTACAGAAGGCAAAAGGGGCGGGGACAGGCGGCGGTGGCGGGAGCGGGGAGGGTTACAGAAGGCAAAAAGGGGCAGAAGCAAACACGGGGAAAATGAAATAACAACAGAACAGGCAAAAATACGATAAACAAGGGAAAAAAAGAGAGTTAGACCAAGCAGGCACAGAATCACGTCAAGACAAGGGAAAAAAACAACTGCAGCGGCGGCAGCCGGCGGACGAGGCAGCAGCGAGGCAGAGGGCAGGCAAGGGGCACACGCAGCAGCTGGTGGCCGTGCGGCGCGGGGGTGTCCCACAAGTGGAAAAGCACCCGGAAACACCACCAGCTGATCCACGCCGCCAAGAAAACAGCATTCAAGGACCGGTTGGACAACAACGCACACAACGGCAAGGAACTCTTCAACATCGTGAAAGAGCTCTCCAACCCCAGCGCAGGAAACAACGACATCACCCCATCGCAAGACCTCTGCAACTCCCTCGCCTCATACTTCCACAACAAGATCACGGACATACACAGTAGCTTCAACAACCAACCAACGCACACCATGACCGACCAACCACCCCCACCCACCACCACCCTCCACGCCTGGACCCCGATCAGCACCGAAGACACCATCCGCACGATGAACTCCATCCACTCCGGATCACCGACCGACCCCTGCCCTCACCACGTCTTCAACAAGGCCGACGCTGTCATCGCACCCCACCTGCGAGACATCATCAACACATCCTTCGACACCGCCATCTTCCCCGAGAGCTGGAAACACGCCGAACTCAGCGCTCTACTCAAGAAACCAACAGCGGACCCCACCGACCTCAAGAATTACCGCCCCATCTCGCTTCTCCCGTTTCCAGCCAAAGTCATCGAGAAGACCGTCAACAAGCAGATGGCCGCCTTCCTCGAGACGAACGGATCCCTCGACCCCTCACAGTCCGGCTTCCGAGCCAAACACAGCACCGAGACCGCCCTCATCGCCGCCACCGATGACATCCGAGCCCTGATGGACAATGGAGAAACAGCGGCCCTCATCCTCCTAGACCTCTCCGCGGCATTCGACACGGTTTGCCACCGCACCCTAGTACGGCGCCTCAGCAACATCGGAATCAAGGACAAGGCGCTGGAATGGATCATCTCCTTCCTCGACGGAAGAACACAGAGAGTCCGCCTACCACCGTACAAATCAGAGGCCTCCGAAGTCATCTGCGGCGTCCCCCAAGGATCATCTCTGAGCCCCACCCTCTTCAACGTCTACATGAGCCCCCTCGCGGCCATCGTACGCAAACACAACCTCAGCATAATCTCCTACGCCGACGACACCCAGCTGATCCTCTCCCTGACCAACGACCCCGCCGCCGCCAGAGCCAACCTGCACGAAGGGATGAAAGAGGTAGCCGAGTGGATGACGACCAGCCGCCTGAAACTGAACTCGGACAAGACGGAGGTTCTCATCCTGGGCTCTTCACCCTCCGCCTGGGACGACTCCTGGTGGCCTCCCGCCCTGGGCACCGCACCCAAACCGACAGACCATGCACGCAACCTGGGCTTCATCCTGGACTCCTCCCTCTCCATGACCAGGCAGGTCAACAACGTCTCCTCGGCGTGCTTCAACATCCTACGCATACTTCGGAAGATCTTCTGGTGGATCCCCACAGAGACCAGGAAGACCGTCACCCAGGCCCTCGTCACCAGCCGACTAGACTACGGTAACGCCCTCTACGCCGGTACCACCGCCAAGCTCCAGAAGAGACTCCAGCGGATCCAGAACGCCTCAGCCAGACTCATCCTCGACATCCCACGATCCAGCCACATCTCCGGACATCTGAGAGACCTGCACTGGCTCCCCGTCAACAAGAGAATCACCTTCCGCCTCCTCACCCACGCACACAAAGCCCTACACGACCAAGGCCCGAGCTACCTCAACAGCCGAGTCAACTTCTACGCTCCCACGCGCCACCTCCGATCAGCCAACCACGCCCTCGCCGCCGTCCCCCGCATCCGAAGAGCGACTACAGGAGGAAGGTCCTTCTCCTACCTGGCCGCCAAGACCTGGAACTCCCTCCCGACCGACCTGCGCCTGACCCAAGACCACCTCTCCTTCAGGAAGAAGCTGAAGACCTGGCTATTCGAGCAGTAGCGGCACCCCCCCCCCCCCCAGCGCCTTGAGACCCTACGGGTATGTAGCGCGCTTTATAAGTGTCACTGATTGATTGATTGATTCCTTCGCTCTCACCCTCTCTCATGGATACATTTTTAGGGGTTTCTTAATTTATAGGCCGCCAGGTCCTAGAAGTTCTTTTTTAGCAGAAGTGAGATCCGTCCTCGAGGAGGGTCTGCCATGGGACTCATTTACCATCCTGGGCGATCTCAATTTCCATCTAGAGATAGAAGGGGATAGAGATACTGGAAAACTGATTGATCTGATGGGTGGTCTTGAACTTAAACAACTGGTTCAGGCCCCCACCCATCAGGCTGGGCACACCCTGGATGGAATTTTCTCTAATTCTTCACAGCTATTGGTTTCTGACATTCTGCCCCTCGCTTGGTCAGATCATTATGCGATCAGGTTCAATGTTGCTGGACTGGAAGATCAGGGTAAATCCCCGGGGGTGTTGAAGGTGTTGAAGAACAGGGTGGAAGGTAATGACCTTAGAGATCTTCTTTCTTCCTCACAAAGACCCCTCCCTGCAGAGGTTAATGAAGCTGCCTCTGCATATACAGCCTGGATTGATGAGGCTTGCCTCACTCTTGCTCCAAAAAAAATGTTAATCCCCAAGAGGCTACATCCCTCAGCACCATGGTATTCACTAGAATTGAAAACTCAGAAGCTTAAATGCAAACAATCGGAACGGGCATGGAGGAAGAGCTACTCCCCTTCAGCCAAGGATACTTATAAACAAAGTATTCTGTGCTATAAATACTTGCTGACGGAAACCAAGAGAGAGTTTTTTGCAAGCCAGATCAAACTTGCGATTAATTCAACAAAGGAACTCTATAAAACGATAACCAGGCTAGCGCACCCTTTACCGACTCCCCTTACACCTACCAAGGATTTTTGTGAAGAAATTGCTACTTTTTTTCAATCTAAAGTGGCAGCAATCTTCAACACTTTCAAAAATCCGGTTAGTGTCAATCTAGGCCTTACCGACTGTTCTGATTTAAAACCCTCCCTAGATATCTTTCCGCCCATAACATATCAAGAGACGCTCAACTTTTTGCTAACGGCAAAATCTGGATCACCCATTGATCCATGCCCAGTGGCAGTTGCAAAGTTGGCACCCGAACCCATAGCTTCAACTTTGACGGCGCTTTACAACGCTATGTTTTCTCGGGGACAGTTCCCAAAATGTTGGAAGGTAGCTTCAGTACTTCCTCTACTGAAAAAACCTAATCTGGACATGAACGACCCTAATAATTTTCGTCCTATTTCGCGCCTTTCCCTACCGGCTAAATTGGTAGAAAGATATTTGAACACTAAGTTAAGTATCTTCTTGCGTGATACCAATGCCCTGGACCCCACCCAGTTTGGCTTTAGTGAAGGACACAGTACCGAGGCCGCTCTTCTTAAATCTACAGATGAGATCAGGAGAGGGTTGGACCAAGGTGGTAAGGCAGTGTTGATCCTGCTGGACCTCTCCGCGGCCTTCGATACGGTCCATCATGGTGTTCTAATGGACCGGTTATTGGGCAGTGGTATACAGAATAAAGCCTGGTCTCTTCTAAAGTCCTTCCTCTCTGAAAGACGACAGTCAGTGGCGTTGGGTGACTTCGTCTCGAACCCTTTCTCTCTTCCTTGTGGAGTCCCACAAGGCTCTTCCCTCAGCCCTACACTTTTTAACGTGTATGTTGCCCCTCTGGCCCCGTTGATTGAATCGTTTGGCTTCTGTCTTTCATCTTATGCCGACGATACTCAGATTGTAAAATCTATGTTACCAGGTCAGGAGAGGGTGTCAGGGGAGAGACTACATGATTGCATGGGGGCAGTAGGAGACTGGATGTCTCAAAACTGCCTCAAACTAAACGCAAGTAAAACTGAGGTGATGTTAATCGGCAACAATGCCAATATGTGGACTCCTAGTTGGTGGCCAGCAGCCATGGTTTCCCTCCCAGTCCCCTCCCAGAAAGTAAAAAATCTGGGGGTAGTGTTGGATGATTGCCTCTCCATGAAAGCTCAGGTGAACGCGGTTGTCTCTACCACCTCGTTCGTTCTCAAGAACTTGAGGAAAGTGCTCCCGCTCCTGCCTGCTGAATATAAACTTACAGTGGTTACAGCACTGATCATGTCTCGCCTGGACTACTGCAATGGTCTTTATTTGAACATGCAGGAGGGCAATCTTTGTAAACTCCAGATGCTTCAAAATTCTGCAGCCAGGTTGCTTACGGGCACATCGAGATCTACCCCAATCTCGGGCGCAATAAGAAAATTTCACTGGCTGCCGGTAAAAAAGAGAATCCTTTTCAAGGCCTTATGTTTTGTTTTTCGCGCCTTGCAGAACACAGGCTCTCTTTACATGACACAACAATTTTGTTGGTATGTGCCGGCCAGAACTCTGCGCTCCCTCGGAGCTAAACTTATCATTCTACCAAGTATACGGAAAGCTAAATGGGGTGGGAGAAGCTTTGTGGCGGGTGCAGCCAGGGCCTGGAATGAATTGCCTTTTGCCTTGAGGAACTCTAACGATCTTCTTTCCTTTAGGAAAGCGCTCAAAACTTGGTTGTTTTGATTCTTCCGTTTGCTAAGTGTTGGGAGCTTTACAGCAAGCGCCGGGACACCCTAGGGTAGCTGTGCGCTATATAAGTTTGCCTAACATAACATAACATAACAATATCGACATAGACCTAGATTCAGATTAACATGAGTCTTAGGTTATTGCCTACGTAATGGCAAAAGGAGAGGTTCTGTAATTCTCGAGTCTGACTCCATTTTGTTCTGTGCCACCATTTTGTGTTGCCCTCACGTAGGCCTGTGAAGGTAGCCTGGCGAATAAAGTGGCCTGGCCTTCTTAGTTCATGTATACATTAACTAGGTTTCTTTTTGACTCTGAAATGAACTGTAAGAAACTGACCTCTGCACCTGAAACTGACCCTGCAAAGCCAATTTCGCTGATCGATCTTTGTCTGAGATTGCCAAGCAATGTTCAGGACATCGTTAACTTTTAGTTTCCTTGCACATGCCTTATCTTGTTCAGCATCTGTTACCGTTTCTTTTTTTATGTTTCTTCATTACATGGGCTATGCTTTCAATTATAGGTTTGTCCGGCTTGTGGAGATTGAATGTGGGACATTCCTAATAATTAACTTTTGGGTTGGGATACTGTAAATTGAGTTTTTGTTATGTGACACTTTGTTTGAAAATGCACCTTATTGGCTATAATTTTGTGCAGTGGGTGTACATTTAATAATGTGAATATTGGGTATAAAAGGAGACGTCTCGCCTTAGTAAAATGAGCAGTCTCCTGAGAATTTACACCGTGATGTATTTCTAGGATCACTGTTACTAGCTGCAGCTAATAAACTTGGTCTCTGATGCCATCCAGAAGTATTCCGTGTCTCTGTATACCAAGACAGGTGAACTCGAAGATCTTAGGCGTGCCCCTGACGCCGCTGGGTTAAACCCCGGTTCTTCACTGGGAGCCTGGGAATGTTCTCAACCCAGCTGCATAACACATCCGGTGGAGAAACGCTAAGTGAGCATGTCGGTTTGACCGTCCTAAGATGGCCGGCCAAACCGACATGCGCACTTAGCAGTGCCTACAACTACTCCTCCTGAAGCTCAGGATGCATCAGCCCCACCCCGCCCTGTGAGTCAGCTACCCAGGCAATGGTGAAAAAGAAAATGATAATGACATTATTTTACTTTTCACTGTTGCCTCTACTGGGTAGCAGCAGTGGGGCGGCGCTCCTCTTCATAGCGGAGGAGCCACCCCTGTCAGACACAGCATATTTATATACCTGATCAAACTTGGGGTAGGGCGAGTGTCAGGACGACAGCAGCATTATTATGTGTGCTAAATGTCCTATTTTAGCAGTCTCAGAAGGCTTCAAGAAGATTCTCTTGTGATTCCGATCACAACTTGCATGAACTCCTGTTAGCGCCATGAATTTGGGTCATGTTGGTTCGTGGCACATTTATAAAACGTGAAAATGAAAAATAAGAACTAGTAATCAGTGTGCACTAGCTAGAATTTTCTTTTGGACAGTTTCTAAAATAAATCCGTTTTATTTAGACTCCATATCATTTGTTTTCTAAAGGAGTGCAGCACCGGCATCCCTACTGTGTTTCAGGTTGTTCAGACATTTCAGTCTTGGATTTGCGACCTGCATTTTACGAATCACAGACTTTGCACTTTGCGCATCAGGCACTTAGAGAAAATGCATGAGGACAACTTCAGCCCAAAAGGACTAGTTGACTGGTGTGTGAATATATGTTAGTTGTCAGTGCAATTTGGACATAAACCCTGTTTTTTTCTTGGACACAAAATAATGACTTCGGAAGCACACTGTAAAAAAGTTTCTGTGCTTTCGGGTGACTGGTGTACTGATGTATGTTAGTTGTCAGAAGGATTTGCATACGTTGTGTTTTTTCTGTGCAAAAACATAATCTAGCTGAAGCACATTGCGAAAAATCACACACGTGTAATTTGACATTCTGACATCCTCTGAGCACAGAGCTCTGTATTATTCTGCAGTACCCCATATTCATAATTTGTTTTCAGACACATCTTCCTTCCACTGCTACATTGGTCAAATGCCTCTGGGCTGTCTTAAACCACACATGCTGATGTGTACCTGAGGTTGTATTTTTAATCAAGGTGTGATTTGGGACATCACCTTTACTTATATGCATCTGCCTGTTAGTTAAAGTGCAGCTTTTAAGGTGAGCCTGGATAAAATGTGTTTACATTTTCCTCTACTTCCTCACTCTGCCGTTGTGCCTTTGCACAAAGCACATCTGTTCTCCTATAAGCAACTGTGTCATGTAATACTGATATTCTCAGACGGAAAGCAACTGCACCTATGTCTTACTATTGATGAAAGAGCTGTGGACAAGCACCAGTCCTCACCACCCTTTTGTGTATTTAGCAGATCCACACACATGGTGTATGAGCTGTAAATAAAGGTAACATACCTTCAGGAACCCTGTGAATCAGGACCCTTGGTTGCCTCTGTGTGTCACACAGAAGCCCAGGTACCTGCATCAAAGGCAAGAGATCCACCCACAGCCCTGCTCCTGGGTGGTAACTCCAGGGCTGCTGAGTGTCTGCACATCTCATCCACTGCATTTCTAATGTTACAGGATGTGCTGGGTGTGAGACCAATCTGTAGCTTTCAATCATTTTTTGTAATTAGAATCTGGAGCTATTACAATTGTTCTTTCACCTTATTTGCTCCACTTCTTCAGAGCTAAAATTGCTTCGGTATTTAAGCGGATGACCTTGGTTCAGCGTGCTTATTAGAGATAATAGCTCACATTTCAGTGTAATAGCTCTCGATTAGTCCTACCACTACTTTAGCCCTTGAGATGAACTCTGGAGGGCCTTTCACATGTCTGTCGTAGCAGTGCCCAAGCTGGAAACCTCTGGGATGAACTAGAGCGAGCCCCTAATACATTTGATACCAGTCCCTGCACTGCCCAGCAGCCATTATTTTAGATGTAATGCTTAAAACGCTGTGTGGTAAGCAAACACCAGAAGCTAAAGAAATAAGGCAGACAAAAGGCAGTCAGGGCCAGTGAGCTGCTGCATGCGTTTGAGGAGAGGCACTTTGATGGGATGGGCAATGATCCTTATCAAATGCTAATTTGTAGCAAAGGGCTTTGATTTATGTCTTCTGCTTTTAACAGGACCAGCTTTCTATTTCCTCCCTGTTTTTAAGGTCACTTTGGTGGGATAGGCAGTGATCCCTATCAAATGCTAATGTGTAGCAGAGGGTTTGATCTATGTCCTCTGATTTTAACAGGGCCAGCTTTCTACATCAGCTCTGTGTTTAAGGGCATGTGAAATAAATAACAAAATCCCACTGTTTATTTCGTATGATATTTTCTCCTTTGCCCTTAGCCTGTCCTCTCACTCGTCTGCTGTTTTATTGACAATGTTCTGTGTTTTCTTGCATGACGCACCCTCCTGCACAGCAAATATAAATAGTTGTTTCCTCAAGGTCTCCGTGACCCTCTCTGGAATATGAATGTGTGCCAACTTCATCAGCTATTTATTATGCTTTTTGTCATAGCACCCAGGCCTTCTAGCACTGAAGTCTGCACTGTAGGTTTAATTGCAGAGTTGAAAATGCAGTAATTTGTAAACGGTGTTCATTATGCAGTAAAAAGGAGATTCTGAAATCTTCCAAAGGGTTGAATGTCTCTAAAAATAAATAAATAAACTAAAATGTTGAACGTTTAACAGAGGCAATCAACAAATCACCCTAAAATTATCATGAACCAGTCTTTTTAATTAGAAGACTGTGGTGCTAGTCAAGTAATTCGACAGAAATTTTCAAACAATCCTAAAACCACCAGTAGCAATGCATCTTGTGAAGTAATCAGGGACTCAGTTTCAAGTCATACTCAAATTATCAGGAACAGTCACACCTTGTAAAGTTATCGGATAATCATTTTCAAGTCATCCTGAAATCATCAGGTTTAAACACATCTTGTGAAGTCATCAGATACTCATTTTTAAGTCTCTATAGAGTTGGGTAGTAAAAGTGTGGTCGTGACCCATCAGTGTATGTGGATTATAACCTCCAGGTCCGCTGCGAAGCAGGCTAGAATTGGAAGAAATGCATAGCCCTTATGGAAGGCAGACATACCGCGGAGGGTAGGCCTCGTGAGAGATAGGTGACCAAGGAACCCCATTTAAGCTCAAAAGTCTTGTAATCATCTCTGAAGATGTCTGCAAGGCGTTCCATAGAGAGGATTCTCCACAGACTGGCATGCCACAACGACGTCGCTGGTGTGTCAGCCTTTTTCCAGGCGGCCGCTATTGTTTGATATTCCAAAGCCGGGCCCCGGATGCCCAATAGTGCCCCCTCAATGGTGGTCGGCATGGGGTACCCCAGCAAAGCTTTGATATGTGAAAGGATTTGCTCCCAGAAAGGCCGAATACCCGGACAATCCTACCAGATGTGTCGGAAATCTCCCCGCAGCCCACATCCCCGCCAGCAGAGATCTGAGGTGTCAGGGAAAATCTGCCTTAACTTGGTTGGGTAAAGATACCAATCTAGCAGTGTCTTGTAGTGTGCCTCCCTCAAAGCCACGGACTTGTTGTGTTTAGTGATGTCACCCCAAACGTGTTTCCAAAAGAACATGTAGCGTGCCCGGGGGTTGTGTAGTGAAGTCAATAACAGATCATATAACAAGGAGATGGCACCTTTCGTGGAGCCTGCCTTGTGAACTACCAGTCTTTCCATAGCCGTTAGTTGTCTAGTAGCAGCCTCTCTTATGTGCGGCAAGGAGACCCAGTGTTTGAGCTGGAGGTAGTGGTAGGACTCGGTGTGGGGGACCAAAAACTCTCTTTTACAGCTTTCAAAGGTCAGGACGTCATAGTTATGGAACAGGTCGGATAGTTTCAGGCAGCCCCCCTCCTTCCACCAATCAAAGGGCCCCTCACTCATCGCCAGTGGAAATGCCGGTTTGAAATGGATCAGGGTGTACAGGGAAGGAAATGTGGTCCAACCCTCCCTTATCGTGACCTGGTCCCAGACTGTCATATTAGTGCGTGTGGGAGTGCTTATGTAAGCGTTCGCCGGTCGATCTTTCTTGAGCTTCCACAGGACGTCCCAAATGGAGCGTCCCACAATCGACCTGTCCATTTGGAGCCAATGTTTGTCAGACTCCCTCGCTGACCATTCTGTCACCACCCGCAGTTGTGCCGCTTAATAGTATAGTGCGAAGTCCGGTAACACCACTCCCCCGCATTCCGAGATCGCCTCAGCACATGAAAAGGAAGGCAAGCCCTACCCCCTTGCCATATGAATTGGGTAACCAGTGAACGCAGACGCGGCAAGAGATCGCGGTCAAGTTCAATAGGTAGAGCTTGGAACAAATACAAGAGTTTGGGAAGGACCTCATTTTAATAGCATTGATCCGTCCGAGCCATGAGATGTAAAGAGGCTTCCATCTCTTAATGTGCTGCTGGAGCTGAGTCACAAGCGGGGGGTAATTGGCCTTGTAAAGATTTGCAATATTAGGAGTGAGGTGGACACCTAAGTATAAGAGGGAGTGTGTAGCCCATTACAAGGACATCTGGCCCTTCAGTCTGTTCGCCTCGGCGGCGGGGAGCGTGAGGTTAAGTATGGAGGATTTGGATAAGTTGACCTTGAACCCTGCCACTAATTCAAAGCGCCTCAGTTCCTCCTGTACTGCCTGGAGTGAGGAGGCCGGTTCCATGAGCGTAAGGAGGATATCATCTGCAAAGAGGGACGCTTTATGGTCAGGGCCGCTAAAACGTATTCCCCAGATCGCTTCGTTGGCCCGGAAACTTACTGCAAGGGGTTCGATGCTGAGGGCGAATAAGAGGGGGGAGAAGCGGGCACCCATGCCGCGTGCCTCTGCTAAGGACGAAGGGGGAGGAGGCACTGCCATTGACCAAGACTCAGGAATGTGGGCATTGGAAGTTGGTCCTGACCATATTGAGAAATGCCTCTCCAAATCCAAATTTCCCCATGACGAGGAAAAGGAATGACCAGTCCACCCTGTCAAAGGCCTTTTTGGCATCGAGATGAGGAGTATGGTGTGTCTGATGTTGTCATGCATCTGCCGCCCATTTATAAAACCCGATTGATCAGGGTGGACTAGTGCAGGCAATAGATCTTCCAGCCTGGTGGCTAAAATCGCAGAGTAGAGCTTCGCGTCGAGGTTAAGAAGGGCTATGGGCATGTATGAGGCACAGAGCTGTGGGTCCTTCCTCGGCTTGGGAATGACATATATCACCGCTTCAGACATGGATGTAGAAACCCTGGCATTTGCTGCGATCGCCCGGAATAGTTCAGTGAGGTGGGGAATGAGTTCGGAATCAAAGCATTTATAAAATTGTGCCGTAAGGCCATCTGGTCCCGGGGCTTTGTGAAGTTTGAGGCTCGAGATGGCCTGTCTGACTTCCTCTGGGGTAATAGGCGCATCTAAGGATTTTGCAGTTACTGGGGAAATGTGTGGGAGGTCCACAGAATCTAAATAGTGTTGTTGCGCATCCGTATCTGGAGGTGTACCCTGGTAGAGTTGCCCATAGAAGTCGCCAAAGATGTTAGCTTTAATATCGTCTGAGTGAATAATCTGGCCCTCCCTATTGAAGATACCTCCAATGAATTTGCGTTCCCTCTGCGCTCAGAGCTGGCGCGCTAAGTGGGGACCTATCTTGTCGCCTTGGGTATATGATGTCTGGCGCAGCTTCAGCAGTGTATACTCAGCCCTATTATTGTAAATGGCACGCAATTTGCCCTTTACCGCTGTGAGTTGTCCCTGCAATGCCCGAGTGGATGTCTCCTTATATGCCTTTTCAACGACTTCTAGTTCCCTTTCGAAGGCAATACTTTCCCTTGCCCTCTGCTTGTTTAGGATCGAGTTTAGTTGGATACATTTGCCCCGCAGCACCGCTTTAAAAGCGTCCCAATTATTCTGTGGGGAAGTGGCCTGCGTGGTGTTAAGGGTAAAATATTAGACTATGGAGGCTCTCAGTTCCTCGCAAAGGGTTTTGTCTCTTGTAATTGCTGCCGGGCAGTACCACCTCGAGGTGCCAGATCTCGGTCCAGGCCAGGCCAGACTTATTGAAACAAGGCTGTGGTTCAAAATGGAAATCGGCAATATCTGCGCGGCCTGCAGAGGACCCCCCCCTGTGCCTGGCTAATGAAGATATAATCAATCCTGGAATAGGTCTGGTGTACATGTGAGAATTATGTGTAATCTTTGGAGGTGGGATGTAAAGACCTCCATGAATCGCACAAGCCCAGGGAGTGTATTTTCCTTTTGACCCCTTTGAAGAAACTGTTGGCAGTCGCCCTCTGTGAGTGTGAACTGTCCAAGGAGTTGTGCCAAGTCAGATTGAAGTCTCCTAGTAGAATCACCAGCCCTTCTGCAAAGCCACTGATCAAGTCCAGTGCATTGGATAGGAATGTCGTCTGTCCTGAGTTGGGAGCATAGAGGGAAATAAATGTGCAGAGAGTACCCCGCAGTCTTCCTCTGACCATTATTATTCTCCCATCCCGATCCGTCTTGGTGGCTTCAGGTTGAAACTTGGAGGAACTATGAAAGAGCAAGGCCACTCCATTGTGTTTGGTACCAGCGGAGGAGGTATAGATTAAGAGGTATGATCTTAAGCGAAGCCTAGTGACCTTGGACTTTTTGAGGTGAGTCTCCTGGAGAGCTACCACCTCAAATTGACGGTCCGTAAGATACTTCCAGATTCTCTGGAGTTTTTGGGGGGTGTGTAAACCCTTAATGTTCCAGGATGCTATGGAGTCCATTGACATGCTATACCTCCCCCCTCCCTTTGTGAATCTCTACCTCCCTGCGGGTGTAGCGACTGCAATCTCTGGAGGAGTGTGGCTCAATGGTTAGAGCGGCAGACCCTGAAGCAGAGTTCTGGCCAGAGACAAGGGTTCGATTCCCGCCTCGGCGGGGCTCGGGCTCAATTTCCTCGGACCTGTCTATTCTCGCCTCGGTGCCTATTCTAATCATGGGCCCCACGCTGCAACTCTGGGCAATAGCTTGCTTAGCCTCCACACCGGCCCCAACAGCGCTAAGGATGCCTGGCTTCACCCTGGGGGTGCCCAGGAGTGGACACTTCACAGGGAAAGCCAGGAGGGGTTCCACAGCGGTATGAGTATCAGCGCCAGGAAACCGCAAAGGCGACACCGCAAGGTGGCCGTCTGGTGACAGTGCGCTCTATAAGTACCTTGACATTTTTATTCAAGTCGAGCACCCCCCCCTGAAAGCTGCGTATCACACTGTACCCCCACCTCTCATGTGGCATATTGCTGTAAAAGTTTAGAAACCTTGAAGCCTCTACCTCACCACCAGGAACCCTCCCCCCCAAACAAAACCCCCAACAAACCCCAAACAAGGTGAGCCGTGCGGCCAACGGGCTTTCGGCTCGAGATTCTTCCAAATGGTATGGAAGAATTCTGAGTGATACGGACAAGGCCCTTACCCCCGACTGCCGTGCATCAAGAAGCTAGAAAGCAGTTCAAAAGGAGGAAGAAAAACAAAAACCTCGGTGTCACTGATGAGCAGCTGCGGTGGTTCTTCATTCACTCAAAGGGGCATATGCCGGGGTCCAGTGGGACATATCCCAATGGGTGGTCTCTCAGCTCCGTGACCACTAGGGCCGAATCAAGTATCGAGAGTGTGCCATCAAGGATGACTATCTGGTAGTTTGTCGCGGCATCGTAACCGTGCGCCAGGGCCGTGAGCCTCCCCGAGGTTGTTCTGGATCGGTCAGGGATCCTGCGGTGCCCTCATTTTCTGGAGGTGGGAGGCCCAATACGCGGAGACCTTCCGTCAGATCAGACACATGGTGCACCTTATTCTTATAGTCAAAAGCAAGCCCAAAAGGGAATGTCCAACAGTAGCGTATATTTTCCTCTCGTAGCTTAGTGGTAACGAGTCTCAGCAGCTGTCGACGCGCCAAGGTGGAGGGAGCTAGGTCTTGGAAAAGGGTGCACTTTTAGCCTTGGAAGGATGCGCCTTCTTTCTTCCTCGCTGCAGTCAGGATAGCCTCCTTTGTTTTAAAAGAATGCAGCTTGACCAAGATGTCCCGGGTCCGTTTGCGATCTCCAGACTGTGGGGTCCCCACCTAGTTGACTCGATCTATTTTAATCTTCATCTGGTGCGGCGCTAGGAGCTCCACGAAGAGGCCCAACACGAATGCCTCCAGGTCCGGACCCTCCATGCCTTCTGTCAGGTCCCGGATGCAAATGTTCTCCCTTCGGGATCTGTTATCCAAATCCTCTGCTTTGAGGATCGCCTGCAGGATCTAGTCCTGGAGAGCTTGCTGGGATTCCTGTAGCTTGGAGGAGCGTACCTCCAGATACTGCGTCTGCTCCTCCACCTCCAATACTCTGGTGCTGACAGCATCCACGTCTTGCCGAAGAGACGCCATTTTCTCAGTGAGGTCGACCTTAAGTTGGTCCACGGAAGTCCGCAGGGCCTTGTTTTATTTCCAGGCACAGTTCAGCTTTGAAGTCCCGGAAGGTGGCCACCAGGTCGTTGTGGGTAAGCGCCATGCTTTTCGGTTGTTCAGTCTCCGGAGGTAGGGAGCCCTTTTCTGGTATAGCAAAGTAGCGGGAGACTTCCTTCGTGGGTTTCTTAGGTGGCATAGGGACAGCGCCAAGCGCAGCACAGGTACAGGTGCCCAGAACCAACCCCAGGGAGCGAAGTGAGGAGAACAGGTCTTGCACGTGGGGGAGTCTCTGCGTTGCGGTCAGGCCTCTGCTAAGCAGCAAGGACGGTCAGCCATCTTGAGGTCAGGCACCACGTGGCAAATGATAGCGAGTGGTTGGGATCCCGGGGAGGACCACCTTCAGGCAGGTCAGGACAAGCAGAGGAAGGGAGCTTCACTCGCCATCCTTCATCCCGTGATCACCACCGCGGCCAGGAGCGCTCCCCCGTTGTGTGCATCAGCGCATCAGCGCGGGCGCCATTTCAAAGTCAGGCAGGGCCGCAGGGGTGAAGCTCTTCCCGGCCCTTAAGGGAGCTGCAGACATCGAATCTGGAGGAAACTGACCCGATCAGGGATATCCATGTGGATGGGAACGGAGCGCGCGCCACCGTCACCAGTCGCTCACGATACCTTCAGCGCCGCGACCAGGTCCTCACCGCACCACCTCAGCATTCCTCATTCTGATGCAGAAAGAGGCCCCCGCAGCTCCGTTCTGGCATGAGGTAAGCGCCGCCTCTATGCTCCTGCCCCACCAGATAGGCTATAAGCATTGGGCGCCGTTGATGGTCTGTGCTAGTCCCGTCTGAGGTCCGCAGGTCACATTGATGGCCCATCAATCCCGCGCTGTGGTCAACCCTACTCCATTTTGAGAGAGGCCTTAGCACTCCGGTACGGCGGACCAGTGTCCCGTGGGCACGTCTACCGCTCAACGTTATAGCCCGGTGTGAGGCTCCCACGCCTCCCAAAATGCAGCTAAGTGTGGGCCATCGATCAACTGCTCTCTATATGCAGTGAAAACAGCGTGTGACAGTCGTAGGGGTCCGAAGCTGAGGCGCCTCACGTCCGCTCAGCCATCTTACTTGGCCACACCCCAAGAAAAGTACTCTTACACTTTGTTCATACCTTTTTTCATTAATACGCAAGCGTGTTTCCATTTGTCTCTCCCAGCTCGTGTGGTCGCGCTGCCATTGCCTCTTGCACAACACGATGTTCCTTTTTTAAGTCTTCCCACATGATATCTATTGTTTGTCACAGTTTCCTTACATAGTGCGTAGGACCTCTTTCTCCATCCCTTCTTCAGTCGGCTCCTCCATCGAGGTTGCTACAGGGACACACCTTAGGGGCGCAGCATTGCAGCCCGCACCACCTCCGATTCAGCTTAGCAGCCACACATCTCTTTCCCAGTGGCGGCAAATTTTTCAGGCCTCCTATTTAGTCTTAGGAGCACATGCATCATTGGAAATTGCGGTTGCCTCTAGGCCCATAGGAATCAATGGAAAGCAATTCCTTATTGGCGATTCGCAATTTGCAAGTCGCAAATAAGGAATGTGTAGGAATCGCAAATTTGTTTGCGATTCCTACATGCATAAGGAATTGCAATTCCTAAATTGCGATTTCTTAAAAATCACAATTTAGGAATCGCAATTCCTGACTTTGATGCATGTGGCCCTTTGCCGTGTAGCTCCTATAAAAAGTATACAGGATTTGCGCTTTTAGACAGCATACACTGTATGATTGGTGTTGGACTGATTCTGGACACCCCCAGCGGGTATGTTGGCATTTTGTACCAACTAGCTCACAGTGCCACTAGATTCTCCTTTTACCAAGGAGAAAATAGTTACTGGCAACCATTGAACATGACAACCCTGATCCCTCAGGACCGTGGAACCAATATACTATTTTTTGCTCAGTCACTCGTCCTTACTTAGTTTTTCTCAGAGAGATACACAGAATAAATAGGCTGGGCGTTTTTAATAAGTATTTGTTGAACAGGTGTTATTCTGGTGTAGAATAGATGAGCTGCAACAACCGTTAGGCAGTATAAGATTTACATGATTAGCAGTACTATAAATGGGAATGGATGGTATAGCTCAACCATCTTACAATAATCATGAATACATACGAGTATATAAAACACATGATAAAAGATGTGTACTCCTACGATGCTTCCCTATCTAGATGTACCTAAATGCACTTAGCATGCGTGTAGGTGTTAAGCCAAAAATCCCTCTAGGATTTAGTCAACCCCATTACCCGTCCTGGTCTTGAGCTGGACACCACGCGAGGGATGTTAGACCACTGCAAGCTGTATTGTCTGCATGCAGGAATCTCAGTGTCTCTGGTCAGTGTGTCAGCTGGGAAGTCTCGGTATGCTCTTTCTATCTTAGCAAGATCTGATGTATATATACCCAGGGGTCCAACCTTGCTGTATTACCGTGTCGGCCTAAGGATGATGTCGGGCATGAACTTTATACATAGATATTATACAAGAGATGGTAGTCCTGCTGTGCTTCCGTGAATCCTCATGCATTATGTATGAGATTTCGAACTTGGGAAAACCCACGTTCTGAATGCAGTGTGGTATCTAGGTAAAAGGTCGGACCCTGTAAACCCTGGAAAGTGTAATGTAGGGAAGAATATAGGTGAGAGGTAATAAAGTTACCGGGGCCTATATTATGGCACCTATAAGGAATATAACACCCATTCCTCTTCCGAATGGATGACATAGTTAAATTCTAAACGTACTACTAGTTGTACTAGATACTTGTATGCAAATATTGAAAACAATTTTTTTTTTTGGGCTAAAAACAAAATGTAAAATGTTAAAAAGGTCCTAAAAATATTTTAAAAGAGGTAAAAAAGAAAATGGAGATTTGACACTCAAGCTTTAGCTCTAATATGTCCGTAGGTATAGTTTGAACTACTACAAGCATTCGAAAGCCCTGCATGCTGAAAAAGAACATCAGTTTTGATATGGAATTCCAATTTTCTGTTTGTTTTTCAAAAGTCAAATTTTTTCCCAGCTCACAACGGGCCAAATGAGTCAAATGTTTGTGTCCCGGCTGGTAGACGCAACATTTCCGGGCTTGCCTCTGAAGTCGACGGTCACTGTAACACCTCGCAAATTATGTCAATTGAGCACAGATGATCTTTCGTACTGTCCACAATTGATGCTGGGGCAGCCTATGCACCATCCAAGGCCTGGGTGTCAAAGGAGGAGCCAATGTCCATACCAACAGGAGCCGATACTATCTGTGGTGGCTCTAGGAATGCCGCCATTAGCATCGGTATACACTGGGGACATTGCAGAGCATGGGCCGTTATCGGGTCCAGTAGAGCATCAACGTCCAGTTGCGCACATGATGGGAGGGTCAAACAAAGATCTAACACACATTCTTCTCTGCAAAACAGGCATCGGTGGACAGGTAAGATGCAGTCCATCCAGACTGGCCTAAATGACAAGAACCAAGATGCACTTAGTTCTTTTAGGCGAGGTGTGCCTAGATGTTGTACCATGCGATCACTGCATTTTCGCGCCAGGAGCACTGTTTCCATCTCCTTGGTGACTGGGACGTCCATTGTGTAGCAGGAATACCTGCTATTAGAAACAGGATCAGCGGCAGCCCTCCAAATCTGCTTCCAAATACAGAGTGTATAAAGTTTGGGAGAACTCCGAGGACCGTCTGAAAGGTGCTGAATAGTCCAGAACCTATGGTCTTAAATAGGTGGACGAAGCCTGTTGTATCAGACATGTTAAAGATACGATTTACCATTTCCGTGAAATGGAAGGGGCAGTTTGTACGTATGATTGCCTATATCTCTGCTGAAGACCTTGCTAGTTGAAGAGCAAAGGTCTCTCGTTAGGAGGTTAAGTGCACAGATCTCTGTAAACGCATGGCTTTCATTCTGATGAAAGCATCAAACCTTAATAATGAAACATTTAGTGAAGGCCATAACAGCGCCTCCCTGACTGTATGTGTTGCCTGAAGTAACTCCCATTCGAAAGTGGCCTGAACACTGGAGAGATCACGGCAGCTGGAGCACCCCTTAAGTGACAGGATAAGTTCACGACCAAACCTTTATAGGCTCCATGAAGCATTATATCATGGCATATGAGTGATACACTTAAAGTATTCTCGCAGTTTGTATCGCTTAGAAACACTTCTTTTTCCCCACTCCGGCATCGAAATTTGTACAGTAATTCCCAAGATTCTTTGATGAATTCCCTACCCATTTCTTCATATCTGCCTGCCTGGATTTGTTCAAGGCAATATTGGAATTGAAAAGTTGTGACCGGAAGAGTTATGTGGCCATGGATTAGCCATTCTGTGGATGGTGACTCTGCCACTGTAAATGCTAATCTGTCCAGTTTTTCAATCCGCAGCATTGTATACTTTGCTCCCCTCTGTGCCGTTTCTATCTGTTTTTCTGTCAGATTGTAATGAAGAAAATAGACGTGCTGTTTATGAAACACAAGGGCACATAGCCTGCGCGCAAAGATTGCAGCGTCCAGCTTAACAACATAATAGAACACAATTGAGATTGCCTCTGTTGTTATATGGACAAATCCTTTTCTAGTACATCAATAGCAGAAGATACAATGTTGCCCAGTGAATATATTCTGGAGGTTAGTGTCGTTAACCCATTGTCGAACACTGCTAGAGCTTTCTCTAGGTTTATACGATCTATTTCTCGTAACCTTTCCGTGGCCTCTTGTGATATTTTCCAAATCTTGTTATAGACAGTATAATAGAAACCTTTATGACATGGCTTCCTAAGACCTAATAAAAAATCTTGTTGGTCCATATCCTCTATAAGTACGGATAAGTGCTGTTTCACCTGTGTAAGCGTTGAGGTCTTTAGCCAATTGAGGCATAACTTCCCAACACTGTATGATGTCACTACCCTGGGGGATCTGGCCTGTTGATACTAAACCCTTTGGTTTTACTCACCAACAGTTCCTGATAGCTATTGGTGTCTGTGGGCCAAATCAGCCATCCCTTCCAATCGGGGTCTTATCTATTGTATTGCATGATCTCGTCCAGTGTAATCCCCTCCTGTGATGTTATGTTTCCCTCAGTGTGTGTTTGGGTGGGCATCCAATGTGTATTTAAATCTTTGTTTTTGGCTAGTCCAAGACAGGTCGTTTGTTGCACTGTTTCATTTAAAAACATTATTTGCTGAGGAATAAGGAATGCTCTAATAGTGCCTCTGTTCCTTGGACCGGCCATTCTCTAGTACCACAGATAGATTTTAAGTCTATGAAGTCTTTCCATAAGCCGAAACCTTGTTCAGACAACTGGGCAATAAAGGAAGCAGAATAAATCTGTTTGGTGTTTGTCAACATATTTTTCTGTGCTGGTGTAGGTGCAATCTTATAATAAAATGAGGCTGGGTCCGACATGTTATACCCTGAAAAAAATGGAAATTCCTGTGCAAATGTCTTTGAACTGCTTTTTGGTGGTGTCAGGCAATGTTCCTATTGGTGGTATGTGAAAATATTTCTGGGATTAGCAAAGTTATGCAAAAAGTGATGACCATAATTTTGATAGCAATACATTGTTTCAAAGTCTGATGTGTCTTCCAACATTTCATTATAAGAAAAAGCAGCAGATTTTTCTAAATCAGACAACATATTATTTACAGTTTCATAATCCCAATCATCGGAAAATGTACTCGAGGTCATTATACGTATATTTCTCTTCATTCACCTTGATACGTTTTACTATTCTTCTTGGGAGGTTCTCCAAGAACTTTTGTTCATCCAAGTTACTTACTGAGTGAACTTTATTGGATCTACCATTGGCTACAAGACTATTATAGTACTTTGCCCTGAAGAAGCCCATGCTTGGGCGAAATGCGTTGGCTGTACTGAACTTTGGCATCATCTTGAATAAAGAGCACGTTCGAAAATACAAGCAACATCGTGGACTCATTCTCTACCTAATTCTCATGTGTTTTGTATCTCATTCTTCTGACTTATCATATGTTGCCTCTCATACCCCGTGTTAAAAGTCATTATATTACTCAATGAAATTTTAAATAAATGTAGTGTTTTTAAAAGTTCAGTCGGGCCAAATATGGTATATATCGTAATCAACCTTGTCCCACACTATACCGTCTGGTATATGAAGTGCTGTAATGTTCGCAGATGATAGGTCTCCATTTTTCACGATGTGATGATAAATGTAGTTTCAGAATCACATTCACTTTTTGTGCTGAAGAGCTTGCTCGAAGAAAAGTTCCATTTATAAGCATAGTAAAGACAGTTTCTAAGCCTATCCTGAAAAGAAAGACAAGTTCTACCCAAGGTGATACCAGGTAAGTCTTTTTAAGAAAGTTCAGAAAATCTTTAATTCATTGTACACAAGTTTTTTGGGCTGACATCGTTTCAGGTTCACTTGGATCTAATGAAAATGTCTCAAAGTCAATGAAATAGCCAGATGCAGTTTGATCAATTTTTGGTAATTCCGCTGATCTTGTGGAAGCTGTAGCTTTCTCTTGTTAGGGCACGTTGACGTAGATATCCATGTTTGGTCGAATAGAAATTTGTCTGTCATTTGAGTTCTGATTTTGAACTTTAGTTTGAAGAGGAACGAGTTCCATTGCATTGTTGCATACTCTATCATTCCGTGCTGGTGATTATTCAAACGTGATGAGTCTTTCTGTTTGAACTTCTTGTATAGTTGCGAGAGGAGGGTGTCTGTTACTCCGGAGTCCACGTGGCCTACTATTTAGTATCGGCCACATAGTGTGGTTACATTAAGTCAATTGAGACAAATATCTTCTCCTTTTTACTGGCAAGGGGTGGTAGAAGTACTGCTCTTGTTCCTTCAACTGCCAGGACAGGTACAGGCCTTCTGTATGATGGCCCAAATTCTTTTTTGTCTGCTATTTTTTCTCTGACCAGGTCCCTGACTTTAGGGATCCAGACAGGTCTTGCCGTGACAGACTTTACTTCCCCAGTGGCGGCCCTTTTTACCTGGAGTCATTTAGGTCATGTAAAACAGCCAAACTTTTATGGATGTCAAAAGGTTTTTCATTTGTCACTGTGCCTTTCACAATCTGGATCAGATACCCACATTCTCGTCCCAAATAGGACCTCATAAGGAGTGACACCCCCTAGAGAGCTTCTTGGCTGGTTGTTTAACGCCCTTTGAACTCCATACAGATGTTTCACCCAACTTCCACCCGAGCCTAATACAGTAGTTGTTAAAGACTGGTTTAAGTCCCGGTTTTTCCTCTGCACGACCGAATCAAAAGCATTGAAACCTTTTCATGAAGCTTTTGTATTTGACTCGTGAGGGACATCTAGTAACGACGAGTGGAACTGCAGCTTGAGGTAACAATAATTTCAATGCTTTTGCATTTGACTTGTGAGGGACATCTAGTAACGACTAGTTGAATCGCAGCTCTTTGTAGAATTATTTTGATATTGGATACTATAATATTCACTGCCTACTGCTAATCTTGTCCCATAATGCTTTGCAGGGCCTTTGGTTGGGATTGTATTTTTGCCAATAACTGTGCTTGGGGTGGTCCTCAGAGGATGGGACCACCGCCGAATCGTTCAAGAAGATGTGCTTTTTGTTTTCAAGGCATCTGATTGGTTCTCTCCCTAGGTTAGAGAGGATCCCAAAATCATCACCTCTCTCACTGCTTTCTAATTTATCATTTTCACTTTTGTAAAATGACTATATGCATTTTTAGCATATAAAGACAGAAATACTTATTTTATCACAACTTCCACTGTGCAAGATGCTGTTTGCAATTATTGCTAAGAGCAGAGAAGCACACAGTGCTGTCAGCTACGCACTACAGTTTGAGGAGTAGCTGAACGTAGATCAAAGTGTACTCCTGTAGCTACGTGTAGTGTTACTATGCAAACTACGCCCAGGGTTAGCTGTAACTCCTGCAACCTATAATCCATATTTGGCAGTACTCTATCCCCCACTCCAGGAATTTGCGCAAATCGAACGTTGTTTGCATCTAACTTGTAGGAGGACTTGGGTGGAAATATTTTCGGTACTGCAGATTTATTGCGGGTGGCAATAATCGCAACCATTATTTCACCATCTATGGAAGCCGTGCATACAGCCCCTTTGCGGTTTCCTCAGCCAATGAATTCCCTCCAATGCGAACGCCATCACTTTGATGACTCAGCGTATGTATCACGTGAGCCCTTGGTGGTTCGTTTTACAACTCCACTACCTGTTCCCATAGCGTCTTGTGCTTTATTGTGCCAACTTTTGCATCTTTAAACCCATTCTGTTCCCAATTATGTAAATATTCATAGTAGGACTGCACACAGTAAAGGAATCACACACAATTAGTGTGGGGAATTCTCGATCCGTATTTACCAGTGCCAGTAATAATGCTTTCAATTCTGCCAGCTGTGCCGTGCAGTCTCCTAGAGATTGCGTTTTCGTACAACTCGGATGAAACTTTCCATCCTGCATTAGGCCTGGGCTAAAATTCCGTTCCGCTCGCGGAAATTGCGATAATTTGACATTTCCACGTTCCGCGGAGAGCGTGAAAATGTCAAGATTTCCGCAATCCGCATTTTACCGGAAATTTTTTGCTTGTAAAATAATACATTCTCGTGTGCGCGCGATCGCCTTACCTGAATCCCCGCGTTCGCCGACAATTTTTCCCGATCGGGTCGCGTTCTCCACGAGATGTTGGATTGTTGGTAGCCATTTGCGCTGTCTCGCGACAGTTCGCGCCCGCAGTAACGTCATTCGTCGCGTGATCATGTCTTTCTTCTCGCGATCATGCACCGCGAGACAAGTGAAAACAAGATGGCCGCGCCCGCGAGCAACCGCATGGGTAAGTTGGCGAGCCGCGACCACGCAGAAAATACCGCGAACGGGCGGGAAAAAAACTTCCGCATCTTCGCGATATTGCCGCGTGTTTGCGGAGATTTGTAACATTTTCGCGATAATTTGCGAAAGTGAATTTCGCAAATTCCGCCCACCCCTATCCTGCATGCATCTCTTAACGATAGCACACGCAGCGCTGTATTGTTGTTTACTCCCTATGGCCGGTTGAGCAGAACCATCAGTGTAAATTATATATTCATACTGATCCAGAGGCATTATTTCATTTGGTAGAGGATGTTCTTTTTCATATTGCAGGAATGCTTGTGTTTTTAGATTTGGGTCATACCTATATTCTACATCTGTTGCAGTGAGAGAATTAGCCCATTGTATCCATCTTGGATGTAAGGCTTTAGCATTGGGAATGCTTGCCTTTGTCGCAGCCTCTAAGGCTGGAACTGAGGTAACGACAATTATATGCTTCACTTGAGCCAGTGCTCTTTCTATTACTACAGCAGTCTGTACTGCTGTTAGAATTTTCTCTGTTGATGCAAAGCGCATCCCAGCATTTGTGTAAAAATGTGATTTGTATGCTATTGGTACTGTTTCACCTTCATTATATGTTAGGTAGGTGTACCCCGATTGACCCGCAACTATACGGATCACCAAGTTGCGTACATTTACGCATGTCTATAAGTGTTTGGAAGCTAGCTTGTAGGGAACGAAGGATACCAGTGTGTTACTGTGTCCATTGTCTAACTGAAAAGTCAGGTTTTATTAAATCGTAGAAAGGTTTTACTCTTTCTGCGTAATCCAAAATGTATGTTCTGCCAAAGTTCAGGAATCCCAGGATTGCTTGTAAATTTTTAAATGTTTTTGGAGGTTGGAGCAGCACACATTTTTTCCAAAATGTTAGCTGCAAAGGCTTTTCCCTTCACTTGAAAGCTCATATCCCAAAAATAGGACATTGAGATGGGCAATCTTCAATTTTTTAAAGTTGAATTTATAACCCTCAGAGGCAAATCCTAATATTATGGTGTTTACTCTGTTTACGTCTTCCACCAGGTCATCATCCGTTAGATAAATATCATCCACATAGGACAATGCCTCTTGATCTAAATTCAGTTACTCTAGCTGAGAATAACCCCGGGCTGTTCTTATAGCCCTCCGAGGGAGTCTATAAAATTGTCGCTGGGAGCCTAACACTGAAAATGCGGGTAGATACCTGCTCTCAGGTGCTATATTCTGGCAGAAAAATCCATTTGAGATATCTATCGTTGTTTTGTATTTTTTCCGCACAATGTTAATCATTAATGTGTGCATTTTGAACTGCAAATGTCTTAGTGCAAGTGTTTAAATGTCTGTAATCCAAAAGTATATGATATGTATTGTCTGGTTTTGATACGGGAGACAAAGGATTATTCATTTGAAAGGTGCAGGTTTCAATCACCCCTTGGTATTCAAGTTGATCTAAGATCTCCTTGACCTGTTTTTTAGCTTCTTGCTTTATTGGATACTGCCTTTGTGCAATCGGTGTATTTTTTAATGGAATTTTGTGGTGAGTTGAATCCTCATCCCATCCAACATGGTTTTTGTATAATGCAGGTGCTTGGGCTACCACCCACTCCCACACATATATATATTTTAGGTCTTTGGGAGTATGGTCTGAGAATCATGGTAAAATTACTGTTTCTCCTCTAGGGCAGTCAATGACGAATGCTGGTGGCCAGACTTGTTCAGCTAACAAAATGTCATAGCCAAACTTCAGGTTCTCCCAAATGAGACCTCTAACTGTCCTGCATTTGTCCCCCTCTATTTGGGGTGTTATTTCATATTACTTATGCGGGACACTTACCCTTGTATCAGGTGTTTCTATGGTGATATAATCATTCAAGTCCGCTGTCACCAGAAATTCCATCAGGTTCTGGCGAGCTATTGTTACTTCTGCCGCACTGTCTGGCATCTTCAGAGCCCATTCCCCGTTCAGTAATCGAGTCCTCAGAATTGTGGGCATGTCTGATCTTTGGACCTGCAACCTTCTTCTTTTTAAATTGTGGCTTTTGTTTTGGTTTATCTTCTTTTTTGGAAGTATATTCTTGAGCTTGCTGCTTCGCTCTGGACTTTGTACGCTCTTCTTGTCTGTCTGACCATCCTTCCCTCTCGAAGTTTTTCGTTGAACCCTGAAAAGTATGAGAGGAATGTGTATCAGTATCCTGATACCTGTCCTAAGGTTATACCTCCTTTCTGAGGGCTCCTGAGGAGGAGACCTACCTCCGGAATGAGGTATGTTTTCTTTAATTTTCTGTTTTTTGTTATTGTCCCGCTTCTTTTTTGATGAAGCAGGTGTCTGCTTGAAGCTCTCCTTTTCGGGTCTACCCATCAGTTGTGGTTTTAACGCTTTCTCACCCAATCTGTCCCTGCAGTTTCAATTATTTTAGGTAGTTTGTGCTCCTGTTGTAAAGGACTGAACTCCCTCAGGCGTTGGCGGATAGACACTGATGATGCCTCCCCCTTAATTTTTGCTAATATTATAGCTAATACCCGGGCATAATTACCTAGTAATTTCATCCCTAGGTTCAGAGCAGGCTCTGCACTGTACTAATTTTGTATTTGTCTTAATACATCTGGTATTACTGCTAATGATGGGATACCATGAGTTCTGGTATATATGGCAGCGAAGACTGTACCCCATGAGGTATAATCCTCTATCTGTGGTGTTATCCCCATGGGCAAGCAGATTGTCAGCATTCTTTGTTTTTCATATGGGCTGATATTCGGAAATACTGCTTCTAGCTGTGTTATTTCCTGAGCTACCCAGAATGGAATTTGTTCACGTTTTGCGGGCATTTTACCTATTACTGAGTGTAACGTTTGTGGTGTTATTTTAGTTGCTGTATTTTGAACTGGAGTTGGATTTGTTGTAACTATTGCCGGCTGCACTGTAGGTGTCCTTATGACAAACTGCGTCATGTTTCTGTAAATTTGTATTAATTCTATGTGAAGTATGAGTAAGTTACCTGAGAATACTTTTTATGGCAGCCTACGCAGCAACCCCACACACATACCTACTCCCTGCTGACGAGAGGCAACTACCTCGAAACACGTGTCCAGGGATGGCTAACGCGACACTCATTTTCACTTTAAACTTTGGCATAGGCGTACTCGCCGACGCTACTTCATGGACCACAATGCTTTGGGGTAACACGCTGGTAGGACGAGCAGAGTGCGGCCAATCGGACTTTTGTTTATATTCAGGCTCCCTTGAGCTGGTGGGGCTGACGAGCCCATGGCTTCGCACCTGCGCGCCTTGAGTGGTACTTTACCTGAGAATACTTTTTATGGCAGCCTACGCAGCAACCCCACACACATACCTACTCCCTGCTGACGAGAGGCAACTACCTCGAAACACGTGTCCAGGGATGGCTAACGCGACACTCATTTTCACTTTAAACTTTGGCACAGGCGTACTCGCCGATGCTACTTCATGGACCACAATGCTTTGGGGTAACACGCTGGTAGGACGAGCAGAGTGCGGCCAATCAGACTTTTGTTTATATTTAGGCTCCCTTGAGCCGGTGGGGCTGACGAGCCCATGGCTACGCACCTGCGCGCCTTGAGTGGTACTTTACCTGAGAATACTTTTTATGGCAGCCTACGCAGCAACCCCACACACATACCTACTCCCTGCTGACGAGAGGCAACTACCTCGAAACACGTGTCCAGGGATGTCTAACGCGACACTCATTTTCACTATAAACTTTGGCATAGGCGTACTCGCCGACGCTACTTCATGGACCACAATGCTTTGGGGTAACACGCTGGTAGGACGAGCAGAGTGCGGCCAATCGAACTTTTATGAGTAAGTCTCCTCCTGGCATTGTTTCAATGTCAGGATATGATGTGTAGGCCGCTAATATTGGCCATGGTGCTCCTTCTCTTCCTAGCGAACCGAGTCTTACTCTACTTCTTGTATGGGGTTGGGCGCCTTTAAACCAGTATAAGTGTTCCTGGTACGTGAGTGGAACTTCAATTTCCTCATATGGACATTATTCCGCTGGTGGTTCATCTTCTGTGAAGTAATGAAATGTTTTTATTCTTGAATTTGCTGCTGGGAATGTAACCCAATAATAAAATACCTCTGTTCTGTATGATTCGTGTGCCTCAATCACAAAGGCTACTACGCCACCCCTAGGTGTTTGACAATGCACAAGCAGTTTCAGAGTGATTGCATTTCTAATGTTTGCCGCAATATGTATTGCGTTTGCATCTTCCGAGAGGGGCAGTGCTTGCTTTAGTGGGTCTATGTCCTGGTTAGTCATTGTGTTTAGAACACTAAATAACTTTTCAAGGGAACTAAGATAAGGTGTTTTGCACAATTTTTAGGAACACTGTGTCCTTCAAGTTTGATTAACCAACAGCCAATAAATAGAATTTTTTCTGCACAGCTGAGGCAGAGTTTTTGCCCACGCATTCCAGACGTCTCTGATGTTTTATGAGAAGGGATTTCTAAGAATAGCACAACAGAGCTGCTCAGATTCTACTGTTAAATAAGTACCCAACCTATGTTGGCAGCACCATGTCTTGTAGCTCCTACAAAAAGTATACAGGATCTGCCCATTTAGACAGTATACACTGTAGGATTGGAGTTGGACTAATTACAGACACCCCCACCGGGTATGTTGGCTTTTTGTACCAACTAGCTTACAGTGCCACTAGAATCTCCTTTTACCAAGGAGAAAATAGTTCCTGGCAACCATCGAACAATACAACACTGATCCCTCAGGACCGTGGAAACAATATGCTACTTTTCGCTCAGTCACTCGTGCTTACTTAGTTGTTCTCAGAGAGATACACAGAATAAACAGGCTGGGCGTTTTCAATAAGTATTTATTGAACAGTTGTTATTCTGGTGTAGACTAGATGAGCTGCAACAACCATTAGGCAGTATAAGATATAAATGATTAGCAGTACTATAAAGGTGAATGGATGGTATAGCTCTACCATCTTACTATAATCATGAATACATACGAGTATATAAAACACATGATAAAAGATGCGTACTCCAACGATGCTTCCCTATCTAGATGTACCTAAATGTACCTAGCATGCGTGTAGGTGTTAAGCCAAGAATCCCTCTAGGATTTAGTCAAATCCATAACCTGAAGTGAGATACTGTGTGACCCCGTCCTGGTCTCGAGTTGGACACCCTACGAGGGATGTTAGACTACTGCAAGCTGTATTGTCTGCATGCAGGAATCTCAGAGTCTCTGGTCAGTGTGTCGGTCAGGAAGTCTCGGTCTCCTCTTTCTATCTTAGCAAGTTGTGATGTATATATACCCATAGGTCTCCCGGGGGTCCTACCTCGCTGTATTACTGCGTCGGCCTAAGGATGACATTGGGTACAAACTTTATACATTGATATTATACAAGAGATGGTAGTCCTGCTGTGCTTCTGAGAATCCTCATGCATAATGTATGGGATTTCGAACTAGGGAAAACCCGCGTTCTGAATGCAGTGTAGTATCTAGGTAAAAGGTCAGTCCCTGTAAACTATGACAAGTGTAATGCAGGGAAGAATATAGGTTAAGGGTAATGAAGTTATCGGACCTATATTATGGTACCTATATGGAATATAACACCTTAATCTTTTCCGGCCCTGATATTGGCACTGCAGGCTTATTCAGTTCGGTTCCCTTTAACTTTCAATCAGGTAATTCTTTCTCTTCTGAGGAGAATAATAATAATAAAGATGATTTTAAGGATTATTTAAATGGTTTTATTCAATCCTCTGCGGCTCAAGCTGTTTCAGCTTCCATGACTAAAGTAACTAAAAAAATTAAAAGCACTGTTTTCATTTGGATTTCTCAGTCCAAGTTGGCTCTATATGTGGGGGGAAAGCAGAAAACGCAAGGCTACGGTTGCCAAACTATCAGGTAAGTCACTAAAGAGCTCTTTACAAACTATTACTGCACTATTGGCTGGTGAGGAGTCCTCGCATGGGTTTGAGGATGATGTCACTCCAGGGTCTCCTTCTAAGGAGGGGAATTCTTCTGACATCCACCGCAAAAATAGGTAAAAAATGTATAGAACTGTAACCCAAAGATTATTATATCAAAATATCCAGAATACAGATGATGACATGGGTGAAATTGATACTGACATTGACCCCAATGTGGGTGATGATTCAGACCTAGGGACTGGTCCTCAGGCAAAGAAAAAGAAATTGGTCCTTTCCTCTCATGATCCCCTCCATACCAAGACAACATTAGAAGCCGGAGGACACCCCAGGTTCGATCTCAAGTTATTTAATCATCCCAATTCCACGGAGGGGCTCCCTTCAGAACATGCGGAGGAATATATTGCTGTCAAATTGTGTTTACCCTTAGACAAACAAACAAAAGAAAAATGTATATCTGAGTGCCCCAGACCATCTCTTTCTTTTAATATCACCTCTACACCTTCAATTGACTCCAATATGCTAACCTTTTTCTCCAAATTCCGCAAAGATCCTTGTAGGGAAGTCAATAAGGCATGGTCTACCTGTCAGGACAAAATGATAGACATTGTTAGTCCTTTATCACGTATTTTTGATATAGCAGAAACGGTCAGAGTGGACAAGGAATTCATTGGCGCTGAAGAGTTATTACATGGATATAAAGATCATTCTATCTTCTGAGGAAAGCCAATTCTGTGATTTCGCTGAAACGACACAAAGGGTTATCACTCAAATTAGACCCCAAGTTAGAACATCTTGCAACAATGGACCCTGTAATCAAGGCAGACGGTTTACTGTTAAGCGATTCCTTTATCAGGGAACTCAGTATATATGTCACCACCTTTGCTTCCATGGAAAATGCGAAACAATCACTTAAAAAAAGTTTCGCCAACTGTTCTTTTGCCAAAGGCAGGAGCCACTTTATCGGCCGATTTCCCAGAAGTCAAGGATACAGAGGCACCTACAATTCAAGTTACCAAGACTTCCGACTGCAATTCTATCCCCAACGGTCAAGAGGTTATTGTGGCCGCAACCAAGGAAATAACAGGTCTTCATACCCAGCAATTCATTCTTCCTTCTGGCCCAGCTTCTGTAGGGGGTCGCATAAGGTTTTTTCTAAGCAAATGACAGTCTATTAGACACGGTTCAGGGGTCTTCCATACAACTTTACCAAACTCCTTTTAAAACTTGCCCCCTCCTCCACTAAAATTCCCAGCTGAAATGTCAGAAAAGATTTCCCAGGGAATCCGTACTCTATTACACAAACGAGCAAACCAATACTCTTATCCTTCAGGTTTCTTAAGCTCGTTTTTCTTAGTTTAAAATAAAAATAAAAAGATGAGACCAGTCATCCATTTCAATCTGTTTTTTGTTTATCAAAAAAACATCTTACATCCCTGAGATGCCTTATTTCAATTCGATTGGATGGTACGTTTGGATCTTCAGGATGCTTACCTCACCATCCCCATTCACCACCAGCACAGAAAATGTCTTCAATTCCATAGGCAGGGCAAAACGTATGTTTTTCTCTCTTCTTTTTGGACTTTCCGCAGCACCATGGTGTTTTACCAAACTAATGAAACCTGTTGTTTCTTTCCTCAGGTCCCAAGGAATCAGATGAATTATCCACCTGAACTGCATTCTTCTAAAATTCACATCGCCTGTTCTTGCCTTTCAGATCTGAGGTTCCTCATAAACTAAGAGAAGACAGTCTTAATTCCTGCTCAACAGATGGAGTCTCTTGGCTTTCTAATAAATTCAACAGACACAACTCTCCGCTTGGCCCTATCCAAAGTACAAGCAATAAAATCAGAAATTATCCATACCCTAAACCTCTCCACCATCTCCCTCAGATCTCTTGCAAGGATTATCGGTCTGCGCTACTCATCGATTCAGACCATATTCCTGTGTCTCCTTCATTATTGAGCTCTCCAGATACTAGAATTTTGCCATCTCCGCAAAGTTCTTGCTCATTCTGACTCCATCCTTTTAGACCCCAAATCCAGACTAGAACTTCAATGGTAGTTAGACCATTTAGATACCTGGAACAGCAACACTATTTTTGCTTTGGCCCCAGATCTTGTATTAGAATCTAATGCAAGCCTCCCAGGTTGAGGCACCCAGTGTGGTCAAATCTTGAATGGAGGTACATAGAGGTATAGGTACAAGCCCCTATCGCCACCACAACGTCACTTTTACTGACGCTGTGGTGACGATAGTGTCTGCAATGCAGGAATCTCAGCAAGCAAAATGCCATGGTTTCTTTATGTACAGGAAGGTGTCCCTTCCTGTACATAAACAAACTTTGGGAAAAATACCATTTTGTCACTTTCATGTGTGCTGCATGAAGCAGCACACATGAAAGTGACAGAATGGCATTTTAGGATTATTTATGTGCAGGAAGGGACACCTTCCTACACATAAACAATCCTCCCCTGCATGCAGACACCCTTGCACTATGGTGCAAGGGTGCCTGCGTTGGCGCAAAGTTGTTAAACTTAGTGCCATCGCGGGGAGAAACACAAGGCTACACCACATTCTTGTAAATATGGTGCAGCCTTGCGTTTCAGTAGTGACTTGAGCGTGTCGTTATACCAAAGGAGGCTAACGACACGCTCAACCACTTACTTGTACATATCCCCTATAGTCTCCACCGGAGTCCTCATTGCACATCCACTGTTTAGAGATGCTTTCTCGTTCCTTTGCAATCAAACTTTTCACAAATAAACAAGATCCAGTGTTCTATACTTCTCCGGATCGACAACCTTTCAGCAGTGAGATACATAAACCATCCAGGCTGCACCAAATCAAAACCCTTAGCAGAACGGCAAAAAGCTACTGGGATTTTTGCCTGCTTCACACTCTTTCTGTTCATGCAGAATATTCACCAGGCAATCTTAATTCCGTAGCAGACTTGCATTCGTGCTATGTTCACAATTACAGCGATTGGAAACTCGATCCTTTAGTCTTTGTTATGCTGTTTCACAAATGGGGACCTTTTCAAATAGATCTCTTTGCTTCCCGACTGAACTCTGGCCTTCCCTAGTTCTTCAGCTAGCGTCCAGATCCATTAGCATTGGCCACAGATGCTTTTCTTCAGGATTGGTTCCAAGCAATCAGTTACGCCTTCGCCATCTTCCTCATGATCAACAGGCCTGTTGTCAGAAAGCTACTCTAGTTGTTCCCTTTTGTCAATCACAGGTATGGTATTCTCCCTCTTGGAACTTGCGATAGATTTCCCCATTCTCCTACTCTCCTTCCAAGACCGCCTTCCGGAACCGCAGGGTCACTGTTCGAAATGGGGATCTCTAGTTGGAAGTGGCTTGCAGCTTGCCCAAGTAGGGACCCTTCCTTTTAATCAGGGTGAGGGGATTAAACACCAAAGATAAACCTACTCACCCCCTTGGTAGGTTGGCATGTGTAGTCAGGCTTATCTCAGAGGCAATGTGTAAAGCATTTGTACATACACACGCAGTAACACTGCTAAAACTCTACAAAGGGACACCAGTTTAGAAAAATGACCAATCTTTATCTAAACAAAAAAAGACCAACACAACAAAACTCCAACATACATAAGCAAAGATATCACTTTTGAAAGGTTTAGCAAGTTCAGTCCATAGAAAACTATGGATGTACTGATTTTAGCACTAAGTACCATCACAAATCAGGGACCAAAAACAGCCGCAAATGAGGTGAGGTGTCGCAAATTACAAGCGATGCATCAGTTTCTTAGTCCCAGGGGATTGAAAGCGTCAGTTCTTGCTGCTTGTCAGAAGTGTTGCGTCGATTCCTTACTGCTGGGGGAAGTGAAGGGTCGATCTCCAAACACATGGCCTTGGGTCCGTATTGTAGGGCAGCGTCGATGAAGAGATGGTGGTTGGGGTACGATGCAGGGAAAATCTAGACACGCTGGGTTGATGTGACAGCGGTGGAGCAGGTGCTGCATTGATTTTCCAGCCTCAGAGTTGCTGATGCATCGATTCTTTCAGCCGCACAGTGGGCTGGCGTCTGAGTCGGAGCGGGTGTCTCGAATGTCGGAGACACCGTGCTCAGGAATCATGTTGCAGGGATTTTTAAGCCACATGGCAGGTGCTGTGTAGATTCTTCGGCCACACGGCGGCGATTTGTTGATTCAGAAAAACCACCTCCAAGGGCCGAGAGCTGGCTCTGACAACATTTGGCAGGTCAGAACTTTGATCAGAGGCGTTCAGGGGCTGTAGGTGAAGTCTTTGATGTTCCTGAGACTTCTTAACAGGAAGCAAGCACACACATGCCCTTGGAGAACCTTGGGAAGCAGGATACAAGTAAACAAAGTCCAGTCCTTTCCTACTTCAAGACAGAAGCATCAAGCCACAGGCCAATCCAAGCACAGCAACAAGCAGAGTGGCAGTTCCCCTCCTACACCTTCTCCAGCTCTTCCTCTTGGCAGAACAGCAATAATGAAAAACGAAATTAGCAGTATTTCACTATAAGGACATATAAAACACACTAGTACATGTCCACCTTACACAGACATTGCACCCTGCCCGTTAGGCTACCTTGGGCCTACATGAGGTAAAAGGGAATTGTAGTGAAGAGCCACGCAGGTGAAACTGTTCAACTCTTTATTAAGTTAAAACACAACAGCATCCTCAGCTTGTAAGTCATACAGGCATGTCAAAGTAATGAAGGCAACCACCGCAACATTCTGAGGTGGCCTTCCTACCAACATTCCAGGACTGTACCATTGGTGTCATAGGGGTAGGGGTGCATGGCCTATACCAAGAGGGAGAAATTACAACACATCTTTCCCCCATACAAACGAACAAAGCGAGGTCTGCTTTAAACCTTGGGAAGGAAGAAAACAACACAAACTCCCTGAGTGTACCTGACCCCGTGGACTCCTACGTGGGAATCAGATGTTAAACCTACAACCCCATGCTATAATGCTGGTGCCAGCTTGGAGCGTTCTTTTGCCGTCCCCCTCTCCTCGGTTGTGCCATCTCTGCCCTCTCTTCGTTACCTTGTCCCCTGGTGCCCTCTCCGCTGGGCCTTTCCCTCACGTCCAACGCCACCCTGTCCATACTCCATTTCTTCCCATCATCCAGGATTACCACTTTTCTCTTGACCTCCTTAATTCTTCCCTGGGGGTAATACTTTCCCCCCTTTCCCCTCATGATCTCTGGTTTCCTGATGTGCACCGTTTGCCCTGGAAGAAAGGATCTCTCCTTGACCCCCCATTTCCTGTCATACCACGCCTGGTATTTTCCCTGTCGGGCAACCGTTCTGTCCCGGGATTCCTCCTTGTCGACCTCCCCCGTCTCTTTTGGGCACAACCAATTAGGGGACAATTTCGATCCTGCCTTCCTTCCCCTCAACAGTTCAAAGGGGGAATGACCCGTTGAGAGACTGGGTGTAGTGTGGTAGGCCCAGAGCATGTCTCTAATGGCAGGTTCAATGGCCAACCCTGATTTGTTCGCCAGTTGTATGCATTCTTTCAACATCCTGTTGGCTCTCTCCACCTTCCCATTGGCTTTAGGACAATAAAGGGGAGTACGCACATGTGTTATGGACATGTCCTCTAGGAACTCTCTCATCTCCTCCGACACAAACTGAACCCCATTATCTGTGACGAGGGAGGAGGGAATCCCTTCTTTAGAGAATATTTCGCTCATGAACTCTATCAGTGTCTTGGTGTTTATGGTATTCACGAATTTACAGGTTATCCAGTTCGAATAGTAGTCAATGATTACCAAGAGGTACCACTCCTGTGGTCCTTTGGCACGAATGGGCCCCGTAATGTCAAATCCCAGTTTGTCCCATGGTACCATTGGGATTTCCACAGGAATGAGTGGGGCGTGTCTTATGCTTCTTGACTTGTCACTCATGCTACAGGCGTAACAGTCTTTCACCTTGTCCTCCATTAACTGATCCATTCCTGGGAACCAGTAATCCGCTCTCAGACGTGCCTTGCACATGCTCCTGCCCATATGTCCCTCATGGGTGAGATCAATTATTTTAGATCTTAAACCCTCTGGAGGTACAATTTTTCCTGACTTGAGCAGAAGTCTCCCCTCAATGGACAAGTCATTCCTTACGTTCCAAAAAGGTTGAATGTTTTCTGGCAGGTCCCTGCACCTGTTAGGCCACCCTTTCGTCACAAGCCCCTTCACATCGCCTAGGATCGTGTCCTGGTCCATTTGCTGATCCCATTCCTCTCTCGCGACCGCAGGGATCTTAACTTCCATCACCATCTCCTTATCCTTTTCCATTGGCTTTTCCATAGGTGACCTTGAAAGAAAGTCTGCCACTTTATTTTGTTGACCTGGGACAAATCCTACTTTGTAGTTAAATCCTTGCTGTTAGAGTCGGGGATCTCTGGTTGGCGCAAGGTTGCCCTTGTGTCAAGCAGGAACCCTCTCCTCCACGTCAGGGCGCAGGATAACCCCTCGCGAATGACCCTTGCTCACCCTCTAGGTGCGTGGCGTGAGCAGCCAAGGCGATTCCTCAGGCGTTGTTGGTTAAGCACTTACAATCGTACACACAGTAAATACATCAATCCCCCCAGAAACGGACACCAGACTTGGATATATATAAAAATACGATTCTTTATGTAAAAATTAAGATATATATATCTCAACAGACTTATCACAAGACCAATAACTTTCTCGCTAGGCCACCAGGTTATACAGCAGGCAAATGCTCTTGGTTCGTAGTTTCAAATGGATACTTTGTAGTCTCTTTACTTGTAGTTCCAGTACTCACAGAGATCGGTTCCTGCGAACGGGGAAATAAGACGTTGCGGGCCCCGAGCCCTATACTGGAACTTCTTTCGTGATTAGGAGAGTCGGCACAGGTCGGTGCGACTCTCAGCTTGGGAAGTGTTCTCGGGTCCTCAATCAGCAGGTGTGGGCAGGTAGGCAGGCGCGGCCAGCGACCCTTTAGCACGGCGGTGCAGGAGGGTCTCCACAGCGGGGGCGGCGCGGCCTGAGATGTCCGGGGATAGCGAAGCGGGGTCGCAGGGCACGGTCAGTGCAGCTGGATGACCCGGCGTAGATCACAGTCGTCGGACGGCTTCCGGCAGGAGGGGTGATAGCGCGTTCAGCGCACTCCAATGGCAGGCGGTGACAGGGATGCAGGCGGCCTGGCCCGGGAACAGAGAGCGGCTCCGGACGGAGCGGGGCTCTCACGGGTTTGAGGCAGGCGAGCTTCTGAGTGTCACGGCCCTAGGAGGGGCGATGAGGGGCGCAGACTCTTTTCCAGCGGGATGCACACACGGCTCGAATCGGAGGACGAGCAAGAAGCACAGAGAACCCACTGTTCCTGGGGTTCAGTTCAGGGGGCAAGCTCAGATCAAGCCCTTGGAGAATGTTCAAGCACAAAGTAGCAAAGTCTTTTCAGTAAGTCTCTTCCTCTCCTCTCTCAGCAAGGCAAGCAGCAGGCCAGCTCCTCCGGCGTCTTCTTCTCCTTCTAGTCGGGCAGAGGTTCTTTGTGGTAAACAGGATTCTGATTTCTTAGGAGCCAGGCTCCTACTTTTATACCATGATTCTTTTGTTCTTTAGCGCCAGGGGGCCTAGGCCTGGCTCAGTCCAGTTCTGGAGCACTTTGTTATGGTGACTCTGCTCTTTCCTTTCAGCAGCAGGGCAGAGACATCAGCCGCCCCACAGGGGGTGGCGCCGGCTTTGTGGTGGCAGAGCACAGGTCTATTCAAGAGTCAAGGTGTACTCCTCCCACCCATCCAGGGGTAATCTCTCTACCCACCACCTGGCAGCCAACCTGTCTCTGGGGATCCCCCCACCCTGCTCCTTACTGTTGCTGGGCAGAACACACACACACACACACAGCAGAGGCGGACTGAGATGGTCAGGTCAGTAAATACTAACTTTCTAAAAGTAGTATTTACAAACCCAGGATATTAAAATAAACTTGACTACAAGAAGTATTTTATCATCCTGAGTTCAGGCATACTAAACTTGACACTTCTACCATGCTCTCTGAGTCCACGGGGGTCACAGCGTTGGCGTGATCCCAGCAGCCCATTCTGGCCTATGGAGAGCAGGTAGCCTTCAATAGTGAAAAACGACAAGGGCTGTAATTCACTACTAAGACATGCCACACACATCAGGGCATGTCCTACCTTATGCCTACAATGCACCCTGCCCGTGGGCCTACCAGAGGGGTGGCTAATATGTAGGTAAGGGAAGGTTTAGGGACTGGCAAGTGGGGGCACTTGCGCAGTCAGCGCGAAGGTCCCGGACCGCACACAGGGTCTGCGGTGGCAGACCCTAGACACATTTTACAAGGCCGCTTCTGTGGGTGGCGCAACCAGCGCTGCAAGCCCACCAGCAGCATTGGCATTCACAAGCCCTGGCACCCCTGGTGCACTTTACTGGGGACTGACAGTGAATCCAATGAACCAATCATGGACATCAATTATAGGTACACTTTACCTAGGGAGCACTTGCACTGCGGCACGGATTAGCCGTGGCGCAGTGCCCTGAGCGGACAACACCAGCAAAACAGTCGAGGCACACCATCAAAAAGTGGAAGGGAAACTCACGCCAAGGTGCCAGGTCTAACACGTGTCCCCTCCAGCTGAAATGTGGGGAGAACTACCCTTGCCCAGGGGGTTCCTCGTCACTAAGGCGGAAATACCTGGACAGACCGTCAGCGTTGGCGTGATCTGTACCAGGACGGTGTTCCACCGTAAAGTCCATACCCTGTAGGGAGATGGACCACCTCAACAGCTTCGGGTTTTCACCCCTCATTTGCATCAACCATCTGAGGGGCCTGTGGTCCGTCTGAACCCGGAAGTGAGACCCAAACAAGTAGGGTCTTAGCTTCTTCAGCGCCCAGACCACAGCGAATGCTTCTCGCTCAATTGCACTCCACCTACTTTCCCGTGGAAGTAACCTCCTACTGATGAAGGCTACGGGTTGGTCCCAGCCCTCCTCAGTCATCTGTGAGAGAACAGCCCCCACACCATGCTCTGAAGCGTCTGTCTGGACTAGGAATTCCTTGGAGAAGTCAGGGGCCAAGAGCACGGGCGCCGTGCACATGGCAGTCTTCAGGGTGTCGAAAGCTTTCTGACAGGTGTCAGTCCAAATCACGTTCCTGGGCTGCTTCTTCGAAGTCAGCTCTGTCAAGGGGGCAACGATCGTTCCATAGCCCTTGACGAACCTCCTGTAGTACCCAGTGAGCCCCAGGAAGGCCCTCACTGCGGTCTGCGTCTTGGGGGGTTCCCAAGCCAGGATGGTTTCAATTTTGGGTTGCAAGGGTGCCACCTTGCCACTCCCCACTTGGTGTCCCAAGTACACCACGGAACCCTGCCCGATCTGGCACTTGCTTGCCTTGATCGTGAGGCCTGCTCGGCGCAGCGCCATCAACACTTCCCAGAGGTGGCGCAGGTGTTCAGGCCAGGTGGCACTGAACACTGCGATGTCATCCAGGTAGGCGGCACTGAACGCATCCAGCCCAACCAGTACCTGGTTGACCAACCTCTGAAAGGTGGCAGGGGCATTCTTCATCCCAAATGGCATGGCTCGGAACTGGAAGTGCCCATCTGGTGTAGAGAATGCTGACCTCTCTTTGGCCCCTTCGGTCAAGGCGATCTGCCAGTACCCAGACGTTAAATCAAACGTGCTGAGGAACCGGGCAGCCCCCAGCCGATCAATGAGCTCGTCAGCTCTGGGGATGGGGTGCGCGTCAGTCTTCGTGACTGAATTGAGTCCTCTGTAGTCCACACAGAACCGGAGTTCAGGTGTGGCTCCCGGCGCAGCAGCCTTTGGGACCAAGACCACGGGGCTGGACCAAGGACTGCTGGAGGACTCAACCACCCCTAGCGCAAGCATTTTGGAGACCTCCTCCTTAATGCAAGCTCTGACCCTGTCAGTTACCCTGTAAGCCTTGTGCTTTACAGGTAAGCTGTCTCCTGTGTCCACATCATGGACGCACCAATCTGTGACACCAGGAACCAGGGAGAATCGGTCGGAGAATTGTCCCAGCAAGTGGCGGCAATCTTCCTGTTGTTCGGGCGTCAGGGTGGGTGAGAGGTTAACTCCATCCACTGACCCATCTTTCTCAGAGGCCACTAAGAGGTCAGGAAGAGGCTCGGTCTCCTCTTCCATTCCATCATCAGTGGCCAGCAGCATGCCCACTTCGGTCCTCTCTAAGTGGGGCTTAAGGCGGTTAACATGTAGGACCCTCAAAGGGTTCCTTGGAGTCTGCATGTCCACCAAGTAGGTGATAGGACTTTTGCGCTCCACAACCTCAAATGGACCGGTCCACTTATCCTGAAGTGCACACGGCTCCACTGGGGCCAAGACCCACACCTTTTGTCCAGGTTGAAGCTCTACCAGAGTGGCATTCCGGTCGTACCACCGCTTCATCTCCTCCTGGCTGGCTTCCAGATTTGCCTCAGCAAGTTGCCTGAAACGCCGAGTCTGGTTTCGGAAGGCCAGCATGTAACTATATACATTCTGGGGAGGTTTCCTGGGAGATTGCTCCCAGCCTTCCTTTACCAAACTCAGAGGTCCTCTTACCGGGTGACCATACAGAAGCTCAAAGGGGCTGAACCCTAGAGACTTCTGTGGCACCTCTCGGTAAGCGAAGAGCAGGCATGGCAAGAGGACGTCCCACTTACGCCTCATTGGACCGTCCAGGCCCATGATCATGCCTTTGAGGGTTCGGTTGAATCTCTCAACCAACCCATTTCCTTGGGGATGGTAAGGAGTGGTGAACTTGTACGTTACCCCACACTCCTTCCACAGGGATTTCATATATGTGGATATGAAATTGGTCCCCCTGTCGCTCACCACCTCTAGAGGGAACCCCACTCGGGAGAAAATCCCCATCAGTGCCCGTCCCACCACGGGGGCCGTCACTGTCCTCAGAGGGATGGCTTCAGGGTACCGGGTGGCATGGTCCACCAAGACCAGGATGAACCTGTTGCCCAGGGCTGTCTTGGGGTCCAGAGGCCCCACAATATCAATACCCACTCGTTGGAATGGCGTACCGACCACAGGGAAAGGTTGCAGAGGAGCCTTATGCTTCCCTCCGCTCTTACCACTTGCCTGGCAAGTCTGACAGGTTCTGCAGTAGGAATCTGAATTCTTATGCATTTGGGGCCAGTAAAAGTGGGTGACAAGCCTGTCATAGGTCTTGTCCATCCCCAAATGTCCTGCTAACGGCACATCATGAGCCAGCCCCAGTAGGAAGGTTCTGAACTTCTGGGGTACCACCAGCACACGGGCTGACCCAGGTTCAGCAGCCTTAGGCTCGGAATACAGGAGGTCACTCTCCCAGTACACGTAGTGTGTTTTGGCCTGAACACCATTGGCCTGGTCTGCAGCCTGCTGCCGCATACCCACGAGAGAAGGGCATTCTTTCTGCTCCCTGCAGAATTCCTCCCTGGAGGGACCTCCTTCTTGCTGCCAATGGGTCAGCTCAGGCAGATCTCCCAGTTCGGCAATCTGTTCCCCGGTAGGCTCCAGAGCATCCCCCTCAGGGTCTGCTTCCTCCTGGGCCGTGGGAACTTCGGGGGCCGGTTTCCCGCGCCTCCTGCGCCTTCTCCCTAAGGCCGGTTCCTGGACCTCTCCCTCAGGCTCCAGGACCCTCTCAACACCCCTACTGGCTGCCATAGACCGGGTGGTCACGCACGCCCAGTCGGGTAGACCCACCATCCTCAGATGCGTGGTCTTCTCCACCTTTTCCCAAGGGGAACTCTCCAGGTCGTTCCCTAGCAGACAGTCTACAGGCATGTCAGTTCTCACAGCGACTTGTAGAGTACCAGAGACCTCCCCCCACTCAAAGGGAACTTGAGCCATTGGACAACGACTCTCTACGTTGTCAGCATTGACAACCCTACAGTAGGCATTGGGTACAATCTGCTCTTGAGACACCAGGTGTTGCCTCACCGAGGTCACGCTGGCTCCTGTATCTCTAAGAGCCTCCACCTTCCTTCCATTGATGATCACCACTTGCCCATATTTCTTAGTGTTAGAGGGCAGGTAGGTTACAGGGACCATCTCACTGTCTCCTAGCGAGACTAGGGTCATCTGCCCGGGACCCCCACCCTCCTGGACTGCTACTTCCTCCCCAAAGTTAACACTAGCTACTTGCCGGGGTGGAGCACCAGTGGGTGCGGTCTTACCAAACAGGCGACACTTAGGATCAGAGGCAATGTGACCCGGGTCACCACACTTATAACAATTGAAGGGCCCCTTTGGAACAGGTCTACCTGTCGGGGCCCCGTTCTGCTGCGGGGGTGGGGGAGGCTGAGAACCCTTCTGCTGGTTCCCTTGGGAATTACTTTGGGGGCCTTTTTGGAACCCCTTCTGTTTACCCTTGTCCCCCCCACTCTTCTGCTGGGGACCCTGCCCACCTTTGGCGGAGTCTCCCACTTGACCCTTGTGGACCCTGGTGCTGAGCCAGCGGTCCGCCTCCTCAGCAAGCTTCCTCGGGTTGGACAGCTTGCTATCAATCAGGTGCTGGCGTAGCTCAGGAAAACATTGACTGGACAAGTGCTCCCATGCAATTAAATCAAGCAGCCCTTGATAATCATTCACTTTGCTACCCTTCACCCAACCATCCAGCGCTCTGCAGAAAAAGGTCACATACTCCACATACGTACTCTCAGGGATCTTCTTCGTCTCCCTGAACCGCTGTCTATATAGCCCCGGAGTTAACCCATACCTGGTCATTAAAGCTTCCTTCATATGGGGGTATGAGGTTTGGAGATCTAAGGGTAAATCTAACAGTGTGTCACGCCCTTCAGCAAGGAACCTTCCCCACAACCCCGCTCCCCAGTGTTTCTCAGGGACCCGGTGTGAGGACATGGCCACCTCGTAGGCCCTAAACCACTGCCCTATGTCATCCTTTCTAAAATACTCCTTTACTACATCTTTGGGGATGTACACCTTGGACTCTACCTGCGCTGGTGGAGTGCTGCCACCAGAAGGAGCGGTGTCCAAACTTTTCGCCTTCAGCTCCAACTCCTTCAATCTGATATCATGATCCATTTGGCGTTGTTGTGCCTCCAGGGCCAACTTCTGCTTTTCCATTTCCATTTGTCCTGCCAACTTTGCCATCTCCATTGCATGCGCCCTGTCTGCTGCCCTGTCTGCCAGCTCCTCTGGCGACCGGACTCTGCTGGGCTCCTCAAGGTTGTCGGGTGGAACGATGTCCCCCGCATTCCGTAGGTCTCGTGACTCCTTCCAGGCTCTCAACGCCTTGGTGTACTGGGGCTTCCTCTTGCATCCAGCATGGGGGACTCTGAATTGTACACTGTAGCCTTTCAATTGCTCCATCGTGTAGCCTTCCAGTCTCTCCCAATCCACCTAATCTATTCCAGAAATCACAGAGAGTGCTCTTCCAGCGGAGTGCGAGCCAGGCATGGTTGCAGTAATGGCAGATGTCTCCACAAAGTTCAACAATTACAAACCTGTGGCTGCGTTATTTGGTCTGCTCTCACTATCTGGTGATTAATAATTCACTGTATGCAAATTACAAGTGCAAATCCGAAATCCCACCGCTGCCACCAATGTTAGAGTCGGGGATCTCTGGTTGGCGCAAGGTTGCCCTTGTGTCAAGCAGGAACCCTCTCCTCCACGTCAGGGCGCAGGATAACCCCTCGCGAATGACCCTTGCTCACCCTCTAGGTGCGTGGCGTGAGCAGCCAAGGCGATTCCTCAGGCGTTGTTGGTTAAGCACTTACAATCGTACACACAGTAAATACATCAATCCCCCCAGAAACGGACACCAGACTTGGATATATATAAAAATACGATTCTTTATGTAAAAATTAAGATATATATATCTCAACAGACTTATCACAAGACCAATAACGTTCTCGCTAGGCCACCAGGTTATACAGCAGGCAAATGCTCTTGGTTCGTAGTTTCAAATGGATACTTTGTAGTCTCTTTACTTGTAGTTCCAGTACTCACAGAGATCGGTTCCTGCGAACGGGGAAATAAGGCGTTGCGGGCCCCGAGCCCGATACTGGAACTTCTTTCGTGATTAGGAGAGTCGGCACAGGTCGGTGCGACTCTCAGCTTGGGAAGTGTTCTCGGGTCCTCAATCAGCAGGTGTGGGCAGGTAGGCAGGCGCGGCCAGCGACCCTTTAGCACGGCGGTGCAGGAGGGTCTCCACAGCGGGGGCGGCGCGGCCTGAGATGTCCGGGGATAGCGAAGCGGGGTCGCAGGGCACGGTCAGTGCAGCTGGATGACCCGGCGTAGATCACAGTCGTCGGACGGCTTCCGGCAGGAGGGGTGATAGCGCGTTCAGCGCACTCCAATGGCAGGCGGTGACAGGGATGCAGGCGGCCTGGCCCGGGAACAGAGAGCGGCTCCGGACGGAGCGGGGCTCTCACGGGTTTGAGGCAGGCGAGCTTCTGAGTGTCACGGCCCTAGGAGGGGCGATGAGGGGCGCAGTCTCTTTTCCAGCGGGATGCACACACGGCTCGAATCGGAGGACGAGCAAGAAGCACAGAGAACCCACTGTTCCTGGGGTTCAGTTCAGGGGGCAAGCTCAGATCAAGCCCTTGGAGAATGTTCAAGCACAAAGTAGCAAAGTCTTTTCAGTAAGTCTCTTCCTCTCCTCTCTCAGCAAGGCAAGCAGCAGGCCAGCTCCTCCGGCGTCTTCTTCTCCTTCTAGTCGGGCAGAGGTTCTTTGTGGTAAACAGGATTCTGATTTCTTAGGAGCCAGGCTCCTACTTTTATACCATGATTCTTTTGTTCTTTAGCGCCAGGGGGCCTAGGCCTGGCTCAGTCCAGTTCTGGAGCACTTTGTTATGGTGACTCTGCTCTTTCCTTTCAGCAGCAGGGCAGAGACATCAGCCGCCCCACAGGGGGTGGCGCCGGCTTTGTGGTGGCAGAGCACAGGTCTATTCAAGAGTCAAGGTGTACTCCTCCCACCCATCCAGGGGTAATCTCTCTACCCACCACCTGGCAGCCAACCTGTCTCTGGGGATCCCCCCACCCTGTTCCTTACTGTTGCTGGGCAGAACACACACACACACAGCAGAGGCGGACTGAGATGGTCAGGTCAGTAAATACTAACTTTCTAAAAGTAGTATTTACAAACCCAGGATATTAAAATAAACTTGACTACAAGAAGTATTTTATCATCCTGAGTTCAGGCATACTAAACTTGACACTTCTACCATGCTCTCTGAGTCCACGGGGGTCACAGCGTTGGCGTGATCCCAGCAGCCCATTCTGGCCTATGGAGAGCAGGTAGCCTTCAATAGTGAAAAACGACAAGGGCTGTAATTCACTACTAAGACATGCCACACACATCAGGGCATGTCCTACCTTATGCCTACAATGCACCCTGCCCGTGGGCCTACCAGAGGGGTGGCTAATATGTAGGTAAGGGAAGGTTTAGGGACTGGCAAGTGGGGGCACTTGCGCAGTCAGCGCGACGGTCCCGGACCGCACACAGGGTCTGCGGTGGCAGACCCTAGACACATTTTACAAGGCCGCTTCTGTGGGTGGCGCAACCAGCGCTGCAAGCCCACAGCAGCATTGGCATTCACAAGCCCTGGCACCCCTGGTGCACTTTACTGGGGACTGACAGTGAATCCAATGAACCAATCATGGGCATCAATTATAGGTACACTTTACCTAGGGAGCACTTGCACTGCGGCACGGATTAGCCGTGGCGCAGTGCCCTGAGCGGACAACACCAGCAAAACAGTCGAGGCACACCATCAAAAAGTGGAAGGGAAACTCACGCCAAGGTGCCAGGTCTAACACTTGCAATCCCAGGATCCATTTTGCAATCCTTGGCGTTACGTTCTCCAAATCTTTTTTTCCAAACAACCCCACAAGCGGTTTGTGGTCCGTGTATACTTCAAATGGCATGCCCCACACGTAAAAATTGAAGTGCTTGATAGACCAATAAACCGCCAATGCTTCCTTCTCAATGGTTGAATAATTGGACTCTGCAGCTGTCAAGGATCTTGAAGCAAACGCCACCACCTTCACTCCCTCCTCCGTTCTTTGTGACAGCATTGCCCCTATCCCTTTGCTGCTGGCATCCGTGGTAATCATAGTGTCTTTCTTTACATCAAAATTTCCAATGTACGGCGCCGTGGCAATGGCTTCCTTAATGTTTTTTATTGCCTCATCCTGTTCCTTCCCCCAAGTGAACTCACAATTCTTTTTAAGCATTTCTCTCAAGGGTTGGGCCATCATAGCAAAATTCTTGATGAACTTCGCCATATATTCCGCCAGACCGAGGAATGAAAGCACTTCCTCCTTGTTCGTAGGTGTAGGCGCGCTCCTCACTGCTTCCACCAGACTATACTTGGGTTTGATTCCTTCCTCCGATATTATGTGTCCCAAATACTCTACTGACGTGACACCCACCTTGCATTTGCACTCCTTCGTGGTAAATCCTACCTCCTTCAATCTTTCTAGGACCCTTTCGGCATTCATCTTATGCTCCCCTTCACTTGTACCATAAATCAGTATATCGTCCTGGAAGCACATGCACTTCTGGCAATCCTTTAGTACATGCTGCATGGCTCTTTGGAAAGCCGAAGCTGCAGATGCCAGACCAAACGACATTCTTAGGAACTTGAAGTTACCAAATGGGGTCGTGAAAGCCGTTAACGGCTGTGATTCTGGGTGCAATCTTATTTGATAGTAAGCGGATGATAGATCCAAGACACTAAACACTTTCGCTCCTTGCAATGTGCTTAACATTTCATGAATTCTAGGCAAGGGGTGTCTGTCCACCACTATGCTGCTATTAAGGGCTCTCAAGTCCACGCAGAGCCTAATGCTCTTACCACTGTCCTTAGTCGTGATGACAATGGGCGCCAACCATGCTGAGCTCTCAATCTCCTGGATGACCCCTTGTCTAACCAATTTCTCCAACTCCATCCTTAAAGGTTCTCTCATTAACAAGGGGACTGATCTCGTTCTGTGAACTACTGGCTTTGCCCCTCCTTTCAGTACAATTTTGTGCATGTAGTTCTTGAGCAACCCCAGCTCCTCACTGAAAACTTCAGGGTAGTTCTTGATGAGTCCTGCACTATCCCCTGGCGTTTCCATGAGTAATACCTGTTCACTATTGTTGGGATCTAGCTTAATGCCAAGCTCTTTCTGGTGTTTCCATCCCAGCAGGCTCGACCCCTCCTTTGCAATGTATACCTTCCCCACTGTGTGCCTGTCTTTGAATGAGATCCTCATCCTCACCATGCCCTCTAGGGGTATAGGGATCTTGTTGTAACCTGAAGGGGAAATGTCTGCCCTTTCTAACTGAATGCCATGACCTCCAAATTTTTCGGCAAACACTCTCTTTTCTACTAGTGTAATTGGAGAGAAAGAATCCGCATAAACCTTAACCTCCACATCATCCAGTCTGATCTCACATGTGGGATATACAGTATTGTTTTCCATGCTCTCCCCCTCAATTTGGAAAATATAATTCTTATCTGTGACATCACCCATCTCATTGCTATCGACCATATGCACTTTGGGCGTAAACACATTACAAACTTTTGAGAAATGACCCCTCTTGTTGCATTTCCTACATACAATATTTCTTGCAGGACACTTCCAGTTGTTCGCCAAATGGTTATGGCTACCACATCTAAAGCATTGTAAGCTATTAGTCTTCTTATTTACCACCTCTTTATGTTTTTGCTCCACCACACACACAGCTTCGGTGACCGACCCCTCCTTGTGCTCTGCTCTTTCCTTCCCTGCCTCTCCAATTTTCATCTCTTTCATGCACTGTGCCGTGTGTTCTAACCCCTTTGCTATACTAATGGCCTCCTCTAGATCGGGGTTTCTTGTGAGTAGCTCCTCTTGCACTTTCCCATCATTTGTACACCTCACCAATTGGTCCCTTATAAGCGAATCAGTAAGAGCCCCAAACTCACAAGTGGCTGACATGCCTCTTAACACAGCTATGTACGATGAGACTTTTTCTTCCTTCTTCTGACTTTGTTTGAAAAATTTGTGTCTCTCTAAGACAACATTCAGTTTCACCTTGAAGTGCTCACTCAACTTCCTTAAAGTGTACTCATACACATCCACCCCTTCATCCTCCTCCAAAGGTTCATCCTCAACCAATCTCCCTGTGACATCCTCGTACACTTTCCTTCCTTGCACTCCTAGGTTGTGTAATAAAATATGCTGCTTTCTTATATTTGAAAAGTTCCCTCCGCCTATGGCGATTAAATAGGACTTGAAAATCCCTACCCATCTCCTCCAGGGTATGTCGGGCTCCCCTAATTCATTCAGAAATGGGGGTGGTTGACTCATCCCTGCTCCTGCCATGGTAGAAAGTGTGTGTACCACTCCTACACTGTAGTACCAAGGTGTAGATATGACCCTAAACTAATTAATTAATTACTTCCAACTTCTACGACTACCATGAAGCCCTGAGTAATGCCTCTGGAAGTGATGGGGAAATGCTCGAACAAGCATGTGACCGGAAACTCTGCGCTAAATGTGTGATTCCCTCAGCTACTTACAGTGCACACAACAAAAGAAAGCAAAGTACTTTCCCCTTAAAACCTTAAGCTGTGAGACCCAGACTCCCTTGCAAGTATAAATACTGTGCACAGTGCGTGAACTTCACAACTCTTGGGCTAGTTAATTCTCTGCTGCCAGTCCCATTTCTATTCCAGTGAATTTTACTTTGGCCCCGCCTACACCAGGAACAGGAGCTTCTTGCGAGGGAGGCGTATCTCGAAACGCTGACAGGATTTTCCTCACGTCGCGCGGAACCCTCGTTGCATCCAGAGACCCCAGCGCCGCTCGATGAAAAGTAAGTGCACCCAGCCTGAAGATATACACCTCCGTCGTACACTCAGACCGTCCCTCGCCGTCGCAGGTGATACGCCCCTAGATCCTCCACACTTTCCTCACAGGCGTCGCGTATCCTCACAGAATGTCTGAGGCGCCGACCGGCAACAACGCCAAACAGTCCGCTGCCTCTGAAGCTCCCCGTGAGTGCAAACACACTACTCATGTCAGATCGAGGCTTGCCAAAGATCCTCCGTACACTCCGTTGCCTGTCACTCGCTCAGCCACCCGTACCTCACGACCTCCTTCTCCACTTCCTTGTGTGCACTCCGTGTCACCGATGGTCCGCTACTATTCCGCTTAAAAGTGCTACGATTGTCCAACGCCAAATTTCCTCAAGCTGAGTTAAGTGTAGACTGTTCAAATGATAATGCCCTCCTAGCTCCGATAGCTGTACTGCCTCGAATAAATCAGGAACCTCCAAAAGACACCCTCCAGCCGTCAGACAAGTCAGTGATTACCAAGAACGGCGATCCGGCTTCCCACAACGCCTCACCTCCGCTGACATTCCGACGCTGCCAGAGTAACTTATTCAGTCACGGTTCCACCGATCCACCTTACAAGCTCAAAATCCACAGGGGAGGATGCTGCACCGTCCCTGTCACGGTTTCCCTTGTCACTCGTCGCCAAATCTGTAGTGAAGAGCCACGCAGGTGAAACTGTTCAACTCTTTATTAAGTTAAAACACAACAGCATCCTCAGCTTGTAAGTCATACAGGCATGTCAAAGTAATGAAGGCAACCACCGCAACATTCTGAGGTGGCCTTCCTACCAACATTCCAGGACTGTACCATTGGCGTCATAGGGGTAGGGGTGCATGGCCTATACCAAGAGGGAGAAATTACAACAGGAATGTTTGGGCCTGGCAAGTGGGTGCACTTGCCAGATCGACATGATTTGTTTAAAACTGCCCACACAGACACTGCAATGGCAGGTTTGAGACATGTTTGAAAGGCTACTCATGTGGGTGGCACAATCAGTGCTGCATTCCTACTAGTAAAAACAACAGTTGATAGACAGCTTGCAGAACAATGTCATACATTCACACCAGTACAGATATCTGGGCCTAAATCCATCGTTTTTTTGCTCACCATTCCGTTCCAGTTTGAACCCAGCCATATGCAAATCAGTCTTGACCCTGTGCCTCATGGGAACAGTCCACTGCCAAGCCAGGTCCTCCCTGGACTGAAAACAAGCATCCTAGGACCGGTTTCGGGGTTTCACCCCTCTTCAGCCAGGATAGCTTGATTCCAGTGCATGAAGAGCACGGGACCCACGTCTGGGCATACCCTTCCCACTCGGGGTGACAAAAGCAAAAACAACAGTTGATGGACAGAATGCAGAACAATGTCATACTTTCACCCCAGTACAGAGATCTGGGCTTAAATTCATAGTTTTTTTGCTCACCATGCCATTCCAATTTGAACCCAGCCATATGCAAATCAGTCTTGATCTAGTGCCTCATGGGAACAGTCCAGCCCGAACTGCCAAGCCAGGTCCTCCCTGGACTGGAAACAAGCATCCTAGGACCTGTTTTGGGGTTTCACCCTACTTCAGCCAGGACAGCTTGATTCCAGTGGCATGGAGAGCACAGGACCCACGTCTGGGCATACCCTTCCCACTCGGGGTGACAAAAGCAAAAACAAAAGTTGATGGACAGAATGCAGAACAATGTCATACATTCACTCCAGTACAGAAATCTGGCCCTAATTCCATAGTTTTGCTGCTCACCATGCCATTCCAGTTTGAACCCAGCCATATGCAAATCAGTCTTGACCCTGTGTCTCATGGGAACAGTCCAGCCCGAACTGCCAAGTCAGGTCCTCCCTGCAATTTCCATGAACCATCCACATGTCAATGGAAAACCAGTCAGAGGACACCTTCGCATATGTCATCTACTAAAGGGAGTAAACATTTTTAATCCGCCTATTCCAAAATACAGTGAATTATGGGACGTTAACCTGGTTTTGCAATTATTCTTTTCTTGCTCAGATAAAAATGTTTCTTTCCCTCAAAATGCTTCAGCCAAGTTGACTACGTTACTGTGCTTAATTTCCATCTAACATTTATCTGATGTAGAAGCTTTAGACATTTCTTCTTGCCATTTCACTCCCATAAATAGTCTCTTTAACATCAGAAGACGTACCAAAACCGTTTTGACTTCTGTGTTTTATCCCTGCTTTCGCAACCTACCCAATTTATGTGTGGGAAGGTGTCTTAAAGTTTATCAACAAAAAAACAATACATCTCAGAACGTACTCTCACACCCAACTCCTCATTTCCTTCAGGAAACCCCCAAAATGGTCTCTTCCTCCACCCTTGCCCATTGGGTTATATGGATTATGTCCCTTCCTGGTATTGACACTTCAATTTTTGGAGCCTGTCCTCCTGTGGAGCCAAGGCTTCCAGGGCATTCTTGGCAGGTTGCCTGTTAGAGGACATTCTGGGATCGGCCCACTGGTCTAATGATGCTATTGTTTTAGTGTAAGCCTGTTAATCCTGCAGCTTCTGTAGTAGTTAATTTGCTTTAAACAGGCATATTATGAGCCTCCACACCTGCCATAAAATATAGATTTCCTTATAATTTATAAAGGAAAGTCTTCTTTTTATTAAAGAGAGTATTATCCCTTAGAAACACTATATTAAATCTGTGTTTTCCCCGCCCTAACAGTTTCATCTACCCCAACATCTACTTCCTAATAGGAAGCTCCTGGTCTTCAATGATTCTCCGTCCACGGGTCTTACAGAGGAAACAACTCCTCCCTGCTCAGGTCCTGCCATGGTTTCTTCTCTGCAATCTGGATCTATTTAGATAGACTCTGTTCAAGATATTTTTACTTTCATCTTAACTATTTCTATTGTGTTTTGCATATATCCTATGTTCAATGCTTACTCATATTTTATTGCACAAGAAAAGAGGGCTGCCTGCAGTCAAGTTAGGTAAATAGTTTATTCCCTAGTCCTGGTTGGTGCATTGTTCTATCGCTGTTCTTCATTCCCATCGGTCTGCTGTTCCTTGGCCTCATGGGACAGTTAGTTGTTTCAGTTTCTTGACTGCTGCTGTTCAATAAAGAAAGACAACAGACAGTATAATATTCACCTCTGTGTCTTTAATAAAATTAAGACATTGCTTTATAAATTATTACTATTATTATAAATTATTATTATTATTATTAGAAAATCTACATTGTTTGACCTAGTGCTTCCTAATGCAGGTTTTTTTCAGAAAGGGAGGTTTGGCCGAAACTTTGTGGCAATGGAGTCCCAGGATATAAGGCACCCACTTTGAGGATAGAACTGATTGGGACATTTCCTGGCTATTTGGACGGAGGAGGGCAAAGAAGGTGTTTTGCTTTTGCCCCTGATGTTTGCCCTAAGCATTGAACTGCTGGCCAGCAGAATACAGGTAGTGGAAAAGGTAAAAGGCTTACATTTCAGCCTAGACAGTCACAAAATAATGCTATTCATAGACAATAAAGTAACCAAATTCGAGAAAGTCTCTGGCATTATAGTAAATGTTTCTAAAACATAGATTCTGAATCTGACTCTCTTGCAAACTGAGTTGTATGAAGTCAGAAGCTCCACGAGCTCTAAGTGGGTCTTAAGAGGCATTAATTTCCTGAGAGTCGCAATAACACTACATGTAGCCGGCGTATATACATCCAGTATCATCCAAGGCATGCAAGGACCTTCAGAGATAGACAACATTGCTTGTGCTGTGGTTAAGCAGAACTAATTTCATTAAAATTAATATTCTCCCACAATTATCATATCTACTACAGGCCCTACCTATTTGAGAACTGTAACATATATTTTCAAAACCGAAAGAGCAAGATCTTGAAATACACTGGGAGGAAACAGACCAAGAGTTTCATATAAAATACTGTGCCAACTCGAAATAGGGGTCGGGTGCCTCTCCCAGATATCTGCCCATTCTACACAGCTGAGAGAACTACCTGAATGTGGGGGAAAGTTTCGGATAAGACCACATGGATATGGCCATTCAGGGTTGTACGATCAGGGATTTAATATGGAAATTAAAGCCAGAGAGGTGTGTAAACTGATACCTAAGAACACCGGTGGGTACCTCTTTGGAATTCTGGGACTTGATAATCAGGAGCTCCCATCTAACATCCAATCCTTCATCCCAGTCATGCGCCGAGGCACATTTGATGCCTGGCTTGGGAGAAACAGATTCATGGTGGAAGATATGTAGAGAGAGGGAAAGATCGAAATATTTAATGAATGTAAAAAAGAATTTTGATTTAAGCAAAAGGAGAAACTACATTATGCACAACTAAGACATTGTGTCTTCCTCCCAAAAGTTAAGGGAACAACCCTAATGCAACTGAATGCAATCAATAAATTTGTCCTGCGCACGGGTGGGTCTAAGTGTGGTTCTACATTATATAAACTGTTCCAGTAGCGGCTGCTACCTGACTCGGGTGGTAAGGCAGGGGCAGGGTTAGGGTTGAGTGAAAAAACTTTTTTTTAAAACACTTGCCTGTGACAGCCGGACGGCCGCCACCTCTCCTCTGTCCTCCTTTTCCTGCTTTGGTCCTGTAGCAGAATACAGGAAGCAGCAGGAAGAACCCGGCGGCCAGGCTCCCTGACAGCCAATCACAATGCTGCAATGCAGCGTTTTGATTGGTTTGAGCGCTGTGGTTCGGCGCTCAGCCAGGGAATGGGTGCCTGGGCATGTTCTCCATGCAGGCTGTAATGCAACCTGCATGGAGAATATGGAAAGTGTGCATGACTGTTTTGGGCGGCTCGAGATGGCTGATCAAACAGTCATGTGCACTTAGGAGTGGACAAACCAATCCTCCCCGCTCTTCAGTCCTCTGAGAAACCCCACCCCGCCCAGAAAGCTGCCACAGCAAAAGGAAGCTTAAAATGATAGTAGCTCAAATTATTATCATTTTATGTTTCTTGCTGTGGAGCAGTGGGACGACGCTCCTGTGCCTTAGCGGAGGAGCCGCTACTAAAGAGCTCCTAGAGATATGCATAACTCTACACAACCTACATAAGACCAAATGGGAGATGTTTGTAAACAGTGATACCAAAGAGGGGCAATGGACACATGTATGGATTAATCTGAACAAGATCACCCATTGCGTATTGAGGAGGGAAGCACAGCTCAAGCTATTATTTGATTGGTATCTATATCGAGTTAAACTTTATCGGTTCCATACCTTGATTAACCCACTGTGCTTGAGAAGGTGTCGGGAGATTGGGTACTTATTCCATATCAGGTGGGAATGTGCCAAAATTAAATCCTTCTGGATGAAGTGACCAGAGTCGAAGTGCCCAGAAGAGCCGATGCACAAGCTTATAGGAGTCAGAGTGTATGATCTGTGCAGTCAGAATAAAGTGGACTGGACTTTGATCCAGAAATGTTTGGGGGCCGCAGAAATATGGATAGTGGCAAATTGAAACAAATAGGAAACTCCTCCCATCATGCATTGGCATACATGTCTCTGGAATCTTATGGCAATTGAAAAACTGCTTGAGATAACCAGCGGCCGCCGGCATGGATTGGAGGTAGGGGGGCCTTCTTGCCGCTTCCTCATCGCGTCTCTCCTGCAGAGTCCTGCCTCGGTGACCTGAACAACGGGAAGCACACCCAGACTCCCAGTCAGCCAATCACAATGCTGCCTTAGCAGCTTTATGATTGGCCTGAGCACCATGTTTTGGCACTTAGACGCTTACTGAGGAGACTGGGCATGTTCTTCATGCAGGCTGTATTACATCCTGCATGGAGAACGTGTGTCCTGCGCAAGACTGGTTTGGGCGGCACGAGAGGGCCGGCCAAGCAGTCATTGCGCACTTAGGAGGGTGCTACCACTTCTACTCTGCTCCCGCCCCCACATGCTTAGCTGCGGAAGTAGGAGAAAATAAAATGATAATAACACAAGTTCGATACGGGACCCATTGCTGATTTATCTAGCAAAAGGAGTCACATCAAAGACAAACCCACTGAAACTGAAGGCGCTGAAATTCATCTTCTACTAACTTAGGACGAACTGCAGCATGGGGCAAAGCGAGCTGATGTGAAACGAACGGCTGAAAGCACAACAAGTTACAAAGGGGTGAATGTGTGCAAGAGGCCCAAGGTGTCTTATGTGGAAGGGAGTGGGGGAGTTCAGAAATAATAATAACGAGCAATACAAGGACCCAATTGATTTTGAAGCAAAGGACTGGGAAGGTTGGAGGGTTTTTATGGGCCTTATTGATTGAAGTGTAATGAAAATCAATAGAACATCTTGATTGAACAAAACAAATGCCCTAACCCGGAGCCTACATTTTGAACAGCATATCTACACACACACATGCTTATATCACTGCTGCCTCCCTTTCAAAGGGATTGGTTTCTGGCAAGCTTGAGGCAGCAGTCAAATGAGTCAGACAAGCAGATCATCGCAAATCCTCCATGCTGGAACCCTCCTGTCATACACAGGATCTTATGCAAATTTACCAAAAACATATTTGAGCAACCTAGCAGACAGTTCTTTGCATTGTAAATGTATTTTTACACCAGTGATCACCACGGGATCCTTTCCCAGGGCAGGAAAGTGAGTGAAATAGTTGTAGAGTTCCTTGGGTTCTCCAGGAGTCATTCCTATTGTTCCTTTATTCACCCTAACTAGGGATTCATTTCATTTAGTTATGAAATAATTCAACCATTAAGCACCTGAGCACTCCATGTCCTAAGACACATTAACAAAGTAGCCAGTGTTTTTCATACCAATCGTAATGATGCAACCCCAACCCTCATGCAGTTTAATTAGTGTATTAACCAACTGCAGTGCAAAAGGAGCATTTAAATTAATATTTATGGATAGGAGTCCTGTGCGACCCTACAAATGGCTGCAAATGCAGGGAAGGAAGCCTGAGAGAGATTCTCTTAATGCCATTTTTTTTTTTTTTTTTTTTTTTAATAAAAGCAGTCTCTTAAAAGGACTAAGTTGATTTCAGGGAATTGTTTTGGGGGAGCGTGCAAAGAGTTCTTCCATTTTGCGGAAGCCCCATCACACCCTTACTGCAATTGCGAAAAGATGAATGGTTTGCATTTACAGTCACAAACTAGTGACACATTGCATGGTGAATCACAAAGAGGAAGATACTCCCCACATGCTCTCTTCCCTTTCCTTTGGGATTTACAATGGATAAAAAGAAGCCCTTTGTGTCATGAAAATATATTTTAGACTTGCAGAGTTTCTTTTATACCTTGCAACCTTAATTTTGCACTAGCAAAATTAGTCCACACACCATTGAGACTAAAGCACAGAATTACAGAAAGGTCCTGTGCTTTAGGCTGACTGGTGTGTGGATGTATTTCATTTGTCAGTGCATGTTTGGATATATGTCCTGGGTATTTTTCTTGGCAAAATTAATTACGAGCTGAAGCACAATGGCAAAAATTCACGTCTCTTTCTGTTACTTTATTCTGACTGGTGTGTGTGGGGGTGTATATTAGATGCATTGCAATTTCCGTGTATTGGCAAAAAATGGCTAAAGTACATTGTGAAACCTCGCCACAAGTGTATATTAACAAATAATGGGCCATAGTTATCAAAACGACACGCAACACAGCAAGCCACCTTACTGCGCTGCATGAAAGGGAAAGGACAGGATTGCGCTGTATTTACAATTATATAGTGCATTCCTGTCCTTTCCCAGCACTGGCGCACTTTTAGCTGCCTAGCGTGTCGTGTTTCAAGGGCACCTGCATTGCAAGCAGGATTATTTTTGTGCAGGAAGGAACACCTTGTGCAGGAAGCTGTAGGAACAAATTCCTGCTCAAAAACAATTTCCAAAGGCATTTTCTGTAACACTTACAAAGAGGAAACAACAAGGAGTAAATAAAATATTTCTCCTCGTTGCACCTCTGATGGGGAGGCATACAGTTCTGACGTATTCCCAGGTCTAACAATGGTGGCAAATCTGGGAATGTGTCAGTCAGAATCCATGGGTGGATACATGGGAACATCCACGCTCCACCCATGGCACCCCACCCTGCCGCAGAGCAACTCAAGGCTTCAGTTTGCGCAGCCTTGAATTGCTCTAGATTTATCAAGCCATTCAGGGCTGCACACGGTGGCCTTGCGTGGCTTGATACATCTCATTTAGGATTTGCATTGCCCTTGTGCCCCCTTGCATGGCGCAAGGGCGATGCAAAACCTTGATAAATATGCCTAAATTTTGACATCGTCTTCGTGGCCCATATGCATCAGTTCTATTCAGTCCCACATTTCTTTCACTTACACGTACAATGGTGAAATGATTATGACCGGGTTTATCTCAAACCTGTTAGTATGTAACTGATGATTTGGTTTTTGTTATAACAGTGCATCATGGGGGGCGTGGTCTGGCCACGCAGGAAGATGGCCGCCTGACGAGTGAGCTCCGCCGCGGGATGGGCTCCTAACGGAAATTTCTCACCTCCCATCGGCTTTGGAGTCCTCTTCAAATGCCCTGCGGTAACCGGAAGGTGGTGGGCAAGATTTGGGCGGGTTTCGGCGACATGACGGCGAAGTCTCCCTGGTGTTGACCGTCTCGACGGGGATGTGTGGCGCTGCGTGTCCGGCGCACTCTGCCTGACGTATTCCCTTAGGCCGCCTCATCTTCCTCCTGAAGCCGCGCCTCTGTTGCTTACGACGAGCGCCTGCCCCCTCATGAGGCCGCGCCTTTGTTGCTGCTGAAGAGCGCTTGCTTCCTCATAAGGCCGCGCCTTCGTTGCTGATGATGAGCGCCTGCCTCCTCATGAGGCCGCGCCTTCGTTGCTGTTGACGAGCGCCTTCCTCCTCATGAAGTCGCGCCTTCGTTGCTGCTGTTGAGTACCTGCCTCTTCATGAAGCCGCGCCTCCTTCAATTTGTCTGCTGCAAAATCTCTTCCAGGAGAATCACTTGACAGGACTCATGGTTCTTGACGCGCTGATGGTCTGTTTCTGGTAGGATTAATTCCTTCTACAATTTTGCTGTGGCGCCTTTGTCACCCACCTCATTCAGTCATTGTGCGTCCCATCCTCTGCAAGGTTAGTGACCCTCTGGCAAGTGAAATTCATGATTCGTCACACTAAACTGAACTTCCAAGCTGAACCTTTCGCCCTTCCATGAGTTGTTCCACCTTCGCTACATTTGCAGTTTCGCGCCCTTTGACTTTGGTAACAGTTGGTGCTTCATGGAAATGGCTTTCTTTAGCACTGTCTGTGTGACTCACATAAGAGTGTGCCTTCTTCCAATGTCATCATAGCGCCCTCGTCAACCTTATCAGTAAGGCTGTGTATTCTCTGCTCTGACGTGGGCCATGACTACTCTGCATTCTGAAGTCTTGTATATTTAAATTTTGCTGCAAATGCAATTGTGTTTACCATCGCCATAAGCGCGCATATGCTGTTTCATTTTATCACAGTTCTATTTACGCGCCTTTGAGCATAGCGGCAGCTGATACTTTGTCCATAAATGTAATTATACTGTGCTCATGGTTTTTGGGGCTTACTAAGCAGTGATTTCTCCTCTATACGATGTACTTTTGCATTTCAGTGACTGGAAGTGCGACATAAGCTCCTTTTGGGGAAATGAGTATATTATTATCATACATATACAGTTATTAATTGTATTGCTTTTGCATGTCCTGGTACTCTACTGTATTCTTTGTGATTACATGTAAGCATCTCCTAACGGCAAGACGTCCTCACGTATTTTCAAAGTTTCTATCAAGCATACTCCCCAAATGTCTGCTCCTAAGCAAGGAAATAAGACTTCTAAACCACTTCTTTTTGCAGAAGCTCTTAAACAATCCACCAATATGCCAACAAAAGGCAATGCCTCCTCCCCTTCCGCTTCACCTCAAGCTTCGGCCTCTAATGGTGGGCAGGTGTCGGCGGCAACTCTGCAACGTATTCTGCATGAAATATCTGAGGTTAGTCGTCGATTAGATGACATGAACCTTACAATTACATCATTAGCTGAGGAGACTAAATCAATTAAAACAGAAATCACCAGCTTTCATGCGAAGATTGAATCCCTTGACTCTAGAGTTCTGGCAGTGGAGAATCGATTGGACTCCCTTCCAAATAAAGACCGGGACCTTTTATTCTTCCATAGCAAACTCATTGATTTGGAAGACCGAAGTAGGAGGGACAACATCCGTTTTTTTGGCTTTCCAGAGCGCATTGAAGGGCAGAGTTCCAGTGCATTTCTGTGTCGTATACTTCCAAAGCTGACTGACATTTCTTTCAATCCACCTCTGGAGATACAGCGGGCTCATAGAATTGGAATAATATTTGTATATTGCTAACTAATTTATTCTTAATTAATTATTAATTGGTATTAATTTTATTTATTAATTTTGCTGTAGAAAAATAATTGGTTGTTAATTAATTATTAATAGGTTATTTAAAAAAAACGTTGGTATTTATAATATATTCATTATTAAATATTGTGTGATTGGTAATTAATTTTAATATTTTTATTTGGTATTAATAATTTATTTATTTTTAATAAAATATTAAATTATTATTTTCCCTACTATTGCACTCACTGGAGTGGGAATAGTAATTTTTACCCCTACGCTATCCAACGCTTTCCCTACTATTGCACTCTTTAGAGTGGGAATAGTAATTTTTACCCCTACACTATCGAACGCTTACCCTACAGTTGCACTCACTGGAGTGGGAATAGGAATTTTTACCCTTACGCTATCCAATGCTTTCCCTACTGTTGCACTCTTTGGAGTGGGAATAGTAATTTTTACCCCTACGCTATCCAACGCTTTCCCTACTGTTGCACTCTCTGGAGTGGGAATAGTAATTTTTACCCCTACGCTATCCAACGCTTTCTCTACTGTTGCACTCTTTGGAGTGGGAATAGTAATTTTTACCCCTACGCCATCTGACGTTTTCCCTACTGTTGCACTCACTGGAGTGGGAATAGTAATTTTTACCCCTACGCTATCCAATGCTTACCCTAGAGTTGCACTCACTGGAGTGGGAATAGTAAATGTTACCCTCCCGCTATCCAATGCTTTCCCTACTGTTGCACTCTCTGGAGTGAGAATAGTAATTTTTACCCCTACGCTATCCAACGGTTTCCCTACTGTTGCACTCTTTGGAGTGGGAATAGTAATTTTTACCCCTACGCTATCCAACGCTTTCCCTACTGTTGCACTCTTTGGAGTGGGAATAGTAATTTTTACCCTCCCGCTATCCAACGCTTTCCCTACCGTTGCACTCTCTGGAGTGGGAATAGTAATTTTTACCCCTACGCTATCCAACGCTTACCCTACAGTTGCACTCACTGGAGTGGGAATAGTAAATTTTTACCCCTACGCTATCCAACGCTTTCTCTACTGTTGCACTCTTTGGAGTGGGAATAGTAATTTTTACCCCTACGCTATCCAACGCTTTCCCTACTGTTGCACTCTCTGGAGTGGGAATAGTAATTTTTACCCCTACGCTATCCAACGCTTTCTCTACTGTTGCACTCTTTGGAGTGGGAATAGTAATGTTTACCCCTACGCCATCTGACGTTTTCCCTACTGTTGCACTCTCTGAAGTGGGAATAGTAATTTTTACCCCTATGCATCCAACGCTTTCCCTACTGTTGCACTCTCTGGAGTGGGAATAGTAATTTTTAGCCCTACTCTATCCAACGCTTTCCCTACTGTTGCACTCTTTGGAGTGGGAATAGTAATTTTTACCCCTACACTATCCAATGCTTTCCCTACTGTTGAACTCACTGGAGTGGGAATAGTACATTTTACCCTCCCGCTATCCAACGCTTTCCCTACTGTTGAACTCACTGGAGTGGGAATAGTAAATTTTACCCTCCCGCTATCCAACGCTTTCCCTACTGTTGCACTCTCTGGAGTGTGAATATTAATTTTTACCCCTACGCTATCCAATGCTTTCCCTATTATTACACTGTCTGGAGTGGGAATACTAATTTTTACCCTCCCGCTATCCAACGCTTTCCCTACTGTTGCACTCTCTGGAGTGGGAATAGTAATTTTTACCCTACCGCTAGCCAACGTTTTCCCTACTATTGCACTTACTGAAGTGGTAATAGTAAATGTTACCCGCCCGCTATCCTACACAAAAAATATTGCATTTTTGTAATAAATATTACGTTAATATATATGTATTATTATTTATTTTTTACTTACATTAATTATTTATTAATTTTAAACTAAATTAAGTATTTTTAAGTATGTTTCAGTTAATTATATGTTTTATTTAATTAATTTTACATTAATTTTAAGACATTTAAAAAAATTCGATATTGTGACTAACTTTATTTTTTACAACGATATTTAGGATTCTATATTTTTGTACTTACCTGTTTGGAGATAGGGCTTCGATATTTTGGCATTCTATATTTTTCCTTCGATATTTTGGCAATTCGATATTCTTCTTCTCGATATTTCGTCAGTGATCCCATTTAGATACCTGGAACAGCAACACTATTTTTGCTTTGGCCCCAGATCTTGTATTAGAATCTAATGCAAGCCTCCCAGGTTGAGGCACCCAGTGTGGTCAAATCTTGAATGGAGGTACATAGAGGTATACGCTGTGGTGACGATAGTGTCTGCAATGCAGGAATCTCAGCAAGCAAAATGCCATGGTTTCTTTATGTACAGGAAGGTGTCCCTTCCTGTACATAAACAAACTTTGGGAAAAATGCAATTTTGTCACTTTCATGTGTGCTGCATGAAGCAGTACACATGAAAGTGACAGAATGGCATTTTAGGATTATTTATGTGCAGGAAGGGACACCTTCCTACACATAAACAATCCTCCCCTGCATGCAGACACCCTTGCACTATGGTACAAGGGTGCCTGCGTTGGCGCTAAGTTGCTAAACTTAGTGCCATCGCGGGGAGAAACACAAGGCTGCACCACATTCTTGTAAATATGGTGCAGCCTTGCGTTTCAGTAGTGGCTTGAGCGTGTCGTTATACCAAAGGAGGCTAACGACACGCTCAACCACTTCCTTGTACATATCCCCTATAGTCTCCACAGGAGTCCTCATTGCACATCCACTGTTGAGAGATGCTTTCTCGCTCCTTTGCAATCAAACTTTTCACAAATAAACAAGATCCAGTGTTCTATACTTCTCCGGATCGACAACCTTTCAGCAGTGAGATGCATAAACCATCTAGGCTGCACCAAATCAAAACCCTTAGCAGAACAGCAAAAAGCTACTGGGATTTTTGCCTGCTTCACACTCTTTCTGTTCATGCAGAATATTCACCAGGCAATCTTAATTCCGTAGCAGACATGCATTCCTGCTATATTCACGATTACAGCGATTGGAAACTCGATCCTTCAGTCTTTGTTATGCTGTTTCACAAATGGGGACCTTTTCAAAGAGATCTCTTTGCTTCCCGACTGAACTCTGGCCTTCCCTAGTTCTTCAGCTAGCGTCCAGATCCATTAGCATTGGCCACAGATGCTTTTCTTCAGGATTGGTTCCAAGCAATCAGTTACGCCTTCGCCATCTTCCTCATGATCAACAGGCCTGTTGTCAGAAAGCTACTCTAGTTGTTCCCTTTTGTCAATCACAGGTATGGTATTCTCCCTCTTGGAACTTGCGATAGATTTCCCCATTCTCCTACTCTCCTTCCAAGACCGCCTTCCGGAACCGCAGGGTCACTGTTCGAAATGGGGATCTCTAGTTGGAAGTGGCTTGCAGCTTGCCCAAGTAGGGACCCTTCCTTTTAATCAGGGTGAGGGGATTAAACACCAAAGATAAACCTACTCACCCCCTTGGTAGGTTGGCATGTGTAGTCAGGCTTATCTCAGAGGCAATGTGTAAAGCATTTGTACATACACACGCAGTAACACTGCTAAAACTCTACAAAGGGACACCAGTTTAGAAAAATGACCAATCTTTATCTAAACAAAAAAAGACCAACACAACAAAACTCCAACATACATAAGCAAAGATATCACTTTTGAAAGGTTTAGCAAGTTCAGTCCATAGAAAACTATGGATGTGCTGATTTTAGCACTAAGTACCATCACAAATCAGGGACCAAAAACAGCCGCAAATGAGGTGAGGTGTCGCAAATTACAAGCGATGCATCAGTTTCTTAGTCCCAGGGGATTGGAGGCGTCAGTTCTTGTTGCTTGTCAGAAGTGTTGCTTTGATTCCTTACTGCTGGGGGAAGTGAAGGGTCGATCTCCAAACACATGGCCTTGGGTCCGTATTGTAGCGCAGCGTCGATGAAGAGATGGTGGTTGGGGTACGATGCAGGGAAAATCTAGACACGCTGGGTCGATGTGACAGCGGTGGAGCAGGTGCTGCATTGATTTTCCAGCCTCAGAGTTGCTGATGCATCGATTCTTTCAGCTGCACAGTGGGCTGGCGTCTGAGTCGGAGCGGATGTCTCGAATGTCGGAGACACCGTGCTCAGGAATCATGTTGCAGGGATCTTTAAGCCGCATGGCAGGTGCTGTGTAGATTCTTCGGCCACACGGCGGCGATTTGTTGTTCCAGAAAAACCACCTCCAAGGGCCGAGAGCTGGCTCTGACAACATTTGCAACCAATAAAGCATATCAAAGTGTTATTTAATCACACTTGAGACAGGCACATGAATGCATGTAAAAAACACATTTACAAAAGTGCAGGGTGCCACAGGGAAGGGGAGGGTGTGATGAGTTAGGTAGGGTAATAGGATAAGTGACATATAAACATTCGTAACGGTTGTACAAATCAATTGCTGTGCACGTTGCTATCGTGCCAAATAATCAGAATGAAAGTCAATCATAAGCAGAGTTGAGTGATCAGCCTAAAGAGCCATATACAAGTAAAAATACACAGTGCTCAATGCACTATTGTAGGTACTGGCGTAGTGAAATGTCGACGTTTCGACCCCTCATCAAGGGTAGGATGATTTGATCCTTACGAGTGGGGTCTTCCTCAGGACAGAGAGGACGGTGAAACAGGAAGGGTAGGCACCTATAAAAACATTGGATCAGTATTAAAAGGGGTAGCGAAGCCAAGCAGAATAGAACAGCGAGGCTGGAAATGGAAAGGCATTGCCATAATTACCAATTGAGAGCAAGGACATCTAATCAGTGTCAGCTTGGCGTCCGAAGGCGCAAGGGCAAAAAGGCTCCAAAGACAGGTGGGAGTGATAAACACCTATAACAAATTAAAGGTGACAATGGAATCATTCGAGTAACAATTCATTGGATAAGTTGGGTATAACTCCCTGAAGATGGGAACTTACAATTTTTAGTTGAACCACAAAGGAGGAATTGATTGCTCCATCATTACACGCCGCAACGTAGATCGGTGTGTTAGAGTGAAATAAATCACTTAGAAATCAGCCTCTATAAATAAATGGTGAGGGGTGCTCTTTTAGTGAAAAACCTAATAGGTAATCCAAAACTAGAGAAATAAAGAAATAAACTGCCACAAGGACCTGGTCCCCCAGCCTATCATCCGTGTGTTAGGTAATTATATAGTGGAGCGAGAGAATCAGTGAAGCGAGCGCTACATTGGAATTATTAAAAATGAATAAACAATGGAAAAGTGATACTTGTCACCTGTGATATCGTCTCACTATATACCAGCATCCCGCAGGAACCAGCATTGGCGGTTATGCGAGAAGTTTTGGATTTGAGACCAGCACCAACAAGGGTACCCACGGATTTCATCATAGCTCTTCTGACCATCGCTATGAAAAAGAACTTCTTTTATTTCCAAGGCAAGTATTATGTACAGACGAAAGGATTTGCGATGGGGGCTGCCTTTGCTCCAGATTTAGCGATCCTGTATATGGACAATTTTGAAAAGCGTTTCGTCCTGAATAACAACCCATTCTCGACCCATATTAATATGTGGAAAAGATATATTGACGATATATTGATGATTTGGAATGGTGAAACTACTCAACTCAACCTGTTCCACCAATGGCTAAACCAGTGCGACCAAGATATCCAGTTCACTATACAGTCTAGTACACAGGAGATACCCTTCCTTGATTTAAAAATTTTCTATGAAGATGAGAAACTTCTAACTACCTTATATAGGAAGCCAACTGAAAGAAATTCCTTACTGAGATACAGCAGCCACCACCCACGCGGTTTACGCGACAATCTTCCAGTCGGACAGTTCCTGCGGATCCGCAGGAACTGCACGAAGCGAACTGACTACATAACAGAGTCTGAGAACTGAATGGCCAGGTTAATCTCAAGAGGTTACCCGAAACGACTGGTGAAAAGGGCCCAAAAGAGGGCCTGGTACAACCCACGGGACACATTGCTCTCATCCAAAAATCCCGCTACATCATTAAAAAACAATAAGATGATATGTGTCACAACATTCTCCACTCGAAGTAATGCAGTGAAAAGGATCATCAACAAACATTGGAGCATTGTATCTACCGAGATTGACCAACCAAATGTACCGATGCATTCTTTTAAGAAAGCGATGAGCATTAAGGATCATGTGGTGCATTCCTTCCTTGAGGACCCAGTTGAACCGACTATCCAGTCGCTCTGGAATCTACCACCAATCATAGGTCATTTCAAATGTGGGTCATGTAAAGCGTGCCCCACAACTATGCAATCAAAAAATTTAGAATACAAACAACAGACCATTACATTGCAATCACATACAAACTGTAATTCCAGTAACGTCATCTACGGGATTCTGTGCCCATGTGGCCAACTATACATCGGCCAGACACAGCAAAAAGTAAAAGCAAGAATTCTGCAACACCAAAGTAGGATAAGATGCAATGTGACAGGTGCACCTCTGGTTGAACATTATCACCAACTGGGACATCGCCCAGATGAAATGCAATGGATTGTTTTGGAGAAAACCGAACTGGGACCCAGGGGAGGCAATATATCCTCTATCCTTCTCATTAGAGAGTCTAAAATGATGATTCAATCTGATACTATTCTAACGGGCTTAAACGAACAAGACCCCAGTAATGCCCAACTAGCTATTCTCAGCAATTAGTGAACACTGTTCTTTTTCTTCTGGTGTTTCAGCTCATAACCTGCTGTCAATGTCATTTTTGAACGTCTTGTCCTTTTGATCATCATATGCATATGAATAGTGTACACCATGTTTATATGATAATTTGACTGTTTTTTCTCTTTAAAAGAATTTCAGCTGCCAACCTGCTGTCATTTTTGGACGTCCTGACCTTTTGCCCACCATATGCATAACGATTAGTGTACACCATGTATATATGATAATTTGGTTGTTTTCTCTCTAGAAGAATCCACCATTTGTCTTTGCTGCATTCTAACCGGCCATTAAGAAAATATCAATCTACATAAGTTCACTTGTTTTGTTACAAACTATGCATTTCCAATACAAATTATGCTTCGTTTTATGTTTTGTATTTTTCACAATTATGCGTTCTTATAATGTATAGATTTTTTCTCCATTTAAAGCATCCCCTGGTTGATTACATTTACTTTCCGATCACTCCGATCGAGCGTTTAACTCCTTGAGTCACGTTTCACTCCATAAATTCATGAATAACATCCCTTTTGTCTGAGATACTATTGCGAGTCATATCCATTTAATTCCAGACTATGACTGCAATCGCATAATTTTTTAACTATTAGTTTTACCAACGAAGTACCCGGGTTGTCTTTCTTCCATTGTACCGTCACGGACAGCATCTAGCGTCTGCACCCGTTCTAACGTCACGCGGCGGCAGCGTTCTCCATATGAGGCAGCCGTTCCGCGGTTTCAGTGTTTTGTCAGATTCGAGTGCTGATGACACGGACACCGTCTAAAGGTAGGGGAACCTCTCCTCTTCCCTTCGTTCAACTTGGCCCAACTCGATCGATGCATACTCTTGTTTATTTTTCACACGAATAGCTTGCTCCCATATAAACAAGTGTTTCCCTTGAATTAATATTAAGCTATTGCTTAACGGGAACCATGCCACCTACCTCCGTTCTTTTGGGTTAAAACGATTTAAGATTTCCTACACGTTTTATTTTTATTTTGCTGTTTTTGTTAACTGATGATTTTTCTTTTCTTAACGTGCAAGCGATACCTGTCCTCAACGACGGTTCACTTTTCCATTGTTTATTCATTTTTAATAATTCCGATGTAGCGCTTGCTTCACTGATTCTCTCGCTCCACTATATAATTACCTAACACACGGATGATAGGCTGGGGGACCAGGTCCTTGTGGCAGTTTATTTCTTTATTTCTCTAGTTTTGGATTACCTATTAGGTTTTTCACTAAAAGAGCACCCCTCTCCATTTATTTATAGAGGCTGATTTCTAAGTGATTTATTTCACTCTAACACACCGATCTACGTTGCGGCGTGTAATGATGGAGCAATCAATTCCTCCTTTGTGGTTCAACTAAAAATTGTAAGTTCCCATCTTCAGGGAGTTATACCCAACTTATCCAATGAATTGTTACTCGAATGATTCCATTGTCACCTTTAATTTGTTATAGGTGTTTATCACTCCCACCTGTCTTTGGAGCCTTTTTGCCCTTGCGCCTTCGGACGCCAAGCTGACACTGATTAGATGTCCTTGCTCTCAATCGGTAATTATGGCAATGCCTTTCCATTTCCAGCCTCGCTGTTCTATTCTGCTTGGCTTCGCTACCCCTTTTAATAATGATCCAATGTTTTTATAGGTGCCTACCCTTCCTGTTTCACCGTCCTCTCTGTCCTGAGGAAGACCCCACACAACGTAGATCGGTGTGTTAGAGTGAAATAAATCACTTAGAAATCAGATACTTGTCACCTGTGATATCGTCTCACTATACACCAGCATCCCGCAGGAACCAGCATTGGCGGTTATGCGAGAAGTTTTGGATTTGAGACCAGCACCAACAAGGGTACCCACGGATTTCATCATAGCTCTTCTGACCATCGCTATGAAAAAGAACTTCTTTTATTTCCAAGGCAAGTATTATGTACAGACGAAAGGAGTTGCGATGGGGGCTGCCTTTGCTCCAGATTTAGCGATCCTGTATATGGACAATTTTGAAAAGCGTTTCGTCCTGAATAACAACCCATTCTCGACCCATATTAATATGTGGAAAAGATATATTGACGATATATTGATGATTTGGAATGGTGAAACTACTCAACTCAACCTGTTCCACCAATGGCTAAACCAGTGCGACCAAGATATCCAGTTCACTATACAGTCTAGTACACAGGAGATACCCTTCCTTGATTTAAAAATTTTCTATGAAGATGAGAAACTTCTAACTACCTTATATAGGAAGCCAACTGAAAGAAATTCCTTACTGAGATACAGCAGCCACCACCCACGCGGTTTACGCGACAATCTTCCAGTCGGACAGTTCCTGCGGATCCGCAGGAACTGCACGAAGCGAACTGACTACATAACAGAGTCTGAGAACTTAATGGCCAGGTTAATCTCAAGAGGTTACCCGAAACGACTGGTGAAAAGGGCCCAAAAGAGGGCCTGGTACAACCCACGGGACACATTGCTCTCATCCAAAAATCCCGCTACATCATTAAAAAACAATAAGATGATATGTGTCACAACATTCTCCACTCGAAGTAATGCAGTGAAAAGGATCATCAACAAACATTGGAGCATTGTATCTACCGAGATTGACCAACCAAATGTACCGATGCATTCTTTTAAGAAAGCGATGAGCATTAAGGATCATGTGGTGCATTCCTTCCTTGAGGACCCAGTTGAACCGACTATCCAGTCGCTCTGGAATCTACCACCAATCATAGGTCATTTCAAATGTGGGTCATGTAAAGCGTGCCCCACAACTATGCAATCAAAAAATTTTGAATACAAACAACAGACCATTACATTGCAATCACATACAAACTGTAATTCCAGTAACGTCATCTACGGGATTCTGTGCCCATGTGGCCAACTATACATCGGCCAGACACAGCAAAAAGTAAAAGCAAGAATTCTGCAACACCAAAGTAGGATAAGATGCAATGTGACAGGTGCACCTCTGGTTGAACATTATCACCAACTGGGACATCGCCCAGATGAAATGCAATGGATTGTTTTGGAGAAAACCGAACTGGGACCCAGGGGAGGCAATATATCCTCTATCCTTTTCATTAGAGAGTCTAAAATGATGATTCGATCTGATACTATTCTAACGGGCTTAAACGAACAAGACCCCAGTAATGCCCAACTAGCTATTCTCAGCAATTAGTGAACACTGTTCTTTTTCTTCTGGTGTTTCAGCTCATAACCTGCTGTCAATGTCATTTTTGAACGTCTTGTCCTTTTGATCATCATATGCATATGAATAGTGTACACCATGTTTATATGATAATTTGACTGTTTTTTCTCTTTAAAAGAATTTCAGCTGCCAACCTGCTGTCATTTTTGGACGTCCTGACCTTTTGCCCACCATATGCATAACGATTAGTGTACACCATGTATATATGATAATTTGGTTGTTTTCTCTCTAGAAGAATCCACCATTTGTCTTTGCTGCATTCTAACCGGCCATTAAGAAAATATCAATCTACATAAGTTCACTTGTTTTGTTACAAACTATGCATTTCCAATACAAATTATGCTTCGTTTTATGTTTTGTATTTTTCACAATTATGCGTTCTTATAATGTATAGATTTTTTCTCCATTTAGAGCATCCCCTGGTTGATTACATTTACTTTCCGATCACTCCGATCGAGCGTTTAACTCCTTGAGTCACGTTTCACTCCATAAATTCATGAATAACATCCCTTTTGTCTGAGATACTATTGCGAGTCATATCCATTTAATTCCAGACTATGACTGCAATCGCATAATTTTTTAACTATTAGTTTTACCAACGAAGTACCCGGGTTGTCTTTCTTCCATTGTACCGTCACGGACAGCATCTAGCGTCTGCACCCGTTCTAACGTCACGCGGCGGCAGCGTTCTCCATATGAGGCAGCCGTTCCGCGGTTTCAGTGTTTTGTCAGATTCGAGTGCTGATGACACGGACACCGTCTAAAGGTAGGGGAACCTCTCCTCTTCCCTTCGTTCAACTTGGCCCAACTCGATCGATGCATACTCTTGTTTATTTTTCACACGAATAGCTTGCTCCCATATAAACAAGTGTTTCCCTTGAATTAATATTAAGCTATTGCTTAACGGGAACCATGCCACCTACCTCCGTTCTTTTGGGTTAAAACGATTTAAGATTTCCTACACGTTTTATTTTTATTTTGCTGTTTTTGTTAACTGATGATTTTTCTTTTCTTAACGTGCAAGCGATACCTGTCCTCAACGACGGTTCACTTTTCCATTGTTTATTCATTTTTAATAATTCCGATGTAGCGCTTGCTTCACTGATTCTCTCGCTCCACTATATAATTACCTAACACACGGATGATAGGCTGGGGGACCAGGTCCTTGTGGCAGTTTATTTCTTTATTTCTCTAGTTTTGGATTACCTATTAGGTTTTTCACTAAAAGAGCACCCCTCTCCATTTATTTATAGAGGCTGATTTCTAAGTGATTTATTTCACTCTAACACACCGATCTACGTTGCGGCGTGTAATGATGGAGCAATCAATTCCTCCTTTGTGGTTCAACTAAAAATTGTAAGTTCCCATCTTCAGGGAGTTATACCCAACTTATCCAATGAATTGTTACTCGAATGATTCCATTGTCACCTTTAATTTGTTATAGGTGTTTATCACTCCCACCTGTCTTTGGAGCCTTTTTGCCCTTGCGCCTTCGGACGCCAAGCTGACACTGATTAGATGTCCTTGCTCTCAATTGGTAATTATGGCAATGCCTTTCCATTTCCAGCCTCGCTGTTCTATTCTGCTTGGCTTCGCTACCCCTTTTAATACTGATCCAATGTTTTTATAGGTGCCTACCCTTCCTGTTTCACCGTCCTCTCTGTCCTGAGGAAGACCCCACACAACGTAGATCGGTGTGTTAGAGTGAAATAAATCACTTAGAAATCAGATACTTGTCACCTGTGATATCGTCTCACTATACACCAGCATCCCGCAGGAACCAGCATTGGCGGTTATGCGAGAAGTTTTGGATTTGAGACCAGCACCAACAAGGGTACCCACGGATTTCATCATAGCTCTTCTGACCATCGCTATGAAAAAGAACTTCTTTTATTTCCAAGGCAAGTATTATGTACAGACGAAAGGAGTTGCGATGGGGGCTGCCTTTGCTCCAGATTTAGCGATCCTGTATATGGACAATTTTGAAAAGCGTTTCGTCCTGAATAACAACCCATTCTCGACCCATATTAATATGTGGAAAAGATATATTGACGATATATTGATGATTTGGAATGGTGAAACTACTCAACTCAACCTGTTCCACCAATGGCTAAACCAGTGCGACCAAGATATCCAGTTCACTATACAGTCTAGTACACAGGAGATACCCTTCCTTGATTTAAAAATTTTCTATGAAGATGAAAAACTTCTAACTACCTTATATAGGAAGCCAACTGAAAGAAATTCCTTACTGAGATACAGCAGCCACCACCCACGCGGTTTACGCGACAATCTTCCAGTCGGACAGTTCCTGCGGATCCGCAGGAACTGCACGAAGCGAACTGACTACATAACAGAGTCTGAGAACTTAATGGCCAGGTTAATCTCAAGAGGTTACCCGAAACGACTGGTGAAAAGGGCCCAAAAGAGGGCCTGGTACAACCCACGGGACACATTGCTCTCATCCAAAAATCCCGCTACATCATTAAAAAACAATAAGATGATATGTGTCACAACATTCTCCACTCGAAGTAATGCAGTGAAAAGGATCATCAACAAACATTGGAGCATTGTATCTACCGAGATTGACCAACCAAATGTACCGATGCATTCTTATAAGAAAGCGATGAGCATTAAGGATCATGTGGTGCATTCCTTCCTTGAGGACCCAGTTGAACCGACTATCCAGTCGCTCTGGAATCTACCACCAATCATAGGTCATTTCAAATGTGGGTCATGTAAAGCGTGCCCCACAACTATGCAATCAAAAAATTTTGAATACAAACAACAGACCATTACATTGCAATCACATACAAACTGTAATTCCAGTAACGTCATCTACGGGATTCTGTGCCCATGTGGCCAACTATACATCGGCCAGACACAGCAAAAAGTAAAAGCAAGAATTCTGCAACACCAAAGTAGGATAAGATGCAATGTGACAGGTGCACCTCTGGTTGAACATTATCACCAACTGGGACATCGCCCAGATGAAATGCAATGGATTGTTTTGGAGAAAACCGAACTGGGACCCAGGGGAGGCAATATATCCTCTATCCTTCTCATTAGAGAGTCTAAAATGATGATTCGATCTGATACTATTCTAACGGGCATAAACGAACAAGACCCCAGTAATGCCCAACTAGCTATTCTCAGCAATTAGTGAACACTGTTCTTTTTCTTCTGGTGTTTCAGCTCATAACCTGCTGTCAATGTCATTTTTGAACGTCTTGTCCTTTTGATCATCATATGCATATGAATAGTGTACACCATGTTTATATGATAATTTGACTGTTTTTTCTCTTTAAAAGAATTTCAGCTGCCAACCTGCTGTCATTTTTGGACGTCCTGACCTTTTGCCCACCATATGCATAACGATTAGTGTACACCATGTATATATGATAATTTGGTTGTTTTCTCTCTAGAAGAATCCACCATTTGTCTTTGCTGCATTCTAACCGGCCATTAAGAAAATATCAATCTACATAAGTTCACTTGTTTTGTTACAAACTATGCATTTCCAATACAAATTATGCTTCGTTTTATGTTTTGTATTTTTCACAATTATGCGTTCTTATAATGTATAGATTTTTTCTCCATTTAGAGCATCCCCTGGTTGATTACATTTACTTTCCGATCACTCCGATCGAGCGTTTAACTCCTTGAGTCACGTTTCACTCCATAAATTCATGAATAACATCCCTTTTGTCTGAGATACTATTGCGAGTCATATCCATTTAATTCCAGACTATGACTGCAATCGCATAATTTTTTAACTATTAGTTTTACCAACGAAGTACCCGGGTTGTCTTTCTTCCATTGTACCGTCACGGACAGCATCTAGCGTCTGCACCCGTTCTAACGTCACGCGGCGGCAGCGTTCTCCATATGAGGCAGCCGTTCCGCGGTTTCAGTGTTTTGTCAGATTCGAGTGCTGATGACACGGACACCGTCTAAAGGTAGGGGAACCTCTCCTCTTCCCTTCGTTCAACTTGGCCCAACTCGATCGATGCATACTCTTGTTTATTTTTCACACGAATAGCTTGCTCCCATATAAACAAGTGTTTCCCTTGAATTAATATTAAGCTATTGCTTAACGGGAACCATGCCACCTACCTCCGTTCTTTTGGGTTAAAACGATTTAAGATTTCCTACACGTTTTATTTTTATTTTGCTGTTTTTGTTAACTGATGATTTTTCTTTTCTTAACGTGCAAGCGATACCTGTCCTCAACGACGGTTCACTTTTCCATTGTTTATTCATTTTTAATAATTCCGATGTAGCGCTTGCTTCACTGATTCTCTCGCTCCACTATATAATTACCTAACACACGGATGATAGGCTGGGGGACCAGGTCCTTGTGGCAGTTTATTTCTTTATTTCTCTAGTTTTGGATTACCTATTAGGTTTTTCACTAAAAGAGCACCCCTCTCCATTTATTTATAGAGGCTGATTTCTAAGTGATTTATTTCACTCTAACACACCGATCTACGTTGCGGCGTGTAATGATGGAGCAATCAATTCCTCCTTTGTGGTTCAACTAAAAATTGTAAGTTCCCATCTTCAGGGAGTTATACCCAACTTATCCAATGAATTGTTACTCGAATGATTCCATTGTCACCTTTAATTTGTTATAGGTGTTTATCACTCCCACCTGTCTTTGGAGCCTTTTTGCCCTTGCGCCTTCGGACGCCAAGCTGACACTGATTAGATGTCCTTGCTCTCAATTGGTAATTATGGCAATGCCTTTCCATTTCCAGCCTCGCTGTTCTATTCTGCTTGGCTTCGCTACCCCTTTTAATACTGATCCAATGTTTTTATAGGTGCCTACCCTTCCTGTTTCACCGTCCTCTCTGTCCTGAGGAGGACCCCACTCGTAAGGATCAAATCATCCTACCCTTGATGAGGGGTCGAAACGTCGACATTTCACTACGCCAGTACCTACAATAGTGCATTGAGCACTGTGTATTTTTACTTGTATATGGCTCTTTAGGCTGATCACTCAACTCTGCTTATGATTGACTTTCATTCTGATTATTTGGCACGATAGCAACGTGCACAGCAATTGATTTGTACAACCGTTACGAATGTTTATATGTCACTTATCCTATTACCCTACCTAACTCATCACACCCTCCCCTTCCCTGTGGCACCCTGCACTTTTGTAAATGTGTTTTTTACATGCATTCATGTGCCTGTCTCAAGTGTGATTAAATAACACTTTGATATGCTTTATTGGTTGCAATTGTTATTCTGCTGACTTTGCTCAGATCTTCAATTTTATGTATGTTCTGGGACCATATCCTTTTCTACTGTTTGTTACCCAGGTCCCAGAGACTATTGGGTTTGCCCTTTGTTCTAACTCTGACAACATTTGGCAGGTCAGAACTTTGATCAGAGACGTTCAGGGGCTGTAGGTGAAGTCTTTGATGTTCCTGAGACTTCTTAATAGGTGCAAGCGCACACATGCCCTTGGAGAACCTTGGGAAGCAGGATACAAGTAAACAAAGTCCAGTCCTTTCCTACTTCAAGACAGAAGCATCAAGCCACAGGCCAATCCAAGCACAGCAACAAGCAGAGTGGCAGTTCCCCTCCTACACCTTCTCCAGCTCTTCCTCTTGGCAGAATAGCAATAATGAAAAACGAAATTAGCAGTATTTCAATATAAGGACATATAAAACACACTAGTACATGTCCACCTTTCACAGACATTGCACCCTGCCCGTTAGGCTACCTTGGGCCTACATGAGGTAAAAGGGAATGTTTGGGCCTGGCAAGTGGGTGCACTTGCCAGATCGACATGATTTGTTTAAAACTGCCCACACAGACACTGCAGTGGCAGGTTTGAGACATGTTTGAAAGGCTACTCATGTGGGTGGCACAATCAGTGCTGCATTCCTACTCGTAAAAACAACAGTTGATAGACAGAATGCAGAACAATGTCATACATTCACACCAGTACAGATATCTGGGCCTAAATCCATCGTTTTTTTGCTCACCATTCCGTTCCAGTTTGAACCCAGCCATATGCAAATCAGTCTTGACCCTGTGCCTCATGGGAACAGTCCAGCCCGAACTGCCAAGCCAGGTCCTCCCTGGACTGAAAACAAGCATCCTAGAACCGGTTTCGGGGTTTCAACCCTCTTCAGCCAGGATAGCTTGATTCCAGTGGCATGGAGAGCATGGGACCCACATCTGGGCATGCCCTTCCGACTCGGGGTGACAAAAGCAAACACAACAGTTGATGGACAGAATGCAGAACAATGTCATACATTCACCCCAGTACAGAGATCTGGGCTTAAATCCATCGTTTTTTTACTCACCATGCCGTTCCAGTTTGAACTCAGCCATATGCAAATCAGTCTTGATCCTGTGCCTCATGGGAACAGTCCAGCCCGAACTGCCAAGCCTGGTCCTCCCTGGACTGAAAACAAGCATCCTAGTACCGGTTTGGGGGTTTCACCCCTCTTCAACCAGGATAGCTTGATTCCAGCGCATGAAGAGCACGGGACCCACGTCTGGGCATACCCTTCCCACTCGGGGTGACAAAAGCAAAAACAACAGTTGATGGACAGAATGCAGAACAATGTCATACTTTCACCCCAGTACAGAGATCTGGGCTTAAATTCATAGTTTTTTTGCTCACCATGCCGTTCCAATTTGAACCCAGCCATATGCAAATCAGTCTTGATCTAGTGCCTCATGGGAACAGTCCAGCCGGAACTGCCAAGCCAGGTCCTCCCTGCAATTTCCATGAACCATCCACATGTCAATGGAAAACCAGTCAGAGGACACCTTCGCATATGTCATCTACTAAAGGGAGTAAACATTTTTAATCCGCCTATTCCAAAATACAGTGAATTATGGGACGTTAACCTGGTTTTGCAATTATTCTTTTCTTGCTCAGATAAAAATGTTTCTTTCCCTCAAAATGCTTACAGCCAAGTTGACTACGTTACTGTGCTTAATTTCCATCTAACATTTATCTGATGTAGAAGCTTTAGACATTTCTTCTTGCCATTTCACTCCCATAAATAGTCTCTTTAACATCAGAAGACGTACCAAAACCGTTTTGACTTCTGTGTTTTTTCCCTGCTTTCGCAACCTACCCAATTTATGTGTGGGAAGGTGTCTTAAAGTTTATCAACAAAAAAACAATACATCTCAGAACGTACTCTCACACCCAACTCCTCATTTCCTTCAGGAAACCCCCAAAATGGTCTCTTCCTCCACCCTTGCCCATTGGGTTATATGGATTATGTCCCTTCCTGGTATTGACACTTCAATTTTTGGAGCCTGTCCTCCTGTGGAGCCAAGGCTTCCAGGGCATTCTTGGCAGGTTGCCGGTTAGAGGACATTCTGGGATCGGCCCACTGGTCTAATGATGCTATTGTTTTAGTGTAAGCCTGTTAATCCTGCAGCTTCTGTAGTAGTTAATTTGCTTTAAACAGGCATATTATGAGCCTCCACACCTGCCATAAAATATAGATTTCCTTATAATTTATAAAGGAAAGTCTTCTTTTTATTAAAGAGAGTATTATCCCTTAGAAACACTATATTAAATCTGTGTTTTCCCCGCCCTAACAGTTTCATCTACCCCAACATCTACTTCCTAATAGGAAGCTCCTGGTCTTCAATGATTCTCCGTCCACGGGTCTTACAGAGGAAACAACTCCTCCCTGCTCAGGTCCTGCCATGGTTTCTTCTCTGCAATCTGGATCTATTTAGATAGACTCTGTTCAAGATATTTTTACTTTCATCTTAACTATTTCTATTGTGTTTTGCATATATCCTATGTTCAATGCTTACTCATATTTTATTGCACAAGAAAAGAGGGCTGCCTGCAGTCAAGTTAGGTAAATAGTTTATTCCCTAGTCCTGGTTGGTGCATTGTTCTATCGCTGTTCTTCATTCCCATCGGTCTGCTGTTCCTTGGCCTCATGGGACAGTTCGTTGTTTCAGTTTCTTGACTGCTGCTGTTCAATAAAGAAAGACAACAGACAGTATAATATTCACCTCTGTGTCTTTAATAAAATTAAGACATTCCTTTATAAATTATTACTATTATTATAAATTATTATTATTATTAGAAAATCTACATTATTTGACCTAGTGCTTCCTAATGCAGGTTTTTTTCAGAAAGGGAGGTTTGGCCGAAACTTTGTGGCAATGGAGCCCCAGGATGTAAGGCATCCACTTTGAGGATAGAACTGATTGGGACATTTCCTGGCTATTTGGACGGAGGAGGGCAAAGAAGGTGTTTTGCTTTAGCCCCTGATGTTTGCCCTAAGCATTGAACTGCTGGCTAGCAGAATACAGGTAGTGGAAAAGATAAAAGGCTTACATTTCAGCCTAGACAGTCACAAAATAATGCTGTTCATAGACAATAAAGTAACCAAATTCGAGAAAGTCTCTGGCATTATAGTAAATGTTTCTAAAACATAGATTCTGAATCTGACTCTCTTGCAAACTGAGTTGTATGAAGTCAGAAGCTCCACAAGCTCTAAGTGGACCTTAAGAGGCATTCATTTCTTGAGAGTCACAATAACACTACATGTAGCCGGCGTATATACATCCAGTATCATCCAAGGCATGCAAGGACCTTCAGAGATAGACAACATTGCTTGTGCTGTGGTTAAGCAGAACTAATTTTATTAAAATGTATATTCTCCCACAATTATCATAACTACTACAGGGCCTACCTATTTGAGAACTGTAACGTATATTTTCAAAACCGAAAGAGCAAGATCTTGAAATACACTGGGAGGAAACAGACCAAGAGTTTCATATAAAATACTGTGCCAATTCGAAATAGGGGTTGGGTGCCTCTCCCAGATATCTGCCCATTCTACAGAACTACACAGCTGAGAGTACTACCTGAATGTAGGGTGAAAGTTTCGGATAAGACCACATGGATATGCCCACTGAAGGTTGTACGATCAGGAATTTAATATGGAAATTAAAGCCAGAGAGGTGTGTAAACTGATACCTAAGAACACCGGTGGGTACCTCTTTGGAATTCTGGGACTTGATAATCAGAAGCTCCCATCTAACATCCAATCCTTCATCCCAGTCATGCGCCCAGGCACCTTTGATGCCTGGCATGGGAGAAACAGATTCATGGTGGAAGATATGTAGAGAGAGGGAAAGATCGAAATATTTAATGAATGTAAAAACGAATTTTGATTTAAGCAAAAGGAGAAACTACATTATGCACAGCTAAGACATTGTGTCTTCCTCCCAAAAGTTAAGGAAACAACCTTAATGCAACTTAATGCAATCAAGAAATTTGTCCTGCGCACGGGTGGGTCTAAGTGTGGTTCTACATTATATAAACTGTTCCAGTAGCGGCTGCTACCTGACTCGGGTGAGTACCATTACTGGGGAGGCATTTCTGACGTGCACATAGGTTGTGCCGGTCAAGACGGGTTTGGGTACACAAATCCGGTCTGCACTGTTTTAGCAGTGTATCTGTACTGTTTAGCAGTATATCAAGTATTCCGAAGTATCTAGTTATTGTCAAGAATTAAGCTTGGTGATTAGTTATGCAGACGATCATCATTGTTGTTTCAGTTAAAGGTTTAATGTTTAATGTGTTTAAAAACGTCCTGCATATTGTGGTATGAATGGTTGTTCATTATTGTGCTTTTGTATTAAGTGTGTTCAAGATTAAGTATCGGATCAGTTGTCAATATGCCGCTCTTTTCGAAATTAAGACAGATCACTACTAGAAAAGGGGTTCTCGAAGAAGCCGTCCCTATTCCTCCTAGGGATACTCCAGGGCACTTCATGTATCACAAACATGGCTTAGACGCTATATTATTTCTTGATTTATGGGTAGACTACACCAAGGGATTACCAGAAAGTCAGAGGTGGCCCGCAGCGGGGACCTGGGATGCAGAGTGCATCATGAAAGTCGAGGAAGAGTTATGGAAAAGGAAGGTCAGACAGTCACAGAAAGACGCCGTTGAGTTATGGCGTAAAGAATCTCATAGACGCACAGAAAAAGCATGTAGACAGGAAGAAAAGAATAAAGAGAGTTCAAATAAAGTTCGAGAAAATCTATTAATTGAGGAAGGTATCCGAGTGAAATCAGAACAAGTAGATAGGCAAAGAAATGCCCTTATGAATGGTATGTATCCCCTTCTGGCCGAAGGATTACCTAAGGCTACTCCAGAGATACCGAAAGACTTGCCACCCCCATTATTCCCAATCAAGGTACATCCTAAGGGGCATCCTAGAACCGCAGAAGATGTTTTTCTTTCCTCATATTTAGATGACGCAGCTCCCGAGTATGCTAATTCCGCCCCACATAGACCGCATACCAGGGAGATCCAACGCCAAGATCCAGTACCCGTATCCCTACAGCAACAGATCGAGTCACAAGTTCCGGCAAGCACATCTGTTTCTACATCTGCTCCTACAGCTACTTCTATAGCTGTGTCCACACCTGTAGTTGCTGTGTCACGTTCGACGAATCCTTTCACACCCGACACCCCAGATGGGGCCACGGGAGGTGCTACCAATATTTTTTCTACGCCACCCAGAATAAATAAACTTACTTTTCAAGAGTCAGCACATTCACGTACACCCAAACTCATAAGTGCCCGTACGCTGAAGGAACTTCTTATAGATTGCAGATATGACCCTGTGCCCGGTAAAGAGGACGAAATGACCCTGGCATCATTGCGTATCAGACGAGCCGCAGTGTATTTAGGGAAGTTACCAGTAATGACTGCGCATCTAGATAAAATATATCATTTTGTCCAAACAGGGCGAGATCCAGAATGTATTAACAGAGCTATGGAATACCAGAAAGTAGAGATACAGGGGGAACTGTTACGTTTCCTCATAAATTGTGTGATCAGAAATCAAGACCGACCGGGGGTAGACCCGGAAGCAATGCAAGTTCTTACCAGATGGAGCCAGAATATATCAGAAGGGAGACATGATAAGCAAAATTGTATAATAGCCATGTGCCGAAAGATCCGTAAAGAAATAGAACGCCTACACGAAGAGAGATTAGAGGTAGACGAGTTCGAACAAAGCGAGGAAGAAGGGTCAGGACTGCCCGCGGGACAGTCGGACACCATAGCCTATGTAGGTAGAGGAAGATCTTGTAATAGTAATAGATGTCTTACTGACTCGATACGTCCGATATGTCCAGATAATAACAGGAATTTCCAAATACCTATAATTAATATAAGGTCTAACGAGCATTCGTTCCAAACCGCCGACAAACTACTCCGAGAACGAAGGGGTTATCATTTTCTCGATTCTATGGATGAACAAGATTTAGCCAGGGCAGCTGTCCATTGGGTGGACAGTCCCGGAAAATATAGTGATGATACAGTAGTACGCACATTTTTGAATCTCACCCCAGATGAACAGAGGTTAGCTGGGATTTATATGATTCAACAACTCATTATACTATATCGGAGTCAGCGTTCGGACCCTGGTCCCTTACCTGACATATTGACTGAATTGCTTATGAATAAATGGAGAGGTGCAGGTACTAAATTAATTAAAGAAATTCTAGAATCAAGAAAGCAGTATATTCTTTTTGTATGTTCAGATCGCGTCTCATTGCCCATCAAGGAAAGAACCACGTATCACATGGATAGACAGAATCCCTTACGAGAAGTGCACCCAATAAAAGGCGAGGACAACGAGTTTAAGCGCGTATTTGTATATACGCCCATATCGAAAATAGAATTGTTACAAATGAAGAAAGTGGTACCCAGTCATGACAAAGATCCAGCGGGTTTTCACCGAGAAATTAAAGACATGTTACTCATGGGAGAGTATACCTATCCCGACATTATGACAATATTAAAGGTATTGATGCCTGCTGGCATTTATGAGAAACTCAAGGAAAAAGAGTGGGAGGTAGGAGACCAAAAGATAGAATGGTCAGTGTTAGAAGCGGAAGAAAAGGCCCGAACTGCAGGAGCAGGACTGGGGGATAAAACTAAAGCACTACCAGGTTTATTAGTACAGGTACTGCCACGTTTATTGACTACGAAAAAGGAAGATTGGGGTACAATTTCAGCCTGTAAACAGAAGCAAGATGAAGACACTAGCGATTACTATGCCCGATTTGAAAAATGTTTTGGTATAAATAGTGGCATAAAAGCAAGTAGCGAATCATACCCACATCTGTTTGTAACAAAATTAGTAGAAAATGCCCTGCCCCAAGTAATGAATAGAGTATTACAATTCGAGAGTACCTGGCAAGGTAACACTCCATCACAAATGTTACAAATGTTACAGTACCATCACAATAGAATTAGAGAGGAACAAGAACATGAACACAGACGCATGAAAGACACGAAAATGAAAATGCTAGTTTCCCAGACAGTTCCAGCTGAAGGACATAAAAAGGGTATGACACATTCCGATTCAACAGGACCTGTAAAAGGGACATGCAATTATTGTAAAAAGCCAGGTCATTACGTACACGATTGTCCAGTTTTAAAACATAATATCGCCATAGGTAAAACACAAGAAAGACCACGGCCATTTAGACAAGAGCAGAATGAACAAGGAGCTCCGCAGCATGCACAGGCCATGCCAGCCGCACAACAGCCAATACAGTTTGTGCCAGCTGCACCACCGTTGCCTGTTGCTGCCACACAGACAACAACACGACAAATGTATCAGACCGCACAGTATGAATATCCTGAGTATCAGAGATACGCATGAACTAGCCTAGAGAGGGAAGTTGACTTACCCCTTATTGAAATCCCAGTAGATCAAGAAGGACCTTATGTACATAGTGAATTATTAGGTCAAGACAGAAAATTTCTACTCGATACAGGGGCAAGTCGAACAACTATAAAACGTAGTGAAGTTCCAGGGGCACCCCTCTCAGGCTCACAGAATATTTCCCTTGGTTTTTCAGGAAAACCTATTGTTAATGAAGTATCACAGCCTCTTCCACTTACGATAGGACCTCTGACCCGAACTACAGATTTATTGCTTACTAAATCATGTCCAGAAAACTTGCTAGGAATAAAAACACTGAAAGCTCTAGGAGCCATAATATGTTGTTCTCCGGAAGGAGTAAGGTTGTTTTTACGTGATTTTAAAGGTCACTATGTGTCTAGAGACATGGATCCCCGACTGCAGACTTTACCTACACATCTATGGGCACGAGGCCCTACTGATATTGGTTGCATGAATATTACACCATATCGAGTCACATTAAAGGCAGGAGTGGTGCTACCACGAATGCGACAATACAAGTTACCACCAGATGCTGTAGTGGCTTTACTACAAATCATTGACGAGCTCATTGCCCAAGGAGTAGTTGTGGAAACAGACTCCAATGTATGTAATTCACCGATAATTCCGATTCTTAAACGAACAGATCCTAAGGCCCCGCCAGTATATCGATTGGTTATTGATCTGCGCGAATTAAACAAATGCATTGTGCCACAATTTCCTGTGGTCCCAGATATCTCGTCATTACTGACAGCTATTGATTCCGAAGCGACATTCTTTACTGTAATCGATCTCAAGAATGCCTTTTTCAGCGTCCCAATAGATCCGGAAAGCCAATATTTGTTCGGATTTAGTTTAAATGGACGTAGCTTTAAATTCTCACGCGCACCTCAAGGATTTACAGAAAGCCCCAGCATCTATAGCCAAGCACTGAAACGAGAACTTGACAGTATCCACATGCCAGCTAACACTGCCTTGCTTCAATATGTCGATGATCTGCTGATCACCGCAAGAAGCGAACCGGAATGTGAAAAAGCATCACTGACAGTTTTAAAATTTCTAGCCGAAAAGGGGCACAAGGTGTCCCCTTCTAAGCTGCAATTCTGTGTCCAGCGAGTTGTTTATCTTGGACACTCGCTGTCCAAGGAGGGAAGGCAGCTTACACCGGACCGCATTCAGTTAATAGCTAACATGCCAATACCCAAGACACAAAAGGAGGTGCGGGCTTTCATAGGTCTCACTTCATATTGCAGGCAGTGGATCCCTCAGTATGCATTTCTAGCAAAACCACTCATTCAGTTAACCACACAGGAGGCAGCCACATCGACTGTTCTCCCTTGGACTCAGGAACATACACAAGCTTTTGAAAGCCTAAAGAAAGCTTTATGTCAAGCACCTGTTTTAGCAACGCCATGTTACAGAAAACAGTTTACACTCTTTGTTACAGAACGCGAAGGTACTGCCTTGTCAGTACTCACACAGGAACAAGCAGGAGCACACAAACCATGTGCTTATTTTTCTAGTACATTAGATCCCGTAGCTCAGGCTTTGCCTGCATGCCTGAAATCAGTAGCAGCGACAGCTTTAGCAATCAGACAAAGCGATGCCATAGTGTTAGGACATCCATAGACAGTTCAAGTACCACACGCAGTAGAGGTTCTTGTAAATAGAACGCAAACACAACACTTGACTATAGCGCGACTTACAGGATACGAACTTACATTGTTTCAGCCACATATAGAAATCAGACGCTGTAACACATTGAATCCGGCCACACTTTTGCCAGTAACCGGAACAGACCCACTAGCCCATGACTGTATTGAAGTTATTACAATAACGACAAAACCCAGACAAGACTTAACCGATGTCCCATTGTCAGATCCAGACCTGACATTGTATGTAGATGGTTCATGTATGAGAACAAGTACAGGAGAGTTAGTGGCCGCTTACGCAGTCACAACAGATACTGAAGTCATTGAAACTAATCGTATAAATACTTTGTCAGCTCAAGCCGCAGAGCTTATCGCTCTGACACAAGCCTGTATTCAAGCCACGAATAAAAAAGTCAACATATACACTGATTCACGTTATGAATTCGGAGTTGTACATGACTTCGGCGTGCTGTGGCGAGAGAGAGGTTATTTAACTTCCCACGGTGCCCACATTCAGCACGGACCCCTCATTCATGCCTTATTAGATGCAATACATCTACCCACTGCAATATCAATTATGAAATGTAAGGCTCATACGAAGGTTACTGATATCATTTCCCAAGGCAATGATCTAGCCGACAGAACAGCTAAACAGACTGCTCAAACTCAAACCCCCGACATGACAAAGACAATAGTCCCGACACCGACACATTGTATGACAGTTAAAGATCCTACTCTTGACGTAATTGACATACAGACACATGCTACACCAGACGAAATAAAGAAATGGACTGAATTAGGAGGGATCCAAACGGATCAAGGATGGATGATGAAGGAAAAGTCTGTATGGTTCCTTCCTGATTCAATGGTCCAAGTTATAATTAACACTATACATAGTCCAGCACATCTAGGAGAAAAAGCTATGCTAGACAGCATTCAACGCATTTGGTTCAATAAACATTTACGAGCAGCAGCCAAACAAAAGGTCCGTACCTGTATGATCTGTTGTCAGTTTAACCCAGGAAAAAGCGTTCCCGTAGAACAGGGTGGATTTCATCCTCCTAATCACCCTTTTGAAGCCCTCCAGATGGATTATATCCAGATGGAACGATGTCGAGGATTCAAATATGTTCTCGTAGTTGTCTGCGCTCTGTCCCGTTGGACAGAGGCATACCCGGTTTCAGATTACACTGCCCCGACTACTGCCAAACAGTTGGTTCGAGAATTCTTCCCACGATACGGTTTACCACGTGTTGTCTACTCAGATAACGGCCAGCCGTTCTCATCCGAATTAATGAAACACGTTTCACTCCTGTTAGGATATCAGTGGAAATTCCACTGTGTCCGACACCCCGAGGCAGCAGGTCTCGTAGAAAGACATAATCAGATACTGAAAATCAGATTGTCCAAAATATGCAGAGAGAAAGGTGTCGACTGGATAGTAGCGTTACCAGTTGCACTCTTTTACATGAGAATGGTAGCACACTCTCGAACAGGGCTATCCCCGTATGAGGTGATCTTCGGCAGACCACCAAATATGTGGGGGACGCCTATACCACGCAAAATAACTGATGTTGACTGTAATATGCTGACAGATTACTTGGCTTCCTTGATGTCTGCACTACAATCTTGTCGTTCACAGGTAGCTGCAGCCTTTCCCGACAACACTGAGGTGAAACCCCATGACGTAGTTCCGGGTGATCTCGTATTTGTGAGAAATTTCGACCGAAAGACTCAGCTGGAGCCCAGGTGGAAGACACCCAAGTTGGTTCTGCTCACTACAAGGACAGCCGTGAAGATCGAGGGCCGCAAGGGCTGGATTCATTCAAGTCATATCAAGAAATTTCATGGACTATCCTCGGATATAGACATTGTGCCCTGCACTCCCTCACAGACTGATTCAAAACTTCCTTTGGTTGAAAAGACTGAAACCGAACTCTATAAAGTAAAATTGAGGCCTAGAACGTCAGACAATTTGATTGTTTAAGTCCTCTCCAAGGTGAAGCGGTTGAATTTGTCTCTGACATGTATCCTCTAGACCTGAATCATGGACAGCCGCGGAAAATGTTGAAACGACAGGCGTATTGTAAATCACTGCGTAGCCACTGCATAGTGACATTATTAATCTTGTTTTTCTTGAGTCTTTTAATAATTACTGCAAGTATATTGTTGCACATATATTACCCTATTTCTAGACATGTTTATAATGTTACTGCTGAACATTCTTTTAGTGACTTACCTCCGCATGAATTGTCTTATAGACTTGCGCTGCGCAATAACACTTTCATTAGTATGTTACATCATTCCCATCAGACTAGTAATGCCACCAATTGTTGGGTGTGTGGTCGGCTCCCTCCCTATCAGAATTATGAAGGAGTCCTGCCATTCTTTCCACACCCATTTACACATAATGGCTCCTGTGGAGCATGGTTTAGTTTAATCAATTCCAAAGATTCAGACACAGCAGTTTACCAAGATCATTGGGTATGGGGAAACCTGAACCTAGTTTTACTCAAGGTCTGCTACCCTGACAAGGAGGGTCGCCCCAAGAGAACAGGAACTGATCTAGAAAATGAAGTATATGGATTAGGTAATTTTATACCTAATCTCATGATTCTAAATGTCGTATCCGAAGTTGAACTAGTTTTGCCCACCATGTCAGTATTCCCAGCGAAGGGTGAATTGTGTGTAAGAAAGGTTGGTTCCATACATATGGGCCATAGTAAATGCACTACTATAGTAGAATTCAGTGATCAAGGCAAATCTTCATTTAGAGCTTATCGCCACTCCTACTTTATATGTGGTCAGACTGCATATATGCGTCTACCTCTAGATTGGGATGGTACCTGCTACATTGCATTCCTTTTGCCACCTGTTTTCCTAGCTCCTCCTGATTATTACAGAAATATTCATTTAGTACACAACAGAGAGCGGAGAGATCTCCCCATTGTCGATTACACTGAGACGGCATGGGACAAGTATGTAGATTTTAATAAAGGCATCTTTCCCTATATAGGTACTGTTACTAATAGTAAGCTGATACGTAGATTAACTAGAACCCTTGAAGCAGTAGTGAATGAGACTATTTCCGCCTTAGGCAATTTAACGGAAGAGCAGTCTGCTATGCGGATTGTTGTGCTTCAAAATCGTCTTGTCCTTGACGTCATCCTGGCTGATAGGGGCGGAGCTTGTAGGGTCATCGGATCAAGCTGCTGCGTATTCATACCAGAAAATTCGCCATCTGTATATAAAGCCATCACTCGCCTTCATAAGATTGTAAACCAGATACACCAGAACCCAGGCACTTGGACTTGGTCCAGTTGGTTTTGGAGTGTGGTATCAGCCTGGGGATGGAGAGTTTTATCCTTCCTAGGTATTGGCCTTCTCATACTATTCAGTTGCTGTCTATGTCTACAATGTGGACCAGCGATTTGTGGTCTGTGTACCACATCGTGTATTCCACCACCAAGATTTCATTCGTCACGGAAGAAGAAAGAAGAACAAATGATGCTATATGAACAGATCAATGGATTGATGAAGATTGATATCTCTTAACGGGCAAGTAGGGGACAAGGAGGGAATGTGGAAATATGGATTTTTCTGGTCAGTTATGTCCCCTATCTTGGACCCCAACGGTTCTATGTGCATGTCACAAGTACATGTATGTTCCCTCCAGTTCCAGTTATGAAGACGCAAATACATGTGCGTCCACCGTCAACATGTCCTCTGTCAGATCCGCCATGAATAGGCCGGATATTCCATTCCTAAATATGAAAGGCCACCGGCTTTATATGGTTCACTTATGCCATTTTACAGTCCAGGCAAGTAGGCCCTGATTCTGTCATCAAACTCCTCTTGCCTTCTGCCTCTGAAAACTCGAGTCTGAGCCTGCATCTGTGACCATGAACTTTGTCTCATTCTCTGCGCGGCTCACGGAGCCTGACATCAGCCTATTCTCTGCCAAGAACTGTATTTCACCTTCGAATTATCTGCTTCACTCCTTAGCCGATGCATTCCTGTCTAGCAGCTTAAGTAAACATTCTTCCAGCTACTGAGCAAAGGCTCGGCTTCTCTGCCCTCATGCAAGTAATTCATAGCCCTGTTACCATGGAATATTCCTACCCCCTCACATTCAGTGTAGACACTTAGACGCTTGTACACGCACGCACAGTCAGTATAGAATAGATTCTGTCCGAGAGTCCTTCTTTTGTGGATAACATAGTTCTTTAAACATAGGATGTTAGATATGATTTGGGATTAGGTTGACTTGACCCCCCAGACTTTTTGTCTCCACATGTAGAGCTAAATGCCAAGTCCCCTTCACCCCCTAGTCGCACGTCAATCACACGTCATACTGCTGCGCGCGCAACTATGCCAAGTATAATCTTATAGATCCACCTATATATGACATCATAACCAATTATGTTTCTGTTTTACTCCTCATTACGCCCATTTTTTTTGGTTACACAGCCGAATCGTCAATTTCCTTATCAATTGTTACGCCTACTGCATTCGCTTCGTTGTAATGTATGTACTATAAAAGTTACTTCTTGTCAATAAAGTATGTACTTCACTTCCTGAACCTCCGTGGTGATGGAACTTGGAGCAACCGATTATAATCGATCACTGAAATAAAGCCCATTCCGAACCTCTAATACCACGGATTCTGCCTCTCATTTTACTGAGCTATTTTATTATGTTTCTGTATCAAATTAAGTCCAGGTAAAGGAATTTTATTTACCACATAATAATGAGCAATACAAGGACCCAATTGATTTTGAAGCAAAGGACTAGGAAGGTTGGAGGGTTTTTATGTGCCTTATTGATTGAAGTGTAATGAAAATCAATAGAACATCTTGATTGAACAAAACAAATGCCCTAACCCGGAGCCTACATTTTGAACAGCATATCTACACACACACATGCTTATATCACTGCTGCCTCCCTTTCAAAGGGATTGGTTTCTGGCAAGCTTGAGGCAGCAGTCAAATGAGTCAGACAAGCAGATCATCGCAAATCCTCCATGCTGGAACCCTCCTGTCATACACAGGATCTTATGCAAATTTACCAAAAACATATTTGAGCAACCTAGCAGACAGTTCTTTGCATTGTAAATGTATTTTTACACCAGTGATCACCACGGGATCCTTTCCCAGGGCAGGAAAGTGAGTGAAATAGTTGTAGAGTTCCCTGGGTTCTCCGGGAGTCATTCCTATAGTTCCTTTGTTCACCCTAACTGGGGATTCATTTCATTCGGATATGAAATAATTCAACCATCAAGTAGCTTTTAGCTAGCTTTTGGTAGCATTTAGCTAGCTTTTGGTTAGGCGCCTTGACGCCCATTGGGCTTAGTAGCGCGGTACAAATTTGATTTCATTCATTCATTCATTCAAGTACCTGAGCCCTCCATGTCCTAAGACATATTAACAAAGTAGCCAGTGTTTTTCATACCAATTGTAATGCTGCAACCCCAACCCTCATGCAGTTTAATTAGTGTATTAACCAACTGCAGTGCAAAAGGAGCATTTAAATTAATATTTATGGATAGGAGTCCTGTGCGACCCTACAAATGGCTGCAAATGCAGGGAAGGAAGCCTGAGAGAGATTCTCTTAATGCCATTTTTTTTTTTTTTTTTTTTAATAAAAGCAGTCTCTTAAAAGGACTAAGTTGATTTCAGGGAATTGTTTTAGGGGGAGCGTGCAAAGAGTTCTTCCATTTTGCGGAAGCCCCATCACACCCTTACTGCAATTGCGAAAAGATGAATGGTTTGCATTTACAGTCACAAACTAGTGACACATTGCATGGTGAATCACAAAGAGGAAGATACTCCCCACATGCTCTCTTCCCTTTGCTTTGTGATTTAAAATGGATAAAAAGAAGCCCTTTGTGTCATGAAAATATATTTTAGACTTGCAGAGTTTCTTTTATACCTTGCAACCTTAATTTTGCACTAGCAAAATTAGTCCACACACCATTGAGATTAAAGCACAGAATTACAGAAAGGTCCTGTGCTTTAGGCTGACTGGTGTGTGGATGTATTTCATTTGTCAGTGCATGTTTGGATATATGTCCTGGGTATTTTTCTTGGCAAAATTAATTACGAGCTGAAGCACAATGGCAAAAATTCACGTCTCTTTCTGTACTTTATTCTGACTGGTGTGTGTGGGGGTGTATATTAGATGCATTGCAATTTCCGTGTATTGGCAAAAAATGGCTAAAGTACATTGTGAAACCTCGCCACAAGTATAAATTAACAAAAAATGGGCCATAGTTATCAAAACGACACGCAACACAGCAAGCCACCTTGCTGCGCTGCATGAAAGGGTAAGGACAGGATTGCGCTGTATTTACAATTATATAGTGCATTCCTGTCCTTTCCCAGCACTGGCGCACTTTTAGCTGCCTAGCGTGTCGTGTTTCAAGGGCACCTGCGTTGCAGGCAGGATTATTTTTGTGCAGGAAGGAACACCTTGTGCAGGAAGGTGTAGGAACAAATTCCTGCTCAAAAACAATTTCCAAAGGCATTTTCTGTAACACTTACAAAGAGGAAACAACAAGGAGTAAATAAAATATTTCTCCTCGTTGCACCTCTGATGGGGAGGCGTACAGTTCTGACGTATTCCCAGGTCTAACAATGGTGGCAAATATGGGAATGTGTCAGTCAGAATCCATGGGTGGATACACAGGAACATCCACGCTCCACCCATGGCACCCCACCCTGCCGCAGAGCAACTCAAGGCTTCAGTTTGCGCAGCCTTGAATTGCTCTAGATTTATCAAGCCATTCAGGGTTGCGCACGGTGGCCTTGCGTGGCTTGATACATCTCATTTAGGATTTGCATTGCCCTTGTGCCCCCTTGCATGGCGCAAGGGCGATGCAAAACCTTGATAAATATGCCTACATTTTGACATCGTCTTCGTGGCCCATATGCATCAGTTCTATTCAGTCCCACATTTCTTTCACTTACAAGTACAATGGTGAAATGATTATGACCGGGTTTAACTCAAACCTGTTAGTATGTAACTGATGATTTGTTTTTTGTTATAACAGTGCATCATAAAGTGATCACCTGTAATTATGGATATTTGCATGTTCCTTTCACACCAGGGGGTATATTAACAAGGAACAGGGAAAATTAACGCTAAGTGTGCTTAGCGTTAATTTTTTTAACGCCTGCTATCGCTGGATAATATCACCTGGTTATCACGTTATTAACAACGCTAACCGCCTAGGCGATAAAAAATCCAGCGATAGCGACATTTTGGGAGGTTATCGCTGGTAATGCAGCGATAAAACTACAAGGATAGGGATATCCTTGTTGATAGCCCATGGTGGACTTAGCCATGTAATCCACCTCCCATTGGATTACATGGCTAAGTCTGAAAATTAGCAGACGTAAAAAAGCAGCGTTAACCGTGGTTAGCGCTGCTTTTTTTAGTCTCTAACAGGGTTAGCGTGAAGCTTGATAATAGGAGAAATGTCGCTTAGCGACATTTCTCCTATTATTTTGCTCTGGAACGCCCACTTTGCATCTCATTAGAGATGCAAAGGGAAGCGTAGTGAAAAAGGGTGCTAACATGCGATTTTGCATGTTAGCACCCTGTTGTTGATAGGGCGATATTTTCATCTCCGGTTCATTGGCTTTTAAAGCCAAAAAAGCAGAGATAAAGCCCTTGTTAATATGCCCCTACAACTTTTGAAGTGGGCCTGGATACAATGTGTTTACATTCTGCTCTATTACTTTGCTCTGCCGTTGCGCGGTTTGCACCAAGCACATCTGTAGGCCCTACATGCAATTGTGTAATTTTATAATGATAAATAGCTTGTTTGGGAGGGTGTGGCCTCTGTGGGAACCGTTCTGTTGCTGTGCTGTGCTGAAGTGACTGGAGCAATGGTCTTATCCTGCAATATGACCCACCCTTAGAAGTGTAGTGGCTAGAAGTCTGATAGAGCCCACATATTTTATGTTAATTTATTCATGTGAACTCAACTTTCAAATGTATTATGCACTCGGCCAGTTTGTATATTAATGGACAATTGGATATAAAATGCAATTGGATGATACGTGAATGATATGTGAATTAAAAAAATTGAAATTCTAGAGAAAAATGAGATGCTCAAAACTACATTTAGCGAAGTAGGAAAAGGCATGGAATAAGTAAAACGTTCATCGCCCCAAAATGATGTTGACCAAACACACATCTTGCTCCAACAATGGTTCAGCAATACACAGTTCGAAGAGTAGCTTTGTTTTTAAGTCTGGCCTAAAGACAGCTTGTCAGCCTAATGCTTTCTAAAAAAAATATCCTACAGAAAAAATATAAACATATATAGGGCCTTTCAATCAACAGTCTTTCACCTTTGGTCTGTTGACATGTTATTAAAATTATACTCCCTCCCACCCCAGCAAACAGTACAGCTCAACAGACTAGCCCACTCCAGCCATTGGATACTTTCACTTTGTGACTGCTCTTGAGCATGTGCACATACTGTTAAATAAAAACAGTTCTCCAAAATTAGATATTGTTAGACACTTGCACTTCCCAATGACTAATAGCCCCTATATATAGTAGGGTTCCATTCACTATTTTCATAATTCTCAAGGCATTTATTGTTAATTATAATGTTCATTCCTCACTATATCTATCTATCTATCTATCTGTATATTTATTTACTGCAAATTAACCCATGTCATCAGAGTAGCTACAGTGTATATGCTGATTTTTAGGTGGAAGCCACACCCCGCGCACAGCATGCTTCACACACACCACCACAATAACACTTCTCGCTCCTAGAGGGGGCTTCACAAGGCTGCAGAAGCACCATCCTCCCCTAGAGGGAGATTCAAGAGGCTGCAGTAAGGAAGCTTTACAAGTCTGCAGTAACACCACTCATCCCTAGGGGAAGTTCCACAAGGCTACAATAGCACAGCTTGCTCCTAGAGGAGGAATACAAAAAATGGCAAACTCCCACATCACCAACACATAAGCAACCAAAATAAGCTACTCAATTGTGTTGTAAACTTACCAGTGAAAACAAGTTCTTATCTATAGTAGGATGTGATCACAACATTTAAACAAAAATCAAGAAATGTATTGAAATCTGTAATTTTGACTTATTATTATGAACCACCTTTGGCAAATGAATACCCTCTGAAAAGACAAGCACACCTGCTTATAATGGGGAAATGTGTGCAAATGTTTATACTAAAGCCACACCCTTCAGCTTGGTGCAGGTTATTCTTCAGAAGACTGCACTAACCCCATTTTCCCCTAGACTGAGCTTCAACAGCCCGCAATAAGAAAGATTTACAAGGCTGCAATAATACCACTAGCCCCTAGAGGGAGTGTCGATCAGGAGGCAGTAACATCACTCACTCCTAGAGAAAGCATGGCGATGCTGCAGTAACTCTGCTTGCCAAAGAGGGAGAGTACAAAAATAATCGCAAACTCCCATATGGAGCACATACCACCTTCCAATCACCAAAACATAATCAACCAAAATAAATTATTTGACTGTGTTGCACTTACCAGTGTATTAAGGTTCCTATAAATAGTAGGTGTGATCACCAGCTTTAAAAAAAAAAAAAGTTACTAAGAAATGTACTGAAAATTGTAATTTGGATTTATTACTATGAAACAGCTCTGGCAAATAATGAACACTATGGAAAACGAGCACTAATGGTTAATATAGCAAAAGTGTGTATGCAATATATATCCAAGAGCCACACACCCTCCGTGCAGCAGCAGTGTTGCCAGACTTTGATACCCATGCCAAGCCCAAAGTTGTCCACGTAAAAGCCCAAATTCAGCCGTCCGCCGCATGCCAATACCATCCCAAATTCAGCCCAAAGTTATAACTCTGAAATAACATATAAAATAGGCTTCAGGAAAGAATTTAAGTATGTTCTAATTACTATTCAGCAGGCATATAGTGAGAGGGGGTTCAGTGGGCACCTGCACCTCTATGATCCTGTCCATATTCACTTTATTTCAACTCATTTTAAGTTCCGCCCCCACTGTAAGCGTATAACCGGTGCCACTGTCACAAATCCAAAACCAAATCCTGCACTGATGAGTGAACTCTACAAAAGCAAATTATAATCCACCTCAATGAAGTCTAATGGCCTGAATATTAAAGCCCTTTCAGCAATGTGGCTCCAAAAACCTTACATTCAAAATCCTGAATCGTTTTGCAATTGTGTGGCAGCCCATCTTATACTGTGGATAACATACATTTATAAATTTGGCAGCCCATTTTACACTGGGTGTCCCGAAGTGTGTTTCATTAGGGAGGAAAAAGGCTTCAATGGTGTCTCTTTTTGTGAAAATATTTTTAGAAGAGAAGGTTGTCCCAAGGTAATTGTTTCAGATATTGGATCGCAATTTGTGTCTGAAGAATTTAAGCCATTTCTCAGAAAAGAGGGTATTGAACATTACAGGACTGTGGTGTATCACCCTGTAAGAACGGTTGAATGGAATGATTTAATCATGTGTTGAGAGAGTGTGTTCACTTGGCCCTGGGAGGTGGGTTGAACTGGAAACAAGAAGTAAAAAATATGTTGTGGGGTTACATGAACACATCGCACTTTATTACCAGTGGGACCTTTTTACTAAATGGAAGGATGGAGTATTCTGCCATTGTTCCTGCCTGGGTGGAGAGAACAACATGTGGTAGTCGAGTCGATAGGCGAGTTGAGAATGCCAGAGTAACCAACTATTAAAACAATAAGTCTTAAGATATAATGAAAAATTAAAGAAAAATCTAAGGATATGCAAGAAGGGTGACTGGGTGTGGGTGTGTGTTGAAGGAATATGTAAGTAGGGCAGTCCCAGATAGTGATGCCTAAAAGAGGTATCGGAGGGGAAGGGGTAAGGATGCATTTGGAAGATGGAAAGTTGTTGAATGTAAGGGGAGTGACTTTTTATAATGATTTGGAATGGCATGTTTGGATGGAGGATCTGCATCCCAGTGTGGTTAGATGTGATGAGGAGAAGGAGGATACCTAGAATCAAATTAGAACTAGACCAAAGAAAATGAACAATGTCAACTACTGTTGTGATTGAGGTCCAGGTATTATCTTATATTTGATTTGTGATTGCTCTTTGGGATTTATTCATGTGGCACGTAATTATGTTATTGTTATTACTGTTTGGTTGGGAAAGAGGTGGATTGAGTTTAAGTTGCTCTAATTATTGAGCTCTCCAAGTTCCTATCAATGTAATGGAATTCTGAGACCAGACAGTTACACATCTGTCTGAACCTGCCAGGGGTTGTATCTCTTGACTGACCTTGTAATAAACCTTTGTATCTACAACTCTGCTTGCCTTCATCTTAAAACTACATTGTTGTCATTTTCAAGACTGATGCCAGCTGTTTTTAGGTTTTACTGGATCCAAACCATCATAGTGGATATGCATTCATTGCTAGGTAATAGAAAGATCTTTTTGGTTAAATGAACCTTTAAATGAAATAAAGCTATATTGTATATCTCTTTGACAGCAATTCCAAACCAAATCATGAAATAATTTAAAATAAATATTTAAGATGGCCGATAGTGCAGTGGGCTACCATTAAAGTGCAAGGGGCCTAAGTGGAAAGAGGCCATTGGTGGGAGAAATGGCAAGGGCAGTTAAAAAAGGGAAAGTGCTGGGGGAAAAGAGGAGGAGGAAGGGAGAGGGGGAAGAAAATAGCACACTGCTATGTACTGTCTGACATCAGTAGTGGAAGGATACATCATCAAGTCAAAACTCTGAGTCTGAAATGCTCCTGGGCAAGAAAAACACAAGATTAAAAAAAGATTAAAGCAATCAAATCAAAAGCAGGAAAGTGAAATAGGTAGAAGTCATCTAATCATGAGCAAGGAACTGATGCAAAGCCCATTCTAAGTCTATGTAATGTATTGGAAACAATAGGCCACCAACAGACAGCTACAGCTCAAGGACCTACAAATGCACCCACTGAAGCAGTCCATTGAACAACATGGCCTTGAAGCCTACCTCAACCCCCAAAGATGCCTTGTTCCCAATATAAGCTCTCATTCAAGATTATTTATTGGAACATCTGACTCAGCCTTGCTGGCTTAGTGAATCTCCTAGAGTTTCAATCATGAGTCCACCACCACTAAAGAGGCTTAGGTTTCCCTAAAATTTGTGGCGAAAAGGTTATTATTTCCACTGGACCAAATGTTATGCTGACCTCATCCACTGGTGAGTCAGACTAACTTTTTACCTTTCTACCGCTACAAACAGCCATTTGAGCACAGAGATTTTCTGACTTTGCCACGGTTTCCCATAAATTTTATTAACTGAATTGTCATCTATGTTGATGGGTTGCCCCACTGACTGACAATGAAAATTGCTGTACTTAACTTTATTGGTTTCGCTCGGTTTCATGATTTGCTACATTTTGGTTTAGTATTCATCTACAAGAAGGGGACAATAGGTAGTTATTATTCTAGCATCATCATACTGGATACTAATGCTGCGCTGCTGTAAATGATGCCCTTAATATTTGCCATTTAATGCACAATATTTGTGCAAGATATTGTTCCAAGGGGTGTGTCCATCTTGGGTCTCTGTTAAATCCAAATGACTCGCACTCAAACTTTCATCCTTTTCTTAATTCATTGCAAAGTAAACCATAATGTACTCCGGGCTGAAAAACTAGAAAAAAAGATAATAATTTAATAATTCTATTGCAAAAATTGGGTATAAATACAGGCCCTCGCCACAATAAAAAAGTATTAATTGTCACCCTCCTCCAAGAGCATTCTCAAGGTGATAAGACACCCCCCTATATACATGACATGACATGTAAAAGTCCTACCCCTAAATACATTAGAGGCAGGTATCTTTTGTAATCTGATTAATTAATCAGTTTAAATCCTACTGGCTGCAATATCCGACAAAAATTGTGGAAAATTAATTACACGGACACCCATAATACAATTAGCTACACTCTGTTAACAAAACGATTGAAATGTATAACAAATCAATAATTTTCTTATGTGCCTTATTTTAATGCATAACATACAATAGTATTATCAAGAATGAATTAATCAAATATAGCATATACAAATGTATAATTGAATGAATCAAGTTCAAGGGTGCAAAACAATATTCACATAAACAGAAGTGACAGAGATTTACAATCTTGAACCGAAAAAAATATCTACTATTTTTGCCGTTTTATCATGGCATCCAAATCTGGATCCGGGAGCGATCCCTGTCCTCTTGCAGGACACAAAAAAACTCATGAGCCCATAGCTAAATGTTTAGCTAACATTTTCAATGCCATGTTCCAATCAGGAATTTATCCTTCAAACTGCAAGAAGGCATGTATTCTTCTACTTCTCAAAAAGGCCCATCTCAATCCAGATACTCCGGTCAATTACAGACCCATCTCTAGACTTCCTCTTCCGGCCAAACTTGTCGAAAATATCATGAATGTCCAACTTACACCATTTGTGAAGGAACATATCATACTGGACCCTCCTCAGTTCGGCTTTAGATCAGAACATAGTACGGAGGCTGCACTAATTAAAGCTACAGATGAGCTTAAAACTACACTGGATGCACTGGGTAATGCAGCTCTGATACTGCTGAATCTATCGGTGGCCCGTGACATGGTGGATCACTCGACGCTTTGTCTCCGTCTTGAGACAATCGGTGTGAAGGGAGTAGCCTTAGACCTATTTATATCATTCCTATCTAACAGGGAACATATAATGATGTTAGACAAGTTTAAATCCGAACAATTCTCTCTTTCGTGTGGAGTTACTCGCTATTCAATCTTTATGTGGCAGAACTTGCTCCACTGATTCACTCTTTTGATTTTTTACTCACCTCTTATGCAGATGATACAGAAATTGGGGTCTCAGCAGCAAACAAGACCATCGACACAAGTGTCCAGCTTCATAGCTGTATGAAAGAAATCTGCATCTGTATGGACAGACATTGCCTTAAGTTGAACTCAGAAAAGACCAAAGTGATGCTTTTTGGTAATGACCCCTGCTTTTGTACTCCTGACTGCTGGCCACCAGAAATGGGCCCTCTCCCAACTCCCTTCGCTAAGCTTAAAAGCTTAGGTGTGATTCTTGACGTTAAACTTTATCTTAATGAACAAGTCAATACTATCATATCCACTTCTTATAATATGTTAAAAATCATCAGAAAGATTCTGCCCTTTATTCCAGTTAGTGCAAGTAAAACTGTGGCTTCATCACTCATTCTATCTAGAGTTGATTATTGTAATGGTCTGTACTGGTCTGTACTCCAACTTGCAGAGACAACTTTTAAACAAATTACAGGTGCTGCAGAATTCAGCAGTCCTGCTAAATGTATCACTACCTCCGACATAAAAGAATGATACTGGTTGATTGGTTGACGGTCGAAAAATGCATTAAATTTAAAAACACTCTGTCACACTTATAAGGCCCTAATGGCATTGGTCCAGAATTTTTGAGAACCTCATTCTCATGGTATGGTTAGGTTTATACTCCGTCTCGCCACCTAGTTTTAAGAAAGCTAGATGGGGGGGGGGTTGTAGTGGGAGCGTCTAAGCTCTGGAATGCTCTTCCTTTCCACATTAGATCTGCACCCTCTCTCCTGGCTTTTAGAAAGCTCCTCAAGACCTGGCTTTTTAACTTGTAATCTCTCAGCATACCTCTGCCCCTTTGCCTTCTATCAGCACCAAGACACCTTCTGGTAAATGCTGCACTTTATAAATCTACATAACATAACATATTTGCAAAAAGAAATTCTTCCTATACATTAGATAAAGAAGTATGTACAACAATATTCTTTTGTGGATGAAATGGGTGTGCTGGTCGACGTTTCGGTCTTCTTGCGTTATACATCTAAAAGACCATCTTCAGGACATAAAGATTCTTATATAGAAAGACCATTTTTAGAAGAATGAATCTGGTTTGGACATTCAATTAATTGGTCCAAGATAAATTTCCAAAATTTGTGTCACCGATAAGTTGTGTATAGCTTGAGACCGAGCGCAGTAGAAAAAGAGTCTTCAGTGACACAAATTTTAGAGATTTATCTTGGACCAATTAATTTAAAGTCCAAACCAGATTAATTCTTCTATGAAGGGTCTTCTCTCTACATAAGAATCTTTACGTCATCATAAGTCGTGTATAGTTCGAGACCGAACACAGTAGAAAGAGCGTCTTCGGTGTATCGTAACGCTATCCAAGGTTCTGCGTATTGAAAGTGGTGTTATTGATGGTTAGTGACGCCATTTGAGTTTATCATTCAGCTATTTCCAGAGATTCCTGATTTCTGTGAGACAGCAAGCCCTTGTTTTTTTAATTTGGATTATTTTGAAGTGTATCTTTTTTTCTGTAGTTAGCACTGCTCCGCAGTGTACTTGCGCTTACTGAGCTACCACTATTTCAGTACAACTTTATTTCTTGAACTATTCACACATTTTGCAGTACTTGCCTTTCTTTCCCTACTTCATTGGTTCCTAGTTCCCAATGGGCTGTCATCCGATCCCTGTTGTATTTAGCACCCAATTTCCTACTGTGATAGGTTTGTTAGCTTCTGCCAAGTGTTTCCTATGTTATCACAATAAAGAAGTACTCCACACAACAACGAGATTAATCTTTGACGATGAAAACTACTTATTCACCGCATTGAACTTAAAAACCACCTTACTATCATGCACCTTAGGCCCCCTTCTGCTTCTCCCTTCAACTAACCTTGCATCCTCACCCTGTCCCCTCCACAATCTTCAAGACAATGTTACGGTGCAAGTTCAGCAAAATCCGCTAGTGCTGCCCTGTGCAGCCATGCTACATAAAAATGTAAAATAAAGAATTGATATTTTCCCTTCTTTCCTGTAAGGCACTGTTCCTTCCTAGCTCTTTGTCTATTGTGGCAGTGCGCAAGTCCTCTCCATTGCTGTTACCACCTCCCATTTTCCTATGTGATCGTCAATCTAGGTGTTGTTTCTGTCAATATCCACAAGCCAGACCTAAACACCATTCCAGGCAAATCTTATACAATCTGTAGCACATAGGGAAGGAAAGAAAACTTTGGAACACTGTTTGTTAGCAATGGTTGTATGACTTTACAAAGCATTCCGTTGCAACGCATGCCTTTACAACGCATAACCTTTACCACCAATATGCCTTTAACACGCATACCTCTACAATTAATTTTGTTCTACAAACATGAATGTTATGGACATATTTGTGGTAAAGGTTTTCTCTGACCCCTGCCCTGAGTCCTAAAACTGGTCCCTTGTGCCCCCCGGCCCCCAGCCTATTTAAAAAATATCCCTCCCCTGAGCCTTAAAAGCGGACTCCTGCGCAACTCCCCCCCCAGCCCTTCTAAAAACTACCACTCCCCTGCCTGAGCCCTAAACGCGGAGCTCTGGATGCCTCCCTCTAAAGAAAATTCAATTAACTAACCCCAGCCCAAAACCGTTAATCCATAGCCCCCATCACCAGGCTCAATCCACAATGTTACCTACTCCCCAACTCTTCTGAGGCGTGGCGCACGTCATTAAGAGGAAGCGGAAGTTTTAAAGCAATACATAATAACATAATAGTTTAACAACTCATGCCCTCATTCACAGGAGGCCTGCGCTGCCGGATCATCGCTTTCTATGACAATCCGGTGGCACAGGCTTCTCAATCATATCTATGAGGCGACGCAAAGCCACCCTGCGTGGCTTTGCATGGCCTCATAGATATGGAGTAAGGCAGGCCGCGTAGAGCGCTGTTTTTGCCTTACTCTACATCAAGGAGGCATTTCATGGGTGTTGCTGTGGGTGTATGGAATTTGACACTTTCCCAGATTTACAACATCACGTATACCTGAGGCAGCGCCAAAAACGTCCACATCCCCAGAGCAGTCGTAACGAGGAGAAACGTTTACATTTCTCCTATTTGTTTTCTCTTTCCATGTGTGCTGCATGCTGCAGCACACATAGAGCGAGGAAAATGCCTCTTGTGATTGTTTTAGTGCAAGAAGGTGTCCCTTCCTGCACAAGAACAATCATGCCAACAACACAGAGACTCTTGCACCATGGTGCAGGGGTGCCTCCGCTGGCGCTGGGCTGCAAATTGTGCACCTACACTGGCTGAAAGGACAGGAATCTTGTAAATGCGGTAAATTCCTGCCCGTTCGAATTTGCATGGGGCAGTGCAGCAAAGTGACCTGTAGAGCTGCCCTACCCCCATGCTTTGTAAATGAGGCCCCCAATCTTGTATCGACCTTAATCACAATCATATATACCAGTCAGCATCAAAATGGTTAGATATAATCATCAGCTGAGCGGGTGTCTTTGTATTTACATATTTGCATCTCGGGGCATTTTTTCCAACTTTTGTGCGAGTCAATAATATTGTCGCAATATGCTTAGTTAGTTATTAATAGGCGGTAAGCCATTTACAATATCATATCTGCCAGACATTGAGCTTTCCACCTTTTCATGTGCCCTTGTCCAGCCCCTTAGAGGCCCCCAAATGTTTTTAGGTCTACCTTGTATTGGTTGCATTGGATGCTGCATTTATCTCAAATGTTTCAATAACCAATTGCCTCATCTCATCCCAAAAGAGCCTATCTTGTAATGCTAATGTGGGGAATCTCCAGCTTCCGTAGGCCAGTCTTCTCTGGGGCTTGTCCATCCTGGGAAGCGCTAGCCAGTGGTCCTAAGATGTGTGAGGACTATATGCGATCTGAGAAAAACTGAAGCCATTTTGGGGCACAGGTGGCTTTCTTGCAGAAAGATAATATTAATAAAATGCCTTTCTAAATGAGTGTAGGCGTAGATTCCCCGAGAAAGAAAAAAAAACTCTGTAGGTACTAAAGGTGCGGGTCTTTTGTTTTATTTTATTTTCCGAGCAAACCTATCACTTGTGAGAGGTTCTCCGTTTTCTTAACAGTCTTGCGACTGTTATTGATTCTTCTTCCGCTAGTGTTCTCTTCCTCTTCTTACAGGTGAGCCTTGCACACTGGAGATCCTCAAAGAAAATAACAAATATAGCCAGGTGAGTGGAAAAGGAAAAAGAGAGAAAAAAAAACCTTTCTTATTTCCTTTCTGTAGCAACGACTCCGGTAGATTTATTGTAGGTTCTTCATTAAAGCAGCTGCAGACATATCTTACAACATCACGGCCAACCTCCCAACTACCGCCAGCCGCCACCTAGTGAATCCTCACCCATGTATGTTCCAAAGCGGAACTATACTTGCGTCCCTAATGGCCAATCGGCATAGATTATTATAATACATTATAATAGGCAATGATCTTCCCCCACACGGAAACAACATTTCAACCTAAATGTAATGCAATACAAAGATAATAAATAAAGATAATAGAACATGTATCAAAATATTTCGTACACCTGTGGTGAAAGGATCCATGGTATTTTAATGGATAAAGATAAAGGAATACTAAACACAAACAATCTTCAAACCTCTTCGTTTCAGTATTACTCTACCATACCTTTCTGTAATGATTTGATGGTCATTATCTGAATTATATTGTCTGGTTGGAGGACCAGATGGAATGTCACGTCCTGTACCTTATACCTCACCCTCATTTCTCTCTTCCGGGCGCACGTCACACTCATGAACCTCAGGCCTGAAATCAGAATTCACATCCTCATCTATGTCCATCCAATCATAGTTCTTTACATTTTCCATTTTCGCCTAGATAAAGTCTCTACACTTAGGTACTCTGCGCATTTGCTGCACTTTCATCACTCAACTTCACTGAGTTGCAAACACTTCACACGCCTGCAGGGGTTCAGAAAACCTGATTTCGCCTTTCCGCAACTTTCTCTTCTTTCTCACTCTGACCCAATCACCACAATTTAAACTGGACTCCTTAGTACCAACTTTGTTACCATACCATAACTATTATGCTTGTTGGGCCAAAGTAATTTTCTTCCTTGCTTGATCTGGGGACCACTCCACCTTTTTGGCCGAAGACACCCAACCAAGATCCTTACTAATGGGTTCTCGTCCCCTCATCAAGGAGAATTCACTTTTCTCTGTCACATTACTGTAGGTAATTCTATATGCACAAATTAATTTCATAATTTATTTTTCCCAATTTAACCTGTTGCCCCTGGCCAGTCGAATAATGCCCTTAATCACTCTCTTAAAGTGTTCAAATAGACCATTCCCTATGGGATGGTTCAACAAATTGGTTTTGTGTGTTGTACTAATTCTTTTCAAGAACTGTCGAAATTTCTCTGTAATGAATTGTGGTCCAATATCTGCAATGACATACTTGGGTAACTCTTCTCTCATAAAAAGTTCGTCTAAGAACAGAATAATTCTTTCACAATCTGCCTTCCGCGCAATCTCAAATTGAGGCCACTGGGAGAAATGGACAATCAAAACTTTGATATACTTGTATTCACCTTCTTCACTCTCCACAGGCCCAACCAAATCCAGACCTATTCTTTCCCAAGGCATATTGGGACACGCAATGGGTAACAAAGGTGACTTAATCGTCTTTTGACATTTATCAGAATTATTGCATTCAATACAATCTTGTGTTTATTTTCTTCTTTATTTGTTTATCTAAACCAGGCCACCAATGAATACTCTTTACTCTTTGTTTTGTTTTGGACACCCCAAGATGTCCTTTGTGACACAAATCCAGTATTTTTTCCCTAAGTAATACTGGTGGTGCCACTCTGCCACATCTGAACAACATGTCATTTTCAATACATAATTCATCCCTCACCCTCGAAAATACTTCATCAGAACTTAAGCCCTTCTTACTTGGCCAGCCTTTATTCACAAATTCAGGATTTATTTTAAGCTTTCATCCTTGTCACAACCATCTCCCCACTTGGATATGTCAATGCCTTCCATACCTCCATCATATAGTCCCTTCACACACCTTTCATCACAGACTATTTCAGTATCTTTTTTCAGAAGCAATGGCATCCTGATGAGGAAATCGGCTACCCTGTTATTAGCACCCGGCAAATATTGCCCTGCATATGTAAAATCGAACAATTTTACAGACATTCTACTCAATCTAGTGAATGCATTTTGCAAACCAGAAGTTAAGAATTTAGGTAAGGGTTTATGATCCAACCTTAATAGTATAGGAAAAACCCACACAAATTGATGAAAATGATTTAAGGCCCACACACAAGCCAATGTTTCCCATTCGGTCACCAAATATCTTTCTTATGCTGATGCAAATATAACCATCCATTCATTGTTTTCATCATCACACTGCGACAATACCGCACCCAACGCTTTGGTGCTTGATTTTACACTTGGGATCAAACCCATAAATGGTGCATTGCAAATTTCATTTTTAAAATTGACAAAAGCTTCCTGACACTCCTATGACCAAATACATTTGGTTTCGTTTTTAAGCAACTGGCATATGTAATACGTTTTATCATACACATATTTGACGAATCTAAGAGTACAATTCAATTAAACCTAAGAAAGCTCTTACATCAACCTTCCCCAAAAGATTAGAAGCCTTTCTGATCACCTCCACCAACTCATGTTTAGACTTACTGCCATTCTTACTGATACTGTGTACCAAGCATATGATCTCCTGTGCAAATTTGCACTTGCTAAATTCAACAGTAATGTATTTTCATTTAATTATTTCCAACCTGTTATCTTGTTCCAATCTGTTTTTGCTTATGATCAGGATGTCATTGTGGAAAAACATCATTCCAGCGATTCCGCAAAATATGTTTCTGATTCTTGCGAATGCTCTTCACACTTCCCTGTGCTCTGGTCAAATCTGGAAAAGGCAAATTTTTGGCCCCTTTACATACAATATGATCTGTTTCCCTGGCCAGTTTTAGTACCTGATCTATATCTATAATTTAAAATTCTGCCTATTATTGGGCACTCAGTGACTTCTGGTTGCAGTCTTGCCATTACGGATCTGTGCGTTCTTTTAATTTTAAATAGAACTGCAAACTTACTTATGCAAAAAATGGCATATAACATACTCTCCACATATATCTTTTCCCATCTCTCCTATCTCTGTATTTTTAATTATCCAAACATTACTTGACCTAAATCTTGCTTCCATGTCTTCATTTTTTGGCCCTACACAAGCTATTTGGTTTTCAATACAACAAAGTTTTTCACTGGAAGTGGCGGCCCATGCCCCAGGTCTTAAATTATGTGTTCCATCCAGTCTACTCTTGTGAAATGCATGTCTAATCAAACCTTCATTTGATCAAGTCGGATAGCCATTGTGTCAGAGGGAGTACTTTCTGTCGGCCAGTTGATGTACTAGAAGTTACATACAAGGGAATGGAGCCACCAGACTCACTCTCCCAGGCCTTCACCCAGCAAGCAGCCCACACTGATGGGATGAAGAGACTAGCACGCACTGCCTGGTCTATCTCTATTGTCTCATCCCCACCAGCAGCATGAATTTCAGTAAGGCGCCAGAGCCTTAAGGACTGTCGTGCTGCTCTGAATCATATGTATGGGTGTCCCAGTCCAAGATGGCATCCCACTTTACGGATCGCACTCCAACTGCCACTCTCGGTCCCAATCAAGTGATCTCCGCTATACTTCAATGCATCATAAGTAGCTTGGCCTTTTCTCAAATATCGGGAGTTCCTTTGCTTTCCAAATCCTACTACTTTCTTCTGATTATGGTTGTGTTGGTGGATGTGGATAGTTTTTTATGTGGATTGTACAGCGTTGGATTAAAGCTGCTCAATCAAGCAGCCATCTTAGTCAGTGCCAGTCCGTTCCCCAGATCACATAAGAAACTTGCCACATACACTCAATTCTGGTCACTTCTGGATCACTTCTTGGGTAATCTAGGTAGAACAGTATATGACGTGTTGCATACACATGGTATCATGTTGTGAGTTGTTTAAGCTTTCTGCCACACTTTAGTTGGTCCGTCACCATTGTTTTGTTTTCCCGTTTTGGTTCCCCCCGCTACTATGGCTGTACTTTTCCCGTGCCTGTAAGGTTATTTTGTTCCTTCCTGAAGGTTCTGGCTATCTTCTGCTGCTGAACTTTCTGCTTGTCCTGGTGTCTGGCATGTTAAACTGGATTCTTGGTCTGTCTGGGCTTTATAAGGGAATTTCTCTACCAAGAAACTGGTAAGCCAAGACCTGACTACACCCATACATAAATGAATATTTAAAGACTGCTATACATTTATTGATGTTATATTAACGTGTTTGCTGTTGCATGTTGTATATTTAGACACATAATCAGTGTAGTGCTGGGTACAAGCAGAGAAAGACTAATCCAGCACACAACTGTCTCTGGATTGTGTTTCCATCCTACACTTTTACTACTTATCTTTTCCCAGTTGTGATTCCTTGTGTGGTGTGGAGTGCATCCCTTTTGTGTGCATAGGTATTTGGGGGAAACAACGAATCCAGCTACAGCAACCGGCTAGTTTTTTTATACTGTGAATATTGCCTTTAAAACAGTACCTAAGTTATCAAGTCCAAAGAATCTGCATTTGCATTTCTGTCCTTCATGTGAGTATTTTGTAGACAGTATGTGTAAAAGCAATAGTAGATGAGGACGTAATGAGCTTTAGTTTTACCATGTGGCACTCCTAAGTGCTTTTCCCACTCTCCCTTTAGTATCAATGTTGTTATTTTGATGTCTTGTATGTCCTTGATGTCAGTTGTTCTGAATGCTGAATGGCTTCTTGAGCGTCCATTCATATAAGTTTTGATTTTCAGTTTCACTTTGCAGGGCTTTCTTAGTGGATCCCGTTTCTCCTCTGATGCCAACTGTGGTGACTTTTACAAATATTCTCTTCCTCCCTTTTCTTTGCTGCTCATCACTGTAAAAGGTGCTTTGCATGCCTTTCATAGGTTGGTACTCTTATTGTGTTCAGAGCTTTGTTAATTCCTCGGAATTGCTATAGGCTTTATTGAAGCAATACCAGATTATCTGTGGCTTTTGATTTATTCAAAGAGAGCTTTTGCCCTATGCTAATTTACCGTAGAGAAGGCCCAGGATGCTCGGGGCTTGAGGGGATCATTAATGTACTTGCGGCAGCTCATTGAGTAAAAGTGACTTTTGATAATAAAATCAAAGAAGCCCCATCGGGGCTGTGGAGCCATATTCTGAGGGAAAGATTGTCAGTGCAGTCAATCAAGCCTTTGTCACACAGCGGACTGCTGCGTTGCCCCGCTAACCCCACATCAGGCCACTCGTGGCCTAGGTAAACAGCTCAGGAAGCGAGCCGTGCTCCAGCCGAAACCAAGCCCCCTCCCTAATTTAAACAATATTGTGAATTATGCATTTGTCAAATAGCCTTGTCTAATCCTGAGATCAGATCAAAGGAGGATTAAGGATTTACAGGAATATCATTTGTTTAGAGTGCTTTTTTGTTCAAGACAGACAAATAAATAATGACTATTGCACCAGCTTTACAACTTTAGCAAATTGCATTCTTATATGTATATATTCTGAGACAGTTAATTGGTATTCTGACAAGAAGCCGGCACAACGTGTCAGAGAGCAGCAGAAGGTGCCCGAGAGGAGATAGACCCTCCTTATGGAGGGAGAGTCAGGTGAATGTGACTGATCGATTGGTTTGCATCCTGTCAATAGTGGACAATAGGTCAGAGGTAGGATGCATCAACCACCTAGGGGTAACAAGATCGAAAACATTGATAAAATTGCAATGGGCTTTTGACACTTCTGTTAAACCATCAGAAGTGAATGACAGCAGCGTATTTGCTGGGCCTGCACGAGATGGTGGACTATTGGAGGTTTCCACATTTTCACGTACCCAACGGCTGGGATTTGAACCCAATGTTGATGAAGGATTTACAGGGCAGATGGGGTGAATGTAGAATAAATCAGTTTGCTTCCAGGCTGAAATGTCAGATGGAACGGATGTTCAGTTGGAGACCTAATCTAGAAGCATTGGTGAAGGACACTTTCCTTTAGACATGGGGTCCAGACCTAAACTATGTATTTCTTCCATTCCAGATTACATTCCAACGGATTACAGCTCAAGGTTTCTGAGTCCATGGACTGATGGTTATTTTTTCTGGTATCCAAACGATACACATTCAGACTTCCACCCGTCCATCTTTTCCGGGATATTCTTTACAGTCATTTTAATGCATAATATAGTTTACAGAGTCACGTTGCTTAGTAATATCTAAGTTATTAGTCTTTGATGCTGTCAGATATGCAGCATTAGATACTACACTTATCTCGAATATTAGCATAAGGGGTGCTGTCCTGTGTTAGTTCTTTCTTCCGTTCTCATTTGTGAAGGTCAGTTCGCCCTTTCCCATTTGTAAATATCAATTCAGGCCCCAACTCTTATGTGGTCATTCGGTGTGTATGGGCAGGTGATGACGCCCATACATAGTTAGACAAATGACAACCAAATGTAATGAGGCTGTCTTCGATTGGCACAGACTTAACCACATCCTTTAGTCCTTGGGAGTTTGGATGGGAGCAGCTCCCTAAAAACCAATCCAAGCAAAACATAGCTCTCCACTTCTAATTAGGAAGGTCAGCGCTGTCCTTGTTTCCAACATGTTAGCTGTTGAAGGGTGTATCGAACACAATTATTTTCAGGCAGAGTTAAATATTGTTGGAAACAATGTACTTATTGTGACCTCACATAATAACAAACACAGCTCTCCTCCTCACCTCTCTTCTTCTTCCATGTGAGTGGCATTCCTAGGAACTGGTTTACATTTTGTGGCATCCTCACGATGAAATGTAAACCCTTAGAGGTTGAAGTGTTCGTGGCTGTCTTGCGACCATATTTTTTCCCAATGCAAATTCATCCCAGCCTGAGTCAGAGGTGGACCCTTCCCCAGCCAGCATGATGTTTCCTGGGCTGGAGTCAGACCCTTCCCCAGCCAAAGTGATGCCTACTCGGCTGGAGGCACCCCTTTTCCAAACAGTGGGATCTTTGGGGTTGGGGTGACCCTTGCTCAGCCACAGAAGTCTCCCAGCTTGTAGGAACACTCTCCCCCAGCCAGCGTGGTGTTTCCTTGGCTGCAGGTAGACCCTTCCCCAGCCAGAGCAGCATCTCCTAGGTTGGAGGCGCCCCTTTACCAGGCACAGCAGTGTCTCCCACCCTGCAGGCAAAATCTTCCCCAGCCAGTGTGGTGCTTCCTGGACTTAAGGCAGGCCCTTCTCCATGGACGGCATTTATGGGTCGCCAGGGGTAGAGGCTGAGACCCCTGACTTGCCCCTTATGACCCCTGGTACTGCCCTTGCAACCCCTGGCCTCAGAGGTGGCAAAATCAGTGACAGCAACACAAGGGCAGCTCGTCCTTAAGGATGTCAGTTAGGGCTCGCATTTCCTTGACTTCTGTCTTTTTTTTTACTGCACTAATAGTGAATAATATTATATTATTCACTATTACTGTATTAAAGAATGGATTGCAAGTAGCTAGAATATGACCCTTCCTGGCAGATAAGGTAAGTAAAAAATGCTATCAAATGTGTGTTGTGCGTGTGCTTACGGGTGAGAGTGTGTTTATGTGAGAGTGGTGTCTCTATGTGTGAATCTGTGTGTATGACGTTCATTCCCTTCTCCACACAAAGCGGTATCTTCCAGCCTGGAGTCGGCCATTGGATGACATCAAGGGGTGGCTGGTCTGAAAGGAGCATTACCTCCTCGTTAGTCTTCCTCGCCACATGATTGACAAAGTGAGCTTCAGCTCCACACCAGAACCCTCCAAAGCAAAAAAGTCAGCCTCCCATGCCTTCCCAATATGGCCGACCCATTACACCCATGACCGCAATAAGAGGCGGGCCGGCCCAACCCATCAGCCTGTGTTTTTAGTTCTGCGCACGTCTCTCCAGATGCGTCAGGTAAGTGGTGCCTGCGGTAGCAGGTACGTGGGTCTCAGATTGGAGGTCCTGCTCTGGCGGACCTTAGGATCTTGGGCTCTTTTTCCCCTCTTTCCCCCGGTGTTCTGGCCGGTTGGGCCCTGCTCCAGCGGGCCATGGGTTTACAGGAGGGGTGGCCGGGGTACGGATTGAGATGGAGGCTGGTGCTCTACCGTGCCTCCGCTCGTTGGAGCTCCCTGTAGGGCCTGTCCTTTGGTGGTACTCCCTCTGCTCTGTGCCCGGTTTATCGCCGCTCGCATGCCTTCCGTGGCGCTGCGGCGGCTGTACTTGTTTGTTTGTGCCTGCTCTTTGATCGCGCAGCCCTTCCGCCCCTCGAGGCGTTGCGGCGGGCGACGACATTGCTCACGCCGGAGGTTGGATTACTTCCATCTCTCGGCTTTCATATGCATTGCAACTCCTTGGGGTTGGTAGCTCGCCCAAACCATCGGAACTGGGGCAGTGACAGTGCATATTGCCGACACGTAGCGCGGTCTCTGTAGTATCTCTGGGAGATACATTCCCGCCCAGCCTAGGAAATGGTTAGTCGCTTCCGGGCCTCAATGTGATTGGGGAGGAGTTTGTGTAATTACTGCGGCCTGGCCCTTGCCTTTCACCTCTATTGACGTCCTGGCGGCCTCGGTGGGCCGCCTGCATTAGCGTGGTTCCGGCCCCCGGGGCCGGGTGCAAGAGGGCTTCGCGTTGGTATGATGTAATGTTTAGTCAGCGCGCCCTGCCCTGGTCGTTCGCTTATGTTGCCGGGGTGGGCACGCATCCTCCCGTGTTCCGCTGTAATTCCAGTCCCGTGGTTGCATGCACTCACCCATTCCTCGGTCCAGGGTCGTGCAGGTTGCAGGTGTCCCTGGAGTGGCACCAGTCCTCTCACTTTCCTGCGCGTAGGTAGTGGTTTGCGGTGTCTTGCACACATGCATGCGCGCTAGGTCCTTATCGTGCTACGGCACTGTCAACATGGTTTACGGCAGTGTGGGGGTGCTGGTTAGGTTTGACGCCTGCCTGGCCCGGTTCGGCTATTGGGTAATCTGTACTCTGGGGAATGTTGTTTCTTGGTGTAGGCCTGGGGCCGGGTCTGGTGGCTCGATGGTCCAATGCATCCCCTGCAGGGGCCTGGGTCTGCCCTCATGGTCGCTGGTTCTGATCCCGGGGATCCGCTCAGCCCTTCATCCTTCTGAGGTCGATGGGATATGTGCCATTGAGTTGGGTAACAATGAACGTCTGTTGTTCTGCGCCTAGGGCCTATCGGTTTACGTAAGCTTTGATGATGCACATGTTATGTTGTACCTGGTGGTTGGGGGTGCTGGCTCTTGCTCCTCCAGCTGTGTGTTCCTAACTCTTGGCTACTGTACCGTGCAAGTCATGTCACTACATTGGGCTTCTCTCTCTTTCTTTGCGCTGGGAGTGCGTTGTTGTGTTCCGTTGGGCTGATGGCTTGGTGGTCTATTGCGTCCACTACGGACGCCTGTGTTTGGCCTCTTGATCAATATGAGTCACTCTGGCCTAATGGTTAAGGTCTTAGACTCTTACTCTGAAGATTGGGGTTTAATCCCTGGTCTTTCCATGTCACTGTTTGCTCAGTCTAAAAGTGTAGGCAATGGTTTTCCTTCAGTACGGTTGGGAAATATTTTTGAATAAGGGAAAATATTCTACTTCCAGCGGGTCCACTCGACCTTTTCGTCCTTCTGGGGTCGTGATGAGCGGTGCCATTGTGTTGGGTGTCTGTGGACATCTGTTATTCGGCGCCGAGTTGCTCATGGGTGGACTTGCTCTTTACTGTAACTCTTTGTGGTTCTACGCGTTTTGTAGGGGTGCTTCTGTGTTTGCCTTTCATGTACATGCTGGTGGTGGTCCATGCTTCGACTGTTTGGGTGGTGCAGGGCCACGGCTTCGTTATTTGCTGTGCTGTCCCTGTCTCCGTCGTCCCTTCCGGGCTTTGGGCCTGCGGTCCTTGCATCTTGTGGACTCCTGTTCCCTTCTCCGTTGTGCGGGCTCTGTTCCGGTCCTTACCTTGTTGGACGTCCTCCGGGGGTTTCTGGGGGCTGTGGGCAACGGCGTGTCTGATGGGGGCGGGCTGCGGTTGGCTCCTGTCCGTCCATCTCTGGGCTGCATCGGTGGTCGCCTGGTCCTGATGGTCTCGCCCTGTCTTGTCCAGGGCCGCAGCTTTGCCGCTACCTCCTCCTTCTGCTCCCTGTCTCGGCAGGCGGCTCCTGCTCCCCCTTCCTGACGGCTTCCTGCTGTCACCGTGCTTCTCCTCGCCTCCTGGGGGTAGGGGCTTTGTTGTGGTCCTTTCTGTTGCCTCTCCTCTCTTCCTGGATGGCACGGTTCCTTGGATCCTGCCCTCTGCCTGGCCGCTCCGGTTGTCGGTTGTTGTGCTCCCCTGCTCCTGTCCATTGAGCTGTGGCTCTTCAGATGCTCTCTTGCCTTTGGGTGGTGCCTGCTTGGTCGGGCCGGGGCTTCAGCGCCCGCCTCTACTGGGGTGTGCGTTCTGACCTTTGGTTGCTGGGTCGCTTTTTCTCGCTAGTCCTTCTATGGCAGGTCCTGTTCATCGGGTTTCGTTTGGCCCCCCGGTTATTCCGTTTGGGGTTGTCTGCCTTGGTGGGGGCCTTCTTTGGGACGTGTTTTGGGTCTTGTTGCCTGGTGGTGTTTCCGTTGTCTGTCCTTAGCGGATCCTCCCCTTCCTGTTGGCCTCGGTGCCTCTGGCCTTTCCTTGGTTCCTTTCTGTTGCCCCGCTGACTCCCTTCCCGCCCTGTCTCCTGGTACGGCCGGTGTTCTTTCTGTTCTGGTGCCTCCTTCCCGAGTGTTGGTGGCGTTTGCCTTCCTGGGGGGCATGCTTGGGTTCCTGATCTGTACTGGGTCGGTGGGTCCCCCAAATGGCTGGTTTCCCGTCTGGCTTTTGTTTGCCGTTCCTTGGCTTCTCTGGGGTTTTCCCCTGCCTTGCTGGGGCTTCTTTGTTGCTTTCTGGGAGGTTTGTACACTGCCTCGTGCTCCGGGGTGTCTGTGGGGTTCGCCCCTGTTGACTTTTTGGCGCAATGGTGCTGTCCTTGCCTGGGTCGCTTTTGGCTCAGGCCATACCTCCCTGAATGCTCACGTTCTCTTCGGCTCTCGTGCAGTGATTTGTGGGTCGGGCCTCTTTAGTGCCTGGATGGGAGTTCTCCTGGGAGCGTCTGGACCTGTCTGCTTCCTTTAGGTCCCCGGTGTTGGCTCTTCGGCCTTCTCGTCCAGGCTCCCGGCTTTGCGTTTTCCTGGGCTCCATTTTCCAGGGGTTCTGAGCTTGTTTGGCCTGGCCTGGGCTTTTGTCCCGTTGGTGGTGCTCGCCTGGGTGCTGAGTATGGCCATTCCACCCTGGCAACACCTGTCCTCGTCTGTTCTCTGATGTTCAGCATGTTCGGGCCTGCTTGGTACCTGGATGGGAGACGGCCTGGGACTGCGAGGTGCTGTAGGCTTTCTCCATTGGCATCGGCTGCTGCTGTGGTTGTCTCGGGGCCTGTTGCTCATTGGTCCGTATTATGCCTCTGTGGGTGCGGGTTTTGTGTCCTGCCCCTGCTTTCTGGCTTTCCCTTGCTGGTTTTTGTTTCCGGCGGTGCTGTTAGGTGTCAGGGGGTGCTGGGTCTCCTGGTTCTCCTCTCCCTGGTGGGGCCCTGCGCTTCCGGTGTGGATTTGTGTCCTCGTCTTTTGTCCCTGTGTTAGAAGGTGGTTCTGACACTATGGGCCGCCCGGATTTTTCGCTTTTTGAGCACCTTATTGTGGAGCTTTTACTGTGGGGGAGCCTCATAAGTTGGGACTCACCCACAGTGAACTCAGGATGGAAGAGACATGCCAGGGAAAGTCAGTGTGTTTTACTGTGTTTTCACTTCCTTATTCCCCTATGGGAATGTGGAGCCAGGGGCTAGTTTCACTTTAATTAGGCCTACGGATTCCAGACACACACTTAAGTCCACTGTAGCAAATGTGAAAAGAAGTATTCTGCAGAGTCCAAAGTCATATTTGTACTGCTTTTGGGTCATCCAGAACTGTCATATTCCTCTGAGCCAGCCAGGACCAGACCCAGGCTGAGGGCTGACGTCAGCTGGATGGATTGATAACCTTTCTTCCACAAGCTAAGGCCTCCTCTCCACGAAAGGAAGATGGGAGGGGCTGCAGGCCAATCCATCAACTGCTGTCGCTGGGTGCCAGGCACCAGGCTACACCAAGGAGGGAAGGCAGCGTGGAAGGAGTTGGGTTTCAGAGGCCATGTGGCCAGAGACACTGGACGACGCCATTTTGAACAAACCCAGAGGCTGGACAAGAAGGAGGGAGCAGGGGCAGGAAAGTGATGTGTCGCTGTTTGATAGGACCAACAGGGACTTCCTGCCAGCCCCCTACTCAACTTTTAAAAAGTGCTTGCACAGGAAGAGAAGGTCTCTCTGGGGTGTGGTCGCCTGAGGTGGAAGGTGCTGGAGCCTGGCGCAATGCGCAGTTGGAAGGAGAGACCCCCTGACTGCCCCCAGGACCCTAACAGAACCAGAAGAAGAGCCCAGGACCGGTGCGCAGGAGCAGTGGCCTCTGCGCAGGGAGAAGAGGGGCCCAGAGCCAGGCGAACGGCTGGCGCAGGGAGCCAGTGAAGACAGTTCCCTGCAGAAGGCACCCCCTTGGAGACCCGGGGGAGGAAGGAGAGTGCGCCCAGTGGCTGGGGGGCACCACCAGGAGCAAGAGGACGTGAAAATGGAGAAGAATGGACCCCTGGGGGCTGAGATATGCCCCCCAGAAGGTACACGACCTTTGATGGGACCGACGATGAAGCACGTGGGGCTCCGCCGCCGGTCTGGCAACTGCCCCCGGGTTGGGTCAGGTCCCGGGGGCTGCCCCCCAAGGAAGAAAAGTTGAGGTGCGCCGTCGCGCACCCCGTGAAGGTACCCCCACGGGGTGCCAGGAGCCCACCCTGGCCCCCGCCGAAAAAGGAGGATGGGGAGCACCGGCGCGCTCCCCGGGAAGGTGACCGTAAGCCGGGGGCCAGGAGCCCACCCTGGCCCCAACCGATGCTGGGTGTGGGGAAGCGCCGTCGCGCCCCCCGAAGATGTTCGGGGGCCCGGGACCCCATCCCCGGGCCCCGAGGGTGGAGAAGGTGGGGGAAGTGTCGTAGCACTCCCCCCGAAGAACCGCTCCATGGAGGAGGCGGCGTGTCTGCCCGCTGGAGCGGGCAGACGAGAAGAGTCGTGCCGGCTCCCGTGGCAGCACGCGAGGGTGCTGGCCGGGCGGGGAGCCGGCGGGGGCAGCCGGGGATGGGCTCCCCAGGCTGCCCTCGATCGCGGAGGCAGGCGGGGGTCCCGGGTGGGACCTGGACCCCGAACCAGAAGATAAGGCGCGAGGGGCCCAGGTGGGACCGGCCCCAGAAAACAGAAGGAGCGGCCGGTGTGGGCTCCCCGAGTCGCCTCGCAGCACCTGGGGGTCCGGGTGGGACCGGGCCCCCCACCGAGGGGAGAAGAAGCGGCAAAGCCGCCAGCATCGCCAGCGCGGCTCTCCCCGGCACAGCGGGAGAGCCGCTCATCTAATATTCACGGAAAGGAGCTCTAAGCGCCCCATAATGCCTTGCAAGGCATGGGGAGAACATCGTTTTTGGCGCCTGGTGGCCTCCAGAGGAGGGGGGTCACCCTCATGAGTGAAAGACAGTGCATGGGGGCTGCAGGAGCACCTCAGCCTCCCCCAGCCTAACGGAGAACCATCCCCCCATAAGTTTCATGGGGCATCTGAAAGACTAACCCCTCAAGGGCGCAGCCAGCATCTATCACCTTCTGGGCTGGAACTTATGTTCTGCAGCTGAGGGTGTACTACGAAGGGCATACCCTGGAGGTGAAGTGGTGTAACTGCACCGAAATGCATTTACTAATAGTTATTTCTTTCAGAGGGACTGAAGTTCATTTGTTTAATGTGATGTGCTGGTGTAAGGTGATGTCATAAGCCAAGTGGGGTTATGTTGTCAGACAGTCCTGCTAGGGTGTCTGGCTGTATATGCGTAATCCTGTGATTTCATCTGTGATGCCTTTAGAGGCTGTAATTGCAATGCATTCAAATGATCAACTAAGGTAATGAGTACTGTCATTCTAAAGTGTGCGTAGACATGGATTCTTGCTGCTGCGCTTAGGTGAAGACCCCAGACTGCTAGCCCTTAAGATATAGAGGTGCATACTTTATGGTCAGTAGGAGATGCTCAGTCAGGGTCATGTGTCACCAAGGCAGGTTTACCCCTTTTTAATGCTGGTTGAGGTAATGGGGTGGGTCGCCACTGGAATGGTGCCAGTGCGCAGGGCCCTCGCTCCAGGTTATGTTCAACTAACTGCATTGGGGGCAAGTGGATGTGCATACATGGGAGTGGTGGTACTAGACCCCACCCCCCCTGCGGGAGGGGTGGAGATGTTATGCAATGTCACAAAGTAATTCCAACAGCTTATGTATATTTGTAAATTGGTGCATAGTATTGAGTGGTGTGTGTGTTTAATAAATGTACTCTTACTTTTATAAAGCGAAGTACAGACTGGACAATCAATTATTGAGTGTTATTTTTGTGCACCTGCAAATGGCGATTACTAGCCCACACCACCTCCCTTGAGTAAGCCTCAGACTGCTCTGCAACGCTACCCTCTGAGAGTCAGGCACTACAATTGGGTGTTTGGTTCCCAGTGAAGGACAAATGTAGTCATGGTATTTGTGCAGGCCTCACAGATGCTGCCTCGTTTTCCAACATTGGTGTCTAGCGGCGGGAAACATAGTATCCCATTCTGGTGTGCATTTATAGCATTTGATAAGTCCAGTTTTGCCACACATTACCTATGCAGCAATGAGCAAATGGAAGAGCGCAAGGCTCTGAGAAGGGTTCAAAGTTTTGGTTATGTGAACTGAAGGTATGGGAAGGAAAGCCCAGCGCCCATATGTGTCATGTGACGGTATTATGGTTTAAATGTAAACTGTATTGATATGACCGCGCTATGTTGATTAGCATGTGCTAGCGGGATGGTGCTTTCCAGGAAATGATTGCCTACAAATGTTCTAAGCCATATTGTACACCTTTGATCCCTAACACTACATACACTACACCTGCATGAGGAGGGTGTCTCCTCAAGAGATAGGGACAGCAACTGATACCTACATCACAGGTGGGGGTGTAGGGGTGGATTGACCTTCAAGGGGGGCAGGAGAAGCAGGGGACCTGGGAGGTTCCCGCGCTTTTTAAGGGTAGGGAGGGTTTCCACAGGAGGGGCCCCAGATATCCTTCCCCCACTGGAAGTTTCTTGCTAATGGCGCAGGCCAAAACCACTGGAAGGGTGGGGCAGGAGGTTTCTTTACCCCGGGTTGTAGCGCCCCAGGGGTTCCCATGGTGGGGGACCCCAAGAAACTTTTCCCACAGTGGGAGGAGGGTGTGGTAGAGTTGAGTGTCAGGCAGGTCCCCCAGGTTAACTGGTGGGGAGGTGAGCAACCCAGGGGTGGCCCCTGGTAGTGGGTGGCCCCCAAGGAGGGGAGTTCTTGAGTGATGGTGTGTAGTGGTAGCCCCTAGGTACCCTAGGTGAGCTAGGTAACTGACCCAGTGGAGATCTGAGTGGGGGCGATGTGCTCCCTAGTTTCCAGGGGAAGGGTTAGTGGTGGAACCTGAAGTGGTGGCTGGCGCGAGGCCTAGCCGGTAACCAGTCAGGTAGGTCCTGTGGGACTTGGACCCAAGGACCAAGAGCATGGGGGTGTTCCCCCAGCTGGAGGCAGGAGGTGGACTTCTGTCAGGTAGTACCACCCTGAACACAGGTGGGGCCTATCTTAAGTGAAGGGACCCTGTGTTTCGTGAAGGGGTGGTGCAGGCCTAGCCGGGATCTTTAGGGTCCCTGGCTGAGAGTGGTAGTACTACCCTGAAGGCAGGTGGGGCCTATCTTAAGTGAAGGGACCCTGCTCTTCATAAGGGGTGGTGCAGGCCATCCAGGGACCATGTAGGCCCCTGGGCGGTCTCCCAAGGCGCTGCAGGGAGACCGGGGAGAGCCATGAGAGGTGGGTCTGGGTCTAGCTAACTCGGGGCCCACAGACTCTCTAAGGGTACTCCGGGAGGAGAGCGCACCTCTCGGAGGGAAGGGTACATAGGCCCTGTTCTCGCAGCGGAGAACAAGGAAGGGGTCTAGGTTCCCGGGGTAGTTTCCGTGTGGAACTACTGACGGGGGAATGAGCTGTAGGATGTCTGTTGAGGCACCCTCAGTGTTCCTCCCTGGCACTGCCAGTGTGGTGGTGAGGCCGGTCTGAGGTCCTATCAGGGAGCCAGGCCAGTGGCCAAAGGGTGCTTTTCTGTGTGGAGAAGCACAAGTGGCTGTGCTTTCTTTAGGGAATCAGAAGTTAGGATATCACGCACACCGGTTTTGTCTCCAAATGTAGATAAATCTTAAACAGGTAATGGCGTGCTGCGAGAGGAGCGACCCCTAAACCAAGGTCGGTGAATAACAATAATGGTTGCACTGTCCCATCCTGGGTAGTGTCCCTCTGTACGCACAGCGCTAAAGGGTAACGAAGTTACCAAATATAATGGCAATGGTAATTGAATCAAAGTTCGTTTATTCACGATATAATGCTCTTTGTACTGTGTTTAGAATTTCACATGTTATATCAATAACGGTACCAACGGAAATCCTCAATGCATTTCGGGTTGGAACCCTTCGTCAGGAGGAATCCTATAATAGAAATAGGAGACAATGTAGCATATCCCATCAGGGATTCCATAAATCAATAATAAACAATCAATAATAAGAACGAAAGATACCAGAGTCTCTAAAGTAAAACAATGTACATCTAGAAATGTAACATATCCCATCAGGGATTACCAAAAACGAAAGATATACGAATCTCTAAAGTGAAAACAGTGTGCGACTGAAAGTAAGGAGCTTAGTTGTGAAGTATCACAAAGAGAGTTTAAAAATTAGACCCAAATAACCCGCTGTGCTCAGTTTAACGTGTGTAAACGCCAGAAAGTGCGCCGAAATATACATGGTGGCAATAAAATAAAGAGTGGAATAGACCCAAGTTCCAAAACCGGATAAGAAAATTAGTTAGGGAAGTTACCTCGGTTCACGCGTTAGACGGGCATCTTCAAAATGCTCCGATACGGAAGAGTGTTGCTGTGCGTGTAGCCGTGTTATGTACGGAAAGCAAGTTGTGAACAGAAAGAGAGGACTGGGAGTATGGCGGCCATCTTAGAAAAGGAAAATGCTCTTAGAAGGAATTTGACGATGTCAAACCGTGACTGTGACAGGAATTGATAGAAAAAATGAGTGTGTATTTGGAAGTGGTACAAAATTCCGGGGTGAGATGAGATGGTAATAATGTGGATAATAGAGGAATATAGGTTCAAAGTATGGGTTCAAAATACAGTGTGTTAATTTGAAAGAAGTTATGTCGAGAACAATAAAGTTGAAGGAAATCAGAAAAAAAATCAGAAAAAAATCAACAAAAGGTCCAGGAATGATTGAAACGTAGCTGCTGACACCGTAAGTTAAGATTAAAGTGAGAAGAGACTAACACATAAATTAAAAAGGAGTAGGCTGAAAGTGAATAAACAAATCGAAATAAACAAATGAAATAAGAATAAAATTAAATGAAATGAAAGTAAATGTCATTCAAATAAAATTAAGTGTCATTCAACTGAAATTAAGACAGGGCATAGAAGGTTTAGACATATACACATTAACGCAGGCATCTATACAAGGTCAAATAAAGCAACTGAGTTCGATGCGGTCATTCAGTCCAAAGGGTACCATGGAGTTCATTTTGTATATCCAAGATGTTTCTCTTTGGATCAAAAATTTTTTGTTGTCACATCCTTCTTTTAATGGAACAGTCTCGCACACTAGAAAGCGCAATTGGCTGACGTTATGTTTATGTTCATTAAAGTGTGCAGCTACAGTGGATTTAGGGTTGTTATTGCGAATGTTACTCTTGTGTTCATTCAGTCGGGTTTTCATTTTTCTTTCAGTTTTGCCGATGTACGGCAAGCCGCATGGACACTTCAACATGTAGACAACATTTTTAGAATCGCAAGTCGCTGAAACAAAAAGTTTGATGTTGTGGCCTTTGGTTGGATGCTGTATACTATTGCCTGCGATGATGTTGTTACAGTTTCCACAATTGTGGCAAGGTATGGTGCCCTTATATTTAGAAAAAACCTGTGGGGAGCATGTTGGTTTTAGTAACTCCATGAAGTTTTTACTCCTTTCGTAGGCAAACAATGGTTGATCCGAAAAGATCTGGTTGAAGTCAGACTCCATTTGTAGTAGAGGCCAGTGCCTGAGAACAGATTTCCTAATGTTGAAACTTTCTGTTGAAAATTTCGTGACCATAACTATTCTCGAGGACGATTTTGAAGATGTTGATTGTTTTTCCAACAATGTTCTCCTTTGTTTGTTTAGCGATTTATCAATAGCTTTTTCAAAAATTTGTGATGGATAGCCTCGCTCTACAAAGTGTCGTTCCATGTCCAAAGTTTGTTGGGTGAGTTGTTGAGGTTCAGACGTGATTCGTTTTATCCTGAGAATTTGTGAGTATGGTAGGTGGCGTTTGAGTGAAGGCTGGTGAAAGCTGAGATAGTGTAACAAGTTATTTCTGTCCGTGTCCTTCCTGTAAAGTGTTGTTTGGATATGTTGATCAATGATGTAGATGGAAACGTCCAGAAAATGTATATGTGTATCGCTGATGTGAAAGGTGAACTTCAACCTGTCGTTGATGGTATTGAGATTTATAATAGCTTCGGTCAATATGGTCTTGGGACCTCTCCAAATTAAAAAAATGTCATCAATTTAGCGGACAAACAGTAACAAATGACTCTCCCAAGGTGTGGTGTGAAGTATGTGATCCAACTCAAACTTGTGCATGAACAGGTTGGCGTAGCAAGGGGCTGCACAATTACCCATAGATGTTCCATTCAATTGGAGAAAAAACTGGTTGTTGTGACAAAAGTAACTGTGATACAGTGTAAAATGTAATAGCTCCATTAGAAAAACCTGTAAATCATACGGTGTCTGTGATTGTAACAGAAAATGTTCCGTAGCCTCTAACCCCAAATCATGGGGGATTGAAGTGTAAAGGGAAGTAACGTCTATCGTACAAAAGTACATGTCAGTTTCCCATGGGGTGTTGAAGTTGAGAAGAATGTTCAAAAAATCTGTGGTGTCTTTAACGAAGGTAGACATGGACTGCACTAGAGGTTGAAGGTGCCTGTCCAGGTATTTACCAACGGGTTCATGAAGCGAGCCTCTAGTTGAAACGATAGGCCGCATGGGAGGATCCAACAGATTTTTGTGTATCTTGGGTAACATCCGTAGAGATGGGCTTCTAGGGAATTTAGAAATTAAGAATTTCCTTTCTATATCTCCAATGGTACCCGATAGGACCGCTTTATCCACAAGGTTCTGCAATGTTTTCAGAATGTCCATTGTAGGATTGTGATCAAGTTTAGAGTAGGTGTTGAAGTCTAGCACGTGTTCATCAAGTTTTCGAGTGTAGTGTATGGTATCCATAGCAACAAGTGCGCCTCCTTTGTCAGCATTAAGGAAGATAATGTTGGGGTTGTCAGCCAGTTGTTTGAGCAAAGATTTGTCCTTGGATGTGAAGTTCGGATGTCTGGGTTTGCGATGTTTAAATACAGACTGGAGATCATGCTTAACCAAATGCATTGAGGATTTCCGTTGGTACCGTTATTGATATAACATGTGAAATTCTAAACACAGTACAAAGAGCTCTTTCTTTAGGGAAGACAGTCATCCCAAAAGGGTGGTGGCAGCAGAACGACCTCAGCGGCAGGCTGAGGGTGAGGGTCTAGAGAGGTTGCATCTTTGGGGTGCAAGGACCAAACAGAGAGAGGGTACTGGTTGGAACAAACTCTGGAAGGGAGACCAGCTAGTGACCCAGGGGATGGGATTTAGACCCATCCCAGAAGACCGCATCAGTGCTGAGGCACTGGACCCTTGTCCAGAGAAGTGGTAGGCATAGTGTTGCATGCCCAAGGGCGAAGGTGAGCCTAGTTAGGCTGAGTCCATGTAGACCATGAGTGACCTAGAGGTATCTAACCTAGAGCCCGGAGGGTTCTTAGGGTAGTCTGGGATCCCTGTCATGGGTGGAGATTTCATGGATGGGAGGAGTAGGTGGTCTAAGCGGATAACTGGTCAGTAAGTGGGGTTTGGTCAGAACCCCTTATAACTAGTTATCGCTGACTACGGGAAGTGTACCCATGTAGAGTGGCTACTTCTTCCCTGTAGGAATCAGCTGGGCGCGGCGTGTGTTAGAAGGTGGTTCTGACACTATGGGCCGCCCGGATTTTTCGCTTTTTGAGCACCTTATTGTGGAGCTTTTACTGTGGGGGAGCCTCATAAGTTGGGACTCACCCACAGTGAACTCAGGATGGAAGAGACATGCCAGGCAAAGTCAGTGAGTTTTACTGTGTTTTCACTTCCTTATTCCCCTATGGGAATGTGGAGCCAGGGGCTAGTTTCACTTTAATTAGGCCTACGGATTCCAGACACACACTTAAGTCCACTGTAGCAAATGTGAAAAGAAGTATTCTGCAGAGTCCAAAGTCATATTTGTACTGCTTTTGGGTCATCCAGAACTGTCATATTCCTCTGAGCCAGCCAGGACCAGACCCAGGCTGAGGGCTGACCTCAGCTGGATGGATTGATAACCTTTCTTCCACAAGCTAGGGCCTCCTCTCCACGAAAGGAAGATGGGAGGGGCTGCAGGCCAATCCATCAACTGCTGTCGCTGGGTGCCAGGCACCAGGCTGCACCAAGGAGGGAAGGCAGCGTGGAAGGAGTTGGGTTTCAGAGGCCATGTGGCCAGAGACACTGGACGACACCATTTTGAACAAACCCAGAGGCTGGACAAGAAGGAGGGAGCAGGGGCAGGAAAGTGATGTGTCGCTGTTTGATAGGACCAACAGGGACTTCCTGCCAGCCCCCTACTCAACTTTTAAAAAGTGCTTGCACAGGAAGAGAAGGTCGGCCTGGGGTGTGGTATGCTGAGGTGGAAGGTGCTGGAGCCTGGCGCAATGGGCAGTTGGAAGGAGAGGCCCCCTGACTGCCCCCAGGACCCTAACAGCACCAGAAGAAGAGCCCAGGACCGGTGCGCAGGAGCAGTGGCCTCTGCGCAGGGAGAAGAGGGGCCCAGAGCCAGGCGAACGGCTGGCGCAGGGAGCCAGTGAAGACCGTTCCCTGCAGAAGGCACCCCCTTGGAGACCTGGGGGAGGAAGGAGAGTGCGCCCAGTGGCTGGGGAGCGCCACCAGGAGCAAGAGGATGCGAAAATGGAGAAGATCGGACCCCTGGGGGCTGAGATATGCCCCCCCAGAAGGTACACGACCTTTGATGGGACCGACGACGAAGCACGTGGGGCTCCGCCGCCGGTCTGGCAACTGCCCCCAGGGTGGGTCAGGTCCCGGGGGCTGCCCCCCAAGGAAGAAAAGTCGAGGTGCGCCGTCGCGCACCCCGTGAAGGTACCCCCGCGGGGTGCCAGGAGCCCACCCTGGCCCCCGCCAAAAATGGAGGATGGGGAGCGCCGGCGCGCTCCCCGGGAAGGTGAGCGTAAGCCGGGGTCCAGGAGCCCACCCTGGCCCCAACCGATGCTGGGTGTGGGGAAGCGCCGTTGCGCCCTCTGAAGATGTTCGGGGGCCCGGGACCCCATCCCCGGGCCCCGAGGGTGGAGAAGGTGGGGGAAGTGCCGTAGCACTCCCCCTGAAGAACTGCTCCATGGAGGAGGCGGCGTGTCTGCCCGCTGGAGCGGGCAGACGAGAAGAGTCGTGCCGGCTCCCGCGGCAGCACGCGATGGTGCTGGCCGGGCGGGGAGCCGGCGGGGGCAGCCGGGGGTGGGCTCCCCAGGCTGCCCTCGATCGCGGAGGCAGGCGGGGGTCCCCACCCGGGACCCCGAACCAGAAGATAAGGCGCGAGGGGCCCGGCCCCAGAAAACAGAAGGAGCGGCCGGGGGTGGGCTCCCCGAGTCGCCTCGCAGCACCTGGGGGTCCGGGTGGGACCGGGCCCCCCACCGAGGGGAGAAGAAGCGGCGAAGCCGCCAGCATCGCCAGCGCGGCTCTCCCCGGCACAGCGGGAGAGCCGCTCATCTAATATTCATGGAAAGGAGCTCTAAGCGCCCCATAATGCCTTGCAAGGCATGGGGAGAACATCGTTTTTGGCGCCTGGTGGCCTCCAGAGGAGGGGGGTCACCCTCATGAGTGAAAGACAGTGCATGGGGGCTGCAGGAGCACCTCAGCCTCCCCCAGCCTAACGGAGAACCGTCCCCCCATAAGTTTCATGGGGCATCTGAAAGAATAACCCCTCAAGGGCGCAGCCAGCATCTATCACCTTCTGGGCTGGAACTTATGTTCTGCAGCTGAGGGTGTACTACGAAGGGCATCCCCTGGAGGTGAAGTGGTTTAACTGCACCGAAATGCATTTACTAATAGTTATTTCTTTCGAAGGGACTGAAGTTCATTTGTTTAACGTGATGTGCTGGTGTAAGGTGATGTCATAAGCCAAGTGGGGTTATGTTGTGAGACAGTCCTGCTAGGGTGTCTGGCTGTATATGCGTAATCCTGTGATTTCATCTGTGATGCCTTTAGAGGCTGTAATTGCAATGCATTCAAATGATCAACTAAGGTAATGAGTACTGTCATTCTAAAGTGTGCGTAGACATGGATTCTTGCTGCTGCGCTTGGTTGAAGACCCCAGACTGCTAGCCCTTAAGATATAGAGGTGCATACTTTATGGTCAGTAGGAGATGCTCAGTCAGGGTCATGTGTCACCAAGGCAGGTTTACCCCTTTTTAATGCTGGTTGAGGTAATGGGGTGGGTCGCCACTGGGATGGTGCCAGTGCACAGGGCCCTCGCTCCAGGTTATGTTCAACTAACTGCATTGGGGGCAAGTGGATGTGCATACATGGGAGTGGTGGTACTAGACCCCACCCCCCTGCGGGAGGGGTGGAGATGTTATGCAATGTCACAAAGTAATTCCAACAGCTGATGTATATTTGTAAATTGGTGCATAGTATTGAGTGGTGTGTGTGTTTAATAAATGTACTCTTACTTTTATAAAGCAAAGTACAGACTGGACAATCAATTATTGAGTGTTATTTTTGTGCACCTGCAAATGGCGATTACTAGCCCATACCACCTCCCTTGAGTAAGCCTCAGACTGCTCTGCAACGCTACCCTCTGAGAGTCAGGCGCTACAATTGGGTGTTTGGTTCCCAGTGAAGGACAAATGTAGTCATGTTATTTGTGCAGGCCTCACAGATGCTGCCTCGTTTTCCAACACCCTGGTTTTGGGGTCCCGGGGCCTGTTGGCTCGGATGGCTCCCTGGGAGTCTTGGCATGGCTCGGGCTCATTTCATCCTGCCCTTCTGTCCTCCTCGCCTTTGGTGGGTTTCTGCCTGTGGCTTTTTCTCCCTGTGCGCTCCTGTTCCTGTCGGTCCTTCTTTGTTGAGCTGGGCAGGGCCTGGTTGTTGGCTGGCTGGCTGTATGCTCGCTTCGGGGGCTCGCTTCCTTCTTCTGCTACATTCCTGGGACGGGTTGCTTGGTCCCTGTGTGGGGTGGTCTCGGGCAGCCACGCTGCATTTCCCTTCCTGCCGTACGTGGGCGACCCTTTGGGCTTTTCGCTGTTGGCCGGTTGGGTTTCCTTGGTGGCCGAGTCACTTCGGTGTCACTTCTGGCACCTTCCTGGGTCCATTTGGCCTTGTGCCTGCCTGGGTTCTCTCCTTGGTGTCGCGATCCCTTCCGGGAGGTCCTTTGTGTGACTGGGGTCTGTGTCCCACCTGTTTCTCTTCTTGCGGGTGTGGTTGTGGTGACCCTCGTTATTTTGGTTGTTCGGTCGGTGTGCTGGTTTCCTTTGCAACCCTTACCGTTCTCGCGGCTCTTCCCGGTCTGTTTGATTGCATCTGGTTCCGCTGCCACATTCCTCTGGTGGTTTCGGCTCTCTCGCGGGTGGTGCTCAACCTTGCGGTGTTGCTGTGTTTGTCGGACTGCGTCTCTCTTTCTGCTGTGGCCTTTTTTTTTGTGGGATCGCTGTGGTGTGGATGCTCTCTGTCCATTCAGTTCCTCTCTCTGGGTTTTTGCTCCGTTGGGCAGTCTTGGTGTGTTTGGACCGGCTTGCTGTTTTCTGTTCTGGGCCCTGTTTGCTGTTGCTTTTGGCTCCGTGCGGTCTGGTTCCGTGCCTTTTCTGTCCTCCTTCGGCTTTGCTTGGGGCGGATTTTCTGGCAGCACTTCGTGTCTTTGGGGTCCTGGTGTTCGGCCTTCCCGGTGTCGTTCTGTCCCGGGCTGGTTCTTCCTGCTCGTGGTTGCCTCTCTTGGTGGTCCTTCCACTCTTTGGATCTGTTGGGTTTGCCCTTTTTCGTGGGCGTCCCTTTCTTGTCTGTTGGTTTCCTGTGAGTTTCCGCTTGGCTTTGGTATATGCTCACTTTGTTAATCATGTGGCGAGGAAGACTAACGAGGAGGTAATGCCTCGATTACTTACCGGTAATCTTCATTACTCCGAGTATAGTCTTCCTTGCCACATGAGTCCCCATCCCTCCCTCCCTGTCTGGCTATCGGCTTCATGTTTGTGCTTGGTAGATTCAGGCTGATGGGTTCGGCCGGCCCGCCTCTTATAGAGGTCATGGGTGTATGGAGGTCATGGGTGTAGTGGGTTGGCCATATTGGGAAGGGATGGGGGGCATGGGAGGCTGACTTTTTTGCTTTGGAGGGTTCTGGTGTGGATCTGAAGCTCACTTTGTTAATCATGTGGCGAGGAAGACTATACTCGGAGTAATGAAGATTACCGGTAAGTAATCGGGCATTATCCACCATAGTATACAAGCAAGTTTGACTTCACTCTGTCCGGAGATGTGACTGGTGAGCTACAGACAGGACTACTGCCTGCTTTAGGCTTATTATTCAGCCGTGAGAGTTCCCCCTGTAAAGAACAGAAACTAGAGCGTGTTGAACAGTTTATTACTGAGGGCGAGGACAGTCATTTGCAAGACAAACCATACTAGTGTACAATTATTGTCTACTGCCTGCTCCTGCTGAAGCGTCGACGTCCGGCTTTTATGATCCCCCCCACACCACGTTCCCGCCTAACAGTGATGCGTAACTCTGTGAAGAAATAATTGGACATTTCTCACACGGCCCTCATGAAATTCAAAGTTTAACAACCTCTTGGGAGCCCGCATTAACTTTTTTTCTGGTTTAAAAGACAGGATCAGGTTTGCACTTTTCCATGTCACACAGACCACGGGGCTAATCGCTGAAGGAATATTAATGTGCTCTTTCAGAGCAAAAATATAATTAAGGTAATAGGACACACCGGTTAATTAAGCAAGGGTTCACTTCAGTGGCTGCTTCCGAGTGCAGTCCGCTGTTCTCTGTGCCCTACTTAAAATTCCATAGATCAGAGCGGACGGAAGCTTCATCTTTTATGCATGGGCGCGCGATGCTTTCTATGATAAAGGTTATCTCCCCTGTCTCACCTACAGTAAATGTGCGGGGTGACATTCATCTAAGCAGCGTTAAGCCCAGCTCACTCTTCAAGACTGTTTCATCTCTCAGCAGCTCAAATGTGAAACCTGCACATATGTAGGCCCGAATTTACCAACTTTTGCCTCGGTCACTAGCACGACACAATATATATTAAGTGACGGCCTAAAAGGCTTGCAGATCTGTACTTACTAAACAGCATTGCATTACGTGAGGGTCTGCGTGATCTTTAGCACACAAGGGCCGTGGTGTGTTGCTTGAACGCAGGCCGCCGAGTTATCTGCTGGAGCAAAATATTTCATTTGCACCAGAATTTGCATTTTTAAAAAGATATTGGGGCATGTCATCAAGGAGGCGATAAAAAATTATTGCCGCTTTTGCGTCCGTTTTCGGACAAAAAGCGGCGATAATTTTATCGCCTAATCAGCAAGGTCACGCTATCACGTGAATCCTTGCATTAGCGCCTGTTTTCTTTTAAGTTCGAAAGATCTTTATTAAATAAATAAAGGTGTCAATACATAAGAAAAAAACAAAACATAACAACAATATAGCAGGGAAAATAAACACTTCTATGGAAATAAACATGAAATTGAGCGATAACAATAATTGAGGCTATAGAGCAAAAAGCAGTACTGGAAATAAAAGCAATAAACTGGATTTTAGAGAATGCAAAGGAACAAAAAAAAGGTCAATCAGGGAGGCTTGGAAACCTCCTGCTGAGAGGGAGGCAAATGAGATGAGCGCTTAGCACAAGCATTAAGGTACAAAGTCACAGGTTGCCAAAGATCATTTCGCTTTTTAGCCAAACTAAGAGGGTGAATAAAAACAGTATCCAACCTGTGATTATGGCATACATTATACCACCATGCTTTAAAAGAGATATTGGCAAAGTTTTTCCAATTTACAGTGATTTGCTGGAATGCAACAGCAAGCAACAAGTCAACAATCTGTACTTTAAAATCAACATCTGCCCAGCAAGAAGAGAGGCTCCCTAAAAAAACATTAACAAGGGAGGAGGGAAATGTAGTGTGGAAGATGGCATTGATCTGAGCCCATACTTGTTTCCAAAAATTGTTCACAGGAGTACACAAAAAAAGCATGTGAAAGAGAGTGGCCTTGGGTGTCGAGCAGGACCAACAGTGGTCAGGGGTTAAGGGAAATCTCTTATTCAACATATGGGGTGAAAAAAGAAGTCTATTATAAATAAAAAAGAGGGTTTGCGTAAGGGATGCAGCCCTGGAGTATTTGCGAAGCTTGGTCCACACTTTATCCCAAAGAGAGGTGGGCCAAGAGACACCAAAATCAGACTCCCATTGTTCCTCTACCGTGGATTTTGGCCTGGGGGTGAGAGTCTTGTGAAATGAGTGGTAAATGAAGGAACCAGTATTGTGGGTGCGAAGCAAGGAGTGAAGGCGCAGAGTAGGATTGGGAGGATCGGGTTGGACAGGAGATTTAGAAAGTTGGGTATAGGTGGACATAACTGCACTCTTGAGCGCGAGGTACTTACGGGCAAAGGAGATGGGGAGATTGAAAGTATGGGAAAGAACTGGGAAAGATAAGAAATCAGATCCAGAAAAGAGGTGTGATACCCAAATCAATCCTTTTTGTCTCCAAGATTTCCAATAGAAGGGTTTGTGATTAATGAGGAGGCTATTGTTATACCAAATCGGGGTGTTAAGAAAATCGGCTACAGAAGAGGGAGGGCTCGGGGAAGTAAGGAGAAGAAGTTTGGTGGTAAATTTGTGGATGGGAGTGGCGGTGAGCTGGGGTTTACGAGAAAATTAAAGATATTCAGCGAAAGTAAAGGGGGACAGAGAAAGACGCTCAACAGCAAGCCATAAAGGGGAAGACTCAACAGAATCTCGTAACCAAAGGGAAGCTTGTCGTAGAAGGAAAGCTTTGTGATAGGTGGGAAAATCTGGAAAATTGACCCCACCCTCTGATTTGAGGAGTCGTAATCTGTACAGGGACATACATGCTTTTTTGCCGGACCAGAGGAAGGAAGAAAGAATAGTGTTGATTTTCCTAAAAAATTTAGCTGGAATAGGGATTGGGATATTGGAAATAGTGTATAGAACTATTGGGGAAAGCATCATTTTAATCGTGTCAAGGCGACCCCACAAGGAAAGATAAAGCGGGTGCCACCGGGAAGTAAGGTCAGACAATCTCTGGATGCATTTGCTAAGACATAACGAAACAGTGTCTGAAAGGGAGGGGGCAATATGTAATCCAAGGTATTTAATGTGTGAGGTACACCAAGTGAAGTTGGACATGGCAAAATCGGGTTTGAAAGCAAATTTTGTAAGAGGTAAAATTTCACATTTGTCGTTATTCAACTTATAACCGGAAATTTGGGAGTATTCATGGACTTCAGCTAGAAATGCAGGAATGGAGATGGCAGGGTTAGAGATAAAGAGGAGGATGTCATCGGCGTAGGCAGCAAGCTTAATATTCGTTTGAGAAAATTGAAAACCGTGCAAATTAGGATTTTGACGGAGTTTTGAGAGGAAGGGTTCTAAGGCCAGATTGAATAGAAAAGGAGAGAGGGGACAGCCCTGGCGAACTCCTCTACCTAGGGTGAAGAAAGAAGAGACCAGGCCATTAGCACAAACCGCCGCTCTGGGGTTGGAATAAAGGAAAGAGACCAGGGAAATAAAATTGGGACCAAACCCAAACCATCTGAGGGCGGAAAAAAGAAAAGTCCATTCTACTCTGTCAAACGCTTTTTCTGCGTCCAGAGCAATTGCTGCTAACGAATCTTGAAATCGGGAGGACTTGGACAGGACATTGAACAAAAGTCTAGTATTATCTGTGATGAAACAACCCTTAACAAATCCAGATTGTTCTGGGCCTAATAATTCGGGAAGAAAGGGGTCTAGTCTTATAGCAAGGGACTTAGCGTATATCTTATAATCAATATTAACTAAAGAAATTGGTCTGTAATTTTTACAATACTGGATATCTTTCCCTTCTTTGTGTATTATGCATATGTGGGCGTCTGAAAAAGTGCCAGAGGAGGAACCACTAAGGAAAAAAGAATCAATAAGAGAATGTAATCTGGGTAATAATACTTTAGAAAATTGCAAATAAAATTCAACTGTAAAACCGTCCGGACCCGGGGCTTTATCCTTCTTAAGTGACTGAAGTGCAATTTGTATTTCAGAACTGGAGATAGGCAATTCAAGAGTGGATAGGTCTACAGGGAAATTGGGGGGAGTCTGAATGCTGGAGAAGAAGGTAGCGAGGGATTGGGGAGTAGGGTGGGTTTCAGAAGAATAAAGCTTGGCATAAAAGCGGGAAAATTCTTCTAAAATGTCAGCATCCGCGTACCTTAGAACAGAATTATCATCAAAAACGGATTCAATATTCAGTTTATGTTGCTTAACTTTTAAATAATTGGCTAAAACCTTCCCCGCTCTGTTCTTACCCCCATAAAATTTTGAGCTAGATTTCAACAGGTATAACGAAGCATCTTCAGTGGATTGTTTGTTAAATTGCACCTTAGCTTCAACAAGATTAGTCAAACTTTCCTGCGAGTGGGAGGTATAAAAAGCGTGCTCCAATTGTTTGATCGTAAGGAGGAGATCGCAGGTACGCTTGCGAGCAGTTTTACGCTTTTTAGCCACAAAATCAATGATGAAACCTCTAGCTGCAGCTTTATAAGCGTCCCAAATAACATGCTTGGGCAAATTGGGCGTGTCATTGATGGCAAAAAATTCTGTGGTAAAATCAACAAAGGAGGTTGTGAAAATGGGATCAAGAAGGAGAGCGTTATTAAAGCGCCATCGCTTCGGCCCAGTGGACTTGGGTAAGACATCAATGTTGGCCAAAACAGGGGCATGATCAGAAAATAGGATGGGACCAATATCAGCGTGGGTGAGGGACTGAGATATATGATGGGATAGAAAAATGTAATCAATACGGGACTGTGATTGGTGAGAAGGGGAGTAAAAGGTAAATTCTTTAGTGGTAGGATTGCACAGCCGCCAGGCATCAACGAGTTTGTGCTGGGATACTGCCTGAACAAACAATTTGTGAGACTTATTAGGGACATAGGAGGCTCTGGAATGTCGATCTAAAAAGGGGTCATGAGGTAAGTTGCAATCTCCTGCCATAATGAAATTATCATCAACGTATTCGGAAATACGAGAAGCCATTGTGCGCCAAAAAGCGGGGTCACCACCAGTAGGTGCATAAATGTTGAAAAGGGAAATGGGAATACCCTTCGAGGAAAGTTTGACATACAACCATCTACCTTCGGGATCTGACTCGGAAGACAAGAGAGAATGTGGGAGAGATTTACGAACAAGCACAGCCACACCATTCCTTTTACCATCCCCAGGAGCAGAGAAAACATCACCAACCCAACCTCTCTTAAGCTTAGCAGCTTCCACATCAGATAAATGCGTTTCTTGCAAAAAGGCAATGTCTACATTCAACTTGGCTAAATGAGAAAGAATTTTTTGCCTCTTGATGGGAGAGTGAAGACCTTTAACGTTCCAGGATAAAATGCGTACTGACATTAAAGATTATTAAAAGAGTAGTGCAAAGAGGGAATGGAACATTGAGAAAAAGCCTTGTGAAAGATAAAAAACGTGGAAGAAAGAAAGAAAGAAAAAGAGAAGAGAAAAAATAGAATGGACGGGAACAAAAAAGTAAGAGAAGATTAATAGATACCATAAAGATAGGGGAAAGCCAAGGTGTTACTAGGAACAGTGAGACGACGAAATAAGGTCCGGAAATAATATGAGTAAAGGTCCAGTGGGAGAGAAAAAAGAACATGCACAAAAAGACCAATAAAGAAACAGGATGAGAGAGGAAACGGCCAAAGGGGGAAAAAAGTAGATATAAGTCAAAGAGGAAGTGAGGTAACAAGGGAGCAGAGTGTATAATGAGAAAGAAGCATGACCGAGGAAGCCAGTGGAAGATGAGGAGAAAAGAGTAAAGTAAGAGAGAAGTGGAAAGAGGTCGTAAAAAAGATATTGACACCAATAAACCTACAAAGACAAACATTCCCAAAAAGGTAAAAGGAATACTTACAAAGGATAAATCAGGGGAAATACAGTCAGGAACAGGAACAAAACAAGACGGACGCGGAGATGAGGGGAGGGAGGTAGAGCCAACTGAAGAAGGCAAGACACTCGGGGTCGGTGGGACGTCCGAGCGGAGGAACAGGGCGGAACGCGGGACAATAAGCTATGGAGGAAGAAAGATAACAAAGTTAGGCGAGAACAAAACTACAAAAACACAAAATAGTCAATGAACAGAATGGAACAAGAAACTGTAACGCGAACAACAATTAAATCAATAAACAGCAAGAAGTCATCAGGAAAATTTATGTGCTTGAGAACATTTGAGTTGAAAAAAAATCAACAGGCGAACACATCTGGGATGTTGTGATACAACTTCAGAGAAAGTCACGGTGGGTGAGAGGAGGAGGGTTCAGAGAGCTCCATATTGGTCTGGCCGCAAGAGTTCAGGAAACTCCGGAGTCGTGTAGGTTCTTCATATGTCGTAGTTTTATTATTATAGGTGACTTTGAATAAGCAGGGATGAAAGAGACCGTATCTGGCACCAATGGAGTGAAGGTCAGGTCTCATGTCCAAGAAGGCCTTACGGCGAGTTGCAGTGGCTCTGGCATAATCTTGCGCAAAAAATAAGGTGGAGCCCGACCATGTGAGACGAGGAAGGGCTCTAGCTGCGGAGAGAACTTTCAGTAGATCTGTGTATTCCAGGAAATACATTATTACACCTCTGGGCTTTGCTTGCGCAGATGGAGAAGAAGGAACTCGTCCGAGCCTGTGGGCACGCTGGATGTTTAGTGTGGTGTCCTCTGGCAAGTGCAAAAGCTTGGGGAGAAAGGACTTGAAAAAATTGATAGAGTCATTCCCTTCGCAACCTTCCACCAGGCCGTAGAGGCGAAGATTGTTGCGTCTGTTTCGGTTTTCCAAGTCCTCCACCTGCTTCTGGAGAGAGGAGACTTGCGCATGAAGATGGGTAACCTTGGCAGCAGAGTCTTGAAGGGAGGATACATCACGTTCCACTGACGACACCCTTTCATCCATCATAGACCAATTGTCAGTAAGGGCCTGCAGTTTGGCGTTGGTTTCCTCCATAAAGGGACGCAAGGCCCATATCTCATCAAGAAGTAACTCCATCGAGATAGTAGAAGAGGACTTGGGAGGTGAAGGTGGATCTTTTTTCAACCTCTTAGGCATGACTTTCCTGGAAGGCTGCGAGGAGGGTTCCATGTGCGTCGTCATCTCAGTGGGGGAAAGGGACTGAGAAGCCTGCAGATGGGCCAGTTCTGTGAAAAGTTTGGAGTTTTTAATATAATTACGTTTATGGACCTTGGTGAGACACTTAGCCATCAACGCGACTATAAAGTACCAGGTCACTGGGAGCACACAGTACAGCTGGGAGCAGAGCAGACTTTTCACAGGATCCCAAGAGCGCAAGGAATTGACGGGTAGAAATACCAGGCCAAGGACCAGAAGATATAGGAACGTGAGAAGAGCAGAGTGAATTCTTAAAATGGCTGCCAGACTTGAGGAGGAGTGTAGGAAATCACCATTTAGTCACATGAATTAACAAGAGAGTCACCTGATAAACGTGCCAGAGGATGCCATCCGCATCATTAGTGAAGCTGGAGGATTATGCCTTCATCCGGACACCGGAACGCCAATATGCGGTGAAGTGCGCTTCTGAGGAGAATTTGAACCAGCAAAAACAAAATGGCGGCCGCGGCCGTTGCCGAGCCGCGGTCGAAACTACAAAGAGCAACAGCTCTATAAACGATACCGCCCCAGCGGGTAAAGTGAACTCAGGGCACTCCTGACATCATTAGGCACCGGAGGCTTCCCCGCAAGGTTCGCGCTGACGACGCGAACCGCCAGAACACTCCGTCTTGGGCGGAGCCCTCACGCCGGTGCCGCCATACTCCCCGGGCGCTAGCCACGCCCCCTAGCGCCTGTTTTCTGAACGCCCAGCTTTGCATCTCTAATGAGATGCAAAGTGGGCATTCCTGCCCTGACATAACTGGAGAAATGTCGCCAAGCGACATTTCTCCAATTATCAATGGCCACGCTAACCTGCAGAGCGACAAGCAAAGTAGCGATAACCTCTGTTATCGCTACTTTCCTTACGCTTGCTTTAAGACTGACTTAGCCATGATATCCTATGTAGGGTGGATATCATGGCTAAGTCTGCCTTGCCCTATCATCAAGCTCTCGCCAAACTTTGTGAGATTATCGCTGGATTTCCAGCGATAAACTCACATTTGACAGTTAGCGCTTGGAATTTTATCGCTTTTGAGATAAGCGTTGCTAATAGCACGCTATCACAGCGATAAAATTCCACGTTACCCGGCGATAATTATCCTAGCGCTAAGTGCGCTTAGCGATAATTATTGCCGGTCCTTGATGATATGCCCCATTGTTTTTTGGCAAACTCCCTCCCTTCACTTCAATAATGTCGGTGAAGGCAGTGCTTAGTTTATAGAAAGACAGCAGGTGACTCTCTGTAATGTCAGTGCTATTGCACTGGGAGGTTTTCCCAGGGTTTTCACCTCCCGACCGAGCTCAGGAGGTTAGACCCGGGAGTGATGTCATATTTTTAATAAAATTACGCGCCTCAGTTCGGGGAGAGAAGTTGGGATCTGTAAGAAGCACTATGTCCAAATGTGTTTTTACCCCCAGCGTGACTTAGTCCCAATGCTGCATCAGCACTTTATAATGACGAAAAGGCTGAAGGCGAAACCAACCTGCTGAGAAATCCTAAATGCACAACGTCATCACGCCACCTCCCGACTCACCTGCAGCATGTTTAATATTCAAAAACCAATAGGGTGTGAGGGGAGAGCCCGCAGTCAAGACTAGGGTGACCAACTGGCATGGGTCAAATTCAGGACGGCGAGTGTAAAAATTCAGGCCAAAGGGTCAAAATTCGGGACTAAAATTCAGGACAGGAGGTCAAAATTCAGGACAGAACTTTGGGACACAAGGTACATTTTACAGACACATCAGAGGAGGTCGCACAATAGTATATGAGTAATCCCATCTATATCCAAACATATTCATCCATTTGCAAACCTATTCATCATGTATCCTTCCATCCATCATTTCACTCATCCATCCCTCCATCCACACTTTCACTCATCCATCCACCCTTTCACCCTATCCATCCGTACATTCATCCATCCACTCTTCCACCCAACCATTCACTCATCCATCCAGCCATTTACCCTTTCACCCATCCAGCCATCCTTTCACTTACTCATCCATCCACCCAGTCACCCACCCATTCACCTTTTTAGTCATCCATCCATCCTCCCTTTCTCTCTCCATTGACCCTTTCACTTAGCCATCCTTCCTTCCGTCCATCCACCCATCATTCTACTCATCCACTCATGAATCCATCCATCCATTGACCCTATCACTCATCCATCCTTTCACTCATCCATCCACCCATTCACTCGCACATCATCCACCCTTTCACGCATCCATCCTTTCACTCATCCATCCACCCTTTTACCCATCCATATACCCTTCCACCCTTCCATCCATTTATTTACCTTTTCTCTCCTCCATCCATCCATCCACTCACTCATCCATCCATCTTATGGTGATATTAAAAATATTAACCATCCTCTGCTACCAGAAAAACTGATCTAGCGTGGAAAGGGCAAATTTTACATATCCTCCCTGCGTCACAGACCGTTGTCACTCTTACTCATTCACACAGACACATCAGAGGAGGTCGCACAATAGTATATGAGTAATCCCATCTATATCCAAACATATTCATCCATTTGCAAACCTATTCATCATGTATCCTTCCATCCATCATTTCACTCATCCATCCCTCCATCCACACTTTCACTCATCCATCCACCCTTTCACCCTATCCATCCGTACATTCATCCATCCACTCTTCCACCCAACCATTCACTCATCCATCCAGCCATTTACCCTTTCACCCATCCAGCCATCCTTTCACTTACTCATCCATCCACCCAGTCACCCACCCATTCACCTTTTTAGTCATCCATCCATCCTCCCTTTCTCTCTCCATTGACCCTTTCACTTAGCCATCCTTCCTTCCGTCCATCCACCCATCATTCTACTCATCCACTCATGAATCCATCCATCCATTGACCCTATCACTCATCCATCCTTTCACTCATCCATCCACCCATTCACTCGCACATCATCCACCCTTTCACGCATCCATCCTTTCACTCATCCATCCACCCTTTTACCCATCCATATACCCTTCCACCCTTCCATCCATTTATTTACCTTTTCTCTCCTCCATCCATCCATCCACTCACTCATCCATCCATCTTATGGTGATATTAAAAATATTAACCATCCTCTGCTACCAGAAAAACTGATCTAGCGCGGAAAGGGCAAATTTTACATATCCTCCCTGCGTCACAGACCGTTGTCACTCTTACTCATTCACACACCATTCATTGGTGGGGCCCATAACACCAACACACATACTGTGGAGAAGTGTGGCTCAATGATTAGAGCAGCAGACCCTGATGCAGAGGTCTAGCCCGGGACCAGGGTTCAATTCCCCGCCTCGGCGGGTCTTGGGCTCAAAAATTCCACGGACCTGATAATTCTCACCTCAGTGCCTATTCCAATCATAGAGTCCCACTCTGCAACTCTGGGCAATAGCTTGCTTAATCTCCACAGCGGCCCCCACAACGCTAAGGATGCCTGGCCTCCACCTTGGGGGTGCCCAGGAGTGGACGCATCACAAGGAAAGCCAGGATGGGTTCCACAGCGGTATTCGTACAAGCGCCTTGAGACCCTTGCGGGTGAGTAGTGCGCTATACAAATATCAATTTACATTTTTTTTTCTCACGAGTCTGCGCACAGGAGGAATCGATGTATCCCGCTGGACATGTGGGGGGTACCTTATTACCTATAGGGAAGAAAAATTATATTACAGAATGTACATATTTACATCACCGCCTATCTAATTTTCTAACCTTAACATCATGGCACTCCACCACTTGGTCGACGGACCAATTAGTTGGACTGGTTGATGGTGATTTAGAACCAGCTAAAACACATTAAAGCTTCAGAATCCTCTAGTCACCTAATGGAAAAACCATAAACTCATAATTTCTGTCAATCACATTTTTATCTAAAATCTTGTTTGCAATTATATAATTAGCATTTCGGTCAATCAAATTTGAAATTTAGTCAATCAACACAAATCGCATGACATTTATATTTACCTATTCTTGCTATCGTGGTCTTTTCTAATTCAATTGACTCTACAAAAACCAAACTCTCTGCTCAATTGTCCCAATAGAAAGCAGCCCAAGACTCAAAAGTCCGGGAAAGTTCTTTGCTCAGCACAACACAGTCCCAAAGATCTCCAAAGGACCAAAAATTGTGCAAGCATGTAGCTCATCCGTCATCGCCTGTGGGGTGAAAAGGGTGCGTGATCTAGCTCCTCCCTATTCTACTACCCTTTTTATTATAAAATTCTGAGTAACATGAAACATTTCTTTGGCAATAATGAGTTTTGATTGGTCCATTTGAAGAAAATGTTATCATTATCCGACTTTCCCAGAGACTTTGGTTCTCAGAGAAGTGCTGGGTCACTTCCTCGGTTTATGTCATAATCATGCAACATTGTTGTTTCCTGGTTGTGGAAGATCATTGTTTCCTGCATTGACTTTCACTGACTGAAGTTTGGCAGTCCTCCATGTTCCTATCCTTGACCAGGAACACTGTACTCTGAATTAAGGATGCCTGGAGATCTACGGAGCCATCTGAGTCTGCGCAGTAGACATCGCGCTCACGAGACGGTGGCCACTTCTGAACTCCATTTTGTATGTCATGGCTTGGAAGGCCCGAATGCCAACTTAAGCAAAACAAACACAAAAGAGTAATTAACGTGCGGAAATGAAGATTCTAATATTAAACCCTCACTAATCCCTTTATGTATTAGTATTTTCCTAGCTTATAGCGACATTTAAAGCGATAAACTCACCATTCGGTCCTAACAGGAACGCAAACGTCACCAAAGCAACATAAATCATGCAATATTCTATCACTACACATACTACTGTTAATAGGCATACCACAATTAGTTATTAGAGTTATTCTGCCATGCAAATAGCAATGAGTCCCGCGTGTAATTTGTGTTTACCAAAAATGCAAATTGTTGGTTAGTATAACACAGCACCCAGTTAATTCAAATTATAATTTAAATCGATTACGTAATTAGTATTTTCATGCAAAATAGAGAAGGTATACAAAATTTTGCTTTACCTGCTCCATCAATTGATGGAGCGAAGTACAGACGATTTTGTGTGTACCACGTTCAGACCAATCACCCCCCATAACAAAGTAATATATTAATTTTGTTTGCTGTGTATTAACCAAACACACACATTACATGTGGGAAATGCTCTGCATTAACAGGTTTGATTAACATATTAATGGTGTAAAACGCATGTTTAATCTATTTTGCGCATTTAAGTAGTGTAATAGTGCATGTCTGTGTTGTAGTGTACATTATGCATTACATGCTGCTTTTGCTTCATTTTAATGGCTTGCAGTGTGATGCTTTATTGCTAGGTAACAGTTTTTAGGGTATAAATATTAGTCCTGGCGGGTGGGGGGACAGAAAAGACTTATTTTCTGTGTATTCACATTTTCTCTGTGTGTGTTTATCGTAGTTTGACTGGTGGCCAGTTTCAAGATGGCTTCGTTTTTCCCCGTTCTGCGCAGTAGAGAATGCTTGCATCATCTGGCTGGAGGAACCTCGTGCATGCACTGTGCTCCACTGAACTTTGCAACTCCAGCTGACTATGTTCGAGGCCATTTGGTGTGAATGCCGGTGAGTGGCTGAGAGCCAGAATGATAGCACGAGAACAGCTGAATGCCTGCCAAAGAAGAACAGTCAAATGCCTGCCAAAGAATGACCACGTAGAAACAGCTGAATCCCTGAAACTGAACAGTTGAATCCCTGCCAATGAACCTTTGAATGCCTGCTAATGAACTTTAGGACAGTTGAGTTTGTATCTATCAGCTTGTCATACATAAAGTTATTCACGGACATCCTGGGAGCTGAGAACTACATTGTTATGAACGGACATCCTGGGAGCTGAGAACTTCATTGCCATGACCAATCAGTGCAAGGGAAACGGCAAGAGTTGAAACATTTGAGAGTAGAGAGCCAGCAACCACAGTATAAATATCAGACCAAATTTGGGGTTTAGGGTCAGAGAAGGCAGAGGAGAAAAGCTGCTTGGAGAGATGCTGGGAGCTTGGAATTATGCCAGATTGCGCACTGATGACCCCTGTAGGTTCGAGATCATTGCGGGGCACTAGCCTGGGTGAGAGAAGTCGTCGAGGAGGCCAAGGGTTAATTAAGTAAGTTGGAGTGATCCTTCATTTTTGGAACCCTCTGTCAGTTACATGACCAAGGATTGATTTTTAACCATTTTGAGAATAATGAAATGAATGCAAACCTACATTTTCTCTTCATGACTTTAATTAAACAGTTTCTTGGTTTATATCCTGAATAAATGGCAATGCTCAAGTGAAAATTAATAATGAGAGAATAAATTATAATTTCTTTTATGCAAATTACAATAAAATCTTTTAAATGATTTCAGGTGTTCGTGATTCTTTTAGAGTCAATTAATTATGCAATTCAATGTATTGTTGTAGTGAGGTTAAGCTGGTCTTGACAATCACCACCAACCAGTCCAACTAATTGGTCCATCGACCAAGTGGTGGAGTGCCTTGATGTTAAAGCTAGGATTCTACAGATGCAGATGTACATAATGTATGTAATGTAAATATTTTTCCTATAGGTAATAAGGTACCCCCCACATGTCCAGCGGATTCCTCATTCCCCTGCGTGCGGATTCGAGTGAGAAATGTGAGTGTTGGTGTTATGGGCCCCACCAATGAATGCGTGTGTGAATGAATAAGTGCAGTTGACGGATCAGTGACGCAGGGAGGATATGTAAATTTGCCCCCTTTCCGCTGGAGCACATCCTTTCACTCATTATCCATCCATTCACCCTTTCATTCATCCATTCACCCTTTCACTATTCCATTCAGCCATCCATCCATCCATCCCTTCACGTACTCACTCGCCCACCTTTTCATATTAATTATGAGCTGAGACTTTGTCTACAGAGTTGCATACAGAAGAAGCCCGTCAAGAATGTTACCCTTGCTGTAGTTCCTAAAGCAAGGGGTGGGGTAGGGTTCACCATGAAGGAGGCCACTGCATGCAGTAACACTCCAAACTGACCCATTGTCATTCTTTATGTGGTAATCAGCCTCAGACAGAATGACAATGGGCGGGTGGGGCTGCTCTTGTGCTCCCAGGAGGAGTGCAAGGCGGCCCCTATTAGGGTGCTGAGGCTTCATAAGGTCCAAAATTACAGGCAAAAGGAGTCCGTAAAAGGGATCCTCACGGACTACGGACGTGAGGTTCAAATTACGGACCGTCCGTGAAATTTACGGACGGTTGGTCACCCTAGTCAAGACGCCGCTATACTACTGTTAATAGGCATACCACAATTAGTTATTAGAGTTATTCTGCCATGCAAATAGCAATGAGTCCCGCGTGTAATTTGTGTTTACCAAAAATGCAAATTGTTGGTTAGTATAACACAGCACCCAGTTAATTCAAATTATAATTTAAATCGATTACGTAATTAGTATTTTCATGCAAAATAGAGAAGGTATACAAAATTTTGCTTTACCTGCTCCATCAATTGATGGAGCGAAGTACAGACGATTTTGTGTGTACCACGTTCAGACCAATCACCCCCATAACAAAGTAATATATTAATTTTGTGTGCTGTGTATTAACCAAACACACACATTACATGTGGGAAATGCTCTGCATTAACAGGTTTGATTAACATATTAATGGTGTAAAACGCATGTTTAATCTATTTTGCGCATTTAAGTAGTGTAATAGTGCATGTCTGTGTTGTAGTGTACATTATGCATTACATGCTGCTTTTGCTTCATTTTAATGGCTTGCAGTGTGATGCTTTATTGCTAGGTAACAGTTTTTAGGGTATAAATATTAGTCCTGGCGGGTGGGGGGACAGAAAAGACTTATTTTCTGTGTATTCACATTTTCTCTGTGTGTGTTTATCGTAGTTTGACTGGTGGCCAGTTTCAAGATGGCTTCGTTTTTCCCGGTTCTACGCAGTAGAGAATGCTTGCATCATCTGGCTGGAGGAACCTCGTGCATGCACTGTGCTCCACTGAACTTTGCAACTCCAGCTGACTATGTTCGAGGCCATTTGGTGTGAATGCCGGTGAGTGGCTGAGAGCCAGAATGATAGCACGAGAACAGCTGAATGCCTGCCAAAGAAGAACAGTCAAATGCCTGCCAAAGAATGACCACGTAGAAACAGCTGAATCCCTGAAACTGAACAGTTGAATCCCTGCCAATGAACCTTTGAATGCCTGCTAATGAACTTTAGGACAGTTGAGTTTGTATCTATCAGCTTGTCATACATAAAGTTATTCACGGACATCCTGGGAGCTGAGAACTACATTGTTATGAACGGACATCCTGGGAGCTGAGAACTTCATTGCCATGACCAATCAGTGCAAGGGAAACGGCAAGAGTTGAAACATTTGAGAGTAGAGAGCCAGCAACCACAGTATAAATATCAGACCAAATTTGGGGTTTAGGGTCAGAGAAGGCAGAGGAGAAAAGCTGCTTGGAGAGATGCTGGGAGCTTGGAATTATGCCAGATTGCGCACTGATGACCCCTGTAGGTTCGAGATCATTGCGGGGCACTAGCCTGGGTGAGAGAAGTTGTCGAGGAGGCCAAGGGTTAATTAAGTAAGTTGGAGTGATCCTTCATTTTTGGAACCCTCTGTCAGTTACATGACCAAGGATTGATTTTTAACCATTTTGAGAATAATGAAATGAATGCAAACCTACATTTTCTCTTCATGACTTTAATTAAACAGTTTCTTGGTTTATATCCTGAATAAATGGCAATGCTCAAGTGAAAATTAATAATGAGAGAATAAATTATAATTTCTTTTATGCAAATTACAATAAAATCTTTTAAATGATTTCAGGTGTTCGTGATTCTTTTAGAGTCAATTAATTATGCAATTCAATGTATTGTTGTAGTGAGGTTAAGCTGGTCTTGACAATCACCACCAACCAGTCCAACTAATTGGTCCATCGACCAAGTGGTGGAGTGCCTTGATGTTAAAGCTAGGATTCTACAGATGCAGATGTACATAATGTATGTAATGTAAATATTTTTCCTATAGGTAATAAGGTACCCCCCACATGTCCAGCGGATTCCTCATCCCCCTGCGTGCGGATTCGAGTGAGAAGTGTGAGTGTTGGTGTTATGGGCCCCACCAATGAATGCGTGTGTGAATGAATAAGTGCAGTTGACGGATCAGTGACGCAGGGAGGATATGTAAATTTGCCCCCTTTCCGCTGGAGCACATCCTTTCACTCATTATCCATCCATTCACCCTTTCATTCATCCATTCACCCTTTCACTATTCCATTCAGCCATCCATCCATCCATCCCTTCACGTACTCACTCGCCCACCTTTTCATATTAATTATGAGCTGAGACTTTGTCTACAGAGTTGCATACAGAAGAAGCCCGTCAAGAATGTTACCCTTGCTGTAGTTCCTAAAGCAAGGGGTGGGGTAGGGTTCACCATGAAGGAGGCCACTGCATGCAGTAACACTCCAAACTGACCCATTGTCATTCTTTATGTGGTAATCAGCCTCAGACAGAATGACAATGGGCGGGTGGGGCTGCTCTTGTGCTCCCAGGAGGAGTGCAAGGCGGCCCCTATTAGGGTGCTGAGGCTTCATAAGGTCCAAAATTACAGGCAAAAGGAGTCCGTAAAAGGGATCCTCACGGACTACGGACGTGAGGTTCAAATTACGGACCGTCCGTGAAATTTACGGACGGTTGGTCACCCTAGTCAAGACGCCGCTATCGGAGTATTGAGAGGGACGCTGTACATGTCTGCCCCGCTCAAAACAGCCTGTAGGTGAAGTCCAAGTAAAAAGGGGCCCAAAGTGACATTCCCACGCTGGGAGGACCGCTATAGCCATCAGAGGGCACCCTGTCCCAGCCAGTAGAAAAAAAAGATCTTGGTGGCAGACGCACACCAGTAGGGGCACCATAGACAATGCATACAAGTACAATTACATACATGACTTCCATATCGTGATTCAATACCCCTTCTGAACCTATGGCAAACCCAGATAATGAGCGATTCATAGTCTGCCAAGTGTTGCAAGAGGCTGAAGAGTCCCTACACACCTTCTACACTAGGTTGAAGGTGTCGGCAAGCACATGCACTTTGACCAATGAAGGGGAATAGATCTGCGTCCAGATCATTCAAGGGCGTGTGTGGTCCAAATTGATACAGCACAACCTCGACAGCCAGGTAAGTCACAACATGACATACTACCATTGGGGTGCTTCGAGGAATTGTTAGGGTGCAAATTCAGGACGGTGAGTGTAAGAATTCAGGACAAAGGGTCAAAATTTAGGACAAAATTCAGGATAGAGGGTCAAAATTCAAGACAAAAATTTCCGGGCAAAAGGTACGTTTTACACACACATCAAGGAGGTCGCGCAATAGTATATAAGTAAGTAAATAGACAACCAAAATATGTTTTTGATGTCCCAGAGGAACAGAGAACAGGAATAACTTCCTAATTTACAGGTTTTTTTTTTGCCGAACTGAGTTGTAAACAGTTTATCACACTTGGAAGGATGAATTGCTGAGCGAGCCCTGACAGGATTCAGACCTGTGTGCTGTAGGATATACGGAAGTCCGCAACAGTAATTTGACTTACTGAGTCATTCTACAGTTTACAGTGCTATTGCACACTTTTTGATACTATTTCATAAAGAAGGTAATGCATACTTAGAGGACCATATTCTCTTTGTCAAACTCCTAGGTGGCTATCCCACAGCTTGCAATACAGCAGTTGACATCAGGTGGTATTTAGCAGTTCCATCCCTGTACCTTTTTCTTTCTCAGGTTTGCTTTATGCTTCTCTCTGTTGCTTGAACTTCTCTTTCACAGCTTGCTCTGTCCTAGTATCTTGGTCTCTCAATAGATTTTTAAGTTCATGAACTCTGTCTACTAACTGTACCTCGCAAAAACAAAATATTGTGTCATCAGGAAGCTCCAAGGATTGCAGCAATTAACGCCTCCCCATCAGCCTTTCACATATTTGCATTTCTATAGGGACGCAGACACCCTGGGCTTATTTCTTTTCAGCCGTCTGCCCCTCCCTCCGGAATGCAGAACAGGAGACTCACTTGCAGGGCAGCTGGGAAATCTAAATTGTGTAAATAAACTTTTGTACTTTAGCTGAGAGGCTGAAATTAGAGACAAATGCTGTCTGTGAAGACATTCATCACAGACAACGGATTTAAGGGCTAGTTTACGGACTGTCAGTGAAATTTACAGACGTTTGGTCGACCTTGAAATTGTCGAGAGCCAGAGCTTCAAGAATGGGGGCAGCACTGCACAAGCTGATCAAAGGTGAGCCCACCATAAAGCATATCACACAGGCTAAACTCAGTGACACATAGACAAGCCTTGACAGCCCGCAAGATGTCCCTACTGATACAGCGTAGGGCCAGGACACCACCAGCCAGACTGTCTTGCATGTCGAAAGAAGTGCGCGTCAAGTAGAAAAAGCAACCATTTTGCAAAAGTATGATGCTCTACTAGAAGGCCCAAACCAACTACATCATCAAATCTTAATGTGATCATGAACTCCCTGAGGGAAGGGGATGAGGGAAATGTGAACAGATCACACTCTACGTGGTATTCGCATTAGGACATGCAAGACCGGAGAAGAGATTGCTCCCAAAAAGCAAGGTCAAGATGGGAGACAAACAAGTAGCTGCCATCACTGGAAACATCTCGACCATCACTCAAACCAGCAAAAATCCAATCCAGCTATATGCCTATGGACAGACTCAGAACCCTCCTGTTAGCAGGCTTGTTCACAACAAATATCTCCCATGACGATACCATCATTGCTGATAGGGTCTACGTCATGCAAGAAGGCACCTGCATGCTGACCAGTTGTAGGACAGCGGAAAGTCTTCAGCTGGTGTAGTTTGCACTCACAGTGCATGTTGCTGAGATGGGTGGCATCCTGGAGGATTTTTCCCAGTTCATCAGTGGGTAGTGAGTCACACACTGACACCGCACGAGAGGCCACTACTTCTGAGGTACTCAGGCCCTCAGCATGAAGGAGGTGTCCCAAACATGTGCTAACCAAGGGGATCCCCCTCAGTATCAGCTGCGGGTCAATCAGGTGAATATGTCTGATATGTGGTTAGAAAGTACAGGCCAGTACCAATATCGTTAGCTACTATTCGAGAGGAAACCAGCAGTGACAACTGCAAACAGCTGATTGATGCTCGATGTGGTGAAATCAGGCCAGTGTAAAAACTTGAAGTAGCGCTGCTCTTAACGAACACCAGGAGCGTAGAAGACACTGAGCTCTCTGTCTAACGTAGAAGACGATCTTGTGGTGGATTCAGGCGGCTGTGTCATCAGAGGCCATATTCTTATCATTCTAAGTAGCCTGTTGGCCCAAGTAATACAACTAGCACATGTAGGTCATCAAGGGGCAGTAAAAACAAGCTGCCTCTGTAGCAAGATATGATTACCCCAGCTGGACGAGCTGGTGGAGAGCACTGTGAGAACCTGTCTGCTGTGCCAGGCCACCCTCGATCCAGTTCCCTCCTCTCTGGTGATCACAAAACAGGTCCTGAGACTGTTGTGGGTGTGTGCTAGCATTGGGTTTTGGTAGCTTGTCAGATAGCAGATATAAGATGGTCGTTATGGACCACATCAGCGTGTGAGGTGCTACCAAATTTGCAAAAGATTAAGTCCAGACCAATAAAGTACCCACATTTCTGGGCCAGGAAATCACAGAGTATCTCAAGTTCTGGTATGTTGTGCACAAGAAAGAGACACCTCGGTGGCCGGCGGCCAACGGCGAAGTGGAACAATTCATGAGAACTATGAAGAAGGTGATCTGCATTGCTTATGCCAATCCAGTTCTCAGCCATTAAAGAGGGTCATCTACTCCTTCCTGTGAGAATATCACCAGATTACGTACGTCACAACAGGGCAGTCGCCGAGTAAATGTGGAAAGAGAGATAATAACAATAATAATAATAAAAGTCTCATAAAGCGTAAGGGTTACACCACACTATGTGTCCCCGTGTTAGGACATGAACCTCTACTGAAGCTTAGAGCAATATACTAAGAAAATCATTGGCCTGGAGAGCAAGAACCGGCAACCAAACCTATCCTCAGATGATTGGAACATGCAGGCTTTAAGCCTCTTATGGAAGATCAGCTCAGATGGTTCCATCCTCAGGTGGCTCAGCAGAGAATTCCACAATTCCCCATCTTTGCTGCTTGGAAGCCAGAGGAGCAGGCCCTTAACTGGGCTCTGCCTTTACCTGCGTACTCGAGGGAGTACCGCTAAGTTAGCACCAGCAGATCTCAGACTGAGTGATGGATGATAAGGCTTCACTAATGAGGACAAATATTGCAGGCCCCTACCATTGAAGATTACATGACCAAAGCACATGGCTTTAAATTAAATTCTCTTATGTAATGGGAGCCAGCGTAGTTTGGTGAGGGCTGCACTAGCTAGATTTAATACCAGTCGCACTGCTATAATTTGTGCCCTTTGCAGTTTCTTCAAGCTCCCCTTCGCCACACCAAGTTAAAACACATTGCAGTAATCAAAGAGGACATACCACATCAACCTAGCTGGGTACCTGATCCAATAGATGTCCACCTAGTTCTGCAATGCCACCAGGATAGGAATGCATGTGCCAGTTCTAAACGACCAGCAAAAAAATCCTGGCTGTGTGTGCGTGACAAGGTCTTAAATAAAGATTGATATCTGGAGAGCAAGTATCACATTCCTTTTAAAATGGAACTTTGGGAAGTGGTTCACCGGCACTTTGGGAAGTGGTTCACCGGCATGGCGCGAAGGCGACAGTAAGGAGGGGCGAGGAGAAAGTCATGAGAAATGTACCCTTTTTCAAGAAAATTCTAAGGGGTCGCAGTTGGTCCACAAGATACTCCTGAAAGTTTGGAATATGAGGGTGTAAGGAAATGCCTCTTTTTGCATGATCACCCCCAAGTTTTTGGCCTGATGCTGCACGTTTGTCAACTCAGAAGGTGTTCTGAGAAGCTAAACAGACCTCAGTTTCAGTGCTCTAATCTTTCAAAGCTTATGCCCGATTGATTCTCCCACAATTGGTATAATTGTTGGAACTCTAGTATATGGTACCAGCGATACACAGGGCCCGTATGTTAAAGTGTCTCTTGTGGGGGCAGTGGTCTGGCCACCCACAATGATGGTCGTATGATCTTTCGGCTCTGCTCGCCAGGGTGGCGCATGTTATGGTGGCGGGCGTTCATAGCTACAGGAGCACCAGAAAACATCACCCCCTGTGACACAAGGAGATGTCCTGGCCCCCTCTGCAGTGCCCACAACGGGGTCACCAGGGATCCACCTGCCCCGCCCGACACACCGCTGCAGGGCCTACTTCACTGATCTGAGCAGCGACTTGGAATAGCATCACGGGCACCCAGTCTCTGCACTGATCCGGCATTAGCTTATCCAGGACTCTGCCAGAAGCATTAAATGTCTTGGAGGATGCTGAGGGAGGCCCCCCTCTTTGAAGGTGCGAGCGCTGCTATAAAGCACTGGGTATTCCCCCCACCTCGAACTGGCTCTTACAGGGGGAAGCCAACTATCCGTTCTGGGACCACACAGATCAGCCTACTGACATTGTTGGAAACTCTGTGTGGTGGCCAAGTGAGATGGGTTCCCTCCCACTCCGAAAAGGGAAGTAAAAAGCTTGGGAGTGCTCATTGACAAGGACCTCTCATGTAAACAGCAGTGCAGTGACCTCGGCCTGTTTTCTGCAACTGCGTCAGATAAAAAAGATCAGGAAATTTCTTATGAGGGAGGCCGTGATCCAAGTTATCATGGCTTTGGTTATGTCCAGAATTGATTACGCAAACTCTCTCTGTCTGGACCTCCCCAAATCCCTCTTGCGTAAGCTTCAGTTAATCCAAAATCAGGCTGCAAGGCTGATAGTTCACCTGCCCAGAGGGAGCTCTATCTCGCGGGTGACAAAGGACCTCCACTGGCTGCCTGTTGCGCAAAGATGCAGTTTTAAGGTATGCTGCACGGCATTCAAGGCATTGCATTGGAGCTGCCCGGCCTTCGTGAAAGCTCGAATTGTAAAATATTGGCCGACAAGAGAACTGAGATCAAGCCACCTACACTACCTGGTCACCCCCACTTATAAGAAACTCAGGATTGGAGGCCGCAGGTTCTCTGTCGCGGTTCCACTTGCTTGGAACACACTGCCCTTGGAAATTAGGCAGTCCTCTGTATATGCCAAATTTAGGCAACTCCTGAAGACTTGGTTGTTTATACAGGCTTACCAGTATTAAGGACTCATGACATTTCAGTACCTAGCGCCAAGAGACCTCCTCGGTGATAGTGCGCTCTATAAATAGTCAATAACATAGCATAACATAACATCCCACACACCAGATGCCTCGTCAGACATGCCAAGTGGTGTGACCCCAAGCCGCATGGTGTTACCTTGGCCTGTGCAGTCTGCCTCCATCCTACTCAGAGAACCCTGGTGCATGCCTGCTTGGGTCGGCCCGCCAGCTTTCTATACACTGGGTGCCCGCTCAGTGACACGGACTCAAGTCGCTTGCCACTTCTGCAGCCCATCCAGTCTGCCGCTATCACACAAAGCACGGCCCAGTTAGTACCCTGGGCACAGGGGCTACCCCTCACACCTTATGTATAAGGAGCATGGTCACAATTGTGCTGGGATGGTGCCTAGTTGCCAGAGGGCCTCTACTACACCTCCGAGATGGGACTGTCATTGGTCAGAGCCTTATTCTAATCCCCAAGATGCTGGGCCCCATGCTAAACTCTCTCACCTGCATAGGGAGGGCGGTCCCTCACCGGCTGGTCCCCCAATCACATGGAAGAAGTACTCACGTCAGCCGAGGGCCTTTACTGGGGACACTTGGCCTAGTGGTGGCCTGTTGACTGCTCCTTCTCCTTCCTTCATTGCCGTCCAGTCCGAGAGACATGCAGCCTGCCTCCATGGACTAGCAGTTCTTTGCCCTGTCACAGGCTGCTCGGCAGGATGCATCAGGACTCCTCCGGTGGCACCACCTTCAGTGGTGTGTCCCAGATCCAGGCTCTCTGCCAGCGATCACTGGACCCCTAACGACGGGCAGGGTGGTTCTCTGGACTCACGACCATCTCATTGTTCATGCTGCCCCCCTGGATGGGGGGTGCCACTGATAATCAGCCTGCCCCCCCCAAGTTGTATTCCATATCTCCTAAAGTCTGGAGTCATCCTCCGTGCAGTGCAATTTTGCCCACTGACCCTGCCCAAGCTCACGGTGTGATCTCCACATAAGGACTGCCCGGCCTCTGCAACCTTGAGAGGTGCGAGGACAGGCTTGAAACTTGCCCACCCGCATTGACAGGCACATGCTTGGGGCGCTGCACTGCCAATTGTCCCCTACTTCCTGGGAGCCAGATACTGCTTGGTTACCTGCACAAGGAGCTACCAGTCCCTTCTCAGTGTTGTGGGGAACACTCTCCTCTTCCCTCCGGAGGATTGTACTTACCTCCCCCCCTCTTGGGACCTTGTTATGGAGATGCCCTCCGGTAAGTCCATCCGCAAAACTTCTTATCAGCTGCACTTCTCAGGGGCTGTTTTCCCAGTACCCCCCCATGACTACCTCACATGGCGTGCCCGCTGCTAGGCCCGCCACAGTCCCTTCCTGCCCGCAACAGGATTCTACTATGGAGCTCCCCCTGCAGGATGTCACAGCAGTCGAACTTCGCCTGAAAGGTGTGAATTCAAAAATCTACGACAGTATGGCCAAGACCAAATCCGTCGACACTGACATTACAGGCTTTCAAGACCAGGTGGAAGGGATGGAAGGGATGGAGCAGCGACTTGTGGCCATAGAGGACCGCCTCAACACCCTTCCGGATAGGGGCCAGGAGCTCTTATACCTATGGAATAAGCTGACAGACCTTTAAGGACAGAAGCCGCAGGGACAACATCTGCTTCTTTGGATTCCCGGAACGTGCCGGTGGGGAACGTAAGAGATCGCCTATGGGACCTTCTCCCCTCTCTCACAGGCCTTGCCTTCACTCCCCCCCTGAAGACCCAACGGGTGCACCGCATGGGCCTGCAGCACCAGGACTAATCGAAACAGCTACGCCCTATCACAGCCTGCTTCCTCCGCCATGAGAAAGTGCTGCAGCTCCTCACTACTGCCTGATCCCATAGCCTGTATGAATATGAGGGGCATGAGATCCACATAGCCACTCACTTGTCATGGGAGACGAATGACAGTAGGAAGGTGTTTTGGGCCCTCCGGCCCCAGGTCTGCAAACTGGAGATCACGTTTGGGCTGTTCAAGCCTGCCCGTATGTGAATTAAGAATGACATGAGGTCAACCGACCTTTTCGACCCAGATGCCCCACACCTCTTTCTGGAATGACTCACTATTCATGCTATGGAACTTGCCCCTGTTAGACCTGGCATCCTTGGCGTGGGTTTCTCCTTTATTTTTGCCTTTGCCTCCTGTGTTTTTTCTGTGTGTTGGACTTCATTTCTGCTGGTCTAGATGCTTTGGGCACTTTGCCACTGCTGTTCAGTGCCAACGTGCAAGTGCTCCCTCTGTAAATTGTTGTCATGGATTAGTGTTTCCCTTATTGGCTTATTTGGGTTACTGTTCAGTCCCTAGTACAGTGCACTGTGTGTGCCCAGGGCCTGTAAACCAAATGCTGCCAGTGGGCATGCAGCACTGACTGTGCCACCCACCCAAGCAGCCTTGCAAAAGGGTCTCAGGCATGCCATTGCAGTGTCTGTGTGCAGTCTGGTACTGCCATGTCGACCTGGCAAGTACACCCACTTACCAGGCCCTAACCTTCCCTTATCTTACATGTGAGTCACCCCTCAGTTAGGCCTAAGGTACCCCTGTGGGCATGTTGAAGTATATGTGAAAGGCAGGACATGTCCTGATATGTGGGGTATGTCCTGATAGTGGAATACTGCCAATTTAGTTTTTAACTATTGAACGGCTATCTGTCCCATAGGATAGAATGGGAGTTCATTTATAACATATTATAAATATAACTTCCCATTGGAACACAATGGGGTGGTAAAGTTTAGTATACCTGAACTCCTGAAGATGCATCTTTTAGCGAGGATGATTTTCACATTCTGTGTTTGAAAATACCACTTTCAGAAAGTAGGTATTTTCTTGCTTAGCCATCCTGTGACTAGGTTTGTGTATTGACTGTCTGGCTTTGGAATGACAGGGGCTGGGGATGTGCATTCTGTTCAGACAGCCACTTGGGGGGTGGGGGGGGAGATGTGTCCTGCCTTTCCAGGGTGAGTCAGGGCTGGGCTGAATATACTTGGGCTGCATTCAGAGTAGGGGGAGGAGGCTTCTTTCACACCTGAATGGGCCTGGTCTTCCTGATACAATGCTGTATCCACCTCCTGCCAGGAAGCTGCACCAGAGAGGACAGAACTGGTTTTGGCTGGGCAAAGAGCTTCTCTGCCACCGGAGAACAAAATACACTGGCCTATAAAGAGTGGGGCTCAGACCCTAGACTTTTAGACAATTTCTGGAATTCAAGAGTAACCTTTGCCAAGGAGATGTCGGTCTAGCCACTAACCTGTTTCTCCTTGATTCTTCTTCAATGAAGCTCGAACCCAAACTCTCCTCAGTTGCCCCTCAAACGGCAGAGTTTTTAATAATCACTCTGAAGTCTGAAAGACCCCCGGGAGGGGAAAGGGGAATGGGAATCAAAAGACAAGAGAACAAACATGTTGTTTTACCTGGTGTAGAAGCTGACGAAATGCTCACTGTTCACGTCAGGTTGTCATTCAAATATTGCAGTTTTTTCAGTTTTGATAACACCACACAGGTATCTAGAAGTAAATGGCACAATGAAAAGAACAATGAATATATATATATATACATATATATATATTCACTGAAAAACCAATAGGTTTCAGGGGCGTTATAGTTAGCTGGACATTTCCCTCCTACAAAACCCCAGAAATTCCCCTGTTATAGTTAGTTCAGCTAACTATAACTCGCGCCCCCGCAATGCAATGCTGATGACGTCACATACTACATCATTCATGACATGGTCAGTGACATCACTGATGACATCACTGATGACATCATCCAGTGTCTGTGTATTTCTATAAACTTTAAATATGTTTATTATATATAGGAAAAGGCATATTGAAGAATGAGTGAGTGTATAAGTGTGTGAATGGATGATTTTGTAGGTGTGTGACTGACTCTATGAGTGAGTCATTAAACGTATCCTACTGAATGCATGGGTTAATGACTAAACTGTGGGAATGACTGTATGCGTCTGTCTGTTGGTGTGTAAGCAGATGCATGGTTTTGTGAATAGGTACATGAATATCTATATAAGTTATTGATTGGTTGTCTGAGTATCTGTATGGGTACCTGAGTGTTTGTGTGAGTGGGATGTGTGTGACTCTGTGCATAGATGTGTCAGTGGGTGATTTACTGAATGCATGGTTTCAACACTAGGTCTGTAATGGACTGTATGGGTGGGTGAATATCTGTATGGTTGTGTTAGTGTAGAATATATATTTCATTAGTACATGTGTAATTTACTACATATGTGAACAACAGTATATATGTATGCTGGAGTACAGAAATGACGTTAACTGACAGTGTGTGATAGTGTGAGTGGCTGTATGGATGAGTGTGTGCTTGTATCATTGATTGTATAAGACCATAAGAATGTGCTAGTATTTGTATGAGTAATTGAGCTTGTGTGTGTATAATAACTGTATAGGTGAGTAAATGGCAGTGTGATTAATTATTTGCATGACTGAGTATGTGTGTGAGTAACTCTATGGATGAGTAGCAGTGTGGGATTGTCTATATAGGTGTATGAGTGCATATGATAGTCCTGCACTGAGTGACCATAAGTATGAGTGACTGTACGGGTGAGTGAGTGGATGGGTGTTTAGACCTAAGACTCTGTGACGGGGTATGTACTTATTGGTGTTGGAGTGTCTATGGTTTTGAGAGTGGCAGTATGTAATTTAGAGTGGGTGTATCAAAGGTTATATTAGGGTGTGACAAGATGCCTCAAATGATCACATGAATGACGTCATCAGTGATGTCATCAATGGTGTCATTTGAGATGTCATCAGTGATGTCATCAGTGATGTCACTGACCATGTCATGAATGATGTAATATGTGACGTCATCAGCAGTGCATTGCAGGAGCGTGAGTTATAGTTAGGTGAACTAACTATAACGGGGGAATTTCTAGGGTTTTGTACCAGGGAAATGTCCAGCTAACTATAACGCCCCTGAAACCTATGTTTTTTTCAGTGAATTTCTAAGGTTTTTTAAATGATAATTTCTAACTATAAAGTGCCTGAAACCTATGGTTTTTTAAGTGAATTTCAAAGGTTTCTTAAATGCTAATTCCTATCTATAACTTATCTCTAAAGCTATGATGTTTAATGATTTTCTTAGGATTTCGAAATCTTTATATTTCAGTGTGTCAATTCCTTTAATTATGTTTTTTTATATTGTTTTTCACCATCTTTTAAAGTTTTTTTTTCAATTAATTCTTTTAAAAATTAAAAAATATTATTTGTTTTTAATGATTTTTTTTATAAAAAAAAGTGTACATTTTTTAAAAATATTTTTTAGATTTTTGTAAAATATTTTTTAAACTCTATTTTTAATACTTTATTTTTTTTTGTTACTATTTTTTTGGGATTCGCGCACCCTATGCGCACCCTTCTCGATCCCTGCACAGAACAAAGTCGCCATTTTATGATTATAGTGTAGGATCCGCGTACGATATGCGTAGGGTACGTATTTTCGTGCGCGATTGCTGTGCAACCGGTACACGACTCCAAGCTCATATGCGACACATACGAAGTATGTTACGCGACGCTAGCGCACTTAAGCAAAACGTCATATGCGTGTTTGACGTGGTGGGTGCGCGAATCCCGTGAAATATTTTAAATGTCAAAAAACATATATATATGTATTTCATGTAAATATTAATTGAAGACATAATCTAAACTACTCATAAAATTAATATCTTTTTTTACTTCTAATCCTATATTCCTTTTAAACGCGAATTCGCGCTCGGTGCGTGTTGCCTATGCGCACGGTGCGCGGATCCCATGTGACCTGAAAAAAAGAGATTTGATTGGTTCATTACACTTCCTATTCTAACTATTGAAAGACGCCACCTATTTCAATCATTCCTCTTTGACATTCTTTGGAGGAGCAGCTCTCTGCAAAGAAGAACTTTTTTGGGGAGATTTCCACAGCTGCCATTCATTTCATTCTGAAGAAAATGGCTTATGGGCAGCAAGCACCATCTGATTCACAACATTCTTCAGATGATGGGTTTCTTCCTGAACCTCCACGCCCTGAACGATACACTTCAGTGGTTTGAAAAAAAAATCCTTTCCTGAAGGACAAATAAAAACCAATGCAACTAAGGTCACGTGCAAAATTTGCCAGAGGGTCCTGTCGAGAGGAGATCCAACCAAAGAATACTCTTGCGGGACTGCAAGTATGATGTAGCACCTTAGGACTCTCCACCCTGTCAACCTGGCAAGGGAAGAGTGCAGAATAATGCGTCACAACCCTCCGCCAGCAGTGGCAAGTACATCTGCAGCATAGCCATCTGTTGTTCACCTGGACATACGTCCCGAATTTGGACAACTTAAAATTAGTTGCATTAAATGCAACAAACTGCTCTGTTATGCTGAGCAGTCCATTGACCTTATCTGCAGGGCGCAGAGAAACCATCAGTGTTATCTTTTTTTTTTTCCTTCCTAAAGTTCACTATTTTTTACATCCTGTTCCCTTTTTTGGTTTAAAAAAAAATCACAAAATCGTTGAAAAAAGCACAAAAAAATATAAAAGAAAAAAGAAGAAAAAAAAAGTTCTTGTCAAAACTAACTTCTCTGTTTAAAAAGAGCTATATTTGTATGTTAGTGTGTGAAAGTTCAGAAGAATGTATGTGTAGTGCGTAATTGACTGAACGAATACATTAGTAGCGTATGGTGAATGTATAAGTGCAGAACTATGAAGAAGTGCTGCAGCATCACACAGTAACCTCTTTAACTGCAGTGTGCTGTAGTACTTCCGAAGCACAGGGATGCAACATATGTACATAAATATGTTGCAAATCTATGCTTCTCTCTGCACGTCTGCTTAAACTGCAGCCATATGGTGACACAGGCACCCTTGCACCATGGTGCAAGGATATCTGTGTCATGTGGGGTTTGTTTTTGTGCAGGAAGACACACCTTCCTGCACAAAAACAATCAGTAAAGGCAGTTTCTCCTTCAATGTATGCCGAGCATTTTAGCATGCATTGAAGGTTAAAAAATGAGGAGAAATGAAAACAATTCTCCTTGTTGTTCTTTGCTACACCAATTGGAGAATGGTTCAGCATTCACACACATGTCGAGATTTATGATTTCTGATAAATCTGGAGAGGTGTCTTGTTCTATGAGTATTCTGTGCAATCACGCACAACAATACTTATAGCACGCCCTTTCAACGCAAAGTGGTGTGTATGATGAGGTTGTATTTACATGGAGAAGAAAAAGTACACAGAGTGCCTTTTCTTCTCTTTGTAAATATGAAAGAGTGTCTTGCGCTATAACTATGTTACAAAAAGTGACATATTTCTGTTTGGAAAATTGCTTGCGAATGATAGGAGGTAAGCACAGAGTTTTGTCTGCAAAGATGCTCAAAGAAGAATGATTGAAATGATTGCGGTCCTTCAATAGATACAATGGGAAATATTATGAGCCACTCAAATCTGTTTTTTTGCAGGTCACATGATATCCTATGACAGGGAGATTCCAAAGCTACATAGGTATAAACAGGCTGTTTCAAAAACGTATTCAAACTTTGTAGCTTCTTGAAGATCTGCCCATTCTGCATGTTAATACTTAGTTAAACTTACCTTCACAGTAATAGAAATAAAAAATGGTACACATTTTTTTCAGATGTTTTTTGTAATGTAAATTGGGGTAAATTGCTTATTTCAGAATTAGGATCTGTGAAAGAAAAGAAAAAATAGTTATAACATGTAATAATACATTTTTAACAACACAGCATATTTTAAACAAAGTAATTAGAAATAGTGATTTCAATCGCACTCATCACATAACAGCTGGCAAAAGAAAACAATCAAAAAGATTGTTTAAAAAACAACAACATGCTATTCTCAGTAAAATACCAGAAAATACAAATCACACATATATAAAATGCTTATGGCTAACCAAATTTTATAACTTTAACTTATAAAAACTGTAAATGTTGTCGCTTTATAATATTCACCGAGTCAATGAGCATGAAAAAGTCCATAATTCAAACATATACCTTTCCCTGAGGCCAAATGGTAGTTTTGCACTGTTTTTTATGTAAATTGTCCAATGGTAATCCTAATAAATTATAATAATAAATTCCTCAGAGAGTGAATTATCTTCCTAAAACTTTGGCTTTAAAAATATTAGGTAGGAATTTGGTAATTCACTAGGCAAACGTTGTTTGAAAACCAACTGGGCATCATTACAAAGTGTCCAGCCTTTGTCACATTTTAGATAGGCAGTGTAATGTCCAGATATTGTGGAAGGACCATCATGGACAATTATTGCATTTGCTACAAAAGTCCTTCCTGATATTGATAGTTGTGTTGCTACAAATTGCTTTATTAAAGTATTCAATTTTCTTCCATCAGCTGTACAACGTTGCATCATTAAAATTATATATTGTTCATATTTTTTTTAAATAATGTGGATAACATTTCTGATTTACATTGGCAACACTCCATGTTTTGATTTGCACCTTTAACTGTTTTATTGAAAGACACTGATTTACAGTCCGGTAATGTTAAATATAGAAATCTTTCAGTATCTACATTAGTGCTAGATGTATACATGCAATTTTCACAATGATGTTCCCATTTGTAACAAAGGCCAAAAATATTTTCTATTTCTACACCTCATTTTCAAAAATGGTAAGCATATACATTAAAAATTCCTGAGCATCTTGTTGAATATTTTGCGTAAATTGTGTAGAACCAGAACACACATCCAAAAGATTACGAACATCTGAAACAGTTTGTATTTTACTTATATCTGTTGTCAATTTTTCATAACCAGAATGCAACAAGGAACAAAATCTTTTTTGCCGTTTCTGCATAATTTGTTCTTGCAAAACTTCAAGATAAAAAACAACTTTGATCACTATATTAGCATAGCAGTTGACACCTGAACTATTTTCAAACTGATAACCAACAATCTCTTCAATATTGTCCTTTTTCTTTTTACTTGCAATCACAACATTATCTTGTTCTTTCCCTTCTCTACACCTTCAGTACAGATATTCTCATACCTTCTTTTTCGACCAACCACACGCTTTTCAAATACAAGATATTGACCTAAATTGGGAGCATACGCCCTTCTTAACCTATTATACTCTTTTACACAGTTTGCATCTGCAGTAACCTTTGTCTCATCAAAATCAATCAAAAACAAACCAGATAATGTTCTGACTCGCGGCAAAGCAACATATGCCATACCCTCTTTAAACACGGTAGATCCAATGTTCACCAATGCACTGTCTACACTTAATCCTTGAGATTTATGAATAGTCACTGCATATGCCGGAGAAAATGGAAATTGTTTCCTATGGACATATAAATCTTTAACAAGCAAAAAACGAACTGAACAACAACCAATTTCTTTAACTTCTTCAATCTGATCAAATTTAATTTTTAAAAATTCAACTCCTTTTTTCTGATAATTAACAAAACCCACCACTTTACCCATTGCTCCATTAACTAAACCTTTTTCTACATCTAAATTACGCCTTAAAAATTACCCAACACATGCATATAGAGTCTTTTCTAAACCAGCCGTTTTAGATATCTTTTTTTCTAAAGAATCCAGTTTTGTTTTCAATCTTCCCGTCAAAATAATAGTGATTCCTTCATGCTCTATTTTATTGATGGCTGCCATTTTTATAATTTCTTCATTTTCCAGTTTCAATAGTTCTTCGTTGAATATAGAACACTCGCGCAGTGTTGGCATTAAGCAGATCACTGATTTATTTTCTGCAATTTTCATGTACACTTTCTCAGGAACTACATTTTCATTTGAAAACAAACTATAAAGTAATCGACTCTGCAAAGCTTGTTTGCCATGTTCTGTCAGAAGTCCAATTCTTATATCTTGAAGAATACTTCCATATTCAGCATTATTTGCCTGTCGCATATTTGTTGTCAATTCTTTGTATTCAAAATATGTCCAAATGTTCATGTTACCAACACTACCGAGAGACTTTCTGGTATGTTCATGTGCAAGTGTTTTAAATACCGGTTGTCCTTTTACCGGAGTCAGTTGCAGTAGATCTCCAAAAACTATGACGTGTTTTGCTCCAAATAAAACGTCATACTCTGTTTGAAGAATTTGCTGCATTCTTAAATGCACAAAGGCAAGCATCAAGTTTGAGACCATGCTTACCTCATCAATAATGAGAAGTTTCATTTTCTTCAGGACTCTTGAAACCTCACAACAAGCTTCTCCAGATAGCTTGTGGTATTCCAATTTATTCTCATGCTCTACTGGTAGCATTAGTAAACGATGTAAAGTAATTCCTTTAATGTTATGTGCTGCCAACCCAGTTGGAGCAGTGACAACACAAGACAAATGCGACTCATCTGTTCTCTGCAGATAACTTGTAATTACTTTAATTAAGAAACTTTTTCCTGTTCCAGCTTGACCACTCACATACATTCGGATACGTTGAAATGATGTACATGTGAGGAAATATGAATTTTTATGGTCAATTGTGTCCCCTATCTTAGACCCCAACGACTCCATGTACATGCTACAAGTACATGTATGTTCCCTCCACTTCAAGCTATGAAGACGCAAATACATATGCGTCCAACGTCAACATGTCCTCTTTCAGATCCACCATGAATGGGTTGAATATTCCGTTCCTATGTATGCCTTGCCACCGTCTTTATATGGTATACTTTTCACGTTTCTCAGCTCTGGCGAGTTAGGCCCTGAATTCTACCATCGAGCTTTTCCTGCTTTCTGCCTCTGAATGCTCCAGCCTGGACCAGCATCTGTATCCATGACCTTTGTCTTACTTCCTGCGCGGCTAACGGTGCCTGGCCCGGCCTGTTGCCTGCCAAGACTGTATTCAGCCTTCAAGTTATCTGCTCCGCTCCTCGAGAAATGCATTCCTGTCTAGTAGTTTAGGTAAACATCCTTCCAGCTACAGAGCAAAGGGCCCGGTCTCACTGTCTCCGTGCAAGTAATTCATGGTTTCTGTTGCCATGGTAGGCCCGTGCCCCCCCTCGCATCTCATGTAGACACATAGACGCTTATACCCGCACTAGTAGTTAGTATAGGATAGCCTCTGCCTGAGAGACCTTTCCTTCCAGATAATACAGTTCCTTAAACACAAGATATTAGATACGATTTGGGATTAGGTTGTTCTGACATCCCAGACTTCTGTCTCCTCATGTAGGGCTAAATGTCAAGTCCCCTTCACCCTCCAGTTACACGTCAATCACACGTCATGCTACTGTACGCGCATCTCTGCCAAGTATTTCTGCTGATTTTGCAGGATTCTCTTATGGATCCACCCACTTGTGTCATCATCATAATGACGTTTCTAGTACATGCCCTTATGCACGCCTATTGTAACGCCTTTTCATTACGTATGTGTATTCTTATCTCTCTTCTCAGCTGTCACGCCTTCTGCATATGTCTTCATTGTAATGCATTTACTATATATATGACGACCTGTCAATAAAGCATTGCCTCTATCCCTTCCGAACCTTAGTGGTGACGGAACCCGATTGCCTGGTTCGAACCAATTCCTTTGTAAGGAATAAACCCATTTTAAAACCTCAAATGCCACGGATTCTGCCTCTTATTTTTACTGAGTTATTCTTATTTAATTTTACCGCATAAATTAAGTCTAGGTAATTAAATTTACCACATAATTGGCGCCCGAACAGGGACACCTCTCACACCCCACGCGCCGGAGGTGCGTTGCAGACCCGGTCTCCTGCCACAGCCGGACGGACAACTACGCGTACCCGCAGGATTTCCTGTATCTCCCTCAGGCCAACGGGGGTGACTGAGGCTGCGATCAACACCCAGACGAGGCGGTGAGGAGTGCGGAGAATCCCGACCAGAGCCTAGCTGAGAGAGCAAGATCCGAGGTATACAGAGGCCCACCAGATTCCGAAGTCCGAAGTATCTAAGTCACGAGTCGAGTCCAGTCCAGTTTGGTCTAGTCCAGTCCAGACTTCCGAGGCCTTCTGTTCCGTTCCGTGCTTCCCGGTGAGTACCGTTGCTGGGGACGCATCTAGACGTGCACATTGGTTTGTGCCGGTCAAGACGGGTCTGGGTACACAGACCTGGTCTGCACTGTTTCAGCAGTGTATCTGTGCTGTTTAGCAGTACATCTAGTATTATGCAGTTAACTAGTTTTATTCTAATTATTATTGTTCGTTCTAAAATGTTTAAATATGTTTTAAATGTCGTGGTATGAGTGATTGTTCGATCTTCATTACTGTGTCTATTGTATTAATTGTGTTCAAGTCCGAGTAAGAATCAAGTAGCAAGGTTCAAGATGCCGTTATTCTCGAAATTAAGACAGATAAAAACTAGAAAAGGGATACTAGAGGAAGCTGTTCCCATTCCACCTAGGGACACTCCAGGGTACTTTATGTACCATAAACATGGTATTATATCTCGAATTATGGGTAGACTACACCAAGGATTTAGCAGAGAATCAGAGATGGCCCGTTGCTGGGACATGGGATGCAGATTGCATCATGAGAGTAGAAGAAGCATTATGGAAAAAGAAAGCCAGACAATCACAGAAAGATGCCATTGAATTATGGCGTAAAGAATCGCACAGACGCACAGAGAAAGCGCTCAGAAAAGAAGAAAAAAGTAGGGAGGATTCAGAAAAAGCCCGAGAAAATATATTAATTGAGGAAGGTATCCGAGTAAAAGCAGAACAAGTAGACAGACAACGAAACACTCTTATGAATGGTATGTATCGTCTTCTGGCCGAGGGTTTACCTAAGGCCACCCTGGAAGTACCGAAAGATCTGCCACCTCCATTGCTTCCGACTAAAGTGCACCCCAAGACTGCAAAGGACATTTTCCTTTCTTCCTATTTAGACGATGTAGCCCCCGAATATGTTAATGCTCCGCCGCCACGCACACCACCTGCTAATGGTGCTCGACCCCGAGATAATCCGCTCCCGCTTCTGCAGCAACATACTCCTCCGCCCGTTCAACACCTTCCGCCCGTTCCTTCACTTCTTCCTGCATCTATTCTTCCTACCATACACCCAACGAATCCTTTTGGACCTAGCACCTCAGGAGGTGCGACAGGAAGTTTTCATACGCCGCCATCAGTGCGTCGATTGACTAATAGGGATCTAGCACACCAACGTACACCTCAAACAGCAAATTATGACATACTTAAAGAGCCTCTTACAGATTGTAGATATGATCCAGTACCGGGTAAAGACGACAGAATGATGCTATCATCAGTACGTCTACGACGAGTTGCAAACTATTTAACGATATTACCAGGAATGATTGAACATCTAGACAAAATATATCACTTTGTCCAAACAGGGCAAGGTCCTGAAAGTATTGGCGAAGCCATGGCATACCAGAAAGTGGACACGCAGAAACTGTTGTTACGCTTCTTTATAAACTGCCTGATAAGACACAGAGATAGGCCAGGTGTAGACGCGGAAGAAATGAGAGCCCTTAACAAATGGGGCCAGAATATAGCAGACGGAAAACATGATAAACAGAATAGTATAGAAAGTATGTACCGAAGGATCAGAAAAAAAAGTAGAACAAATATGTGAAAAAGAACAGCCTGAAAGAGAAACAGATGCAGATAAAACCGAGTCCTCAGGGGATGAGGAACAACTAGAAATGACAACAGGACAATTACAATTGCCAGCTAGAGAAACGATAGCTTATGTAGGAAAAGGAAGATCCTTCAATAATCCAATACGTCCGATACGTCCAGAAAGTAAGAGAATTTTTCAAGCAGCTATGTCAAACCCGAGGACCCCTGAACATTTGTTTCAGGCTACTGATAAAATACTTCAAGAACGAATGGGGTACCATGTACTCGATTCTATGGATGAACAGGAATTAGCCAGGTCAGCAGTACAATGGGCTGACAGTTCTGATAAATATAGTGATGACGCCCTAGTACATACGTTTTTGAATCTTTCACCAGACGAACAGCGTTTAGCTGGTATATACATGATACAACATCTCCTTATATTATATAAGGGCCAACACTCCGATCCTGGTCCCCTACCTGATATCCTGATAGAACTACTCATGAATAAATGGAGAGGTCTAGGTACAGATCTAATTAAAGTAATTCTAGAATATCGACACAGATATAGTGCCTTTTTGTGTCCAGAGCATGATCCAGCTCCCTCCATGGAAAGAAAGACGTATTACATAGACAGACAGAATCCCTTACGCGAAGTACACCCAGTTAGAAATGATGATAATACTTTTAGACGCGTGTTTGTGTACACGCCTATAACTAAAATAGAACTATTGGAAATGAAAAAATTAGTGCCCAGCCATGACAGAGATCCAGCAGGTTTTCACCATGAAATAAAAGACATGTTACTCATGGGCGATTATACCTATCCTGACATTATGAAAATATTGAAAGTATTATTACCTGCCGGTATTTACGAGAAACTCAAAGAAAAAGAATGGGAGGTGGGAGAACAAAAGATTGATTGGATAGCATTAGAAAACGAAGAAAATGCCCGAACTGCAGGCGTAGGGCTTGGAGAAAAAACTAAAGCATTACCAGGATTATTAGTACAAGTATTGCCACGTTTATTAACTACGAAAAAGGAAGACTGGGGAGCAATATCAGCTTGCAAACAGAAACCTGATGAAGACACTAGTGATTTTTATTCTCGATTTGAAAAATGTTTTGGTATTAATAGCGGCCTGAAAGCAAGTAGTGATTCATATCCACATCTTTTTGTAACGAAACTAGTCGAAAATTCCTTGCCTCAGGTTAAGAACAGAGTATTGAAAGTAGAGAGCTCTTGGCAAGCTAATACCCCGTCACAAATGTTACAAATGTTACAGTACCACCAGAATAGAATTAGAGAAGAACAAGAACACGAACAGAGACGTATGAAAGACACGAAAATGAAAATGCTCGTCGCCCAGTCAGTTCCAGCTGACAGTCATAAAAAGGGTGCGACACAGTCCAGTAATTCAGCAGTTCCTGTTAAAGGGACATGCAACTATTGTAAACAGCCAGGTCATTATATAAACGATTGTGCAGTTCTGAAACATAATATCTCTACGGGTAAAACCAAGGAGAGACCACGTCCGCCTAGACAGGATCAGATCCAACAACAAGTTCCCCAGAATGTACAGCCTATGCAAGCTGCACAACAGACCGTAGCGGTACCACAGTCACAGCCTATTGCCGCAACACAGAACACGACACAACAGATGTACCAGTATGCACAAAATGACTATCCCGATTATCAGCGATACACATGAAATAGCCTAGAGAGGGAAGTTGGCTTACCCCTTATTGAGGTTCCCGTAGATCAAGAGGGTCCTTATGTACATAGTCAAGTATTAGGGAAAGACAGAAAGTTCTTAATTGATACAGGGGCAAGCAGAACAACTATAAGTCACGACGAGGTTCCAGGGGCACCCCTCTCAGGCTCACAAAATGTTTCCCTTGGATTTTCAGGACAGCCTATTGTTAATGAAGTATCGCAACCTCTTTCTCTTGCAGTTGGTCCATTGACACGGACTACAGATCTATTGCTTACAAAATCATGCCCAGAAAACTTGTTAGGTATAAAGACACTGAAAGATCTAGGAGCTGTAATATGTTGTTCCCCGGAGGGGGTACGACTATTTTTGCGCGACTTTAAAGGTCACTACGTATTTAGAGACATGGATTACTGGTTACAGAATGTCCCTGCACATTTATGGGCACAAGGCCCTACTGATGTAGGTTGTATGCACATTACACCATATCGAGTCACACTCAAAGCAGGAGTGGTATTACCACGAATTCGACAATACAAGTTACCCCCAGATGCTGTAGTGGCTTTGCTGCAAATCATTGACGAGCTCATTGCACAAGGAGTGGTTGTGGAAACCGACTCCAATGTGTGTAATTCTCCTATAATTCCGGGGCCCGATTCACAGAATTAACTTAAGACAAAATCCTAAACTTACTACTTTTGGTATTCACAGAAGTTAGGATTTTGTCTTAAGTTTGTCTTAAGACAAACTTAAGACAGACTTAAGACAGACTTAAGACAAACTTAAGACAGACATAAGACAGACTTAAGACAGACTTAAGACAAACTTAAGACAGACTTAAGACAGACTTAAGTTAGGATTTTGTCTTAAGTTTGTCTTAAGTCTGTCTTAAGTCTGTCTTAAGTCTGTCTTAAGTCTGTCTTAAGTTAGTCTTAAGTCTGTCTTAAGTCTGTGTTAAGTTTGTCTTAAGTCTGTCTTAAGTCTGTCTTAAGTCTGTCTTAAATTTGTCTTAAAACAAATTTAAGACATAATCCTAACTTCTGTGAATACCAAAGGTAGTAAGTTTAGGATTTTGGCTTAAGTTAGTTCTGTGAATCGGCCCCCCGGTTCTTAAACGAACTGATCCAAATGCACCACCAGTTTATCGATTAATTATTGATCTGCGCGAATTGAATAAATGCATTGTACCACAATATCCCGTGGTTCCAGATATCTCTTCATTATTGACAGCTATTGATTCAGAAGCAACGTTCTTTACTGTAATTGACCTCAAGAACGCCTTCTTTAGCGTCCCAATCGATCCGGAAAGCCAATATTTGTTCGGATTTAGTTTAAATGGACGAAGCTTCAGATTTGCACGCGCACCTCAAGGATTCACAGAAAGCCCCAGCATCTATAGCCAAGCACTGAAAAGACAACTTGACAGTATCCACATGCCTGTTAACACTGCACTGCTTCAGTATGTCGATGATCTGCTGATCACCGCCCGAAGCGAACCCGAATGTGAAAAAGCATCACTGACGGTTTTGCATTTTCTGGCCGACAAGGGGCACAAGGTATCCCCTTCGAAGCTGCAATTCTGTGTTCAGCAAGTTGTGTACCTTGGGCACTTGCTGTCCGAGGGGGGAAGACAGCTCACACCTGATCGCATCCAGTTAATTGTAAACATGCCACCACCCAAGACACAAAAGGAGGTGCGGGCCTTCATAGGTCTCACTTCGTACTGTAGACAATGGTTCCCCAATATGCATTTTTAGTAAAACCACTCATTCAGTTGACAACCCAGGAGGCAGCGACTTCGACTGTCCTCCCTTGGACTCAGGCACATACACAAGCTTTTGAAGACTTAAAGAAAGCCTTATGTCAAGCACCTGTTTTAGCGACACCATGTTACAGTAAGCCTTTTACACTTTTCGTTACAGAACGCGAAGGTACTGCCTTGTCAGTACTCACTCAGGGACAAGCAGGTTCACACAAGCCGTGTGCTTACTTTTCTAACACATTAGACCCAGTAGCTCAGGCTCTGCCTACATGCCTGAAATCAGTCGCAGCGACAGCTTTAGCGATCAGACAAAGCGATTCCATAGTATTAGGACATCAATTGACAGTGCAAGTTCCACACTCCGTGGAAGTTCTTCTAAACCGAACTCAGACTCAGCACTTGACTATAGCACGACTGACAGGTTACGAATTAACATTGTTTCAGCCACACATGGAAATCAGACGCTGTAGTACATTAAATCCTGCCACACTTTTGCCATTAAGTGGAACAGACCCACTGGCACATGATTGTATTGAAGTCGTTACTATTACGACGAAACCCAGACAAGACTTGACAGATGTTCCATTACCAGATCCAGACCTGACACTTTATGTGGATGGTTCATGCATGAGAACAAGTACAGGAGAATTAGTGGCCGCTTACGCAGTCACGACAGACACCGAAGTTATTGAAACGAATTGTACTGACACATTATCAGCTCAAGCAGCAGAGCTCATCGCTCTGACACAAGCCTGTATTCAAGCCAAAAATAAGAGAGTTAACATATACACAGATTCACGTTATGCATTCGGAGTTGTACACGACTTCGGAGTCCTTTGGTGAGAGAGAGGTTATTTGACTTCTCACGGTGCCAACATTCAACACGGTCCCCTCATTCAAGCTCTGTTAGATGCAATACATCTGCCTACTTCGATATCTATCATGAAGTGCAAGGCCCATACAAAAGTCACCGATATCATTTCCCAGGGTAACGACCTAGCAGACCGAACAGCTAAGCAAACAGCACAGAATAGGATTCATGCAACTGACTTGACAAAGACAATAGTTCCGACACCGACACACTGCATGACAGTTAGGGATCCCGCCCTTGATGTAATTGACATACAGACACATGCTACGCCAGAGGAAATCAAGAAATGGACTGAACTAGGAGGGATCCAAACAGATCAGGGATGGATGACGAAGGGAAAATCTACATGGTTTCTCCCCGACTCAATGGTTCAAGTTATCATTAACACAATACATAGTCCAGCACATCTAGGAGAGAAAGCTATGTTAGACAGTATTCAAAACATTTGGTTTAATAAACACTTACGAGCTGCAGCCAAACAGAAAGTCCGTACTTGCATGATTTGTTGTCAGTTCAACCCAGGTAAAGGCGTACCTGTAGAGCAAGGTGGATTTCAACCTCCTGATCACCCTTTTGAAGTCCTCCAGATGGATTATATCCAGATGGAACGTTGTCGAGGATTCAAATATGTCCTCGTAGTTGTATGCGCTCTTTCCCGTTGGACAGAAGCATACCCAGTCTCAGATTACACTGCCCCGACCACTGCCAAGCAGCTGGTTCGTGAATTCTTCCCACGGTATGGTTTGCCCCGTATCGTGTACTCAGATAATGGCCAACCGTTCTCATCCGAGCTAATGAAACACATTTCACTCCTGTTAGGCTATCAATGGAAATTCCACTGTGTTCGGCATCCCGAGGCAGCAGGTCTCGTGGAACGTCATAACCAGACTCTAAAAATTCGACTTTCTAAAATCTGTAGAGAGAAAGGCATCGACTGGATAGTAGCCTTACCAGTTGCACTATTTTACATGAGAATGATAGCACATTCTCGAACAGGGCTATCCCCGTACGAGGTGTGTCTTCGGTAGGCCACCAAATATGTGGGGGACGCCTATACCTCGTAAAATCACTGATGTTGATTGTAATATGCTGACAGATTACCTTGCTTCCTTGATGTCTGCACTACAATCTTGCCGTTCACAGGTAGCTGCAGCCTTTCCCGACAACACCGAGGTGAAGCCCCATGAAGTGGTTCCCGGAGATTTTGTTTTTATAAGAAATTTCGACAGGAGGAGCCCGCTGGAGCCTCGCTGGCAAACGCCGAAATTAGTACTTCTGACCACGAGGACAGCAGTGAAGGTCGAGGGTCGCAAGGGTTGGCTACACTCGAGCCATATCAAGAAATTTCATGGACTACCTTCTGATTTGAACTCTCAGCCCTGCCCCCCTCCACAGACTGATTCAAAACTCCCCCTGGTCGAGAACACTGCTTCCCAAGACTATAAACTGAAACTAAGGTCTAGCAAGTCAGACAATTTGATTGTTTAAGTCCTCTCCTAGGTGAATCGGTTGAATTAGTCTCTGACATGTATCCTCTAGACCGAAATCGAGAGAGAGATAGACAGAAACAGCTCAAGAAACGTGCATATTGTAAATCACTTCATAGTCACTGTATAGTGACATTGTTGATTATGTTTTTTCTAAATCTTCTGATTATTGCTGCAAGTATACTGTTGCACATATACTATCCTATTTTCAAGCGTACTCATTCTGCTTACAATGTTACTGCCGAACATTCTTTTAGCGAATTACCCTCACATGAGTTGCCCTATAGACTTGCGCTGCGCAACAACACATTCATTAGTATGTTACATCACTCCCATCAGGCCAGCAATGCTACTAATTGTTGGATATGTGGCCGACTCCCTCCCTATCAGAAATACAAGGGAGTTCTGCCCCTCTTTCCGTATCCATTCACGCACAATGGTTCCTGTGGCGCATGGTTTAGTTTGATTAATTCCTTAGATTCAAATACTGTAGTTTACCAGAGCAACTGGGTATGGGGAAACCTGAACTTAGTTTTGCTTAAAGCCTGCTACCCTAACAAGGAGGGACTTCCCAAAAGGACAGGAACTGACCTAGAAAATGAAGTATATGGATTAGGTAACTTTACACTTAACCTCATGATTCTGAATGTTGAATCCGAAGCTGCATCAGTCTTGCCTGCTATGTCCGTATTACCAGTCAAAGGTGAATTATGTATAAGAAAGAATGGTTCAGTACACCTGGGTCATAGTATATGTACTACTGTGATCGAATTCAGTGATAAAGGCAAGTCTACATTTAGAGCTTCCCGTCATTCCTACTTCATTTGTGGTCATACCGCATATATACGCTTACCTCTAGATTGGGATGGTACCTGTTACATTGCATTCCTTCTGCCACCTGTTTTCCTAGCCCCTCCTGACTATCATAGAAACACCCATCTAGTGCACAATAGACCCCAGAGAGATCTCCCGATTGTCGACTACACTGAAACAGCATGGGAACAATACACAGACTTCAATAAAGGTCTCTTTCCCTACATAGGTGTTGTCTCTAATAGTAAACTGATACGTAGATTAACCAGAACCCTTGAAGCAGTAGTGAATGAAACTACCTCTGCCCTAGGCAACTTAACAGAGGAGCAGTCTGCGATGCGGATTGTTGTTCTCCAAAATCGTCTTGTCCTTGACGTCATCCTGGCCGATAGGGGCGGAGCCTGTAGAGTCATCGGATCAAGTTGTTGTGTTTTCATTCCAGAAAACGCGCCATCCGTATATAAAGCCATAACTCGTCTTCACAAGATTGCAAGCCAGATACATCAGAATCCAGGCACCTGGACATGGTCCGGTTGGTTCTGGAGCGTGTTGTCAGCCTGGGGATGGAAAGTCCTATCCTTCCTAGGTATTGGCCTTCTCATAGTATTCAGTTGCTGCCTGTGTCTACAATGTGGACCAGCGATTTGCGGCCTGTGTGCCACATCATGTATTCCACGTTCAAGTTCTCGTTCAAAATCCCGGAAGAAGAAAGAAGAGCAAATGATGTTACATGAACAGATTGATGGATTCCTGAGGATCGATATCTCATGAAGGGTCCGTAGGGGACAAGGAGGGAATGAGGAAATATGAATTTTTATGATCAATTGTGTCCCCTATCTTAGACCCCAACGACTCCATGTACATGCTACAAGTACATGTATGTTCCCTCCACTTCAAGCTATGAAGACGCAAATACATATGCGTCCAACGTCAACATGTCCTCTTTCAGATCCACCATGAATGGGTCGAATATTCCGTTCCTAAGTATGCCTTGCCACCGTCTTTATCTGGTATACTTTTCACGTTTCTCAGCTCTGGCGAGTTGGGCCCTGAATTCTGCCATCGAGCTTTTCCTGCTTTCTGCCTCTGAATGCTCCAGCCTGGACCAGCATCTGTATCCATGACCTTTGTCTTACTTCCTGCGCGGCTAACGGTGCCTGGCCCGGCCTGTTGCCTGCCAAGACTGTATTCAGCCTTCAAGTTATCTGCTCCGCTCCTCGAGAAATGCATTCCTGTCTAGTAGTTTAGGTAAACATCCTTCCAGCTACAGAGCAAAGGGCCCGGCCTCACTGTCTCCGTGCAAGTAATTCATGGTTTCTGTTGCCATGGTAGGCCCGTGCCCCCCCTCGCATCTCATGTAGACACATAGACGCTTATACACGCACTAGTAGTTAGTATAGGATAGCCTCTGCCTGAGAGACCTTTCCTTCCAGATAATACAGTTCCTTAAACACAAGATATTAGATACGATTTGGGATTTGGTTGTTCTGACATCCCAGACTTCTGTCTCCTCATGTAGGGCTAAATGTCAAGTCCCCTTCACCCTCCAGTTACACGTCAATCACACGTCATGCTACTGTACGCGCATCTCTGCCAAGTATTTCTGCTGATTTTGCAGGATTCTCTTATGGATCCACCCACTTGTGTCATCATCATAATGACGTTTCTAGTACATGCCCTTATGCACGCCTATTGTAACGCCTTTTCATTACGTATGTGTATTCTTATCTCTCTTCTCAGCTGTCACGCCTTCTGCATATGTCTTCATTGTAATGCATTTACTATATATATGACGACCTGTCAATAAAGCATTGCCTCTATCCCTTCCCGAACCTTAGTGGTGACGGAACCCGATTGCCTGGTTCGAACCAATTCCTTTGTAAGGAATAAACCCATTTTAAAACCTCAAATGCCACGGATTCTGCCTCTTATTTTTACTGAGTTATTCTTATTTAATTTTACCGCATAAATTAAGTCTAGGTAATTAAATTTACCACACATGAGCACCCTTTCTTTTGCTTCTGTTCAACATTTAGTTATTCTTCCAAGTTTCCTAACTGCATTACATCTTCTTGAGCTTGATGCATTGCTGTTTCCACCTCATTCATGGCAATTGCTGCTTCATTTTCAACAATTGGTTGTCCTAGTGGATCTTGACTCAGTGCAGCAGAACTTTGACTGTCTTGAGAACTGTCTCAAGCAATCTCTGCAATTGTAGCTTCTTGATCAATTTCATCATTCAACATTTTCACATAATTTGCAAAAGCACTGCATTGTATGCTTCCTTTACCAGCATTAAATCAATCTACATCGCTCTGAAAATCTCCAAGTAATTCCAGTTCTGAACGCCATGGTTTGAACATTTGCAAAAGGGCTAAATAGTAAAATTCCCTTTAATCGGCAGTGTCGCAAGTCCGTTTCCTTTTTTTTTTTTACTTTTTTTTTTATTTTGCAGTTTGAATACATCAATACAAAAAGAATAAAAGATTTTTAAAAAAACATGCATAGTCAGCACAAATACGGTTATTTAAGATTAGACGCCTGGGCCATAAGACCTTGTCGAGCCAGTACAAAAAATAATACATACAAATCAATGCCGATTTACAATAGATAACACTAGCACGACAGACTACTGTCCTTCTCCCTCCAATTTGAGATCGGGGCCCACATGCTATTTCCAAAATCCCACATTTTTTTACCCTTCTGTTCGTACAGACATCTCTCAATATTATGTATACTCATCAGCCTAGAAAGCCACATTTGAAACCAGGAGGCCATAGTATCCTTCCAAGCTGATGAGATTAAAATCCGTAGCACCGCCACAGAAATAAAGACCAAAGCTTCTTCAGACTTTACCAGTTTTAACTTATGATCACAGCCCAATAGCATCAGGGTAGGGGATAGGTCGATCTTATGGCCTAGCAGCCCCTCCCAGAACTTTCCCAATTCCCTCTGGATTGAAATCAATGAGCTGCAATAAAAAAACATATGCAAAAGATCGGCTTGCCCTATGTTACACCTAGGGCATCTATCATCTGCCCTGAACCCCCAGGTGAATAATTTAGCGGGAGAATGATAAAGATTAAATATGGTTTGATAATGCTGGGCCCTCAAGTTTGTAGATCTGAATTTTTTTTTATTTAAGGTGAGGGCCAAGTCGAGATCAACATCAGGGTCTCCCAATTTATTTGCCAGAGAGGACTCGGTTTTTTCCAGATCATCCTGAAGTCCAGCCATGAGGAGCTTATAGACCAATCTGATCTTCTCACACCCCTTGATTAGCAATTCAATGAGGGGGCACCCTCCGATAATGAAGGCTTTGGTCTCAATGCCTTTAATGACCATGCTACTTGACCATACAAAAACCATTGATTGAATGAGATATCAAACCTCTGTTGGAGGGCGTCTAACCCCAGCGGTTCAAGGCCTCCCCAGATATCCCCAAGAGTCTTAATGCCAAGATCCCTCCAAACCTGCAAGTTCCTATCAGCACCAACATAAGGGAGCAGGCTGGAATTACACAGATGGAGATATCGGTTTACCTTTCGAATTTTACATAGTCTAGACGTGGACCTCCAAACCCCCCATGCCCCTTCCAAGATCTCCAGGCGAGGCCTCTTATAATACCTACGATCGACTTCGCGCAACAGCAGTCCAATGGCCTTTCTCCCTATTAATAACTCAAAGATAGATGGTAAGATCTGGGCGCCTGGAATAGTGACACCACTATTTACCTCACACTGGAACAGGGTACCCATTTGGGACAGAAGACAGGACCAATGATATAATCTTAGGTTTGGTAGGGCCAGCCCTCCCCTTTCCCTAGGGAGTGACAAAAGATGTGTAGAACGCCTGACATTGCCATACCGCCAGATGAATCTTATGAAAATAGAGTCCAGGTTTTTAATCAATTTTTCCTCTAATAAGAGGGGTATGGCTCGGAACAAATATAAAATCTTTGGAAACATTGTCATTTTTAGAACATTTACCCACCCAAACAAAGAAAGGTTTAACACGTCTATTCTCTTTAGCTCTGCTTCAATGGATTTCATGAGTGGGGGATAATTCTCCGCTACTATTTTATCCACTAGGGCATTGATCTTAATCCCTAAATAGATCGCCGAATTCACATATCTCGTATCGCTTTTGACTATACTTCCAGTGCAGATTATTTGCATTTTGGACTCATTTAAGAGATAACCGGAACGACTACCGAAATCCTCTGCTATTTCGACCAAGGCCGTAAGCGCCTGTTGTGGGTTGGTTGTGATGATTGCCAGGTCATCAGCATAGGCCAAGATTTTACTGATATGACCATTACAAACCACCGGACTGATCCTAGAAGACCCTAGTATCTTCTGTATAAGTGGGTCGATATACAGAGCGAAGAGGATCGGGAAGCAGGGACACCCTTGTCGTGTGCCTCTCTTTATGACTATCTTCTCCGAACTCTCACCCATGACCACCACCCTCGCTACAGGATCTAAATACATAGCTTTGAGAGCTCTGATGGCTTTCTCCCCAAATTCTCTCCCCGCCAGCACTCCCCATAAAAAATCCCAGACCACCCGGTCAAAGGCCTTTTCTGCATCGAGCAGGATCATGGCCATCTCCCCTCCCCCAGCAACCTGGGCATCAAACAGCGCTATTGCTCTTCTAATATGATCCGTAGTGCTGCGCCCCGGTATGAACCCATGTTGCCAGGGGGAGACGAGACAGGCAATGATCCTGCCCATCCTCTTCACCCAGATCTTCAAATAAATCTTAGTATCCGCGTTAATTAGCGAAATTGGGCGGTAAGAGCCCAATTCCTCCCGGGGTTTACTCTTCTTATGGAAGACTACAATGTTGGTTTCCCGCCAAGAATCTGGGACCACTCCTGTACACAATATGCCGTTAAATAAATCCGTTAATAAAGGAATGATCTCAGATTCAATACATTTGTAGACCTCCAAAGGGATCCCATCCGGGCCTGCAGCCTTGCCAGAGGCAAGCTCTCGCAAAGCCTCCATTATCTCACTCCCACTAATATCCCTCTCCAGTTCATCCTTCTCGAGGGCGTTAAGTCGAGGACCGTTATCCACCACCTCCCCCCCCTGATAACCATTCCGGGTTTCCTCATCATACAGGCGTTGGTAGAAGTTCTTAAAAGCCTGTACTATCTCGTTAGCCTGCGAAAATTCCTCCCCATTTTCTTTGATCAAGGAAATTATATTCCTTGCCTTCCCCTGTCTTATTTGCAAAGCTAACACTCTACCTGCCTGTTCTCCCGTTTCATAGCGATTGGCCCTTGATACTAGATAATCTCCCGTAGCCTTCTGGGTAATCAACTTCTGTAATTCTGCTCTAATTTTCAGCATCTCTCTCTGACTCTTGCCGGTATCCCCTCCATTAATTATATCCTTCATATGCTGTTCTTCAGCAACCAACAGATTCCCCATTAACCTTTCTAGCTCCCTCTTGTCCTCCTTTCTTATCCTGGCCCCAAAGCTTATAGATTTGCCCCTTAGAGCGGCTTTAAATGCCTCCCATACGCCGTTTCTGGAAGTACTGTACCTATTAGCCGCAAAAAAATGTGGCTACCCATTTCAAATGATGTTCCGTAAATCTTCTATCTGTCAATAATCGTCTTTCGAATGTCCATCTAGTCCTGACCCTATTGAATCCAGATATCTCGTAAGACAGTATCAAAGGGTTATGATCCGACAATATTTTCGGGAATTTAATTGTTCCTACTCTATTTATTTCAGTTGAGGATATAAAAAGATAATCCAGCTTTGTAAACTTCTGGTAGGGGTTAGAATAATATGTATAGCCGGGCTTTAATGGTTCTTTTTCCCCCACACGTCCTTTAGCCCATGGGAGTTAATAAGGGCTTTTACTGCCCTATAGACTCTTGGTTTCCGACCCTGATACAGAGCGGTATCGCCCCAATCTGCAGATATATTTAAATCACCACAGAATATTATGGGAGTAGGCCAGCAAGCGAGCTCTAATTCTAGGGAGTCAAAGATCGCGGGAGCGTCTTCATTTGACCCGTACACTACACAGAGTGTCAGACCCCTTTCCAATTCCGATAAAACCCATCTACCATGACTGTCCAACTTTGTCCTCTTGACCCCTCCAAAGAACGTTTTTATTAAGATCGCGACTCCCCTATTTGTTGACGTTTGGGTTGAGCAAGCCGCCAACTCAAAACCACTAAGGGCCATGAGGTTCCTTTTAGACCAGGGAAGGTGGGTCTCCTAAAGACATAAAATATCAATCCTATTATTTTTAACAAAATGAGTCAATCTTAGACGTTTCCGCCAATCGTTTAACCCACCTATATTAACAGAGCATACCCTAATGCTTGCCATCTTGACAGACTATTTGAACATCGTAAAGCACCTGTGGTTTAGACTGCTTCGGAATCTCTACAGCCATAAGCTGACTAATAAAATAAACAAAATAATACATACTGCAATTTTTTCCCCTGTTTTTTCCCCACTTAACCTTCAAACCCCAGCCACCCCTCCTACTACCCCTGCCGCCCTCCCCACCACTGCGAACCCCACCCGGCTCGCCGGCCCTCACCCACACCCTCCTTAGTGAAGCGCTCAGATCTAATCTGAGCATATAATGGAACTGCAGCAAACACAATGAGGACAAGCGCCATAGTACCGAAATATATGATCCTCTTTTAAAGCCCCTTAGCCCATTTTAGATATTACTTGAGTCAAAAAAAAGAGAAAAAACTACTAGAGCCCCCCCGCCCCCATCTCCAAACTCATGTCTGACCATTTCCCAAGAAGAGTCAAGCTATTTGCCCAGAGAGTGCAAATACTCCTTCGCTTTGATTTCGTATGTAAAAAATAAAGTCTTCCCTTCGTTGATGATTTTTAACTGGGCAGGGTTTATAAGATAAGCTTGCATCCTCTTCTCCTGAAATGACTTAATCATTTCCCTCAGTCACCATCTTCGCTCTACCGTCGAATGACAAAAGTCTGGGCGAACGAAGAAAGAAAACCCATCGCCGCTCCTCCTAGCATCTGGTCTGGCCTTTTCCGCGATGGACTGTCTCAGTATGAAGTTGCCCAAGAATATCAATACTGCTCTGGGTTTATCCCCTTCTTTAGCATTGCTACGGATCTTAAAGGGGATACGGTGGACACGTTGTACTTCAGCGGACCAATTTCAGCTAGAGAGTTCCGGGAATGCTTGTTCAAAAAGCTTGATAATAAATGCCCTTCTGTCGGAACCTTCGACCCCCTCCGGGATCCCAAAGCCCTCAGGTTATTCCGGCGGAGCCTGTTCTCCATCTGCTCCATTTTCCACTGTAGGTCCACAACCTGGGAGCATTGGGCACAGACTTTACTGCTGGCTACAGCAACCTCTGCCTTCGTGGAAACCACCCTCTCTTCCAGATTAGATACTCTGTCCTCCGTATTCGTGCAAGCTTTAGAGAGCTTCCTGACCACTCCCTGCATCTTCCTCATAGTGGCCTGTGCCTTACGATTATCCTGGCGAGTCTCTTCTCTGTGAGCCAATATCTCCTGATGTATAGTCTCCAAAAGTGAGCGATGGGTAACATCCGTGGAGCCTCCCTGCGGGGCTATGTCCGGAGAGTGATCCCCACATAGATCCTTGTGAGAGTGGCCTAATTTTAAAGACTGACTCTTTGCTCCAGGGGGGTGCACTGTGGTTGGAGGGAGGTCATGCTCAGGGTCAGATCCAGAGCCCAAATAGGAGCTGCGTTCGTCCTCCTCAGACCACTCCGCACCATCAGAGACGGAAAAGAAATATTCACTTGGCACTTTCTCCCTCTCGATGTTAATTCCTCCTGGCAACAGATCAACATTCTGAGGGTCGACATTTAATGATGTTCCTGGTTTTAGCTGGACTCCAGTACCACCACCCCCGCTAATCTCCCCCAAAGTGCCATCATTTCCCTTGCACATCTCCAAAGGGGCCAGGGTCGGGATGATCTCCACTGGAAGCGTCTCCTCTGAAACGACTTCCACCTCAGCATGAGCGCAGGACAAACTTGTGGTAATAACTGAGGGTATATCAGATAAAAAAGCCGAGTCAGTACATTCCTCGGTGCTCAAGGGGGGATTACCGGAGAGACTTTCCACCATCGTATTTACAGTGCCCTCTGCTTCCTTAGACCCCTTCTCCTTCTCCTTACCGACTTTAGAGAAGATGTCCGCTATTGATGCAGCCACTTGTCGGGTCCTGCCTGCTACCTGCTGCCCTTTTTTCTTTTGTTCCAGGGTTCCTCGCACGACCTCATTTTCCTCTGCCACGACTACCTCCATCTGCTGTTTTTTTTAATGGAATAACCGTTTAGAGCCCGCAGCTGATTTAGGGGCCATACTTTCCTTCAGAATCCTCGACCTAGGTGAGCTCCAACCGAGACAACCACCGCCAGCAGTCCTCGGCCGTGTTCTGTACGTCGCTTCCCTTCGCCGCCTCTGAGCCTGGCTCCGCCCTTTCTCGCTCCCGCGGAGCTCACGGAATCCGCGAACAGAGGGGAGAGCTTCAATTGCGGCCAACACCCAGTGGACAGACTGCCTCGAGAGCCCACAGCCGGTTAGTACCATTGGCATTACCGTTCCGTTGCTCAGCGCTTGCCAGATCTTAACTATGCGCTTAACGCTAACACTCCATAGGGCTTAGATCCTTGCCCTCACTGCCTTGCTGCATCGGCCACAGCTACGCGACCGCCATCTTGCTTCAGTTTCCTGTGATTAATTACATTTCCTTTCCTTTGTTTCCCCAAACATCCTTCGGAACCAATCACTGCATATTTTCCATCATTGATGTTTTCTGTAGTATTCCGTTTAAAAGTGTAGTTTTGCAGCACTTCATAGAGACACATGTTCTCAAGATGATGACTTCTGTTTGGGTAATATTTGTCCAACATATTCGTTTTCAAAATATCTGTACTTTCTGGTTCTTTTTCTGTTAAATATTCAATTTCTTGAACAGATTTCAGTACCCGATTTCGCATTTCTGCAAGACCTAGACTCACTCAAATGATTCTTCTACTTTTGTAGTATAGACTTGCAGATGATAACCGATCTGAGCATTCATATGCTCCAATTTCACAATGCAATAACATCTTCAAACTGAAACTGTATAATTTCTTACTTAGAGTCTTCTCGTGAGAAATCTCTTCCCACATTTCTTTCAATTCCGTCTTTTCTGATTTAGTAATGTAGGATGTTACTTATCGAGCAACAGCAATGGAATTGTCCGCAACATACTGAATATCCATGTTAGCGTTCCACATGGATAAAATAACTGGATTGTAGTCATTTACGTATTTTGACTCTTCGCTTCTTCTTAAGTTGTAGGCATTTTTCGGAGACTTTCTTGTGATGGTATGTCGCATAGCTGACATAAAACTGTTCACTCTTCCTTTGGATAATACAGGACGTGGAAATCCAAAACGACATTTGGTATAGAACTTATCCTTTGACTTGTACTTTCGTCGACAGTATTTTCCACACCTATGGCTTTGGAATTGTAAGACTTGTTGTTTTAAGTTTTTATCTTCTCTGCTATTGGGTACAGCACATGTGGCATAATCTTCAATGAAAGACAAAACAGTATCATCTGAATCTGTTCCAAATTTGGGGGCGTCCTTGATCCATAACAACATATGTATATGAGGAGCACCTCTTGCTTGATACTTCTTTCTCCAAAAGAAATCCACAACTTCTCCAAGAGGAGGATTATTTTTATTGCAGATGAAAGACATCATAGCTTCAAATCTATAATTGAAATATCTGCATACATTAACAGGATACAAAGAGCACAATTCACCAGGTGTCTTGTATTCAATACTTTTTATATTGGAATTTTCCTCTGGAAGAAATTCAAGTAAATCATCCCAAGCATACTCAGCACAGTTTAGTGTAACACACCATGTAGGAGTTCCTAAGTTCCGTAGCATACATTTCAGTTCTCCATGATGACGGTACCAATATTCATTAGTCCCACGCTGACATGCCATCAGATTAATCAACTGAGATTCTAAATGATCATCTCTCTGATGCACTTTATCCATAAAATCCTTTGCAGTTACATTTTGCAGATGCATTCCAGTTTTTAAAATGTGATTTACTGCATATGAAAGTCCAGACAAGTCACTTTCAAACAGAAGATGAAACATATAAGGGATACATTGTCGAAATCTTGGATTTTCTGAATATAATCTTGTTGTCCGAAATTCTGATGCCGGAATCTGCACAGGACGTTCATCATATCGTCCACCTTTTCCTGTTGGAAACAACTGTGGGAAACAACGAGCTTCCAGGCTCTCTTCCCATACACTCACGGGACTTCCTCTTGCTTTTTTCATTTGGAACAACTCAATCATATTCCCCATCACCTCTTTGGGATGAAGTGGATGTACACTGTAATGTTCATAGATTTCTTCACATCAAGACATGTCCACTTTTTCAATTTGTCCACTTAATGTTTCAGTATCTTCTGCTAAATCTATTTCTTCTTCTCCTACAAACACATTTCTATAGTACTCATTATTTTTTATCAGATACAGTGATGCCTTTTGCACTCTTCTAACATCCACTAACTCTTGCCAGATTTTCTTATTCTTAGTGGGAACACCATTAACTAGAATGACTAGTGGTTCATTTTCTGCATGGTCTACACCAATAGTTTCAATGTTTTTCTTTAAATCTAACGGTAAATACACAACTCTTCCTTTCAATCCTCTTTGTAACTCTGATGGAGGAAATGTACCTGTTTTAGGCTCCATACGAACAATAGCCTGAAACGGGTGCACACAGTGAATGAGAATAGACTCATACGTATTTAAATCTATCAGCTCTGGATGAATAGCAACCAACTCTAGATTATTATGAACAGCTCTAGCAGGCATTTTATTCTCATCTAATTTGTCATAACAATATTTGCAAATACGCTGTTCAGATCCCAAATCAAAACAATCCTCTACCAACAAATAAGTTGCAAATTCCTCCCACTTATCATTATTTTCTGTTTCACTTTCTTGTAATACAGATTGACACTCCTAGTCTGATTTTTATAGTGACTTCGCCGACCACAAATACAAGAAACATTTAGTCTTTCACCTGAAATTACCTTAAACTTTGTGATTTGATCTTCAAAATTCTTTGTAATCACTGGTTCTACATTGTCTTCAACATTATGGGGTCGATTCCAATCCTGGAAAAAGGCTGTACGAATCGTTGTACGGAGCGTTTTCTCTGTACGACTCGTACCCGGTAAACTTTCCGTACAACCTAGGAAGTATGATTCGTACAGAAAGCCTATTTCCGTACATTTCGTACAAAAGCCCGTACGGGTCAAAAAACCCAACGATTCTGATCTGGAACAGCTTGTACGCGACGTCCGGACGTATTCAAGCAGCGTTTTCTGGCCCAGCAAGTACAATTCGTCCCTTCGTCACTCCGTACGGCTCTGTTTTTACGGGAGCCAAACACAGCCGGAAAAGCAGAGTCCTACGCGAACCGCTACGCAACGGAGCCCCGGTACGCGACATACACGCCATGAACCCCATCGTACGTGTCATCCCGGTCCTCCTAGCCTATGACCTGGTGCACCGGACCCGACGCACACGCCGCAGAAGGTGAGAACAACACCCAGGGGCCAGGGTGTGGGTGAGGGGCAGAAAACATACCCCATACCCAAATCCAAACCTATAATATGAAGCCCATACATTACCACCAGGGTCTGGTCACTCTGGGGGGCGTGGCCAGCAACCCCTGCTTACCGCAACAACAGAAGTGGACGTGTACGGTGCGTTGCACACGTGCCCCTACGGCACCAGTACAATAGTGATACGGACCGTACACACGCCATGAATACGTGGGTACGGTGCGTTTCACACGTACCCCTATGGCACCAGTACAATAGTGATACGGACCGTACACACGTAATGAATGCGTGGGTACGGTGCGTTTCACACGTACTCCTACAGCACCAGTAAAACAGTCATATAGACAGTACACACGCAATTAATGCGTGGGTACGGTGCGTTTCACACGTACCCCTATGGCACCAGTAGAGCAGTGATACGGACCGTACACACGCAAAGAAGGCGTGGGTACGGTGCGTTTCACACATACCCCTACGGCACCAGTACAATAGTGATACAGACTGTACACACGCAATGAATGCATGGGTACGGTCATTTCACATCTACCCCTACGGCACCAGTAGAACAGTGATATGGACCTACACACACAATGAAAGCATGTGTACCGTGTGTTTCACACGTACCCCTACGGCACCAGTACGTTTGGGATACGAGGTGTACACACACCACGTATGTGGGGTTACGGTCTGGCCCTGCATGTTACCTTCATATTGGTGTGTGTATAGGTCCAGACCAGCAGTGTACTGCTCCAAGGGGGTGGGTGAGTGGCTGCAGAGGATTCCCAGCAGTGGCCAGCCATATGGGGGTGGCTGCAGATCAATACCAGCAGTGTCCAGACATGTAGGGGTGGCTGTAGAGGACTCCCAGCAGTGGTCAGCCATATAGGGGTGGCTGTAGATGAATACCTGCAGTGTCCAGCCATATGGGGGCGGCTGCAGATGAATACCAGCAGTGGACAAACATATAGGGGTGGGTGCAGAGGACTCCCAGCAGTGTCCAGACATATGGGGGTGGGTGCAGAGGACTCCCAGCAGTGGACAGAGACATGGGGGTTGGTGCAGAGGACTGCCAGTAGTGTCCAGACATATGGGGGTGGGTGCATATGACTCCCAGCAGTGGACAGGGACATGAGGTGGGTGCAGAGGACTCCCAGCAGTGTCCAGACATATGGGGGTGGGTGCAGAGGACTCCCAGCAGTGGACAGACATATGGGGGTGGGTGCATAGGACTCCCAGCAGTGGACAGAGACATGGGGGGGTGCATATGACTCCCAGCAGTGGACAGAGACATGGGGTGAGTGCAGAGGACTCCCAGCAGTGGACAGAGACATGGGGGTGGGTGGATATGACAACCAGCAGTGGCATGCAATATGAGGGGTGGGTGCATATGACTCCCAGCAGTGGACAGAGACATGGGAGTGGGTGCAGAGGACTACCAGCAGTGGCATGCAATATGAGGGGTGGGTGCAGAAGACTCCCAGCAGTGGACAGAGACATGGGGGTGGGTGCAGAGGACGCCCAGCAGTGGACAGAGACATGGGGGTGGGTGCATATGACTACCAGCAGTGGACAGAGACATGGGGGTGGGTGCATATGACAACCAGCAGTGGACAGAGACATGGGGGTGGGCGCATATGACTCCCAGCAGTAGACAGGGACATGGGGTTGGGTGCAGAGGACTCCCAGCAGTGTCCAGACATATGGGGGTGGGTGCAGAGGACTCCCAGCAGTGGACAGAGACATGGGGGTGGGTGCCGAGGACTCCCAGCAGTGTCCAGACATATGGGGGTGGGTGCAGAGGACTCCCAGCAGTGGACAGAGACATGGGGGTGGGTGCAGAGGACTCCCAGCAGTGGACCGAGACATGGAGGTGGGTGCAGAGGACTCCCAGCAGTGGACATAGATATTGGGGGGTGTACATCATTATCAGATGACCACACCTACATGTCGGCATGTACGCATCCCTAACTTTGGACTATGATGACAGTGCTATAACAACACATCACTGACAGCAGTGTCCCACTCCCAGGAGGATGGATGTCTTTCACCCACTGCCTGACACACCACATGTGGGTGTGAGGACAAGTAACACATGCATACCCACCCATGGCGGATGCAGCACAATACACACCCTGATATCATGCCACAAGACTGTATAGTCATGTAATTGCCTACAAAACTAAGATAGCCAAAGGGAACACACACTGTTACGCACATCCCAGGACTGATAGGAATGTCCAGGTGCTGGTCCAGCCACCAAGATGTTGTCTCTCATGGAAGGAATAGGGTGGAAGTCCCCTAGATACAATGTACACAATTGTGAGTCATGTGCCCAAATACCCTGCATAACAAGTACCATTTGTGTGGTAGGCTGTGATTACACACATGCATAATTTTGAAAAGGGTGAATTTGTCCCTGAAGGCATTTCGACATACTCAAAACACAAGTACAGTGACTAGCAAGGATGGCACAGACGATTCAGCAGGAGACATCGGTGAGCAGGGATGGCCATTGTTGAAGGGATCCGTCACCAACAAAGGAAATGTTGACACAGGTCAGCACAACAATAGTGCAACTGTTTGCAGGGAAGATGTCAGGTGCCACAGAGGAAGGAACACTCCTTGGGACAATGTCTCAAAACAAAATGAACACACACTACCAATGATTCTTTGCAGAGACATTGTGATGGCACACAGATACCATGGTCCACCTCATGACCATCATACAAAAACATTTCTCAGAACCCTAACACATTACCAGAACACCAACTTCAGGAGCCTCAGCACCAACATCAAGTACCTGAAATGCAATAGTGTTGAAAGTAAAAATAAAGCCTTTATTCAGCACAAAAAAAAAAATAGACTATTTACAGAGGCCAATGGCCAGTCCATACGTAAAGTCCAAGGGGGGACGTAGGGGACCGCGTCTACCCCTAGCTTGTCTGCACAAATGAACCTCCAGGTTCGTCGGACGGGGGGGCATCATCTGTGGCAGTACCAGGCACCGCAGGGACAGGAGGGGGAAGGGTAGGTGTGGTGGGTGCAGGGGTGGATGTCTCCACCACAGGGGGTGGGGCAGCGCCGAAGGTGGAGGTGAGCTCGGGGCTGCACACCGCTGCCAGTACCTCCATCTGAACCCCTGCACCTGAGGATTCCCCAGGGTCAAGGGAGGGTGTGATGGGCGAGGGATGGGGTGCAGCGCTCCTGGGGGAGGGGGTTGATGGGGTCAGGGACTCAACTCCCGTGCTCGGGGACTTCCTCACCCGCTTGTGGGGTGGTGGCTCAGCGGGGGCGAGGTCCAGCCCACCCAGAAAGAGCTCCTTGGGTGACCATTTGTCAGGGGAGCCAAGGGGAGTGGTTTTCGAGGGACAGGGTTGTGAGGACTGCGGACTGCGACTGTGGCTGCGTGTATGTCGTCTGTCCCCAGACCCTGTGGGTATGCCTACATCCCCCTGAGTGTGCTTGCCAGGAGGTGTGCGCTTTGCCTTGCTTGGGGGTGTGCTGCCTGTGTCTGGTGGGGTGCGTGATCGTGACTGTCTGGGTGTGCATTGGACAGGTATGGGAGAGGGAAGTGTGGATGGGTCCGGGGTAGGGGGGGGAACGGAGCGCTGCAGGAGAGTAACTGCTGCCGTCAGTGAAGAGTCCATGGACCGCAGAATCCTGCGTTGGTCAGACACCGTTGCTGACATGCCCTCCATGAATGACACCATGTGTAAGCAGTTTAGTGTGGCCATGGAGGACATTCAGCACCGATGCCTGCCTAACCTGCAACTGCTGCAGTATGTCCACAGACTCTTCACTGAGGGCAGCAGGGGTGACAGGGTCAGGGTGTGCGGTGCCTGGGCCGAAGGAGACATGGTGGGCCTCTGCACGGACAGAAGGGACGGGAGCAACTGGGAGGGCGGAGATGGTAACGGAGGAGGCGGGCACAGATGTGGGGATGCTGCCAGGTGTTGTTGCAGCCTCCGCCTCCTCGAGGAGGTCAGCGTCGGACCCGTCGGTGTCGTAGCTGGTATCGCCTCCAGACAGGTCCTCGGACTGACTCCCCTCACCCTCCGTGCCACTGCCTCCTTCTGACTCTACAGCACTGGTGGCACTGTCGCTGGGTCCCTCCTCCAGGTCCGTGCAGGTGTCTCCTTCGGTTTCCGATGATGATGCTGTGGGCAAGGAGAAGAAACAGAAATGCATCAGTCACCTGTATACATCTGACACATGAGCACAAAAACAATAGGTCACAGTGCATATCAGGCAATGCATCATGAGTAACAGCTAGATTACTCCGCACATATGTAAGCCCTGTACTTCACAGTTGGTAGACCCACTATGCCACTTGGACACAAGGAAAAAAAGAACACACCAGGCCACAACTTGAATGAGAAATACACTGAGAAGCTAGTGTCTGTGAACAGGTGAGCACAGCAATACAATGAAGTCATGCCACCTCTTGTTTACCCTGAAAGAAACAGTAGTGGTGCACCCAACGTAAACTAACACACCTCACTACTCAAGGTGTCACCACACTCAGAGACCTATAAGTACTTTGGAACACAAAACGGAAAAATGTTGTTACCTTGGGACTCACAATACTTTACACAATCAACATGTATTGAATGTGGCAATTCGTCATTTCGTGAAAATATCACTCATGTGCCTACCTGAAAGATGTCTCCCAAGGAAGTGCACACAAAACTACATTTACACTGTCATTGAAGAAGCTGGCACCTTTTTCAAAGAAGCCACTGTTAGAAATAAATGGTGTTGCAGAAAGTACATATGCATGGGCCCACAGAGGTCTTGATGTCTTGACACACGTTAGTTTGTATCACCAACAACAAAGGAGTTTCACAAAATCAAGACCACTGTGGGAACATGTATACGGAGAATCTGCAACACCGTTTAATTCTAACAGTGGCTTCTTTGAAAAGGTGCCAGCGTGTTCCATGAAAGTGGAAATGTCGTTTGGTGTGCACTTGCTTGGGAGACATCTTTCATGCAGGCACATTAGTGTTCTTAACACAAATCATCAAATTACCACATTTAAAACATGAAGAACTGTCGACAAGTGCTGTGAGTGCCAAGGTACAAACATTTTTGACTAACAACTTGAATTATGTCAGTTGTCACATCGCCATCCGTTACCTGATGACACAGTTGGCTACACATATGACCCACTGCCTGTCATGTAGAGTGGCACACATGTCCAAACCCAGGACAATGCATAAGCTAATGGGCCTGCAATTGTGTTGTAAAAAAACATAGCTGTACTGTGGAGACACCCTCATGGCAAGCCAGAATGTCCACACAGATGTGAGCACACAAAGACCTAACTGTGTTGCATCTGAACCACACACATATGCCAATAATTTATGAGCAGTATTCATGTTGTTAAAAAAATTACACAGGCAGCAAAGCACGAATATTAAGCACTGGCCACCATCACAGGGGCACTGCACAGTGATTCTTTGCACAGCCAATTCTCACACACAGGTCAGACCTGGCAAGAAGAAATCAGGGGTGCCCCCCATACCTGAATCAATGTGATTGATACAGATCAAGAAGTGACACCTCTTAATCAGGGTTTCCAAAACTGTGCAGCAACAATTGCTAAATTGACACAACATCACCTCGTGGGGCTGGCAACACATATTTGTGACAAACAACCATCAACAGATTGTTGTGAATAGCCACACAGGTACTGCCCAGTGTGAGTATGCACAAGCCAAATGGTGTATCCCTGTCCAGTGGACACATGTAGCACACATTGGAAATATACAAACTAGGCCAGGGAACAATGCCACAGAGGCAGACCTATGCTGAACCCACAGAGAATGTGCACAGTGTTGGATGACACACATGATTAGGAGGCCAGGGTGTCTCAGGGGATTTTAGTGGGCACACTGCTACGTGTTCCTGGAATGAGCTGACTGTACCATGAGCAACCGTCATGGCACTATGCATATCTCCCACTCATGCACATCATGTTTGAGGCCACAACATTGGTCCTGCATGGTGCAAGGGTGTTCAGTTGAAACCTCACACTCCTATGTTGAGACTCATCATCAGTGCCAACAAATATGGACCCCCAACATAGTGAACAGGTCATGTCACAGGCAAGGTACCAACACATGTCACAGACCACCCTCCCACATGATGCGGAAAGCAATGTGCACTTTGATTTTCTGGCACCCTAGATGACCATGTGCAAATGTGATTACACACAGACCAGGGGACACATGTCAAGGAGGGGAAGGGATGAAAAAGAGCACCAGGTGACATTGGGGAACAGAAAATGCACTGCACATATAAACTCTGGGAGTGTATCCAGGCTACAGAGCACTTCCAAAAGCTGGTGACACGTAACACAACAAACAGCCATGTACCTACCCCCTCCTTGCTGCAGTCTCTCCTGTAACTGCCTATCGAGGTCAGGGAAGACCACTGCCAGGACACGGGTCATGTGGGAGGTCAGCCGTCGGTGCCCGCCATGGGGGCGAGGAGTGTCGAGCCCCAGCTGGACCCGGGTGATCCGCCGGGTCCAGCACCAGATGTCCTGCCACCGTTTTCGGACTTGTGGTAGGCGCCGACTCCGATCCCCCGCCGATCTCACAGGGTCCTGCCAGATCACCATCTTCTCGTAGGCAGTTACCTGTCAGGATGACAAAGTGAGACAACATCACTACACCTGCTCCATGTCCCAGAGACACACATTTGAACATCTTTGATATGTTGAACAGGGCATAGGATGCTGACAGGAATGGCATCATTCTCAATGAGAAATTGGCCTGTGTGCACGCCCCAATGCACTACATGGCATTGAAAGTCAACAGATGGCATAAGGGGTGCGACACACTCACTGATCATGGCACACACTGTGCAGCACATGCAACAGCAGGCTGATGGACAGCACGTGCCAAGCAGTCACATGTCCCACTCCACTGAAGCACCATCAGCACACTAGACAGACATACCCAGGCACAGATCACTCGCCTGTCAGTCACAACAGCGGATACAACCCTCACTCTGCACATGTGCCACTTGCATGTGGGATGTCACAGGTGTCGTGCTAGCTCTGCAAGTCAGACACACAGCACGGCTTACTTGTCACATCAGATGGGTAGAGCTGTTGCCTCCTCCATGCAGCTGTGGTGCAACACTTCACATAGGCACTCACCCACATGACAAGGAACATTCACACACATCAATGTCCATGAGGTCATACACATCATTTGGACACTCTCACCACAGGTCCACTCAACTCATACACATCTGTGGGTACAGTCACCTGTCACACCGGGGGGGGACCACTGAATCACCTCAGGACAATAGGAAAAAAAGCCACCAAGGATTTGCCAGGCTGACTGTGTCATGCACTATGCAGTGAATGTCACAGTAAGCACAATGCAAGTGAGGAGTGCGCACCTGCATGAGAGACATAAGCATGTCCCCCCCCCGAGACCCACTCTAAACAACTGTGCATGTCTGTCACACCTGGACACAATGCCAGAAGTGACAGTCACAAAACAGGTGCACAGGGAAAGGTAGTGGAGTCAGCACTCACCTGCTCCCCTGGTCTCCCATACAGCTTGGGGTACTGTGGGAGGAGGACGTCCAGCAACGCCTCATTCTCCTCTAGGGTGAATGGCTGGGCCCTCTCCACAGTACGCGACATGGTCCAGAGGAAGCAGAGACAGCAGCAGTGTGGTCGACTGGAAAGTTGTGCTCTCTCATGGGTTCTGGCTGCCTTATATCTGTCTTGCTGAGGGGCATTCATTTAAAGGGGTACATAGTGATTGGTCAGACTCATTCGCATCATACGTTTACTCCAATCACTTTAAACATACACCAATGACACGCATTCGCATTGTTCAAATTTTGAGCATCATGTCAAGTCAACATTGTATTATTTGGCCAACTGACTGTTCCAGGACACCTGATGGACACATTGCAAATGAAAACTCTGTATCCATGACAACCAGCATGCATTTTGGGCCTAATACTTGTCCCCTATGTGTTCCCGATGTAAATTTGAAATCCACACACATGTACGGTGCGTTTCACATGTACCCGTACGACACCAGTAGAATAGTGATACGGACCGTACACACGCAATGAATGCGGGTGTACGGTGCATATCACACGTACCCATACGGCACCAGTAGAATAGTGATACAGACCGTACACACGCAATGAATGCGTGGTTACGGTGCGTTTCACACGTACCCGTACGGCAACAGTAGAATAGTGATACGGACCGTACACACGCAATGAATGCGGGTGTACGGTGCATATCACACGTACCCGTACGGCACCAGTAGAATAGTGATACGGACCGTACACACGCAATGAATGCGTGTGTACGGTGCGTTTCACACAAACCCCTACGGCACCAGTAGAACAGTGATACGGACCGTACACACGCAATGAATGGGGGTGTACGGTGCGTTTCACACGTACCCCTACGGCACCAGTACAATAGTGATACGAGGCGTACACACGGCAGGAATGGAGGGCTACGAGTCGCACAAGGATGTCCATCAAGTACTTGTCATTGCATACTTTCATGTGCAGTCCCTAGGTGTGTCAGCCAGTGATATTGCACAGGTCATCTCATCTAGTTGCACAATTGATGTGTGATGACCTGTGGACACATGTCATGTGTGATGGGGCACTATGTGGCACACATCACCTTGACACTTGCCACATGTGTGTCTGTAGTCCAACTGTGTCATGCACAGCAGCAGTGGGATGGCACAGTCATCACCACCCGCACCTGTCTCCTGATACCAGGGATAGGGACACTCTATCAACTGACATGTCACGATCAGCGTGCCCCTATGTGACTATTTTAGGTGTGTGTCATGTGTTCCCATGAGATTGCTGTTAGTGTTCCGTCAACTGCATCTGCTGTTGGTGCATCCAACATGGGTCTGTGTTGAGATGGGCATGGCACACATCTACGCACACCATGCCACATGTGGATTCCCACGGCTGTAGGGTCTGTGTGCATTGGACATAATATTTTCCCAGGCATACATGTCTGCGTCGTCTGAATGGCTGTGTTTATTTGTTGTCACGTGTATCCCTTCATCGCAATGTGTTTCATATGTACATTTGACATTCCATGTGACCTGTGCGTGTGCCTTGCAGTCAACTGTCTGGATGAGATGACATCCTTCCAATGCAGCTATGTGGATGTGTGTCACTCCGGTGATATCTCTGGCTGTTCACTCAGACTTGCCCCCAGCTCATTTCAGGGCATGTCATTTAAACTTGACATTCAACAGGTGTATCTGGCTTTTCGTAGGAGTGCCAGCCAGCTGGCATATGTGTCCTGGATGTATTGCACACACCAGACTCCATAGTTACCTGATGTTCAGTAGCAGTTTAGCATGTGCTATGTTCATTGACATTGATGTTGGCAGACTCTCAATCTTCATTATTCCTAACAATGTCTTGCAGGGCACCGCCTGTCCCAAGACCAATGCCAGACTTGGCTGCCATGAGGGAACGTGCCTGCATCCGACGTTACAGATTCACTCGACAGTTGATTGAGGACTTGACCGACAAGCTGGCACCACACCTCCAACCGCGACACAAGCATCCTACTGCGCTGACCCCCAAGATGAAGGTGATGGCAGCCCTACATTTTTTTGCCATAGGTACGTTTCAATTGACCATAGCTGATGTTGGTGGGATGTCACAGACAATGTTCAGCCGTGTCCTGCGTGATGTTTTGGCAGCCATGTTGGAGCACCTTGATGAATTCATCAAAGTTCCTACTCCTGAGGAGTTGACAGATGTCAAGGGTGAGTTCTATGCCCTGGGAGGGATGCCCCATGTCATTGGGTCCATTGATGGGACACATGTGGCTTTGGTACCACTGCAGGCACAGGAGCAAGCCTATCACAACCGTAAACATTACCACTCAATAAATGCCCTTGTGGTGTGTCTTGCTAACATGCTGATTTCCCATGTCTTTGCACGTTTTCCAGGATCAGCACACAATGCCTACATCATGAGGCGTAGCAGGGTGCCACAAATGAAGCTGCAGTTGCACAACGAACGAGCTTGTCTTGTTGGTGGGTATACTCTGTTTGTCCTGTGTGTTGCGGTATCTTTGGCTCTTACGGCATCTCCTGACCCATTCATTTACATGATGTTTCCGTGTAGGGGACTCTGGATATCCCAACATGCCATGGCTAATGACACCTCTCCGCAACCCAAGAACAGCTGCAGATCACCGGTACAACAATGCACACGGGCAGACCAGGCGAGTGATTGAGAGGACGTTTGGCCTCCTGAAGAGCCGATTACAATGCCTTGACAGACAGGCAGGTCCCTCCCATATGCACCGAAGAAGGTCTGCAAAATCTTCATTGTGGGCTGCATGCTGCACAACATGGCCATTGAGAAGGCAGTGCCACTTATCCTTGATCCTGATGAGCAGCAACATCCACCCGTGGAGGATCCAGGGCTTGGTCACAAGGCAAGTGATTAGGAGGAGGAGGATGATATCCGGAGTCAGCTCATACGCAACTTCTTCTTATAATGGTGAGTCACTGGGTATGAGTGTGCAAGCTTGTAGCATTGAGTGGCATGTGTTGCAATGTGTCGGTCCAGCTGACTGAATGCAATGTGACTTTGATGTGTGTACTGATGTGTCACTCGAGTGATGATGTCATGCCACACAGTTTTGCAGAGAGACTTTATTTGAAATTTGCATGTGTCCAACATTGTTCATGTTTCGTAACTGACCATGTTTGCGGCGAGATTTGTTTTAGGTGACTTCTTGTGTGTCTGTCATTCCCAGGTTTTTGCGCCTGTTGTCTGCTCGTGTCATCTTTGTCCTCCTGCTATTCCTCATGAGGATTGCAATGTGTGCTGAATCAGCGTTCCTTGCACGGACATGTGGAAATTTCAGTTTTGGGTAAGGATTGCAGCAAGGCTTTTTGGTGGTGGTATGGGTTGGGAATGTGTGGGGACTGCTACTGTGCATGTTGTGGTACCATGCATACATGTCTTCTCACCATGGAGCATATAACATGTAGCATCACTCCCATGACATGATAGTCACCCTTCTTGACAGTCATCTGTAGTGGAGTGTGGAGTCTAATGAAGGCATCAATGTGCATAAACCTTGCCTCTGAAACATTGTGGATGCTACGGGTGGACATAGTGTGGCACATCACAACAACAGGCTCTATGGTGAATTGCAGCCTCTCCGTGTGCAGCAGGATGTGTTTGGCTCATCCCCTTAACTTGTGTGCCAGTTCATTGGGATTTACAACATCCGTGTTGTGAAGGGGGGGTCCAGCGTATGTCCCACATGTTCTGTCAACTGACCTGTGAGTCTGTTCGTATGGATGCATTTCCCTTTGTTTGAGTTTGTGCAATAAAGGTGTTCAGCACAATCCAAAGTGCCTCATCTCTGTCACTGCAGGTCTCTTGCCAGTTTGCATGCGTCATCTATGGCATAATTTTCAAAGATTGAGCATATGAGTGTATGTGTACTTCGGCAACATACATGCAGTTATTCATGGCTAATAATCTGTATTGTGCATGAAGTACCTTGTTCTGTATGTATTTGTGCAGGTTGCTCCCCACAATGGGACATCAACACCTGCTGACGGTGGGTCTCCTGTGCGCAGCTCTGCATTTTGTTGCCTGATCCTGTGCCCGTCTTTTTTGTTGATTCTTCATACATTTTCTGGTAGTGACCCATGAGTAACGTGATACTCCTTCCTTTACATACACCTGTTGCACTGTGCCTTTCTGACCTCCTTGTCTTTGTGTGCTACTTCTTGCCTAGTTTCTCACCCCTTCTGCCTGCTGCAGCCTCACCTGCGGCACCGCCCACCCGAGTGCCCTGATTCTGCAACCCACATGCCTATAAAATGCTCCTCCCTTCCCCCTCCACCCATTCTTAATGCAGCCAGCAGCTTGTCTGTGCCACTGCTGCGCCAACGCCATGCCAAAGGTAGGACCTTCTGCGCCTGCAACGTGCACAGTGCATGACCCTCTGGTCCTTGCATGACCCACGTCACACAACAGGCTCATGCTGCAGCCACCCTCCAAGCAATGTCCGCCTGCTATCAGGCAACCCCTAAGCGCACACACAACACCTTTGCATGCTGAGTGTGCAACTCCAACTGCCTACACAGCACTGCCCCACCTACCAGACCCTGTCAGAACAACCAGGTCATGTGCCTCCTACTCCACACCCCCTTCGTCCACCAGCACGCCATTGGACTCTGTTACCTCCTCAACACAACAGCCCCACACATCACCTTCATGACAGTAACCTGGATAAAAGCATCCTCAGCACACAACGTCTTCATTGCCATCTCTGACGGATACAAGATCACCCGCAGGGACGGCACCAACAATCCCGGCGGATGAATTGCAATTTATTCACAAGTACACTCTCAGAGTCACAAATCCGGTTTTGCACCAACCCCCTGGCAACCCTCAGAGTAAATCTCATCTACAGATCTCCAGGCCTACATCCACAAATCTGCAAAGCCATCAACACGTACATCTGCAAGCACGCCCTCACCTCCACAGGCTACATGTGGCTGGGGCCAGTAACTTCTTGCTGGAGGAGAACCACACCACCATCCATCATTGGTCCATCAACCTTTGCATCCACGTCTCCGACAAGCAACACACTGCCCCACACCCCGCTACCGATCCCCCAAAGATGCTTGATGTAAGTCACCACAGACAAGCTGTGTGGGACACTCGAACCAACACCCCTGCCACACCCTGCAACCTCACACACTGGATCAGCAACTGATCCAACAATCTTGCCACATTGACGGACTTTCCTGTGAAGCACAACAACAGTTAAGCCACCTGGGACAAGTCAGACCGACTGGACTCATACAGATCTAGCCTGACTCTTGTGCAAACCTTGCAACACAAAGAACCATCAGTTACCTTAAAGCCGTGGAAAACGCCCCACACAGCCATCACCATATCATCAGCAAGGACAAGTGGAGATCCTTCAGATAGGGCCGAGGCACCAAAACACACGACATAAAGGAGCTCATCAGCATTGTGAGTGGACTGACAGCAGCTCTCCAGCCCAAAAACACCCCACCCTTGCAAGGCAGATCAAATCCCTTGCAACTTTCTACCACTGCAAGCACATGGACATACACGACAGCCTTGGCACACAGAGGCAGACAGCACTAATATCCGCGGGACAAACCCCCCTCAGTTTCTGGACTCCCGTCAGCAGCAAATACACCACCTGGCTCATGTGCAGCATCCACTCTGGCTTTCCATCAGGCCCCTTTCCACACAACATCTCAACCCCATCATTCCCCATCCTTGAAGCCCATATCCAGCACGTCATGAATGTCTCCTTTGAGTTTCCCGCATTCCATGGGAGCTGGAGGCATGCAGAGGCCCAGGCCCTTCTTAAACAACGGACGACAGTACCCCAGGATCTCCTGGAACATCACCCTGCTTCCCTACCCAGCAAATGTCATCAGGAAGACACTCAACGAGCAACTGACAAACTTCCTCCACCAACAACAACTTTGCCCTGCTCAACAATGGTGAGACCACCCCCCTTGATCTCTCAACGGCATTCTACACCATGTGCTACCACACTGTCAGCTCACACATCTCAAACACTGGTATCCAGAGGAGGGCCCAGGATTAAATCAACAAGTAGCTCACCAGCAAGGCCCAGGGAGTCGGCCTCCACCCTTCCACATGTGGTACACTGGGGTCATCTGGCCCATGCCCCAGGGCTCATCTCTCAGCGTGACGATCTTCAATGTCTCCATGACCCCCCTCTCCACCATCACATGCGCACACGTCCTCATCATCATCTCGTATGCCATTGACACCCAGCTGCTCCTCACCCTCACCAAAGACCCAGCCATTGCCAGATCCAACCTTCAAGAAGGCATGAGATCCGTTGACAAATGGCTGAACATCAGCCACCTGAGGCTGGACTTGGACAGGACTGAGGTCATCATCTGAGGATTGTCCCCTTATGGCTGGGTCAACTCCTTGTGTCCCACCGGCCTGGGCACCGCACCAGCACCCAGTGGCCACGCACGCAAGCTGGTGTTCATCATGGACTCATCACTCACAATTACCATGCAACTCAACACCATCTGTACCTCATGCTGCAACACCCTCCGCATGCTGCAAATGATCCACCGATATATCCACTCCAAGGCAAGACAGACCATCCCCCAGGTCTACGACACCAGCCGGGTCAACTACAGCAACGCCCTGTACGGAGGGACAGCAGCAAAACTGCAGGAGAACTTGGCCACATCCAGGGTGCATCCGCACACCTCATCTTCAACATCCCCCGCCCCAGCCACATCACCGTCCACAATGGCTCACTGTGTGCTGCAGGATCACCTTCAGACTCCTCACCCACACTCAGGAGGCAGTCCACAACCCCAGACCCAAAACCGACCTTGGACATCTGTCATCCAACACCCCGTTGGCCCAAGTCCGTGCAGACAACCTTGCCCTGGCCACCATTCATCACATCCACAGAACAACTGCATGCAGGAGATAGTTCTCCCACCTCGCCAAACAGACCTGGGACTCCTTCCCCGGGCACCTCCACATGACCCATGACCTCTACGCCTTCATGATACTCTTCCAAATTGGTCTGTACGAGCAGTATTGCAAGCTCCCCTCAGCAGCTTGAGGCCATCACGGGTGAGTATTGGGCTCCATGTCTGTATTTGATGATACATTGTGACCCAGGTGTGTCCTCAACCAGACTCAGATCCCAGTGTATGGATGGCTGGAGTTAGTTCCACACTCAGACATACTTTGACATATCCCCACACTTATGTTGTGGACTCATGCGAAATGACTGCAACATCAAATTTAAAAAAATGTTTTTATTATATGTCTGGGGCGTGATTTGTGCAAGAAAATGGTGCATTACAGGGACCATAGAATCCAAAGTTCCCAGGGGGAGGTGGGATCCTTGGCATTTGAAAGCAGAAGAGTCCAGACCACAGTGTTTGGCATCATTGGTCAGACTGTGACCAGCAAGTCCATGTGGCAGAGAATGTCAGTCAATGAGGTGATGCTGTTGCACATGAAGGCCAGGTGTCAGGCCAGGTGACCTAGGAGATGTGGATGGCCCGCTGCCTCTCACGGTCTTTTCCGTGGACGACCCACCTTCCTCAGGGGACCCTCAGATGCAGGCCTTGATGATGCTTGAGACGCTACGTTGGACAAATCCTCCTCCTCCTCCCTCCCTGAGCTGGTGGAGGTCTTCGCCTGGTGGCACAGGGAGGGTTGCCCATGTTGTCTGCGATCCGACAGAGTGAATGGCTTATGTGCCTTTGCACCGCCAGGAGCTCAGCCAGTCTTGCCTCCATCTGTCCTTGGTGTTCTTGTTGACTGGCATGTTGCTCGGCCTGCTGGTTCTTCATCTCTGTGATGGTCCCCTTTATCTCTGTGAGTGTCCCCACTACCTGGCTGAACTCCCTGGTGTCACGCCGGTATGCGTCCATGATGTTGTCTATGTGTGACATACCGGTTCCTTCAGCTGGCTGGTCAGGTTCTCGCCTCCGCCTCCGCCTGCCTACACTCCCACCACCCCTGCCCTCACGAGCCTGGGCTGCCGTTGTGGGCACATCGGGTCTACGGGTCCCCTGAGGGATGGCAGTGACGGTGTTGTCTGCCTCCTCCTGGGTGCCCGGCGCAACTTGTCCCTCCTGGTCAGACTGGCTCAGTTGTTCACTGCGGGCAGGGCTCCTCAGTGTCTCCTGGGATGTGGCAGGAATGGGGGTGGTGGTTGGCACAGATGTTCCTGAAACAGGTGCTGCAGGGGCTTGGACAGCAGAGGGTCCAGGTCGGTCGGGGTCATCCACGGAGTGTTGAGAGGCGTCGCTGCCGGTGGGATCAGGTTCCTCCCGAGCCTGGGATGGTGATTCTTCATCCCATTGTTGGGGGGGGGTTCATCACATTGCCCTGTGTGTGAGAGACAGACAATGTTAATGCTGTTTCATGCAACATCCATGTTTCATACACATTCAAGTTGGCACTGTTTCTCCAGGTAGTTGTATGTGCCTAGCATTCTCCTCAATGTTCACTTGTGGATGGGTATGTTGCGGGGGACAGATTGATATGTTCTCCTGAGTCTTTGACATGTAGATTGTGCAATGGTCTTATTAAATTATAATAATAAATTCCTCAGAGAATGAATTATCTTCTTAAAACTTTGACTTTAAAAATATTAGGTAGGAATTTTGTAATTCCCTAGGCAAACGTAGTTTGAAAACCAACTGGGAATCATTACAAAGTGTCCAGCCTTTGTCACATTTTGGATAGGCAGTGTAATGTCCAGATGTGGTGGAAGGACCATCATTGAAAATTATTGCAATTGCTACAAAAGTCCTTCCTGATATTGATAGTTGTGCTGCTACAAATTGCTTTATTAAAGTATCCAATTTTCTTCCGTCAGCTGTACAACGTTGCATTATTAAAATTATGTATTTGCCGTATTTTGTTAAAAATAATGTGGATAACATTTCTGATTTACATTGGCTACACTCCATGTTTTGATTTGCACCTTTAAATAATTTATTGAAAGACACTGATTTACAGTCTGGTAATGTTAAATACAGAAATCTTTCAGTGTCTACATTGGTGCTACATGTATACATGCAATTTTCACAATAATGTTCCCATTTGTAAGAAAGGCCAAAAATATTTTCTATTTCTACACCTTCATTTTCAAAAATGGTAAGCATATACATTAAAAATTCCTGAGCATCTTGTTGGATATTTTATAAAAATTGTGTAGAACCAGAACACACATCCAAAAGATTACGAACATCTGAAACAGATTGTATTTTACTTGTATCTGTTGTCAACTTTTCATAAACAGAATGCAACAGAGAAAAAAAATCTTTTTTGCCGATTCTGCATAATTTGTTCTTGCAAACCTTCAAGATAAAAAACAACATTGACCACTACATTAGCATACCAGTTGACACATGAACTATTTTCAAACTGATAACCAACAATCTATTCAACAGTGTCCAATTTCTTTTTACTTGCAATCACAACATTATCTTATTCTTTTCCCTTCTCGACACCTTCAGAACAGATATTCTCAAACCTTCTTTTTCGACCAACCACACGCTTTTCAAATACAGGATATTGACCTAAATTTGGAGCATACACCCTTCTTAACTTATTATACTCTTTTACACAGTTTGCATCTGCAGTAACCTTTATCTCATCAAAATCAATCAAAAACAAACCAGATAATGTTCTGACTCGCGACATAGCAACATATGCCATACCCTCTTTAAATACGGTAGATCCAATGTTCACCAAAGCACTGTCTACACTTAATCCTTGAGATTTATGAATAGTCACTGCATATGCCAGAGAAAATGGAAATTGTTTCCTACGGACATATACATTTTTAACAAGCAAAAAACGAACTGAACAACGACCAATTTCTTTAACTTCTTCAATCAGATCAAATCAACTTCTTTTTTCTGATAATTCACAAAATCCACCACTTTACCGATTGCACCATTAACTAAACCTTTCTCTACATCCAAATTACGCCTTAAAATTACCCTACAGTTTACACACGCATATAGTGTCTTTTCTAAACCAGCTGTTTTAGCTATTTTTTTTTCTAAACAATCCAGGTTTTTTTTCAACTTTTCCGTCAAAATAATAGTGATTCCTTCATGCTGTATTTTATCAATGGCTTCCATTTTTACAATTTATTCATTTTCCAGTTTCAATAGTTCTTCGTTGAATATGGTACAATCACGCAGTGTTGGCATTAAGCAAATCCCTGATTTATTTTGAGCAATTTTCATGTACACTTTTGCAGGAACTGCATTTTCATTTGGAAACACATTGCACAGTAATCGACTCTCCAAAGCTTGTTTGCCTTGTTTTGAAAGAATTCCAATTCTTATATCTTGAAGAATACTTCCATATTCAGCATCATTTGCCTGTCGCATATTTGTTGTCAGTTCTTTGTATTCAAAATTACTCCAAATGTTCACATTACCAACACTGCCAAGAGACTTTCTGGTATCTTCATGGGCAAGTGTTTTAAATACCGGTTGTCCTTTTACCGGAGTCAGTTGCAGTAGATCTCCAAAAACTATGACGTGTTTTCCTCCAAATAACACGTCATACTCTGTTTTAAGAATTTGCTGCATTCTTACATGCACAAAGGCAAGCATCAAGTTTGAAACCATGCTCACCTCATCGATAATAAGAAGTTTCATTTTCTTCAGGACTCTTGAAACTTCACAACAAGCTTCTCCAGATAGCTTGTGGTATTCCAATTTGTTTAATGTTATGTGCTGCCAACCCAGTTGGAGCAGTGACAACACAAGACAAATGTGACTCAGTTGTTTTCTACAGATAACTTGCAATTACTTTAATTAAGAAACTTTTTCCTGTTCCAGCTTGACCACTCACATACATTTGGATAGGTTGAAATGATGTACATCATCCAGTACTTAAGCACGCTGATTGCAAGCGCCACTTAAACACACTGAAGCTCCTGAGGCGGAAGCCGGGAGTAAAACTGCTAGAGCATTGTTTTAATTTTTGAGTGTCACAATTGTATTGCTTTTATCCTACCTGCACTCCGTGTTGTGGACTCTATCACGCTCCAGCCACACTCGCGCTACGGACATTAGCGCTGCCGCAGGACAAACCACAAAGTCCTTTGCCGCCATTCCCGGCGAGACCACAGGCCACGCCCCTTACGTGAGGCCACGCCCCCTGACTCCAGTACTTAAGCACGCTGATTGCAAGCGCCACTTAAACACACTGAAGCTCCTGAGGCGGAAGCCGGGAGTAAAACTGCTAGAACATTGTTTTAATTTTTGAGTGTCACAATTGTATTGCTTTTATCCTACCTGCACTCCGTGTTGTGGACTCTATCACGCTCCAGCCACACTCGCGCTACGGACATTAGCGCTGCCGCAGGACAAACCCCAAAGTCCTTTGCCGCCATTCCCGGCGAGACCACAGGCCACACCCTTTACGTGAGGCCACGCCCACATCGACCCTCTCCCTCTCTGCATAACTATGTGTATTTTCCGGAGGCGCAGCGGACGAGCGCAGCGGGGGCGCCGTTTGCGCGCCGAAGGCGCGCCGAGGGAAAGCCCGTCTGCGCCCGTCCGCGCCAGGCCAGGCCCAGGGCCCAGAACACCTGGAAGAGACTCCACTATAATTACCAACTATACGCCCGAGCTGTTACACCTACTACGACCTCCAGTGAAACATAACTGTGTAATCTTATCCCACGATAGGAACACCTGTACGGCATGCTCCGCATGCAACTTTCGACTTGACGTTCCGCAGCTCTGTCGGCCCGTATCCAATGGCCGTAAATCGGCAAACACATGGCGTCTCGGTAGCCTGAACTGCAGGTCGCTCAGCAAACACAAAAGAGACATATTTGATCTCCTGTCCGACAACTCATTCGACGCCCTTTTCCTCACGGAGACATGGCTTCATGCCAGCTCTGGCCCAGATATTGCTGAAGCCCTTCCACCGAATTATGCCATCATTAGAAAAGACCGAACCACCGGCATTGGAGGTGGGATAGCAGTCATTTTTAAAAAAACGCTGCAATGCACGTTGGAACATATTCCCTTAACTGCCTGTGAGATGGCCCTTTTTAAACTTCAACTTCACCCTAATTTCACCATTACAGGTCTCTTGATTTATCGTCCACCTGGCCCTATACAACCTTGGGCCTCCCAACTAGTGGATTGGCTTGCTTCAATAAGGATAAATTACAACAACTTATCCATCATAGGCGACCTGAACGTTCACTTTGACGACCTAACTAACAAACCAGGAAATAATTTAGTTCAGGATCTGGCCGCCATGAACCTTACCTTACGGAACTCGGGCCCAACACACAAGGGGGGCCACCTCCTGGACCCTATTTTTTCCTGCCTTCCCCTGCTACACTGCCAGTTTGCTCTGCCCCTTGATTGGTCAGACCATTTCCTTATAAATTCCAGCGTGGATAATCATACAACTTCTAGCCTTCCGAGCGGGACTAGCAAGTCCTTCTCTAGAAATTGGAAAAAACTGGACATAAACCTTCTCGCGTCCGTCTTACTTGCTGTCCCTCAGGATGAAATATTTAACACCGAAGACATAGAGATCGTAGCCACTAAAATTAACAATTGGCTTCTAAGTGCTTTAGACATTTGTCTGCCCCAAGCTCACCAAAAATCCACCCCTCATAACTCCCCTGCCCTATGGTATAATGAACAACTGAAGGCTATAAAATCTAAATGCAAACACCTAGAACGCCTATGGAGGAAAGACTACTCCTCGGTCGCCAGCTCGAACTACAGAAACGAGCTTAAGATTTATCATAAAGCCTGCAAAACGGCAAGAGCCAACTATGTAGCCAAATCTATCTCTGAAGCTACTAACAAATCTAGGACTCTTTTTAACCTTGTAAAAGAGTTAGCAGGCGCAAATACATCAGCCAAACCTCTTCCCCTGAACAGTTTCCAGTGTGAAGAACTAGCGAAACATTTTACAACGAAGATTGAGACGATCTACCAAGAGATACTTAAACAACACCTGGCTCATGCTAAAAGGGCACAAGTCCCCGGCTCTAACGAAGTGGACTTTTCCCCCCAAACACATCTGTCCTATGAGCCTCTTACAACGTGGCCCCAGATCGATGTCCAGACTCTGCAAAACATCTTAGGGAAGTAAAATCTGGTTCGCCTGTCGACCCCCTCCTGATCTCAATACTCAGACTCCTGGACACTCCACTACTTGCCATGATATGTCATACACTGAACTTGTCCCTTTCCATGGCTAAGGTCCCATCACTTTGGAAACATGCCATGGTTTCACCCCTACTCAAAAAACCTTCGGATGACCCAAAAATCTTGGCAAACTTCCGTCCAATTTCCCTCCTGCCCGTTTTTTCCAAAATCTTGGAAAAACATGTCCATGAACACCTCGCAAGGTTTGTGGAGGCTAACAACATCCTGCACTCCTCCCAATCGGGTTTTCGTCCCGGTTTTTCGACTGAGACAACACTACTCGGAGTGATGGAAAATCTCCGCCTTCTGGTCGACAAAGGAGACTCCGCTGCGCTGATTCTACTCGATCTCAGCGCAGCATTCGATACCATCTCTCACAGCATACTGCTTGCCTTACTTTCCAATATGGGCATTAAAGGTAAAGCACTAGACTGGATCGCATCTTTCCTGACTTTCAGGACATTTCAAATCTCCTCCAGCAGTGCGACATCTAATGTCCATCTTTCCCCCTATGGAGTGCCACAGGGATCGGTGTTGAGTCCCCTGCTTTTTAACCTTTATGTAACACCGCTCGCCCAGATCGCTGAAGCAGCTGGTCTCAAAATGTTCACATACGCCGATGACTCACAAATTATATTTTCCCTATCTAATTGTGACAATGATTCCCCCTCCCTCCTGCAGACAGGCCTTAGGAACATCGCCACCTGGATGAGCACTAATATGCTTAAACTCAACGGCAGCAAAACAGAGGTTCTAATAGTGGGTCCTAACCAAAACCTCTGGAACTCCAGACACTGGCCATCTGAAATGGGCCCACTACCAACCCTGGCGCGACAAATCCGTAATCTTGGAATTACCATTGACAATGGCCTCACTATGGAGCCACAAGTTAACAATCTCACAGCCACCTGTTTTACAATTCTGAGATGGCTTAGAAAAATCATTTGGATGCTCCCAGACGACACACAAAAGTCTGTGGTTAACGCCCTTATCACCTCCCGCTTAGACTACGGCAATGTTCTTTACCTGGGGGTAACACAGGCAGTCATGCGACATCTCCAGCTGGTTCAAAATGCTGCAGCCAGACTGCTATGCAAATGCAGTAGGAGGGAACACATGTCCGGTCACCTTAAGGCGCTTCATTGGCTAAAAGTTATAAATAGGGTCAAATTCAAAGCTCTCAGCCTCATGCATAGAATAAGATGGGGCAATGCCCCTAGATACCTCCAAACCCTAGTGCACACTTACATGCCTGCTCGCTGCCTGAGGTCTTCCACTCAAGGCCTTTTCTGTGTTCCCAAAACTCTCCGAGTAAGGATGGGAGGAAGATCTTTCTCCCTTTTAGGCCCTAAGCTTTGGAACTCCCTCCCACAATCTCTCCGTTTGGAAACCCGCTACATTCATTTCCGCAAAGCCATTAAGACCTGGCTTTTCAACCAGTAACATGCTCCGGTCTCTTTCTTATGACCTTCTCCTGCCTTCATTCTTTTGCTCCAGTGTTCTATAGCGCCGGGAAACCCTTTTTGGGTAGCTGTCGCGCTCAATAAGCCCAATAAATAAATAAATAAATAAATAAATGTACATGAGCACCCTCTCTTTTCATGAAGTAATCCATGGTCAATCTGCTCTTTCACTTGCTGATATATTTGTTTCTGTTCAACATTTAGTTGTTCTTCCAAGTTTCTTAACTGTATTACATCTTCTTGAGCTTGATACATTGCTGTTTCCACCTCATTCATTGCAATTGCTGCTTCATTTTCAACAATTGGTTGTCCTAGTGGATCTTGACTCAGTGCAGCAGAACTTTGACTGTCTTGAGAACTGTTTCTAGCAATCTCAGCTGCAATTGTAGCTTCTTGATCAATTTCATCATTCAACATTTTCACATAATTTGCAAAAGCACTGCATTGTATGCTAACTTTAGAAGCATTAAATGAATCTTCATAGCTGTGAAAATCTCCAAGTAATTCCAGTTCTGAACGCCATGGTTTGAACATTTGCAAAAGAGCTAAATAGTAAAATTCCCTTTTGTCAGCAGTATCGCAACTCAGTTTCCTGTGATTAATTAAATTTCCTTTCCTTTGTTTCACCAGACATCCTTCGGAACCAATCACTGCATATTTTCCATCGTTGATGTTCTCTGTAGTATTCCATTTAACCCCTGTGGTAAATAATTTAATTACCGGGACTTAATTTGATACAGAAACATAATAAAAATAGCTCAGTAAATAAGAGGCAAAATCCGTGGTATTAGAGGTTCGGAATGGGCTTTATTCCAATGTACGATTCGAATCGGTTGCTCCAAGTTCCATCACCACGGAGGTTCAGGAAGTGAAGTACATACTTTATTGATAAGTAATTACTTTTATACAATAGGCATTACAGTGAAGCAAATGCAAGAGGCGTAACAATTGATAGTGAAGATAAAATATACATACGTAGCAAAAAGTGGGCGTAACTGGGTGTGACTAAAGAACGTCATCAGGTGTGATGTCATAATAGGGTGGTTCCATGAAAGAATTGCGCAATGTCAGCAGAAATACTTGGCAGAAATTCGCGCGCAGCAGCATGACGTGTGATTGACGTGCAACTAGGGGGTGAAGGGGACTTGACATTTAGCTCTACATGTGGCGACAGAAGTCTGGAGGGTCAAGTCAACCTAATCCCAAATCATATCTAACATCCTATGTTTAAAGAACTATGTTATCCAAAAGAGAGGTCTCTTAGAGTAGAATCTTATTCTATACTGACTATACTGACTGTTAGTGCGTGTACAAGCGTCTAAGTGTCTACACTAGATGCGAGGGCAGAAATCTTCCATAATAATAGGGCTATGAATTACTTGCATAAAGACAGAGAAGCCGGGCCTTTGCTCGGTAGCTGGAAGAATGTTTACTTAAACTACTAGACAGGAATGCATTGGGCAGGGAGCGGAGCAGATAATTTCGAAGGTGAAATACAGTTTTTGGCAGGCAACAGGCTGATGTCAGGCTTCGTGAGCCGCGCAGGGAATGAGACAAAGTTCATGGTCACAGATGCAGGCTCAGACTGGAGCTTTCAGAGGCAGAAGGCAAGAAAAGCTTGACGACAGAATCAGGGCCTACTTGCCTGGACTGAAAAATGGCATAAGTGAACCATATAAAGCCGGTGGCCTTTCATACTTAGGAATGGAATATCCGGCCTATTCATGGCGGATCTGAAAGAGGACATGTTGACGGTGGACGCACATGTGTTTGCGTCTTCATAACTGGAACTGGAGGGAACATACATGTACTTGTGATTCATACATGAAACCGTTGGGGTCCAAGATAGGGGACATAACTGATCGGAAAAATCCATATTTCCACATTCCCTCCTTGTCCCCTACTTGCCCGTTAAGAGATATCAATCTTCATCAATCCGTTGATCTGTTCATATAGCATCATTTGTTCTTCTTTTTTCTTCTGGGATGAATGAAATCTTGGTGGTGGAATACACGATGTGGCACACAGACCACAGATCGCTGGTCCACATTGTAGACATAGACAGCAACTGAATAGTATGAGAAGGCCAATACCTAGGAAGGATAGGACCTTCCATCCAAAGGTAGATAATACACTCCAAAACCAACCGGACCAAGTCCAGGTGCCTGGATTCTGGTGTATCTGGCTTACAATCTTATGAAGGCGAGTTATGGCTTTATATACAGATGGCGAATTTTCTGGTATGAAAATGCAACAACTTGATCCGATGACCCTACAAGCTCCGCCCCTATCGGCCAGGATGACGTCAAGGACAAGACGATTTTGAAGCACAACAATCCGCATAGCAGACTGCTCTTCTGTTAAATTGCCTAAGGCGGAAATAGTTTCGTTCACTACTGCTTCAAGGGTTCTGGTTAATCTACGTATCAGCTTACTATTGGTAACTGTACCTATATAGGGAAAGAGACCTTTATTGAAATCTGTGTATTTTTCCCATGCTGTTTCAGTGTAATCGACTATTGGGAGATCTCTCCTTTCTCTATTGTGTACTAAATGAGTATTTCTGTGATAATCAGGAGGAGCTAGAAAAACAGGTGGCAAAAGGAATCCGATGAAGCAGGTACCATCCCAATCTAGAGGCAAACGTACATATGCCGTCTGACCACATATGAAATAGGAATGGCGGGAAGCTCTAATTGTAGACTTGCCTTGATCACTAAATTCTATTACAGTGGTGCATCTACTATGGCCCATATGTATGGAACCATTCTTTCTTACACATAATTCACCTTTTACTGGGAATATTGACATAGCGGGCAAAATTGGAGTAACTTCGGATTCGACATTTAGGATCATAAGATTAAGCGTAAAATTACCTAATCCATACACTTCATTTTCTAGATCAGTTCCTATTCTTTTGGGAAGTCCCTCCTCGTTAGGGTAGCAGACTTCAAGTAAAACTAAGTTCAAATTTCCCCATACCCAGTTGTCTTGATAAACTGCAGAATTCGAATCTAGGGAATTAATTAAACTAAACCATGCTCCACAGGAGCCGTTGTGTGTGAATGGGTATGGAAAGAGAGGTAGAATTCCTTTGTAATTCTGATAGGGAGGGAGTCGGCCACATATCCAACAATTTGTAGCATTGCTAACCTGATGGGAATGATGTAACATACTAATAAACGTGTTATTGCGCAGCGCAAATCTATAAGACAACTCATGCGGAGGTAATTCACTAAAAGAATGTTCAGCAGTAACATTATAAACATGTCTAGAAATAGGATAATATATGTGCAACAATATACTTGCAGTAATTATTAAAAGACTTAAGAAAAACAAAATTAATAACGTCACTATACAATGACTACGCAGTGATTTACAGTACGCATGTCGTTTCAACATTTTTCGGGTTTTTTCTCTATTCAGGTCTAAGGGATACATGTCAGAGACAAATTCAACCGCTTCACCTTGGAGAGGACTTAAACAATCAAATTGCCTGACTGGTTAGACCTGAGTTTTAGTTTGTATAGTTCGTGATTACTCGGTTCAACCAAAGGAAGTTTTGAGTCAATGGGTGAAGACACACAAGGTGTGGTATTTACATCCGATGGTAGTCCATGAAATTTCTTGATATGACTTGAATGTACCCAGCCTTTTCTGCCTTCGATCTTCACGGCTGTCCTTGTGGTAAGCAAGACCAGTTGCGGCGACTTCCACCTAGGATCCAGCTGAGTCTTCCGATCAAAGTTCCTCACTAAGACCAGGTCCCCCGGAACTACGTCATGGGGTTTCACCTCAGTGTTGTCAGGAAAGGCTGCAGCTACCTGTGAACGACAAGATTGTAGTGCAGACATCAAGGAAGCCAAGTAATCTGTCAGCATATTACAGTCAATATCAGTTATTTTGCGTGGTATCGGCGTCCCCCACATATTTGGTGGTCTGCCAAAGATCACCTCATACGGGGATAGCCCTGTTCGAGAGTGTGCTACCATTCTCATGTAAAAGAGTGCAACTGGTAACGCTACTACCCAGTCGACACCTTTCTCTCTACATATTTTGGACAATCTAATTTTCAGGGTCTGATTATGTCTTTCCACGAGACCTGCTGCCTCGGGGTGTCGGACACAGTGGAATTTCCACTGATAGCCTAACAAAAGTGAAACGTGTTTCATTAGTTCGGATGAAAACGGCTGGCCGTTATCTGAGTAGACAACACGTGGTAAACCGTATCGTGGGAAGAATTCTCGAACCAACTGTTTGGCAGTAGTCGGGGCAGTGTAATCTGAAACCGGGTATGCCTCTGTCCAACGGGAAAGAGCACAGACAACTACGAGAACATATTTGAATCCTCGACATCGTTCCATCTGGATATAATCCATCTGGAGGACTTCAAAAGGGTGATCAGGAGGCTGAAATCCACCCTGTTCTACGGGAATGCTTTTTCCTGGGTTGAACTGACAACAGATCATACAGGTACGAACTTTTTGTTTGGCTGCTGCTCGTAAATGTTTGTTGAACCAAATGTATTGAATGCTATCTAGCATAGCTTTTTCTCCTAGATGCGCTGGACTATGTATAGTGTTAATAATGACTTGGACCATTGAATCAGGAAGGAACCACACAGATTTTTCCTTCGTCATCCATCCTTGATCCGTTTGGATCCCTCCTAATTCAGTCCATTTCTTTATTTCGTCTGGTGTAGCATGTGTCTGTATGTCAATTACGTCAAGAGTGGGATCCTTAACCGTCATACAATGTGTTGGCGTCGGGACTATTGTCTTTGTCATGTCGGATGTTTGAGTTTGAGCAGTCTGTTTAGCTGTTCTGTCAGCTAGATCATTGCCTTGAGAAATGATATCAGTAACTTTCGTATGAGCTTTACATTTCATAATAGATATTGCAGTGGGTAGATGTATTGCATCTAATAAGGCATGAATGAGGGGTCCGTGCTGAATGTGGGCACCGTGAGAAGTTAAATAACCTCTCTCTCGCCACAGCACGCCGAAGTCGTGTACAACTCCGAATGAATAACGTGAATCAGTGTATATGTTGACTTTTTTATTTGTGGCTTGTGTCAGAGCGATGAGCTCTGCGGCTTGAGCTGACAAGGTATTTATGCAATTTGTTTCAATGATTTCAGTGTCTGTTGTGACTGCGTAAGCGGCCACTAACTCTCCTGTACTTGTTCTCATACATGAACCATCTACATACAACGTCAGGTCTGGGTCTGACAATGGGACATCTGTCAAGTCTTGTCTGGGTTTCGTCGTGATTGTAATAACTTCAATACAATCATGAGCTAGTGGGTCTATTCCGATTACAGGTAAAAGTGTGGCAGGATTCAATGTGTTACAACGTCTGATTTCTATATGTGGCTGAAACAATGTTAATTCATACCCTGTAAGTCGCGCTATAGTCAAATGTTGTGTTTGCGTTCTATTCACAAGAACCTCTACTGCATGTGGTACTTGAACTGTCAATGGATGTCCTAACACTATGGCATCGCTTTGTCTGATTGCTAAAGCTGTTGCTGCCACTGATTTTAGGCATGCAGGCAAAGCCTGAGCTACGGGATCTAATGTACTAGAAAAATAAGCACATGGTTTGTGTGATCCTGCTTGTTCCTGTGTGAGTACTGACAAGGCAGTACCTTCGCGCTCTGTAACAAAGAGTGTAAACTGTTTATTGTAACATGGTGTTGCTAAAACAGGTGCTTGGCATAAGGCTTTCTTTAGGCTTTCAAAAGCTTGTGTATGTTCCTGAGTCCAAGGGAGGACAGTCGATGTGGCTGCCTCCTGTGTTGTCAATTGAATGAGTGGTTTTGCTAGAAATGCATACTGTGGGATCCACTGCCTACAATATGAAGTGAGGCCTATGAAAGCCCGCACCTCCTTTTGTGTCTTGGGTATTGGCATGTTAGCTATTAACTGAATGCGGTCGGGTGTAAGCTGCCTTCCCTCCTTGGACAGCGAGTGTCCAAGGTAAACAACTCGCTGGACACAGAATTGCAGCTTAGAAGGGGACACCTTGTGCCCCTTTTCGGCTAGAAATTGTAAAACTGTCAGTGATGCTTTCTCACATTCAGGTTCGCTTCTAGCGGTGATCAGCAGATCATCGACATATTGAAGCAGGGCAGTGTTGACTGGCATGTGGATACTGTTGAGTTCTCTTTTCAGTGCTTGACTATAGATGCTGGGGCTTTCTGTAAATCCCTGAGGTGCGCGTGTGAATTTAAAGCTACGTCCATTTAAACTAAATCCGAACAAGTATTGGCTTTCCGGATCTATTGGGACGCTGAAAAAGGCATTCTTGAGATCAATTACAGTAAAGAATGTTGCTTCGGAATCAATAGCTGTCAGTAATGACGAGATATCTGGGACCACAGGGAATTGTGGCACAATGCATTTGTTCAATTCGCGCAGATCAATAACCAATCGATATACTGGCGGGGCCTTTGGATCTGTTCGTTTAAGAATCGGAATTATCGGGGAATTACATACATTGGAGTCTGTTTCCATAACCACTCCTTGGGTAATGAGCTCGTCAATGATTTGCAGTAAAGCCACTACAGCATCTGGTGGTAACTTGTATTGTCGCATTCGTGGTAGTACCACTCCTGCCTTTAGTGTAACTCGATATGGTGTAATATTCATGCAACCGACATCAGTAGGGCCTTGTGCCCATAAATGTGTAGGTAAAGTCTGCAGTCGGGGATCCATGTCTCGAGACACATAGTGACCTTTGAAATCACGTAAAAACAATCTTACTCCTTCCGGAGAACAACATATTATAGCTCCTAGAGCTTTCAGTGTTTTTATACCTAACAAGTTTTCTGGACATGATTTAGTAAGCAATAAATCTGTAGTTCGGGTCAAAGGTCCTATCGTAAGTGGAAGAGGCTGTGATACTTCATTAACAATAGGTTTTCCTGAAAAACCAAGGGAAATATTCTGTGAGCCTGAGAGGGGTGCCCCTGGAACTTCACTACGTTTTATGGTTGTTCGACTTGCCCCAGTATCAAGTAAAAATTTTCTATCTTGGCCTAATAATTCACTATGTACATAAGGTCCTTCTTGGTCTACTGGGACCTCGATAAGGGGTAAGTCAACTTCCCTCTCTAGGCTGGTTCATGCGTATCGTTGATAATCAGGATAGTCGTACTGTGCGGTCTGGTACAGCTGTCGTGTCGTGGTTTGTGTGGCAGCAACAGGCAGCGCTGGTGCAGCTGGCACAAACTGTATAGACTGTTGTGGAGCTGGCATGGACTGTGCATGCTGTGGGGCTCCTTGTTCATTCTGATCCTGTCTAGGTGGCCGTGGTCTTTCCTGTGTTTTACCTGTGGCAATATTACGCTTCAGGACTGGGCAATCGTGTATGTAATGTCCTGGCTGTTTACAATAGTTGCATGTCCCTTTTACAGGTCCTGCTGAATCACCGGAATGTGTCGTACCCTTTTTATGACCTTCAGCTGGAACTGTCTGGGAGACTAGCATTTTCATTTTTGTGTCTTTCATGCGTCTTTGTTCATGTTCTTGTTCCTCTCTAATTCTATTGTGATGATACTGTAACATTTGTAACATTTGTGATGGGGTGTTACCTTGCCAGGTACTCTCGAATTTCAATACTCTATTCTTCACTTGGGGCAAGGAATTTTCAACTAATTTTGTCACAAACAGATGTGGGTATGATTCGCTACTTGCTTTTATGCCACTATTTATACCAAAACATTTTTCAAATCGGGCATAGAAATCACTAGTGTCTTCATCTTGCTTTTGTTTACAGGCTGAGATTGTACCCCAGTCTTCCTTTTTCGTAGTTAATAAACGTGGCAGTACCTGTACTAGTAAACCTGGGAGTGCTTTAGTTTTATCCCCAAGCCCTGCTCCTGCAGTTCGGGCCTTTTCTTCTGCTTCTAATGCTGTCCAGTCTATCTTTTGGTCTCCCACCTCCCACTCTTTTTCCTTAAGTTTTTCATAAATGCCAGCAGGCATTAGTACCTTTAATATTGTCATAATGTCGGGATAGGTATACTCTCCCATGAGTAACATGTCTTTAATTTCTCGGTGGAAACCCGCTGGGTCTTTGTCATGACTGGGTACCACTTTCTTCATTTGTAACAATTCTATTTTCGATATGAGCGTATATACAAATACACGTTTAAACTCATTGTCCTCGCCTTTTATTGGGTGTACTTCTCGTAAGGGATTCTGTCTGTCCATGTAATACGTGGTTCTTTCCTTGATGGGCAGTGAGACATGTTCTGGGCAAACAAAAAGAATGTACTGCTTTCTTGATTCTAGTATTTCTCTAATTAACCTAGTACCTGAACCTCTCCATCTATTCGTGAGTAATTCAGTCAATATATCAGGTAAGGGACCAGGATCTGAATGTTGGCTTTTATATAGTATAAGGAGTTGTTGAATCATATAAATCCCAGCTAAACGCTGTTCATCTGGGGTGAGGTTCAAAAATGTGTGTGCTACTGTATCATCACCATATTTTCCGGGACTGTCAACCCAGTGAACGGCTGACCTGGCTAATTCTTGTTCATCCATAGAATCGAGTAAATGATAACCCCTTCGTTCTCGGAGTAATTTGTCAGCGGCTTGGAACGAATGCTCGGGGGACCTTATATTTATTATAGGTGTTTGGAAATTCCTGTTATTATCTGGGCATATCGGACGTATCGGGTCAGAAAAACATCTAGTACTATTACAAGATCTTCCTCTACCTACATAGGCTATGGTTTCTGACTGTCCTGTGGGCAGTCCTGATCCTTCCTCCTCGCTTTGTTCGAACTGGTCTACCGCTAATCTCTCTTCGTGTAGGCGTTCTATTTCTTTACGGATCTTTCGGCACATGGCTATTATACATTTTTGCTTATCATGTCTCCCTTCTGATATATTCTGGCTCCATCTGGTAAGAGTTTGCATTGCTTCCGGATCTACCCCCGGTCGGTCTTGATTTCTGATCACACAATTTATGAGGAAACGTAACAGTTCCCCCTGTATCTCCACTTTCTGGTATTCCATAGCTCTGTTAATACATTCAGAATCTCGCCCTGTTTGGACAAAATGGTATATATTATCTAGATGCACAGTCATTCCTGGTATCTTCCCTAAATACACCGCGGCTCTTCTGATACGTAATGATGCCATGATCATTTCGTCCTCTTTGCCGGGCACAGGGTCATATCTACAATCTACTAGAAGTTCCTTAAGCGTGCGGGAATTTATGAGTTTGGGGGTACGTGAATGTGCTGATTCTTGGAAGGTAAGTTTATTTATTCTGGGTGGCGTAGAAAAAATGTTGGTAGCGCCTCCGGTAGCCCCATCTGGGGTATCGGGCGTGAAAGGATTCGTTGAACGTGATACGGCAACTATAGGTGTGGACACAGCTATAGAAGTAGCTGTAGGAACAGATGTGGAAACAGATGTGCTTGCCGGAACTTGTGTCAGGATTTGTTGCTGTAGAGATACAGGATCTTGGCGTTGAACCTCCCTGGCAGACGGTCTATGTGGGGCGGGGTTAGCATACTCGGGAGCTGCGTCATCTAAATATGAGGAAAGAAAAACATCTTCTGCTGTTCTAGGATGCCCCTTAGGATGCATTTTTATTGGGAACAATGGGGGTGGCAAGTCTTTTGGTATCTCCGGAGTAGCCTTAGGTAATCCCTCGGCCAGGAGGGGATACATACCATTCATAAGAGCATTTCTTTGTCTGTCTACTTGTTCTGATTTCACTCGTGTACCTTCTTCAATTAATAGATTTTCTCGGACTTTATTTGAATTCTCCTTATTTTTCTCCTCCTGTCGGAGTGCTTTTTCTGTACGTCTATGAGATTCTTTACGCCATAACTCAACGGCGTCTTTCTGTGACTGTCTGACTTTCCTTTTCCATAACTCTTCCTCTACTTTCATGATGCACTCTGCATCCCAGGTCCCAGCTGCGGGCCACCTCTGACTTTCTGGTAATTCCTTGGTGTAGTCTACCCATAAATCAAGAAATAATATAGCGTCTAAGCCGTGTTTATGATACATGAAGTACCCTGGAGTGTCCCTAGGAGGAATAGGAACAGCTTCTTCGAGTACCCCTTTTCTAGTTGTGATCTGTCTTAATTTCGAAAAGAGCGGCATATTGAGAACTGATCTGATACTTGATCTTGAACAAACTTAATACAATAAACACAATAATGAACAGTCATTCACACCACAATATGCAGGACGTATTTACACATCTAACATTTAACATTTAAATGAGCAACAATGATGATGACGATCTAAGAAACTTAATCACTTAAACATAATACTCGGCATTAACTGAATTATTCTGAATTTATATACTTGATATACTAGATATACTGCTAAACAGTACAGATACACTGCTAAAACAGTGCAGACCGGATTTGTGTACCCAAACCCGTCTTGACCGGCACAACCTATGTGCACGTCAGAACGCCTCCCCAGTAATGGTACTCACCGGGTAGCTCGGAACGGAAGGCCTCGGAACGGAACTGAACTGGACTGGACTGGACTCGACTCGAAAACTTCGGACACTTCGGAACATCGGAAACCTCGGAACTTCGGAACTTGGTGGGCCTCTGTGTACCTCGGATCTTGCTCTCTCAGCTAGGCTCTGGTCGGGATACTTCGCACTTCTCACCGCCTCGTCTGGGTGTTGATCGCAGCCTCAGTCGCCCCTGCTTGACCGGAGGGAGATACAGGAAATCCTGCTGGTACGCGTTGTTGTCCGTCCAGCTGTGGCAGGAGACCGGGCCTGCAACGCACCGCCGGCGCGTGAGATGAGAAAGTGTCCCTGTTCGGGCGCCATTCATGTGGTAAATAATTTAATTACCGGGACTTAATTTGATACAGAAACATAATAAAAATAGCTCAGTAAATAAGAGGCAAAATCCGTGGTATTAGAGGTTCGGAATGGGCTTTATTCCAATGTACGATTCGAATCGGTTGCTCCAAGTTCCATCACCACGGAGGTTCAGGAAGTGAAGTACATACTTTATTGATAAGTAATTACTTTTATACAATAGGCATTACAGTGAAGCAAATGCAAGAGGCGTAACAATTGATAGTGAAGATAAAATATACATACGTAGCAAAAAGTGGGCGTAACTGGGTGTGACTAAAGAACGTCATCAGGTGTGATGTCATAATAGAGTGGTTCCATGAAAGAATTGCGCAATGTCAGCAAAAATACTTGGCAGAAATGCGCGCGCAGCAGCATGACGTGTGATTGACGTGCAACTAGGGGGTGAAGGGGACTTGACATTTAGCTCTACATGTGGCGACAGAAGTCTGGAGGGTCAAGTCAACCTAATGCCAAATCATATCTAACATCCTATGTTTAAAGAACTATGTTATCCAAAAGAGAGGTCTCTTACAGTAGAATCTTATTCTATACTGACTATACTGACTGTTAGTGCGTGTACAAGCGTCTAAGTGTCTACACTAGATGCGAGGGCAGAAATCTTCCATAATAATAGGGCTATGAATTACTTGCATAAAGACAGAGAAGCCGGGCCTTTGCTCGGTAGCTGGAAGAATGTTTACTTAAACTACTAGACAGGAATGCATTGGGCAGGGAGCGGAGCAGATAATTTCGAAGGTGAAATACAGTTTTTGGCAGGCAACAGGCTGATGTCAGGCTTCGTGAGCCGCGCAGGGAATGAGACAAAGTTCATGGTCACAGATGCAGGCTCAGACTGGAGCTTTCAGAGGCAGAAGGCAAGAAAAGCTTGACGACAGAATCAGGGCCTACTTGCCTGGACTGAAAAATGGCATAAGTGAACCATATAAAGCCGGTGGCCTTTCATACTTAGGAATGGAATATCCGGCCTATTCATGGCGGATTTGAAAGAGGACATGTTGACGGTGGACGCACATGTGTTTGCGTCTTCATAACTGGAACTGGAGGGAACATACATGTACTTGTGATTCATACATGAAACCGTTGGGGTCCAAGATAGGGGACATAACTGATCGGAAAAATCCATATTTCCACACCCTTCAGCGCGGCGGGAATTCCCCCGCGGTGCTGAAGGGTTCGAGCGCGGGCGGGGCCATGACGGAACGGTTCCGTCATGAGCACAGCGCAACCGATGCTCATGACGGAACCGTTCCGCCATGGGCATGGAAGGGGTTAAAAGTATAGTTTTGCAGCACTTCATAGAGACTCATGTTCTCAAGATGATGACTTCTATTTGGGTAGTATGTGTCCAACATATTCGTTTTCAAAATATCTGTACTTTCTGGTTCTTTTTCTGCTAAATATTCAATTTCTTGAACAGATTTCAGTACCAGATTTCGCATTCCTGCAAGACCTAGACTCACCCAAATGATTCTTCTACTTTTGGAATATAGACTTGCCCAGATGATAACTGATCTGAACATGCATATGCTCCAATTTCACGATGAGATAACATCTTCAAACTAAAACTGTATAATTTCTTACTTAGAGTCTTCTCGTGAGAAATCTCTTCCCACATTTCTTTCAATTCAGTCTTTTCTGATTTAGTAATGTAGGACGTTACATATCGAGCAACAGCAATGGAATTGTCCGCAACATACTGAATATCCATGTTAGCGTTCCACATGGATAAAATAACTGGAATGTAGTCATTTATGTATTTCGATTCTTTGCTTCTTTTTAAGTTGTAGGTATTTTTCGGAGACATTCTTGTGATGGTATGTCGCATAGCTGACATAAAACTGTTCACTCTTCCTTTGGATAATACAGGATGTGGAAATCCAAAAGGACATTTAGTATAGAACTTATCCTTTGACTTGTACTTTCGTCGACAGTATTTTCCACACCTGTGGCTTTGGAATCGTAAGACTTGTTGTTTTAAGTTTTTATCTTCTCTGCTATTGGGTACAGCACATGTAGCATAATCTTCAATGAAAGACAATACAGTTTCATCTGAATCTGTTCCAAATTTAGGGGCGTCCTTGATCCATAACAACATATATATATATGAGGAGCACCTCTTGCTTTCTCCAAAAGAAATCCACAACTTCGCCAAGAGGAGGATTCTTTTTATTGCAGATGAAAGACATCATAGCTTCAAATCTATGATTGAAATATCTGCATACATTGACAGGAACCAAAGAGCACAATTCTCCAGGTGTCTTGTATTCCATATTTTTTATATTGGAATTTACCTCTTGAAGAAATTCAAGTAAATCATCCCAAGCATACTCAGCACAGATTAGTGTAACAAACCATGTAGGAGTTCCCAAGTTCCGTAGCATACATTTCAGTTCTCCATGTCGACGGTAACAATATTCATTAGTCCCACGCTGACATGCCATCAGATTAATCAACTGAGATTCTAAATGATCATCTCTCTGATGCACTTTATCCATAAAATCCTTTGCAGTTACATTTTGAAGATACATTCCAGTTTTTAAAATGTGAATTACTGCATATGAAAGTCCAGACAAGTTACTTTCAAACAGAAGATAAAACTTATAAGGAATACATTGTTGAAATCTTGGATCTTCTGCATATAATCTTGTTGTCCGATATTCAGATGCAGGAATCTGCACAGGACGTTCATCATATCGTCCACCTTTTCCTGTTGGAAACAACTGCGGGAAACAACGAGCTTCCAAGCTCTCTTCCCATACACTCATGGGACTTCCTGTTGCTTTTTTCATTTGAAACAACTCAATCGTATTCCCCATCACCTCTTTGGAATGAAGTGGATGTACACTGTAGTGTTCATAGATTTCTTCAGATCTGGACATGTCCACTTTTTCTATTTGTCCACTTAATGTTTCAGTATCTTCTGCTAAATCTATTTCTTCTTCACCAACAAACACATTTCTATAGTACTCATTATTTTTTAACAGATACAATGACGCCTTTTGCACTGTTCTAACATCCTCTAACTCTTGCCAGATTTTCTTATTCTTAGTAGGAACACCATTAACTAGAATGACTAGTGGCTCATTTTCTGCATGGTCTACACCAATAGTTTCAATATTTTTCCTTAAATCTAACGGTAAATACACAACTCTTCCTTTCAAACCTCTTTGCAACTCTGATGGAGGTAATTTACCTGTTTTAGGCTCCATACGAACAATAGCCTGAAACAGATGAACACATTGAATGAGAATAGACTCATACGTATTTAAATCTATCAGCTCTGGAGGAATAGCAACCAACTCTAGATTATTATGAACAGCTCTAGCAGGCATTTTATTCTCATCTAATTTGTTATAACAATATTTGCAAATACGCTGCTCAGATCCCAAATCAAAACAATCCTCTACCAACAAATAAGCTGCAAATTCCATCCATTTATCATTATCTTCTATTTCACTTTTTAAATACAGATTGACACCCCTAGTCTGATTTTTATAGTGACTTCGCCGACAACAAATACAAGAAACATGTGGTCTTTCACCTGAAATTACCTTAAACTTTGTGATTTCATCCTCAAATTTTTTTGTTCTATATTGTCTTCAACATTTTGTTCTACTAATGTGTCAGTTTCTGCACTCTCTTGCTGAGGACCAAAGTAACAAAACTCAATATCATCACAAACCTTCTTCACATCTGATACTGACCCACGCAAAAGAGCACTGTTCAACTCATTTAACTTTAGTGCTGGACTTTTTGCATAATACAATCTTCTCACTAACTTCCGTATTTGAGTATGACGTACTGCCAGCATCCTGAAATGGTGACAAACACTTTGACAAACTTTCCTAGAAAGACAAGCCAGGGTCTAGTCCTTGCAACACTTTAATCTTTTGTTTAACACTTTTTTTAGTATATGCTCGTAAAAAACTACATAATTTTTCAATAGATTCCTGTCATACACTGCAAATACTACTGCAATCCCAAGTGTACACAGGGTGTTTAGGACGTCTCCCTAAAACTTCATCAGCTATCACTTCTTCTGCATTTTTTTCAACCATTTTCTCTTTCTCGAATGGACAACCATCTCTAACCTCATAACCTCTACCACTGGTGTCAACCGCTCACAATAACTTTTCACTCTGTAAATAACTCTCTTCATTAAAAAAAGGCTCTGAACTGGAACTGTGTTTCCAGTCTCCCAACAAAACATCACAAAATTCTTTTTTTATTAATTACTCTTTTACTCCTACTTTTGGTGATCAAATTCTGTTTAATACTAAAATGAATAGTTTCCTTTTTACTTCAAAAGCCTTTTCAACAATGTTTTCAATATGCTTCTTCTTTTTATAAAATAGAGCTCTCTTTTTATATTTCTTCACATCTTTCAGCAAATTATGCACTACCCTCTTGTAAAATATTTTTTTGCGTAATTCCTTATACTGATTTTGCCTTCTTTTACCATACTTTGTCTCCTTTGACTGACCATTTGCTTTTTCTCTTATTTTGAATTTTTTTCTTAGTTGAAGCATTCTCAGTAGTTTCAGCGTTCTGTACATTCTGTTTGGTCCTACAAACATTTTTAATAAATTGCTTTGTGATCTTACCAGAAGATTTTTTCCTTTTACCCACATTATCTTGTACATTCAATACTTGTGGTTGATGTTTCTTCAAGTAATCCTCCTGTCTCTGTTCTTTTTTTTTCTGGCATGATTTCTCTATTTTAACGTTGAAAAACAGTATCTGTAAAAAAAAATCACAAAAAAAATGTATATTAATAACTTACAAATTTATACTACTCTATTACTCTAGAAACACATTTTATATAAAAAATTACTAAGAAACTATAGCCCTGAAGCACAATTGTAACAATGGTTAAGACACTACATGCAAAGTGCATACTACTTTGAAGGAGTTCATGCCCTAAAGCCTACCTCACTAAAAGACTACATGCTAACTGACTGAATGATTACAGTACTATAAGGAGACACACTGGGTGAGTGACAGGGTGTTTGCTAGAAGTGTATGAATACTGACATGGATATTGATGGTGTGAAACACAAGTGTGTAGGTGATTAGAGACCTACATACATAGTGGACATGTGTTTGAATCCATCCATATGTTAAGGCCTGTCTCAGTTCAATAGTACTTGGATACTGACTGAATGTTTTGAGTATTGCAAGGAGAGTACCAGGAGGAATTTATAAGTATTTTTATTTTTGTGCAGTAAATACATTAGTACATAGTGGTGAATAAGTCACTGGAGAAGTATAAGGGGAGTGGCAGGGTGTTTGCGGGAACTGTATGAATACTATCTGGGTTTTTGTAGCTTTGAAAGACAAGTGTGTAGGTGGCTAGAGACCTACATGCATACTGGATAGACATTTGAAACAGTCCATAGAGTAACACTTGTATCACTCCAAAACGATGTGGAAGTGCATGAATACTGACTGGGGAATTGAAGGTGTGAAAGACAAGTGTGTAGGTGGTTAGAGGACTGCATGCATAGTGAATAGGCGTTTGAATCAGTCCATGTGCTAAGGCCTGGCTCACTGCATGAGTACTTGGATACTAACTGAATGATTAGAGTACTGCAAGGAGAGTGCCTGGGTGAATTTATAAGTGTTTGGGTTTTGGCACAGTGAATGGATTACTACATGGTGCTGAATGGGTCACTGGAGTGCAAGGGAAGTGATAAGGTGTTTGCTAGAGTGTATCTATACTGACTGGGGAATTGAAGGTGTGAAAGACAACTGTAGGTGGTTAGAGAGCTGCATGCATAGTGCATAGGCGTTTGAAACAGTCCATGTGCTAAGGCCTGCGTCACTCCATTACTACATAGGTACTGACTGAATGATTAGACTATTGCAAGAAGCGTACCTGGATACATTTATAGGTGTTTCAGTTTTGGCACAGTGAATGCATTACTACATGGTGCTGAATAAGTCACTGGAACAGTGCAAGGGGAGTGACAGAATGTTTGCTGGAAGTACATGGATATTGACTGGGGAATTGAAGCTGTTAAAGAAAAGTGAATAGTATGTTAGAAGACTGCATGCATGCTGCACAGACATTTGAAGCAGTCTATGTGGTAAAGCATGGTTCACAACATGAGTACCTGGAAACTGACTAAATCATTAGACTACTGCTAGGAGAGTGCCTGGTAAAACTTATAATTTTCAGTTTTGGCGCAGTGAAGAGAATAGTACATGGTACTGAATCAGTCACTGGATGAGTGAAAGATGAGTGACAGGATGTTTATTCAAATATATAGATACTGACTAGTTAATTAAAAAACTGAAAGACAAGTGTGTAGGTGACTAGAAGCCTGTATGCATACTGTAAAGGGATTTAAAGCAGTCCATATTGTAAGACCTGGCTCGCACCATGAGTACTCGGATACTGACTGAATGATTAAAGTACTTCAAAGAGAGTGCCTGGGTGAATTTATAAGTGTTTGGGTTTTGGCGCAGTGAATGGATTACTACATGGTGCTGAATGGGTCACTGGAAGAGTGCAAGGGGAGACACAGAATGTTTGCTGGAAGTGTATGTATACTGACTGGGGCATTGAAGTTGTGAAAGACAAGTGTGTAGGTGGTTAGAGGACTACATGCATAGTGTGTAGGTGTTTGAAGCAGTCCATGTGCTAAAGCCTGGCACAGTGCATGAGTACTTGGGCACTGACTGAATGATTAGAGTACTGCAAGGAGAGTGCCCGGTTCAAATGCTTCTCTCACAATGGTTACCCAAATGCACACAGACTCACAGTGTGCTTCTAGACAAGCAACACTATCCCAAGGAGTTTACCAAAACTCATTCACTACTGTGGAAGGGGTAAGAGGACTGCACACAATCTACATATTTCAGTACTGCACTTTAGTATCAAAGCCTGACTCACTTTATCAATGCATAAGCAAAGACTGGCTTGTAATGCTACTAAAACTTGACAACATGACATGTTTCAAAAGAGTTATCTGTCAGCAAATACATGATGTTACCAAATGCTTCTCTCACAATGGTTACCCAGATGTACACAGACTCACTGTGTGATTCTAGACAAGCAACATTATCCCTAGGAGTTTACCTAAACGCATTCACTACAATGGAAGGGGTAAGGGGACTGCTCACAATCTATATATTTCAGTACTGCACTATAGTATCAAAGCCTGACTCACTTTATCAATGCATAAGCAAAGACTGGCTTGTAATGCTACTAAAACTTGACAACATGACAGGTTTCAAAAGAGTTATCTGTCAGCAAATACATGATGTTACCAAATGCTTCTCTCACAATGGTTACCCAAATGCACACAGACTCACAGTGTGATTCTAGACAAGCAACACTATCCCTATCAGGTTACCAAAACTCATTCACTACTGTGGAAGGGGTAAGGGGACTGCACACAATGTACATATTAAAGCACTGCACATTAGTGTCAAAGCATGACTCATTTTATCAATGCATAAGCAAAGACTGGCTTCTAATGCTACTAAAACTTGACAACATGACAGGTTTCAAAAGAGTTATCTGTCAGCAAATACATGATGTTACCGAATGCTTCTCTCACAGTGGTTCCCAAATGCACACAGACTCACTGTGTGATTCTAGACAAACAACACTATCCCTTCCACTATACCAAAACACATTTCTTCATCTAGAAGGAGTACTACATTTTAGTGTAGAAACATGACTCATTTTGCAAATTCATAAAGAATCACTGATTTCTATTTGTACCAAAATATAAAAACAGCAGTTATCTCCCTGCAAACACATGAAAAAACACAAATGCTTATCACAAAATGATTTCTACATGCACACACACACTGTCAATAAGTTTGTAGACAAAAATAATACTCCCTGCACTTTAACAGCTGAAATACATTATTATGATTAAAATCATAATAGACCACATACACCTCCTCTCAAATAACTCACCTTTCAAGTTGTTTTGTAGATTAAGAAGTATATCAGTCACACACCAGATTTTCTTATACAGATTCTCTGCACTGTGTACCTGTCAGCAAAACCAAAGAATGGCAAAGTTTCCCTCTCATTTTCCACACATATACATGTAAACATCAAATCACATTCCTTACCACATAAATTCAAAAGCAAACACACATTTCTATTGGTTAAACATTTCAACCCTTTCCAAATGACATAAATTTGAACCCTCCCCCCAATCTGCCTTCTGCCTGTTACCATAGAAACAGGTCATGGAACACTGAACTGAGCACACTGGTCACAAGTTCAGCACACAATGTTGCTAATCAAAACAGCAAGTGTGCTTGACTTTTCAACATATCAGCTTATCATATATAATGTTCCTTTCAATCAGTTTTTGTTAACCAATAAGAACCATGCGTTTAAAAAACAGAAACATACACCCTACTTTTCAGTGTAGAAGGTTGTCAAACAACCAATGATTTCTTGTCTTTTTTCAAAACTGCATCTTAGCCACCATTTTAGAAACATCGTACTTTTCAAACTGCCATTTCATTTACAGAGACCATCTGAGTGCATCCAGACCTCCCTTCCAGATGCTTAGAGTGTGGATTGTGGGACACAGCTATATTTTCGGGAGCCAAAGGTATGCAGGAAACAAAGGCATTCACAAAGACCTAGGTTTGCCACATGTAGACATTAAATGGATTGGACAGAGAGGGTTAAAGTGGCACCAATTGATGCCATTGGTAAAATCCTTTATGCATCTCCAACAACCTGACCTCATAATAGTGCACTGTGGTGGCAATGACCTAGGCACTTTGTCTAGGGTAGGTCTGGAAATGCTTATGAAGGACACCTTTGCAGAATTGATTTCACTTTTTCCCAAAACTGCCTTTGTGTATTCTAACATATGCCAAAGGCAGAAATGGAACTGGTCCAATCATTTTTGTCCATAGATTGAGAAAGCTAGGAAACATGTGGATAAATCTGTTTCTGCTTTTCTCCCAGACTATAGAATGGGGTCCATTTACAAAAACAATCTGCGCTTTCATATGCAAGAGATGTATAGGAGAGATGGAGTACACTTTACTGATGAAGGAAACAGAGTCTTCCTCAACAATTTTAGACTCTGTATAGGTACTTACTTATAAGTACCAAAAACTTTCAATGAACACAACGGCTCTTTTTAGAGCCACTCAAGAACAAAACACTTAAGCTTGATGTTTATCTCCCCAAAAAATCATTTTTTTTCCTTGGAGTCACGCACCCAACACGCTAGGAACTGCGCATCCTACGCAAGAGAAATCGTGCACCCAACGCGTTAGGATGCGCGACTCCTAATTTTACCGTAAAAAAAAACAAATATAGCCCCTATCACTAATTTTTATTATCCCCGGGGACCCCATCCCCCGGGGCTTATAAAAACAAGTTGGGGACCGTGGGGGGAGCCCCAATGCCCCCACGGTCCCAGCCGGCTCCCTGCATCCTTCGGGAGCCGGCATTGCTTTTCCACATGGGGAGCTGCTGACATGCAACTCCCCGTGTGGAAAAGCAATATGTTTGGATTTTGAAAGAGAGAGCAGGTTTCCCTGCTCTCTCTTTCAAAATCTAAACGAAGATTGCTATGGGAGGGCGGGAGTCTCCCACCCTCTCATAGCAAACAACAGTGTCCTGGGGGTGGGCACCCTAGGACACTGTAGGAGCCGGCCCTGGGGGGTGGCGGTCCCCAGGACCCTTGAGGGCTCCAGGAGGGGGGACACGCAGCCCCCTTCCCTCAAGAAATAAAGCCCCAGGGGTGGTGGTCCCCAGGGCTTGGGGGGCCGTTCAGCCCCCCCACCCTATTTGTTTTGTACCCCGGGGGGTAGCGGTCCCCGGGCCTGGGTGCCCCCCTTTTCATTTTTTATGCATTTTGCCTCCGGGACTTGGCACCCCGGGGGCTAATTATTAAGGAAGCACGAAAGCCCGCGCTTCGGTTTTTTTTTACGGCAGGATCCGCGCACCCTGCGCGCATTTTGCCTTTTTTTTTTAAAAAAAGGGGTCCTTCTGGGAGCCCCTAAGCAACACTAGAGGGTTAGAGTATTTCTACCTTGACACCTTTACATCTTTCACACACAAAATGGCTGCCAACAGTTCCTGGTTTCGAATGTTGACAGACACTTGACAGTCAATTAGCATTCAGCGCGTGATCGGGAGGGTGCACGCACGGTTCGCAGAGGGTGCGCTCAGGGTGCGTGGATCCTCCAAGGCCATGGATATATATGTACTTTTAACTCTAATTTTCTCAGGAACTACTGAACGGATTTACACCATTTATGCAAAAGGCACGAGTCTGAACTGAGGACTACCTCTCAAATTTGGTGTAATTTCGTTCAGCAGTTCGGGCTGTAGCTGCGTCAAAAGGTCCTATGGGAAATTGCATAGGGAAAACGTGTTTTGGGACCCCCCTTTTTTCTCGGCCCCCGCTTGACGAATCACCCCAAAACTTTCAGGATAGGAGCGGACCAGAGCTGGCCAAAAGTTTGGAAACTTTCGCGTAGATTCATCAACCGGCGCCAGACTTATTGGGAATAGAATGTTGCGGATTTCCTATGTAAAATAGGTCCTAACCATAACTACCTACTGGCGACCGCCAGTAGGTAATATATAAATATCTATTCAAGAATTCACGTCTTCAACTCGAGGAGCCTAGCGCGCATCCAAGATGGTCGCGTGAGCACAGGGCTCCCCGGACCCTCGCTGCTCCTCGGAATTTATCCTGACTTTATCCTGACTTGGCTGACGGAATCTGGAAGGCGAGTTCTGGCTGAACGTTGACCTTCTTTCAGAAACCGAATCGGACCTGGGAATCCTGATCTAAGGTGGTTTGAACTTTCGAGGCCCAATCGATGGCTGTGCCCGGTGCGAGGGTGACCTGTGGAGCCGGGGCGTAATTGAACAACAGCGGCAGCGGATCTGTGCCAGTGGCCGCTCCATTACTTTCGGTTTCACTTTTGGATCCCTGAGGGGCTGGAAATCGTAACTGCTTGGAGCGGCTGGGTGTTTATCTCTGCTGGATGCCCTTGTCTCCGCCTGCCACCAGTGTGCCCGTTGACTTTGGTTTCCTCGCCCGGCCGCATCACGGTATCTGGTGCGGCTTCTGACTGAGTGGCCGGTGCCCCCTTGACGCTTGGCCGGTGGTCCCCGTTGGCGAGCGTGGTTCTCATGGGTGGCAGGGGGGGCCCCGAGGGGCGTAAGACTAAGACATCCCTCCGCGGGGGACCGGTCCAGACGAACAACATGGACCGCTATACTCAAGGAAGAGGGTCCCCTGGAGCGGCCGGTGCCCCCTCGGACGAAGCTGGTGGTGGCCCGTCCATTTCTTCGGATCCGTCCCTGCAGGACATTATGGGCGCCATTAACGGCATCAAGGAGACTATTGCTACGCAATACGAGGCCTTGGCCCGTAAAATCGACACGGTGGCTATTGATGTCGCACTGATTCGGGCGGATCTCTCTAAGACCAACGAGAGGGTTCAATCGCTTGACGTGCGGACGTCCACCCTGGTTGCGGATGTGTCGGACCAGCGGGCCACTCTCGGCGACATCAAGTCGGCCAACGATCTGATGGCCCGGCGGCTGGAGGACTTTGAGGGACGGGCCCGCCGCAATAACATCCGCGTCATAGGCGTCCCGGAGACCTCCGACAACCACCCGGTGGATCTCATGGTGGAGGAGCTCATCCTCAAGCAGCTTGCCCCCGCCGGCCTGAGTAAGTTCTTTGCCGTGGAGCGGGCCCATCGAGTTCCGGGCGGTCGGCCGCGGCCGGGGGCCCCCCCGAGGCCCATTGTTGCCAAACTTTTCTACTACAGAGACCGAGATGTGATTTTGCAGGCCTCGCGGGCCCATGGCCCGGTCCGCCATGAGAATGCGTCTATTAACTTTTTCCCGGACTTCACCCAACTTGTCCAGAAACAGAGGATGGGCTTCCAGGGGGTAAAGCGTCGCCTCCGCGACCTGGGTCTCAAGTACTCCATGCTTTTTCCTGCTAGGCTCCGAGTGGAACACGACGATCGGACAACCTTTTTTGACTCTCCCGCGACTGTGAGTGACTGGCTTGACTCGCTGCCGGGCCGCGGGGACCGGCCTGGGCCCTTTGCTGGTACCGAGGGTGGCGGGTCTCCCTCGGAGTGACTTTGGTCCTTGACTTTGCCATTTTGTACTGTTCGGCTGGGTTCAACTTCTTTTTTGCATTTTGTTTCATTATGATCTATGTGGGGGGCGGTCGGGGACGGGTCCCTCTCCTCCTCCGGGGTCTTTCCGTAGAATGGGGTTTATGGGGCGACAGGCACACTGCAAGTTGGGGTGGTTTTTCGGGTCGCAGGGGTGCAGGGTGGGGGGAGTTGGAAGTTGGGGGGGGTTGGGGGGTTTTGATTTGTGTGTTTTGTTTTTAATGCGAGGTCTTTGTTCTGTTCCAGTTTCGGGCGTTGCGCTATCTGCTGGGGGACCCTTGATCGATTGGAGGGGATGGGGGGGGACGGGTTGAGGTTGATGTCATGGAACGTCAATGGATTGGGGGACCGTATCAAACGGGGTGTTGTGCTGCAGTATTTGCGACGTATGTCTCCTGATGTGGTGTTTTTACAGGAGACGCATCTGGTGGGTAACGTTTGTCATGCCATGAACAGGGGGGGGTACCGACTCGTTGCCCATTCTGGTTTCACCACTGGCTCTAGAGGGGTTGGCATTCTCCTGCGTTCTTCACTTCCGCTGGAGATCACCAGGGTAGTCCCGGACGATAGAGGGCGCTATGTGGCTTTGACTGGGCGGTGGGAGGGGCAGTCCCTTTCCTTGGTCTCTGTCTATGTTCCCCCGGGCCTCCAGAACTCCACCTTTTCAGACTTGGGTCGAATGCTGCTTGAGCTTCCTGACAGTCTTCTGCTTATGGGTGGGGATTTCAATTCGGTAGTCTCGGGCGACCGGGATCGCCACCCGCCCAGGGCCCTCCCTGCTGCGCAGGCGTGGCTTGGCGGATTCTTGGAGACCTTCGGTCTGGTCGATTGCTGGAGGTTAATGCATCCTACACAGTGTCAGTACACCTTTCACTCTGGGGCGCATGGGAGTCTCTCCAGATTGGATTACTTTCTTATGCCCGCGGCCCAGACTGCCCGGATTCGAGAGGTTAAGCACCTGGCCCGGGGTATTTCTGATCATTCCCCACTGTGGTTGCTTTTTGACACTGGGACGCGGTCTGCTGGGCGGATCGCTCCTATTAACCCTTGGTACCTGCGGAACCCCACGATCCGCTATAGCCTGGTCAAGTCAATTGACCAATACTTCCTTGAGAATGATGGGTCGGTGATGTCCGCAGTGTCCCTGTGGGAAGCTTTTAAGGCAGTACTCCGTGGGCAGGCCCTATCCCAGATAGTGGCGGCTAAGAAGGTTAAGATGGAGGCGGTGGTGAAGCTGGAGACCGACATCTTGGGGTTGGAGGCGGCCTTGGAGACGGGTGTCACTCCGGATGGGCTACATGCCCTCAGCCTGAAGCAGTTCGAGTATAAGTCCCTTGTCACTGACGCTGCCAAGACCATGTATAGGGAGCAGCAGGGTAGGTTGTATGATGCTGGGGACAAGGCTGGTAAATTGATTGCTTGGCTGGATAGGAAGGAGAGAGTGAATCGTGTGGTCCCAGAGCTCCGGGTTGCGGATGGAGTGTGTGTGACTGAGCCTGGCGAGATTGTGGAGTGCTTTGCTGACCACCTCCGGGCGGTGTATTCCCCGGTGTCTGATAGAGATGAAGACGACTCTCGTCTTCTACTACGGGATATTGCCCTGCCCGGCTTATCCGTCGAGGACCGTGAGCAGTTGGATGCCCCCTTGTCCGTCGATGAGATTGCTACTGCGATTAGCTCCCTTCGCTCGGGCAAAGCCATGGGCCCCAATGGCCTGCCGATCGAACTATATAAACTACGCCCGGATAAAATCGCGCCCTTCCTTCGTCGTATGTTTCAGGAGTCGAACGAGAGGGGTTCCCTTCCCGCCGACCAGCGTCTGGCGACTATAGTCGTGATTCCTAAGGCGGGTAAACCACGTGACCGCTGTGCTTTGTATAGGCCTATCTCCCTCTTAAACGCAGAACCCAAAATCCTGGCTAAAGTCCTCGCCAACCGCTTGCTGAGCGTTATCTGTGATCTGATTCATCCGGATCAATGCGGCTTCATCCCCCACCGTAATACCGCTCTTAATCTGCGGCGTCTGCACGGCGTCCTAGCTAGGGCGGAGTACTTTTCTGAACCAGCCATATTGGTTTCCTTGGACGCCACCATGGCCTTTGATACCATCGAGTGGCCATTCCTCTGGGCGGTCTTGGAGAGGTTTGGCTTTGGGGAGGGATTTCTTAGCTGGGTGAAGCTTCTTTATGCCGGACCAATGGCTCAGGTGGTTGTCAATGGGCGGGCTTCCCGGCCTTTTGCTCTCGGGAGGGGCACTAGGCAGGGGTGCCCGTTGTCCCCTCTGCTTTTTGCTCTTGCCTTGGAACCGCTCGCCGCCTGGCTCCGCTGGGAGCCCTCTATCAGAGGGATCCGGTGGGCCCCGGGCTTCGAGGATCGGGTCTCGCTGTACGCGGATGATATTCTTCTGTACCTCACCTCGCCGCGACAGTCGCTTAATGTTCTCTTTGATGTCCTCACTTCCTTTGGGAGAAACTCGGGTTTGATAATTAACTGGTCCAAATCTTGCGTGTACCCTATCTCTGGTGGCCCTCCCCTTTTGCCGCCTCTACTTCCTATCCAAACGTCTTCATCCGGCTTTAAGTACCTGGGGGTATATGTTTCGTTGGACCCGGCGGTCCGCTATGAGCAGAACCTCCTGTCTCCACTCCGACGTTTGAGGGTGGATACGGCTCGTTGGTGTAGGTTGCCCCTGTCTCCGCTTGGTCGCGCGGCCCTGTTTAAAATGATGTCCCTTCCCAGATTTCTTTACGCACTTCAGAACTCCTTTGATGCCATTCCGGTGGCCTACTTTCGGGAGGTGGAGAGTCTGCAGAGGAGACTGGTTTGGGACGGGCAGGCGCGTATCGCTCTGGCAAAGCTTACTCTCCCCTGGTATGACGGGGGCATCGCGCTTCCTGACATTAGACGGTACTATTGGGCCTCCCAACTGTCGGCAATTAACCATGCCACGTATGCTCCTGGTCTGAACCCGGCGTATGAGATGGATAAATTCCTGCTTCCCGGCGGTAATTATAACAGAGCGCTTTACTCCCGATCTGCTGGTAGGACCCTCACGGGCCCTACTAGGATTGCGGTACGGGTGTGGAAGGCGGCGAATGTAGCGATGGGCTGGAGTGAGCGTTTAACGTGTGCTACTCCCTTGTTTGCCTCAGACCGCCTGGGGAGCCTCTGGACGACGAAAGGCTTTGAGCACTGGGACACGATCGGCATTAGCAGAGTGGGGGATCTGTGGGTTAAAGGCGCGGTCAAGACCTTCACGGTGCTCCGGAGCGAGTATGAGCTTAGTGAGAGGGAGTTTTTCCGCTACGCTCAGGTTCGGCATGCCCTGCTCTTGGTTTTTGGGGAAGGGACCACGGTCCCTGTTTCTTCGCTCCTCGAGGACCGCATACTCGACGGTCACGTTCCCGATAGTACTATCTCTTTGATCTATAAAAAATTGATAAATAATCGGGCTGACCTCTTGGTGCGTCTACGGGAGGCATGGACGGGGGATGGGGTTGAGTTGGACGACGAGGACTGGCAGTCCGCGCTGTCATCTCCTAAGGAGGTTGCCATCCCGGCCCGTCTCCGTTTGGTCCAGCTTAAGATCCTCCATCGCGTTTACGTGACGGGTCCCCGATTGGTCTCGATGGGGTTTTCTGAGGACGGGCTCTGTAAGCGTGGCTGTGGGCACAGTGCCACCTTTCTCCACATCCTGTGGGAGTGCCGCGAGGTGGTGGAATACTGGCGTCAGGTGCATGAGGTTATGAGGCGAGTCACCGGGGTCACGCTGTTGCCGGAGGTGCGTCGTTGTGTTCTGAATGTATGGGAGCCCAATGACTATAACGCGGCCCAGACTCGGTGGGCGGCCCTGGGGAACATGATAGCAAAGAGGGACATAGCGCAGCTTTGGGGTTCGCAGCGGCCCCCCACCGTGTCTGTCTGGAAGGAGAACATGGACTGGTGCATGTTCAGGGAAAAGACTGTGTATGTGGCTCGTGGTAAACCCGGGGCTTGGAGTAGAATTTGGGGGCAGTGGAATGTGTATCGTGGAAGTATTTGTGCTCCCCCCCTGGTGGAAACGTCTGAGGTAGCCTTGTCCCCCTGATCCTTGATGGTTCCTTACTTATCTGGCACATCTGAGTATAGATTTGGTATTCCCGTTTCTCCCCCCCCATACCTCTTAGTTCCCCTTCTTCTTGACTGCCATCGGGTGGTCGGGTATGGAAGTGCCCCTGCTGTGGCCCGACGCCCATCTCATGTTTTTTTGCCTCGCTTTTGTTTTAAGTTGTTATTTATCTTAAAAGGGTGTATCCTGATTTCCTTTATGTGCAGTCTGATCTTCTGTAGGGTGCGGAGCCCCGGTGGGCCAGTCATTGTGTTTGCACTGTTTGAACTTTTTACCTACTAGCGGCCGGCCCAGGTGGTTGTAGGCCCGTGCTTGTACCCTTCTTTCTGCACAATAAAATTTTCAAAAAAAAAAAAAAGAATTCACGTCTTTTCTCTATATCTCTACTATCATAAATATGATTACCTAAACTTAGAACTCTGATTCCTGATTACTTGAAACAAACTTTTGAAAACACTCTCTTGATTTTTCTTGTAACTCTTGTCCTGTTAAAAAAAAGAAAGAAGGTCATACCATTGTACGTTGTATAAAACAGTCTGTCACTTGTAACCCTTCTGCTGTTATCCTATTTACCTTTGATGTGTGGTAATTATTCTCACCACAATATTAATACCAAATATTAAGTCTTTAGAAAGTTTTTGTAGGTTCTCTTGAAGGCCTTTCTGTAATTATCAAATGATGTCCTGATGTCTCTAAACATGAAGTCACTGAAGGCTCCTTTTATTTACTAAGTTCATAACAGGAGTAAAAGAGCACTCCCAAATCTTTATTTGCTCAGGCATCAACTGTTTCTAACCTTTAAATCAAATGAAAACTCACCGGTCTTTTTCTTAGTTCTGTATGCGCATACGCTGTGTAGTTTAATTCTTAACTTATCTCGTGTTCTTTTTTTTTCAGGTTTCCGAAAGGATTTGCGACTTGCTCCAGAAGCGGAAGATCCACAGTAGCTGCTCCGTAAGGAAAGATGGGTGGAGTCAACCGGGAGCCGAAACACGGTCTCTGAAGCCGGCCGGGGTAAACAAGATGAAGCGGAGACTCCAACGACAACCACGGTGGGAAGGAAGTGGAGAAATCAGGTGAGATAACTGCGCGATGAGACCAAGCGGGAAGCGGTATGCGCAAGCGGTTTAAATACCTTCCTACTGCTCGTGTATGCCACGTGAGGGTTCCTTCTGCCATTTACACATGTACACGTGTTTGTTGATCCCTAGCTCCACAGTTCTTCCCTGCAAGGAATGTTATGCTGCTCCACGTGCCCAACGTGCACACAATTGTTCCGCATGTGAGAACCAACTTACTGAAAGCGCCGCAATACCCAAAAGCACATGAAGCAAAGTGCACAAGTATATATTGACAAGTGGGACATGATTTTAAAAATGACAATTTTCAGTATTGCATGCATAATATCAAGGGGAAACATAACTTCAAGATAAAAATTTACAGGAAAGGCCCCAAGTACAGATATGGGTGGGAGCAAGAAGGCTGAGGGATTAAGTAGGTTGAGCAGTTGCAATGTGAACAGGGACAGGAATTCTAGTTACCATTACTGGAGAGGCTAAAGGCGAACTACTGCCCCTTTGATGTATGCTGTCTGGGGTTGGCCTGCAGTGTCTGTTTCTGCCAAGGAACGGACAAGGACTTTGTTGTGTTCTGTATCCCCTGCTTGAGGAAGATCTCCAAGGGCTTGAAGTAGAGTTTGCCTCCTGTTCTAAAGTCTCAGGAACACAAAGACTTCACTCCCAGCTCCTCTGAACTACCTTGCTGGGAGTTCTGACCAGCCAAGAGGTGCCTGCTGCTGTTCTGGGCCTCTGGAGGTTGGTCCTGCTGTTGGGACCAGGAAGAGCAACGCAACTAAGAGAAGTGTGAGGCATCCGCCTTTGTTTCCGAACCATCGCCGGCGTGTAGGAAAGATTTCCATGCATCGTCATTGTAACTCTGACAAAACCAACGCATCGCGCGCCCGCAGCTGGAAAAATTGCTGCATGTCTCATTGAGTGCACCGATCTATGGAGTCCGAGATCACCCCACTGTTTCCGACGCAGGCCCTGTTGTGGGGCTGCAAGAAACAACGCATCACAAGACCACGGCTGAAGAAAGCAATGCAGCGCAGTTGCCGCTGCCGCATCAAGAACCGACGCATCCCCTATTCCCACACATTGCACTGGGTGCCAAGTCTACAAGGACACCGGGGTCGCAGTAAGAAACCGATGCATCACCTCTCCGTGCAATAAGAAACCGATTCATCCGTCAGTAAGGAACTGACGCATCACCTTCCTTGTGCATAAGGAACCAATGCATCACCTTCCCTGTGGCTGATTTGTTTATGGTTTTGACGCATCCAAGGTACTTTGTGTTGAAAGTGTTGCATCTATAGTTTGCTATGGACAGAACTGTTTTTACCTTATAAGAAGTTCTTTTTGTAACTATATTGTGGATTTTTGTCGTTTTTGGTCTTCTTTGGTTTAGAAAAAGTTAACTTATTTTTCTAAACTGGTGTGGTGTCCATTTGCAGTGTTTTCACTACATTACTGTATGTGTGCACAAATGCTTTACACACTGCCTCTGAGATAAGCCTGTTTGCTCATGCCAAGCTACCAAGGGTATGAGCAGAGGTTATTTTAGAAGTATATCCTCCTTTCCCTGACTAGGAAGAAGGGTCCCTACTTGGACAACGGTGCAAATCATTACCAACTAGCGACCCTCATTTCTAACATTGGTAGCATCCGTTGGAATCAAACCCACTCCTCACCAGAAAGGAGAAATACCAAAAGGCGTTGAGGGTCGGAATAAAGGAATGCCAGTGAGCATAATGAGGAGCATATGGGGTGAAGGCATAGAATTTAAATGGGCAGCAGGATGGGCTATTGGGTTTGCCTGGAGGGAGGGCACCTTCCGGGGGGGGGCAGCAGTGTGTCTTTAAAGGGGCTGTTTCCAGAAGAGATGGAGCACAGAGAGAAAATCAGAGTGCATGAGATGGAGCATGCTAAGTTCAGGTTGAGGAAGGAGAGTGACACAGAGGATAAGAAATTGGAGTTAGAGAGGCAGAAACTGGCCATGAAGGAAAAGAGGATGCTCTTAAAGCACGATAGAGGTTTCAAGGAGCTGGACATAAAACCCAAGTGTGTGGAGTCCAATTCCAATGGTGGCAGCTTCCCATCAGTGCTTGGAGAGGGGAGGGTATACATCCCCAAGGACGTGATCACGAATTATGTGAAGAGTGAGAACATTGGTCAGTAGTTCAAGGGGTATGAGGTAGCAATGAGGTCTCACAGAAACCCTGAGAGAGATTGGGGAGCGGGTTTGTGGAGCCGCTTCATAACAGAAGGGAGGTAAACATTGCTAGCCTTACAAAGCGAGGAGCAGATGTCTTATGCTCCTATGAATCAGGAGATATGGCTCCACCCCAGAACTGCAAAGGTAGAGGTTGAGAAACTGTAAGAAGCTTGAGTCAAGCACTTGGGTGGAGTATGTTTCCTATTTTGCAGAGCACTGGAAGGTTGGGTGATAGGTAGCCAGGTACATGATTTTCAGGGGCTCTATGATCCGGTTGCATGGGAGCACTTGTCTTGTAGTTGTTTTCCAGAGCTATGCTAACATTTGATTGACAATATGCTGACTGACCCCAGGAAGCTTGCTGTGGAGACGGACCACTGCGTCAGTACCAGGGTCCACAAAGGTCATGTGGGAGACTCCGCCAAGGGTGGGCAGGGTCCTCGGCAGAAGAGTAGGGGGGCAAGTGTAAGCAGGAGTTCTAAAAAGGGCCCCAAGGTAACTCCCAACGGAACACCCCCGGTGAGAAGAAGCCATGGGTCCCTATGGGTAAGCCTGCCCAGAAGGGCCCCACACTTGTTATGCGTGGAATCAGGTTGGTCACTTCATAGGGGATCCTAGGTGTCCCAAAAAGACCACCACTGCACCCACAGGTGCACTTCCTCGTTAGTTGACTAGTGTACCCTTGGGGAAGGAGTTGGGTTTCCAGGAAGGGTGGGAGCCAACAGAATTGACCCTGGTCTCACTTGGAGACAGTGAGATGGTCCCAATGACCAATCGGCCCACTAACACTAAGAAATATGGGCAGTGGGTGACCATTAATGGACGTAGGGTGCATGCTCTAAGAGACACTGGAGCCAGTGTGACAGCTGTCAGTTGTTGGCTAGTGTCTGAAGAGCAGGTGGTCCGCAATGCACTTTACCCAGTAGTTACAGCTGACAACTCAGAGTGCCTCTGCAAAGTGGCACAGGTTCTCTTTGAGTGGAGGGGGTCTCAGGTACCTTGAAAGTGGTTGTGATACCAGCCATGCCTGTAGACTGTCTGCTAGGGAATGGCCTGGAGAGTTCTCCTTGTGAGAAGGTGGAACACAGGTCTCATTTGGAGATGTTTGGTCTGCCTGAGTGGGTGTGTGTGACCACTCGGTCCATAGCAGCCGCTGAGGACAATCAAGAGGACCTGGAACCTGAAAGAGTGTCCTAGGTGCCTGCCAGAAAGTGAAGAGGTAGGGGGCATGGGAAACCAGACCCCGAAGTTCCCACGGTCCAGGAGGAGGCAAACCTTGAGGCGGATGCCCTGGAGCCTACAGGGGAGCAAGTAGCCAAACTGGGGAACTGCCTGAGCTGACCGATTGGCAGCCAGAAGGGTGCCCCACTAAGGAGGGATTATGCAAGGAGCAGCAGGAATGCCCTTCTCTTGTTGGTTTGCAGCAGCAGGCTGCAAACCAGGCAGCAGGTGATCAGTCTGATTCACATTGGATTTACTGGGAGAATGGTCTCCTGTATAGTGAGCCTAAGGTTGCCGAGCCTCGGTCAGCCCATGTGCTGGTGGTACCCCAGCGCTTCAAAGCCTTCCTACTGGGTCTGACTCATGATGTGCCTTGGGCAGGGCATTTGGGGTAAGACAAGACCTTTAAAAGACTTGTCACCCACTTTTACTGGCCCCAAATGCGTAAGATTTCGGATACTTATTGTAGGTCTTGACAGACTTGTCAGGCAAGTGGTAAGAGTGGGAGGAAATGTAGGACTGCTCCCCAACCTTTTCATTTAGTCAGCACCCCCTTTGAGAGGGTGGGTATTGACATTGTGGGGCCTCTGGATCCCAAGACAACCATGGACAACAGGTTCACCCTGGTCTTCGTGGACCATGCCACCAGTAACCCATAGGCTCTCTCTCTCTGGACTGTGATGGTCCCCGTGGTGGGCCGGGCGTTGATGGTGATCTTTTCCCACATGGGGTTCCCCAGAGAGGTGGTATCCGACCGGGATACCAACTTCATATCCAAGTATATGAAGTCCCTGTGGCAGGAGTGCAGTGTTCGGAATAATGCAAGTAGGTCAAGACTTGCCCTCAGAGCAACTTACCCTGTTAGCTAATGCTAAAGCATATTTAGAAAAATAACAATGGTTTTATAATTAAGCTGAATAAACCAGATATTTGTGAATAAAATCAACAACCAGAACAATTTGTCGAAAATTACTCAAATACAGGTTGACATTTATTGTTGTTAAAGTCACAAAATATGTCTTGTTTATATTCAGAAATACAATAACATGTTAATCCATGATCATATTCATGCCTGCCCAATGCATTTCGGGCATTTCTGTGGCCCTTCTTCAGGGGAAATGATCTGAAAACAATGTAAATAATATGAACATTACATTTTGGGCATGCAGGGAAGCACTGTTGTCAAAAACTAATAAACAATCCTAACACAAACGAATGCATCTTTTCTTCGCTTTAAATCTTGAATTATAAAAATGCCAAAATGTAACATTAAAGAATTTGCAATAAAGAAACTACGAAAAAAACAATCACCCTGTGTGATGATGCTAAAAAGTAACATAACTAAAAAACAAAAAAAATGGCGTGGTAAGTATGCAAAAATATTTTAAAAGGTCACCGCTTGTATGAGAGGAAGTACCTGGATAATCTGTTCTCGTAAACTTCCTGAAACGTAATAAACCAACACCAAGAATTACTGAACATGAAAAGAAAACATCGATACCCTCTAACCACAGCTGAACACTCTGCTAGAACTAACCTTAAATCTTCAAATGGTAAACTTGTTCGGATACCAACTTGCTATTGCACAACGTAGAACGGTATGGCTACAAGGAAAAAAGCGGAACGATTAAAAAACGAGTTGTAGTCCCCGTATGTATGAGTAAAGCCTAGGTAAATACAAAGATATCTGATATCCTGCTCACCTTCAGCGGAACCCTCCGGTATCCATACAATAAAGGATGCAATCTGTTCGACTCGTTCACTCGTTGTAAGTTTTCCTATTGACTCCAGCGTCTACCATATAAGGCTATCCGACCAAGTGATAAAAAACGGACTACACCTCGCTGCTCACTCAACTTTATACACGCCATCTTGAAATGGGAAACCAAGGAAGCTCTAATCTGCGTTCCACTGCAAAAATTCTGATGACTAAAACGCGTAGGGGTAACTGACTAGAAGTGATCCTAAAAAAACGCTCAATAGTGAGCAAGCTGTGCTGAAAAAATGTGATAAATGTGGATTCTAAAGAGGAATGTGAGCAAAAGCGGAAAGATACAAAAACGAGGGAAGATAAAGAAGCGAAATAATAACACTTTAGAAAATACTATGATACATTTGGCATGCTTCAAATTCCTAATACATCGTATACAAAAAAGATCACAGGTGTATAGAATGAGTCTACATGACCTCTAACATAGTAGAGTATATCGGGCTATAAGTAACATCCTAACTCAACTTTGTCATTAATCCCCTTAGGATCTTGAGTATTTAACCTTCTTATCCAAAATATTTCTCTCTGTAAAAGCGTTTTGGTTAGATTTCTACCAGGGGCTGGGACCACTTGTTCAATGACTTGAAATTTAAGTTGTGATATAGAGTGTTTGAATTTAATCCAATGAACTGCCAGACTGCTTTTTATATTGGCATTGCGAATGGTACTTTTATGTTCCGAGATGCGAGTCTTGATTTTCCTCTCGGTCTTGCCTATATAAAGAAGTCCACACGGACACTTTATGGCATAGATCAAATTCATGGAATTACAGTTTGCATTATGTCGCAATTTGATCGTTTCACCAGTTGATGGATGATGTACTTCATTTCCACTTATTACGTTATTGCAATGCACACAATTCACCACTCTTTACCACCCCCAAGGTAATGGGCTGGTTGAGAGATTCAACCGGACCCTGAAGGGCATGATTATGGGTCTTGGTGAGCCCATGAGGTGTAAGTGGGACGTCCTCTTACCATGCCTGTTGTTTGCTTAAAGGGAGGTACCGCAGAAGTCCTTAGGGTTCTGTCCCTTTGAACTTCTGTATAGGCATCCTGTAAGAGGACCTCTGAGTCTGGTCAAAGAAGGCTGGGAGAAAGTTCCCAGTAAACCTCCCCAGGATGTATTTAGCTACATGCTGGCCTTCAGGAACCAGACTAAACGCGTCAGACAACTCGCTCAGATAAATCTGGAAGCCAGCCAGGAAGAGATGAAACAGTGCCATGGTCAGAATGTCACTCTGATTAAGTTTCAACCTGGTCAAAAAGTGTTGTTCATGGCCCCAGTGGAGCCTTGTGCACTCCAAGATAAGTGGACTGGGCCCTTTGAGGTTGTCGAATCAGAATCAGAATAAATTTTTATTGTTTAGTTAATAAAAACCATAACAATATAACATTTATTAACAGTGCATAATACCAATAAAATCAGTTAAAAAGTATTATAAAACAAGTGCTTTATCATTAAGTTTTAAGCCGTTTCCTTGTACGAATAGTCGATATATCAGTGAATTTAGGCTGTTACCTGAAATTAGTTCTGAAGTGCCATCGTGCTAATAACTTAATGTTAAAACATACACGTTTGCAATTTGATTATGGGTAATGTAAATTATGTGCAAAAAAAAAATTTAAGTTTAAAAGCATTTCTGAACAACAGCAGCAGGGTGAACGAACGCGTACATTGTTTGTTCAATGAGGCTTTCTTGTGGCTGAAAATAAGTCCTTAAGGTCTGATTAAGACGGATCAGTATCTCCTTCATGGTGTGGTGAAACGTTGATGCTTTTTTGGACAGTTACCAAGTTTTTTAGCCGTTTATGTTCAGCAATCGTTAAAAATTTTGCTAGGCGGCAATTTAACTGAGTATTTTCTGAATTAAAACATGCTAGTACCGCTTGTCTCCTTGTTCGGATACCTATAGTGTTAAATACGTTTTTTAGGAGTTTCTGCCGGTCTTGGGCCATATTTTTGCATAGGCAGATTAAGTGTAAAATGTCACCTTGCTTGGCTTTGCACAGGCTACAGGAGTCTTGACCTATCCGCCGTTGCCATGGCGGAAGATGTTGGGCACAAGGCAGAACTCCCAGTCTGAACCTCATAAAGCTCAGTTTTGCTGCTTTAGAGTACCCCTGATTGAAATATGACTGTGGGGTCAGAGACTTATATGTGTTCAGAGTCATCCAGGCATGGGCTCTTTTAGAGAAGGTTGCCTTGTCTTCAATCAATGACGCTTGTTTAATGACCTTCCAGGCTAGTTTTTTAAAAGCGTAGTATCCAATTTGGGCGTCCCAGAGTTCCTGTAGTTTAGTGTATTCCAGGGCTGCCTGGAGATAAGCTCTTGCTTGGGACGTGTCTCTGTTTTGCAGTTCTTGCCACAGCAAATTGTTGAGCATGTGGGACCGAGAGCTTTTGATCTTAAACCAACAGATGATGTATGCTCCTTGTCTGGCAAGATCTTGTCGCAAAAGCCCGAACTCCAACCTAACCTGGGCTGGAGAGGTGTAGTTCGGAAGACAAAACATTTGTTTGTAGGCTTGAACCTGAAGGTTGTCTAATTGCTTAGCGTCTCTGCCCCGCATTGCTTCACTGCCATATGCAGTTGTGGGAAGAAGTTTCGCCTGGGCTACCCTTAGTAAGGGGGTCAGGAGCGGCCCCGTAAATTTGTGCGCAAGATTTTTCAGAGTTATGGCCATTAGCAAGCCCTTTCTTTTTTCCTCCTTCATCTGGGATTTAAAAAGGCCTCCTTTATCGATTATTACTCCTAAGTATCTATATTCGTCTGCCGCATCAATTTTTTTATTACCGAAGAACCAATTCCTCCGGCGTGTCATTTTGTTTTTTTGGATTGTCATCGTCCGTGTTTTTTGCAGGTTTATCTTTAGATTATTTTCTACAGCGTAGTTCTGCATTACCGTCAGGAGGTTCTGTAGACCGACGTGCGTGTGACTAAGCAAGACTACGTCGTCTGCGTACATAAGGTTGGACAGTACAGTCCCACCTAACCGCGGGGAATGAGAGTTACAGGCGTTAAGTACTTTTGGCAGATCAGCCAGATATAGATTAAACAGGGTTGGTGCTAGCACACAACCCTGTTTCAGGCCTTTTGAGGTGTAAATTTTCTTGGAGATGTGACTACCAGCGCCTAGTTTCACCTGCACCCAGGTATTTGTGTGTAAAAGTTTCAGCATGTTTACCGTAGGTGCTGGTGCACCCCATTGCTCCAGTTTCCTCCACAGTCTGACTCTGTCCACGCTGTCGAATGCAGCACTAAAATCAATGTAGCACAGGTGTAATGGTTGCTTGGAGGTTTTGGCTGCGTCGATTATTAGAGATATTGTAAGGATATTGGTGGTGGTGCTTGTTGATTTACGGAACCCAGTCTGATTCCACGGTATAATAGAACTAGCCTCTGCCCAGTTTGTTAGTTCTTCAAGTATTGTGCCTGAAAATGTTTTTGCCTCATTGTCAATCAGAGCTATTAGACGATAATTATTGGGATCAGCCTTGTCCCCTTTTTTATGGATTGGTGCTATGATTGACCCTTTCCAAAGTTCTGGTATTTTTTCCAGTTTCCTGATGTCCGTGAATAAAGATTGAAAAATAACCACCCAGGCGTCAGGGTTGGCTTTGTAAAGTGCCGGAGGAATGCCATTCGGGCCTGGTGCTCCTTCTCTTCTTCCTTTTGCGATTTGTTTCCTTATTGTTTCCAGGGGATGATGGCTAGCGACACCTGATTGGCTGTTTTCGTTGTCTCCGAGATCTAGGTTACTTGGGTAGGTTGAGGTCTGGCTGATATGTGCTTGTGGCAAAGAAGAGCTTATTTGATAATTGCCAGGTGTTTCAGCAGGGACGTTAAAATGGCTTGACAGGTAGTTTGTCCATGTTGATTCTGTTATGTTTGACCCAATTCCGGTGTGATATGGACGGATGATTCCGTTAACTGTTTTCCAGAAGCGACTACTATTGTTGCATTTTAAATCATATAGTAATTTTGCCCAGTGGTCATTCTCAGAATCTCTTATGATGTGCCATTTGAGTTTCTTCAATTTTGCCCTTTGCTCTTTTAGGTTTATTCGAAGAAAAGTGTTCCACGGTGAATATTTTAAATTGCGCAGGGCTGCATTAATTGTTTTTTTAAGAGACTTTATCTCTAGTCTGGTTTTTTTCGAAATGTTGAACTTATTACGTGTGGACTGTAGCTCCCGATTATTGTTGTTGTTTATTGCTAATTGACTTGTGAGTGAATCGGTGAATGTTTCCCAGGTTTCTATTTGATTGCCTTGACTTTCAGCTAGTTTATTAAAAAGTTGAATTGCAGCATCTGCTTTGGTAGCTGTATTTGTTGTTGTGCAATTAATCCTCCGTAGGTTAGAGGTATAAAAACTCTCCAGGGTTGCTTCTGGCATGATTGTTTTTGAGGCTATACAGGTTATATAAAATTCTTGTGGGCGATGATCACTGTCTCCTTTTTCCCCCATTCTGAACCCACCGATGTGTTCAAACAGTGCAAGATTTACAAAGGTGTAGTCCAAGATGGAACTGGTTGTTGAGGAGTAATATGAGGCTACAGGTGGAGTGTCCTCTGAGAATCTTCCGTTTAGTGCACGCAGATTTAAGTGTTCCAGGTCATCTAGTAGGTGATTGTTGCACAGGTTCTTGTTCTTCTGCTGTGGTACGTGTTGTTTGGGGATATTATACAGGCCAGTATGCAGCACTACCTCATAACCCTGAGCTGAGCCTATAAGATGTTGGTTAAAATCCCCAGTCAAAAAGATCAGAGGGTTCTCTGACGCCATGTATATTTCTGTCACATGTTTCACTAACTCAGTGGCATCTTTTATTTTGCGTTTAGGATGGATATATGAGTTTATCCAGGTCACCTCAGTTTCTTTATCCTCAATGTAAATTGGAGTTTTGACTGTTATAAATGTGTTTGAGTTTAAATCCATCGTTGTTGCTGATGAAATACGTGTTGTTGACATGTAAGTGGCCAGCCCCCCAGAGCTGTGGCCAAATCTTCCGGATCTATTTGCCGGTGTGGAAAAGCACGTGTATCCCTCAATTTGTATTGGGGACATGAGCCAAGTTTCCTGCAGAAGTATTATGTCGTGGGCCTTGATGTAATTTAGAAAGTCTGGATCAGTTATTTTTGCTGCTAGGCCGTTTATATTCCATGAACAGACTTTAAGGCCTGTAGATCCAACTTGTTGATCTGGTCAATCCAGCTCTACGTGTCTTTTTATGGTACGTAAAATTGTTTCCGTTTTTCGAGCCTGATGTGTTGGAGCCCGTGGTTGAGATGTTAATTCCTGTTTATGCCTGTAGTCGTCAGTGCTATTTTGGCGAGATCTACCGCGGGCGCCCTTGAGGATACTAGTTGGTGGAATATTATCCACTTGTTGACCTGTGCCATCAGTAATTGTTAGTGGTGCCGGGTATGCTGGGTTTTGAAATGGAAGTATCTCAATGCCCCATTTTTTGAAAACATGTAGTTCAGCCAAAATTAGTTTTGCAGATCCACTAGAGGACCATGTTGTTTTTGTTGCTTCCATAGGTTGAGGGTTGTTGGTGTTTACAAACTCTATGGATGTTAAATCCGTTGATCTTATCGCGGCTAGAGTTGGGATTGCTTTACATAGTTTTAAGATGTTACCGCGATTGAGTATATCCTGAGGGCCCCGAGAAACATATGTTGGTTGAAAAACCAGGACTGTTGGCTCTTGCGTTGGTTCTTGTATTTCTAGAGGCGTTGGGTTTGTTCTGTTTGTTTGATCAATTTGAAACAGGCCGCTGATTATATCTTTGTGCTGTATATCCCTCTTGTTATTTGCAGCCTCAGTCCTATGGTTTCCTGAGGGTAACTCCGGATTTCCTTGTATGGGGTTTGGATGTGTTGTTCCTCCCCGTCTACACTGTAGTTTGTTGTCCGGTTGCCTAAAACTGGAGCATTCATTGACTTCCTCCTGGAGCGTAGACTCAGTTAGCAATGGCACCTGCGATGGTCAGTCAGGCCTAACTACACTTCCTTGGGCGTCCCTTGTTATCTCTTAGTTTTGTGTTGGTTTCCGGTTGTATTGAGTTAGATTGACCGGTATGGGTGCACGTAGAGGAATGCCCTTTTCTATTGGCCGCATGTGTATATTTTGGACCGACCGAGGTGGACTCTTTTGGTCGAAGATCTGTTTTTGTTGTTTATTTGGAATTGTCATCGTTTTGTTTATAGTTTTTGGGTCAATTGGATCACTTTGACTTCTCCCTGCTTCTTGTTGTGAAGTTAGCTTTGAGGTTGTCGAGGGTAAGAGTAAAATCACCTATCTGGTGTACTTGCAGTCTCCAAAGAACCCTTTGCGGGTCCAACATGTGAACTACCCTTAAGCCCTACTCGGAGAGGTCTGAAGTTGGCATGCTCCCCATGACAGATGCTAGAATGGAGGAGGAGACTGAGCCTCTTCCTGACCTCCTGTCTGCTAAGGAACATGATGGGTCAGTGGACGGTGTAACCCTGAACAGCAGAGGGACTGCCGCCAGCTGTTGAGGCAGTTTGCCTCTCTGTTCTCCCTAACCCCAGGTGTCAATCAGTGGTGTGTCCATGATGTGGACACTGGGGATAGTCCTCCTGTGAAGCACAAAATTTACAGAGTGACTGACAGGGTCAAAGCTTGCATCAAGGAAGAGATCTTCAAGATGTTAGCACTAGGGATGATTGAGCTCTCCAACAGTCCTTGGGTCAGCCCAGTGGTCTTGGTACCAATGGCTGCCGCACCCCATGCCACGCCAGAACTTCCGGTTCTGTGTGGACTACCGAGGGCTCCATTTTGTCACCAGGACTGACGCACACCCCATCCCAAGAACTGATGAGCTCATAGATCGGTTGGGAGCTGCCAAGTACCTCAGTATGCGTGATTGATGGTGCCAAGGAGGGGTCTGCATTTTCAACCTCAGAGGCGCACTACCAAATCGGTGTGATGTCCTTTGGGTTGAAGAATGCTCCTGCCACCGTTCAGAGGTTGGTCAACCAGGTGTTGACTGGACTGGAGAATTTCAGAGTCGCCTACCTGGATGACATTGCACTGTTCAGTGCCACTTGGGAGGAGCATCTGCACCACCTCTGGGAAGTGTTGAAGGCCCTGCAGAGGGCAGGCCTCACGATCAAGACCAGCAAGTGCCAGATCGGGCAGGGCTCAGTGGTTTTCTTAGGACACCAGGTAGGAAGCGGCCAGGTGGCGACCATACAGCCTAAGATTGACACCATTCTGGCTTGGGAACCCCCCAATACCCAGACAGAGTTGACAGCCTATTAAGGCCTCATTGGATATTACAGGAGATTTGTCAAGGGGTATGGCAACATTGCGGCCTCCTTGACTGAGCTGAATTCCAGGTAGCAGCCCAGGAAGGTGAACTGGACTGACGCCTGTCAGAAAGCTTTTGATGCCCTGAAATCTGCCATGTGAACTGTGCCCGTGCTCAAGGTACCCAGCTTCTCAAAGGAATTTGTGGTGCCGACAGATGCTTCAGAGCATGGTGTGGGGGCTGTTCTCTCACAACTCAATAAGAAGGGCCTAGACCAACCCGTAGCCTTCATTAGAAGGCGGTTACTTCCACAGGAACGGAGGTTGAATTCCAATGGGGCGATTGAGCGTGAGGCTTTTGCTGTGCTCTGGGCGCTGAAGAAGCTGAGGCTCTACTTGTTTGGGACTCACTTCCAGGTTCAGATCGACCACAGGCCCCTCAGATTGTTGATGCAAATGAGGGGTGAGAACCCATAATTGTTGAAGTGGTACATTTTCCTACAGGGAATGGACTTTACGGTGGAACACCACCCTGGTACCGAACACGCTAATGCTGATGGTCTGTCAAGTTTTTTCTGCCTTAGTGAAGAGAACTCCCAAGGTAGTTCTCCCCACATTTCTGCTGGAGGGGACACATGTTAGACCTGGCATCCTTGGCGTGAGTTTCCCTGTATGTTTGCCTTTGCCTCCTGTGTTTTTACTGTGTGTTGGACTTCTTTTTTGCTAGTCTAGATGCCTTGAGCACTTTGCCACTGCTGTTCAGTACCAAAGTGCAAGTGCTACCTCTGTAAATTGTTGTCATGGATTAGTGTTTACATAATTGGCTTATTTGGTGTACTGTTAAGTCCCTAGTACAGTGCACTGTGTATACCCAGGGCCTGTAAACCAAATGCCGCTAAAGGGCTTGCAGCAGTGATTGTGCCACCCTCCCAAGCAGCCTTGCAAAAGGGTCTCAGGCCTGCCATTGCAGTGTCTGTGTGCAGTCCGGTACTGCCATGTCGCCCTGGCAAGTGCGCCCAATTGCCAGGCCCTAACCTTCCTTTTTTAGGTCTGTTATAGGCAGCGCAGCTGCCTCTACGAGGCATCAAGTAATTAGTATTAGTGGTGAAACTCCACCCATTTCATTTCTATTTGTTTTCTCACTTGGCATTGGTTACATCTGGCATTGCTCTTCTTATCTCACTGATTGATTGGCTGGTGGTCCGATACATCACTTCCGTTTTGCCTCCGTTTTGCAGGAAGCAGTACCGACCAAATACAGTGTAGTTACACTGCTGGCTGTTATGTATTAATTTAGGGACTACTTGTTTGTATATGATTACCTGATACCGCCCACCCCAAGCTCGAACCCTGTTCTCCAGCTCCAAAGTCAGCAGCCTTATACCTTGAGCCTCCTCCTTGTGTCGATTCTCAGATGCTACATGTGCCGTGTTTTTTTAAAAATTATAAATGCTGAGCAACTTGTAATTGTTTCCTGCGCCAAGGCTGCTTCATGAACTGGTGGAAGGAGACTTCGCCCGACGCTTGTTTTTTTTTAAAATTCCACCCAGTTTTGTGTTGGTAAAGTATTCTCTGCTCACACGACTATTTTATGATTTACATCACCGCCCGGAATCTCTTGTGTACCGAAGGGGGTTCGAATCCAGTGAGAATATGACAATTTTCTTGAAAAAAGAGGACAGTTCTTAGGGTTGCCATCTTTTTCAAACAAAAATACTGGCCCATTTATACATACATTGGTGTTCTGGAAGGTCTGATACCGATATGCCGCTGCCCGCGTCCCACGCAGTGGGACATCAGCAGGGCAGCTTTCTAGTGGCCGCCCGTCGCAGCCTTCCCCTCCTCCTTCTTCTGCTTCGAGCGCGAGGCCGCGCCCAGGGAGGAGATCTCCCTATGAGTGGGCAGGTGGGAGGCGGGCCGATAGGGGGGCGAGGCTAGCCCCCCCCTACTTAGGTGTCGCTCTCGCCCAGTTCCTCCTCTGCTTCCTGCGCGCCGCTCCTGCCCAGACACGCGTATTGCTGCCCCACTCTCACGCCGTTCGCCTCGTCGCTCCGGTCGCCGTCGCCTGGCCCCGCGTTCGTCAACAATTCGCTGGTAAGTCTTGCCGCCACTACTCCGCCCCGGCCCTGTCCCTGGGCAGTACCAGGTAGACTAGGGCCCTGTGGCTTGGAATCGCCACGGGCGGAGGGGGCGCAAGATGCTGCTATGGCGCGGCGGTAATTTTAAAAGGGGGAATGGGAACTGGCATTAGAGCTAGTAGTGGGGTAGTGTTAGGCGGGAAACGTCGGCATCGAGTTTAGGGTGTTTTGGAACCGATATTCAGGCCGTGCTTGAGAGGTCAGGGGGGGCCGACTGCTGGTATAGCAGAAGTAACATAGGGCCTAGAGCGGCTGAACCGGGAACTGTGAACAAAGGTTTCGGATCCCCGCCTCAGCTCAACCCCCGGTGATTTCGAGCAAATCATTTCAGCCTCAGTACCCGCTACAAAATGCAATAACTTGCAACGGACTCCGGCAGCGCCCCTACCACCTTACTCGCGGTCACCTGGGGACGGGTTTCACGTGCGGGGCTCGTTCAAAGGCCTCTTTGTCGCCCACCTCGCTTTGACCTCACCTCCCTGCATCGGTCCGTCGTCCGCGCCGTCTTCGGCGCCTCCGGCACCCACGGCACTGTATTGTAGTTGCCTCCTCGATAATGAGCACGCGCTGCTGTGAATGCGCTCGGACCCGGGGGCGGGCCTCGGGGCGCGCCCTTTAATTGCACTGGGAGAAACGGGGTGAGTACTGCAGGGCTGCCTTCGCTTAATCAATAATGCACTCAATTTCGTGGAGACACAGAGTAGAACGGCTTGAGCGTCGGACTTCGAAGCTAAGGAACCCGGTTCGAATCTTGGCTCTGAAGCTCAAGCATCCTGTATTTCTGGGCATATCACGTAATCTGTGCCTAAAAGTTAACATGCCCGCTGTAAAACGCTGGTGCTCAAGTAATGGGGGCTAACACATTGCGTGGCGACGTTAAGTGGTTGCGTAAATTGTGCAAGCGATGCCGGGCGATGCGATGGCGCAGACGTTGAAAGCACGGGGAGAAGCTCGTGGCCTCCGCACGAACAAACAGAAAGTCTGGAAAGTCTACGGTGCTGCTTTCCGGTCGCAGTCTCCTCGGGAAGCATGGGTTCAATCCTACTGCAGACAGTCCTGGGTTTACTCTACTTTACTGCTTGGGAAACATGATCATCGGTTTGCTCGGGCCCAATTAAGCACTGCTTATGTGGTGCTGTGGCTCAGTAGGTTGAAGCGCCTGTCTAGTAAACAGGAGGAAATGAGTTCGATCTTAGCGGTGCCTTCATGCTGTGAGCGCGTTCCTGGGGAGCTCAGCAGATGCCATTCTTATAACACAGTCATCATTGTGGGTATCGCAAACATTCGCTTCCGCGTGGGCTCACCTGCTACCGATACCACGTCATCTGATATCGATCCCGCGTGGGGTGCCTACTGTTTTAATTTAAATATGTGCGCGTGTGAAGCACTCCGCCGCCTGCGGGCCGAGTTTGCGCTATATGGGTGCTTTACAGGTGTGGTTTCCAGTTTGTGGGTGGCGCCGCTGCACGAGGGCAGTTTGTTTCGGTTTGTTGTGCCCAGGTCGCTTGGCTCTCCGTTGCCTACTGGTGCGATCTAAATATGGCGCGCGTGTAAAGCACGCTGCTGCCTGCGGGTCGATTTCGCGCAATATGGGTCGTGTCTCGGGTTTGACGCTGAGCATCCGGTGATTGCGAGCAAAGCGCCCTATCTACCCCTGCCTAACAAGGGCTGGCATGTGCAAGGCAACCGGTCTCGCTTTGCCTCGACGCGTGATGGTTCGCGCTTTACAGGTACGATTTTGCTACTTATGGGCATGGCGCCGCCACACGAGGGCAGTTTTGCTCGGTTCGTTGTGCCCAGGCCGCGCGGCTCCGCGTTACCTACTGGTGTAATTCAAATATGGCGCGCGTGTAAAGCACTCTGCTGCCTGCGGGTCGAGTCGCACCATATGGGTTTGTGTCTCAGGAATGACGCTGAGCATCCTGTGGTTCTGCAAAGCACCCTACCTACCTCTGCCTAACAAGGGCTGGCAGTGCAAGGCAATCGCTCTCCCCTTTCCCCGACGCGTGATTGTTCGCATTTTTTCAGGTGTGGTTTCTACTTTTGTGCGTGGCGCCGCTGCACGAGGGCAAATATCCGCTTCCGGCGTCACTTCCACGAGGGAGAGACTTATAAGGTGTTAGTCCTAATATAGGATAGTGAGCTATTAACTTTCATCCTAGAACTGCATACACACTGCAAAGTATACATTATTAGAACATTGATCAGTGTTGCAAAAAGGGTTAAGTTGGCTAGGAGTCGATTCTTATTATAAAACAGAACTCCCAACTATGCTGTTTCTTTTTTAGACTCTGAGTTTGTGCTTCTCCATACCAAGCAGCCTTAAACTATACTGCCTGCCAGTAGGGATGACATGAGTCCCCTACACTTTGAGTCCTTTGGCTCAGGTAACATTTCCTGTACACAGATTCACATGCATATGATTGATTGGCCCGGCGGTTTTTGTGTGAGATGCAAAGTTCTCGGACACCCTACACTGGTAGGAGTGGCGCTATATAACTAATTCAATGCATCTGGGAGTGTGGTTATGGAAACTTGGTCAACTGTTAAAGGGGGCTAGTGAGAGAATCCGTGGGGGAGGCGGCATTGGGGGGGCGCCAACACCATTCTTGCACAGGGCGCCACCAACGCCACAAAAAACATTGCTCGTGTAGCTTTCAATATACAAGAACGTATATTTGTTTTCCTTATAATCATTACAAACATGATTAAGGTATGCTACTTTAGTCGTTCCTTTTATGCTTTCTTCTTTTACTTGCTGATGGTGTTTTTCTTAAGACTGTTGTCACTGATTGGCGCGTGTTTCGCACAATGGGGTTTAGTTTTGCTAAATTCTGGCCAATGGTAGCTTTCGTTAGCGAGTTTCGGAATAGCTGTTATTGCAGGACACTAGAAGCGGTTGTGTGTATGTCCAATTGGGGAAAGTTTTTTCTTGTGATACAGGCAAGCTTGCGTTGTGGCGCACCAGTGCCAAGGGCCTTCGGTATCGGCCCGGCATCATCGTGCATAGGCACGCATTTAATAGGAATAGAAACCCACATTGCTTATGCCCTATGCAGTGTCTTATGCAGACTCCTGCGCCGCTGGCAATACAGCAGCGTTTCCGTAGGTCCACATGTAGGGCTCCATCTTGTGTTGTCAGTTAAAATAAATTTCGAGGGCCAGCCGTACCTGCGCTACAAGGTCACAAAAGTCGTGAGGCCGCTTCACTCCGCCATGTCCCTGGAACCTTTCATCGCCGTGCCTCTTTTTGTATATCCTTGGGCCGGCCACATATCCCTTCATCTCCAGCATACTTTGCTGATTAATTGATTAAATGAATAAAGTCGCATGTTCTAGCTCGAACAGAGCAACAGTTACTAATCGCAATGACATGGGTTCACACGCACTGGAGAGCCCCCTTTGCATTTATTCCCTGGTATCTTTGGCCCAAAATGCAGCATTTATTAGGATTATCCGGTACTAGGGGGGAATCGCTTTGGCGTTGTTCCATGCCGGTAGGTACGAAGGGACGAAGTTGTGGCCCAAGTGGCAATGGTCAGCTTGTGGAAAGGTGTAACACAGAAATTGAGCTACCAGTGTTATTATTGTAAGTTCAACGCTTGAGTCAAGAGATGCTGCTGTCTTTCATCTTTGCCTTGCTATTAGAAAACAGCTGGGGTAAGGTTTCTCTCAAATCAGTCATAGTGGCAGCTCAGTGTATATAGAAAAGTCGGCAGCCTGAGCTGTGTTGAGGCAAGTTGTAGGCCTGGGTTTGTGTGTCATACATAACATCTTGAAGGTATTTTGTGAGTTCCACGCTTAAGTCAAGAGATGCGGCTGCCTTTCATCTTTAGCCTTGCTATTCGGAAACAGCTGGTGTAATGTTTCTGCAGCTCACAGTCATAGTGGCCGCTTAGTCTATACAGGAAAGGCAGCAGCCTGAGCTATTTTTGAGACATGCGGAAGGCCTGGGTTTGTCTATCATACTTAACATCTTTGAGGTTATTCTCCCTGTTCCACAGGGAGGCCGGGGAGGCACGGTTTACAGAGACTTAGCCTGGCTTGCCGCTTCTGCGACCTTGTGGGGTTTGTTTATGTATTGTTTCAAGGTGACAGAGGCTGTCACTGTTGTTTGATAGGCACTAGGGCCGGATGACATCTAAGTGCATTATGTGCTGGGAACTAAGGAGCGGGTCCATTTACTAAGCACAAGGAGCACGGGGGGCGTTTCTAGCTCTAAAAGGAAAGTAGAGACACCCAGTTAAGTTTCAGTGCAAGGCTACATTTGTGGGGCAATTCCTGGTGTAAAGCATTAAGCCAGACAGCCCTGGGAATTAGGCAGGCGTACGATTAGCCAGATTTCGTTCAAACTGAGGGAGAGCATATCGACCACAATTAATTGGGGAAACAAAAAAAAAGCTTCACAAAGCAATGCTGTAGATTTCCGGTAGAAGGCTGCACGGATAGGCTTCAGGGATAAGGCCATGACCTTTCTGGAACGGGCATTCTTCTTCAACCTGTGTTGAACTGGGAAAGGAAGTAAGGCGGGCTGGTTAACTCTTTAGTCTACCTGCGTTGGCACATCTTGCCAGGAGTTAGTGTCAAAGTTTTTGCCTTCAGCCAGCCTAGGTTAACACCCATCCACTCCAAGCTAATTGTTCATGGTGATATTGGGCCGCATTTACACAGCCCAGTATTTGGCCCCTGGGGTTGTCAGTGTCGTGAATTACTAAATTTCACTGAAATGAAGGTGTGGCCGGGGTTTGACACTAACAGAAGTTTGGGAGTGCAAGCCTCCACCTAGGGGGTGGCTGGCTGAATTTGATGAAATACTTAAAACGTTTCACATCACTGCACGTGGGAAAGTGTCAATGACCTGTGCATACTTCAACCAGACACCCCAGAATGAGTGTCAATTACCCGTGCATACTTCAACCAGACACCCGTGAATGGCATGCCCCCATCTACATGGTAATAATTGAGAGGGCAGAGAGCGACCATACCTCTTGAATTTTTGCACTTAACACCTTCTGAAATAAACATGACCAGAGATGTGCTGCTCTCCACTGACATTTGACAGGTTAATGGGCAAGGCTAGCGGAAAAGCCAGATGTATTGTCATCATTTAAGGCGGACGTGACCCAGGTATTGGCAAGATAGAGACACTGCCAACTATGGGGATATGAACGAAATCTCAACTGGGGCTCACAACAAATTATTTGATAAAATAAGAAGTTTCCTTTTCAAGCCACGATGTCGGTGCCGCGACTTACCTATAGCACAGCAACACCGGTATAACAAGGACTGTAGGCAACCTATTAACTCCTTTCAGCAGCAATAAAGTCCAAAAGCTAGCTTCTATTCAACAAGGAAGGAAATTGGATACGCTGTCCCAGTGGAGAGTAAGAAAAGATTGGGATAAACAGCGGGACTAGTATAAGACTCTATCGTCCAATTTAATGTAAATTAATTTGCTAGAAGAAAGGCTAAAACGAGGAGGTGTTGCTAAGATATGGGTCAGTTTGTAGTAAACAATAGGATAATACAATAAGAAAGGAAGCAAACTTAGGGAGTTAATGGCCGAAAAAGGTAAACATGGCAGAGTTAGCAGTTTTTATCGATTGTTCATTGATCTGGCCTAGAATGCTGTAGTAAGGTGGGACTGTCTCAGCGAATCACCTGCCAACAATGCTGTCACCAGTTAAGGTTTGTGGCAGTAACCATTCAGGGACAGTGACATGAAGCAGCCAGGGACAGTGAGCATATGTTTCCCGTGTGCTGGGTGAGAGCACATAGACAGAGTCTGTTGCCCCCATACTTTCTGATGCTCACAGCTTTTAAGGGCCCACCCCCTCATTAGAGACCCGTGATGTCAGCTTGTGTTTATATACGTAGGGAAAGTGGTGAACTCTCGTTTCCTTCACCCTGCTTATTGTGCTGTAGCTGTTGGGAACACAATTCTAAGCCAGGAAGGCCCCATATTTGGCCAATCGAAAATTCTTAACAGGATTGCAGGTCCATAAGCGCCTATTTCACCAATGCCTTGTTACCCATGCCATATTTTCCAGCCTGAGAAACAGATTTAGGTGTTGCTCTTCTCGCTCAGCCTTTCCTTGGAGCCAGGGAGTTGGGAAACGTTCACAAATTTGGGTCCTCGTGCTGAGAGATGTATGCTTCGGCAGCTCAGTCAGTCATATTGGCTTTATCCGGAGTCATGATAAAAGGCGTCCATACAGCAGTTACGTCCAATGTTTTGCCCTGCCGAGAAATCAGGCAATCCTCGCAGCAGCAGCAATTCGGGAACCATGACGCTATCAATCCATCTCCTTGTAGACAAAGTAGAAATTGAGACCTTCTTCGTGCTAGGATATGAAGGGAATCGATGGAATGAGGAATTCAGCCATGTTTCTTTCTGACTCCATATGTAGGTGCTAGATCTTCCCATAATTACGTTAGGAAGATCAGCAGTGGCATCGCTAAGAAAGTTAGGAACACCATTCACGTCTAAGCTGAACGGCAGTGGGGCCAAAAGACATCCTTTGTCAGTCTGCCCTGGGCTTCTGAGTAATGTTGCAAATTAATGCCGTCATTTACGGGTTACAGAACAGGACCCATAATTTAGCCCACTAAAAGCTGGCTCGCAGGGGCAGGGCACCTATAACAGCGAAGGGAGGAAGGGGGGGCTCTGGCAGCGACGGTAGCCTCCCCAGAGCTGTGGCGGAGTTACAGGGCGATCTGGAGGCAGACGGGTACAGTAAGGGTACCTCTGCGACAGGCGGTACAGTAAGGGTACCCCTGTCCGGCACAGTAAGGGTGCCCGAGCCAAGGTCCAGGAGCCGAAGGGGGTTCTGGGAAGACCGCGACGGCGCCCCGTTAGTCCTTCGGGCGGTTGGGGGGCCTGACCAACCGGGGGTGTGCCACAACACGCTCCGCCCCTGTCAGAAGGGGCGGGAGTAGGAGACAGATCACGTGACCCAGTGGATGATCTGAAAATAAATATGTGCCGCACTGCCGGGCATCGACCCACCGTGCGTGCTGGCTCACCAGGCGGGCGGAGCAGCGAGGGGCTGCTTGCTCTGGATCGCCCGTAAGATAACCCATTTATCGTCATACTTATGTTGTATGAAATAAACCTGCAGCAGTTCTTCACCCACAATGAAAGTGTCAGTGTATTCCTTGGGTGACGTCTGTGCATGCGTGTTGAATGAAGCGGATGACGGTGTGGTCACTATGCCGCTGCCCGCGTCCCACGCAGTGGGACATCAGCAGGGCAGCTTTCTAGTGGCCGCCCGTCGCAGCCTTCCCCTCCTCCTTCTTCTGCTTCGGGCACGAGGCCGCGCCCAGGGAGGAGATCTCCCTATGAGTGGGCAGGTGGGAGGCGGGCCGATAGGGGGGCGAGGCTAGCCCCCCCGTACTTAGGCGTCCCTCTCGCCCAGTTCCTCCTCTGCTTCCTGCGCACCGCTCCTGCCCGGACACGCGTATTCCCACCCATTCCGCTTACCCTGCGTGGCGGAGACAGCGCGTATTGGAATGTTTTAATGTTTTTCTTTTGCATTGCAGGCGGAGTTACAGGGCGATCTGGAGGCAGACGGGTACAGTAAGGGTACCTCTGCGACAGGCGGTACAGTAAGGGTACCCCTGTCCGGCACAGTAAGGGTGCCCGAGCCAAGGTCCAGGAGCCGAAGGGGGTTCTGGGAAGACCGCGACGGCGCCCCGTTAGTCCTTCGGGCGGTTGGGGGGCCTGACCAACCGGGGTTGTGCCACAACACGCTCCACCCCTGTCAGAAGGGGCGGGAGTAGGAGACAGATCACGTGACCCAGTGGATGATCTGAAAATAAATATGTGCCGCACTGCCGGGCATCGACCCACCGTGCGTGCTGGCTCACCAGGCGGGCGGAGCAGCGAGGGGCTGCTTGCCCTGGATCGCCCGTAAGATAACCCATTTATCGTCATACTTATGTTGTATGAAATAAACCTGCAGCAGTTCTTCACCCACAATGAAAGTGTCAGTGTATTCCTTGGGTGACGTCTGTGCATGCGTGTTGAATGAAGCGGATGACGGTGTGGTCACTATTGTAATAGCAGTTTGTGTACAATTCTGCTCCACTTTGTGATTGATCAAGGGGAGGGACGAGCAAGCAACACACCAATCGCAGCACAGACATGGTCAGAACAACTTCAGCCTATGATGAAAGGATCTCTTTCAATCACGTGATAGTCACTAATGAAGCTGCTTCGGCAATTTTGGTGACTGGAGAAGGGCGTCCGTCTATTTCCCATAACTCAATAAAATAAAGACGCTTCAAATGGTAACAAAAAACTAGTTATTAGTTTAAACAAAAACGCACATATCAATGTTGTTCGTCCTCTCGTAAAAAGGCGCAGCAGTCTTAGTGCTCGGCGTGAAGATGGTGCAGTCCTGCTCAGCTTACGGTTGCAGGAACAGGTACGACAAGGAGAAGCCCATCTCTTTCCACGAGTAAGAAAACATTCTTGCTCGTGCACTTTGACCGTGGCACTCTTTACTTTTGTGCGTGTAATAACGTTACAGATAAGGGGGCAATGTTCGGCAGAGTCAAGATATTGCCAGACATGGTTTAGAGTTGTGCAAAGGGTTTATAGAGATGCTTCTCGCGCATGCTTGGAAGGGAAAGGGGGCGGGTATACCATAGAGACGATGACATTTATTTAAATGTTTGCCAACTCGGCCTTAAGGCTTGGGACTGTCTTCGATTTGTTTGTAAGGGTTGAACCTGCGTGAGCAGCATGTGTTAGCACTATTGCTTACAATAAGGCGTTTGAGTTGCAGCCCGCTCGTTGCTTACCAATGGTTGGCTTAAGTGGCACACTTCTTTGTAGTATCCTAATTAGCCAGTGTGTGCTTTGGGGTCATTTCCTGTTTTGTGGAGCATGCACCAAACTCAGATTTATTGACCTTAATTAGTGGCCCCATGCTGGTCGTACTGTAATTCAGGCACTCTTGTAATTTTTCCCTCCAACCCCGCCATCATAACACCTTTCCCATAACTTTTAGGCTTGTTACATGGAAAAAAAAGTTATTAAAAAATAGCACTGTGCTAGTGCTGCATTATAACGTCTGACTATACATCTCCCAAGAGAGTTCCCTCGACGTATATATCCAACTTCGTTTTATACTGTGAGTGCTTACAGTTACAACATATATATCCAACTTCATTCAACACTATGTTGTCATAAGTAACGTATTGTCCCTAATGCATTCACCAGAATTCATTGAAATTAAATTTCTTAAATCATTTGAAAATGGCATTAAGAATAGACCACAGCCAACGCAATTCTCTCTGAATGTACAGATAAAAGATAGTCAAGTGCCAAACATACTTTTGCTAGCCAGCCTCATAAATCACTGGTCTAAAGCATTATTTTCTCCTAGTCAGCACTTAGGGGCATGTTCATATTAAATGTTGAAAATTATGTAGTGCTTATGTTTCATACAGGGGTTATTACCTACACGTTGTGGGATCCTGCTTGCACTGCTTTGCCCACAACTTCACCAAACCCTGCACATGTTATCTATTTTCTCTACCCCTCCCAATAGCACACCCTTCGTTCGCCTTTTACAAATAAAACAGGTGTGAATGCAATTCATTCTGCATGCTAGCCCTCCTTCAAACTTTTTTCCTCTGGTTACAAAATGCTTTACTCCCATTTAGGAAACAGTGTAACTTTATTTTTCTTTACGTTGTACGTCTGTAGAAATTCAAACAAACGTTATTACAAGTGTATTTAATAGGGAAAAACTATTGCCAATTACAACAACAATAGCTCTAACAAGCAAATGCGAGACCTAATGCATTTCCAATGCTTGTCTTAAATGTGAGTCACCCCTCAGGTAAGCCCAAGGTACCCCTGTGGGCAGGGTGCAGTTTATGTGAAAGGTAGGACATATCCTGATGTGTGTGGCATGTCCTGATAGTGAAATACTGCCAATTTCATTTTTCACTATTGAAAGACTATCTTTCCCATATGATAGAATAGGAGTGATCTTATAAATATAACTTCCCATTAGGAGAAGATGGTAAGGTAATGTTTAATATAACTGAACTCAGAATATGAAGATGCATCTTTTAGTGAGGAGGATTTTTTCATTCTGGGTTTGAAAATACTTCTTTGCTTAGCCATCCTGTGTGCCTCTGCTAGATTTGTGTATTGACTGTCTGGATTTGGGGTGACAGGGGCTGGGGATGTGCATTCTGTTCAGACAGCCACTTGGGGGATGAGTTGTGTCCTGACTTTCCAGGGTGAGTCAGGGCTGGGCCAAATAGACATGGTCTGCATTCAGAGTAGGGGAAGGAGATTTCTGTCACACCTGAATGGGCCTGGTCTGCCTGGGACAGCGCTGTCTCCATCCCCAGCCAGAAAGCCGTACCAGAGAGGACAGAACTGGTTTTTGCTGGGCAAAAAACTTCTCTGCCACCAGAGAACAAAGCATTTCATGATATAAAAAGTGAGGCCCAGACCCCAGACTTTTAGTTCCTTTCTGGAATTCAAGAGGAACCTTTGCCAAGGAGAAGAGCTGGAGAAGCTGAAGAAGCTGTGTGCTGTGTCCCCTGCTCGAGGAATATCAACAAGGGCTTGAAGTAGAGATTGTCTCCTGTTCTAATGTCTGAGGAACACAAAGACTTCACCCCAGCTCCCCTGAACTTCCTTGCTGGGAGTTTTGACCTGCCAAGAGGTGCCTGCTGCTGTGCTGGGCCTCTGGAGGTTGTTCCTGCTGTTGGGAGCTGTAAAAGCAACGCAACTAACAGAAGCGTGAGGCATCTGCACCTGTTTCTGATACATCACTGGTGTGCGGGAAGAATTTCCACTCATCGTAATCGTGCAGCTGACTAAATCGCCACATGCCGCATTGAGTGCACCAATCTACGGAGCCCATGATCACCACACCGATTCTGGTCAGGCCTTGCTGTGCAGCTGCAAGAACCAATGCATTGTGGGGCCGCGGCTGAAGAAACCAACGTAGCTCCATTGCCGCCGCCACGTCGAGAGCCAATGAATCCCAGATCCCCACGCATCATACCGAAGCGAAAAGTCTACAAGGACACCAAGGCGACAGTAAGAAACCGACGCATCACCTCCCCGCACAGTAAGAAACTGATGCATCACCTCCCTGCGCAGTAAGGAGCCGATGCATCCCCTCCCCTGGAGTAAGGAACCTACGTATCACCTTCCCTGCACATAAGGAACAGATGCATCACCTTCCCTGTGGCTGTTTTTGTTTATGATTTTGACGCATCCAAGGTACTTCGTGTTGGAAGTGTCACATCTACAGTTTGCTATAGACAGAACAATTTTTTGTGGATTTTTGTCATTTTGGGTCTTGTTTGGTTTAGATAAAGATTACCTATTTTTTTAAACTGGTGTGGTGTCCATTTTTGGCATCCACAGGCCGGCTGGTCTCCTACTTGAGTCCCGAGGGGGGATGGTGCCCTTGTGATGCTGAAGAGTGCCCCCTCCTCTCTGCTGCACGTGTTCCGTCACTGTCTGGAGACGCAGCATGGGGTCTCTATGTCCTGAGGCCTGTTGATCCCTTTAATTAGTCCAGTTGGGGCTCTGTGTTAATGGCCCTCCATCTTGTTGGTGCCTTCCCCCCTGGTCTCGTTAGGAATCTTCCTCAAAATTGTCTCCACTGTCTAACCATGAAAATAAACGATGGACCTCCATGAGCCGCCTCACTGGATGAGCAAATACGGTGGCTATCTTGGAATGGTATTGGATTGCCACTGGTTTTGGACTTCTCTGCTATGCTTGTCCGCAGGATCACTTCTGGTGGCCAATAGACCCTCCGTTTTGGTCCTGATCTATTTGGACCTCTACGCTCCTTGGTTTCTGCTAGATTTGTAAGGTCTACCACGTGCCTCCTCACTGTATGAGCAAATACGGCAGCCATCTTGGAACGGTTTTGAATTGCCACTGATCTTGAACTTCTCTTCTAGGCCGGTCCGCAGAATCACTTCTAGTGGCCAATAGATCCTCATTTTTCTCCTTATCTTTTTGGACCTATGCGTTCCTTGGTCTCTGCTAGATTTGTAAGGCCTCCCTGAGCTGAAAGAGGCTCCCTTCTGGTGTTTGGGTTGTGCTTTCTCCTAGGGGGTGACCTTTATAACCCATATTTGGGCAATATATTCCTGTGTCTGACTGTTCTAGCTAGGTCTTTCTTTTTTTGTGGCCTCACGTTTACCTACTCCCTCTTCTCCACCTCCACATCTCTATTCTGGCCGTCTACCACTCAACATCATGGATCCTAACTCACAGTTTAAGCTAATTCCACTGGGCATCAAAGCATTTACTATTGAATACCCTCCTAGCCTATTTAGAAATGCATTGAAACGCCTCAAACATTGAATTCTCAAAGCTCACCCTGAAACTCTAATTTCTGACCCCTACCGCTCCTTAAATAAGGGATCTAAGACCTGTGATCTCATCTTCTACTCGAAAAGAAGAGCTAAATGGAGGAATGCTATCCGTTCTCTTTGGCTGATCACCTCTTCCAAAAAATTCGCTCATGGAACTAGATTAGTGGTAGCCCCTTCAACCACTTTCAAAGCTGATTCTACTGTCTCCATCTATAATAATGGGATAATCCTCATCCAAGCTGCAGACCGCCACCTAGGCTCTTTTGAGCAAATGTTTCACATTATCAAAAACTCCCTCTCTAACCAGTTTCCTGACACTCCTAAGTATGGGCTTTGTGCCTCACCCTCGTCTTTATCCCTCCAAACGACCCCCTCTGGTAAGTTTACCCCGTCACTCCTCCAACGCTTCCAGCCCCCCTCTTTTGCCCATCTCGCCTTTACTACGGTGAAATACAGGTTCTCGATGGGTGAGTGGTATCACCCGGAGTGCGGTCTTACAGAATATTGCTCCCCCCTCCACCCCACCATACCTCCACTCACCCTGCGTTAGCCCTGGCCTAACTGACACTGCGGTTCCAGCCTTCTTGCCCCTTGACTAGAGAGATGTCTTTCCTGAAGTCTTATCCAACACCATGTTGTCCCCAGAGAACCTAGATGATCAGCTTAATAGTTCTCCCCATCTTAATAACCTTTCCTTGTAAACCAACCCCTACCTGGAGCTCTCTGGCCATCAACCCACAACCGCTCCCATCAGTATTCCGGCTCAGCCTACAGGTTCCCTGTCACACTCCTCAGAGTCTCATCTATCTGTATCCTCTTCTGCTTTGGACACTATCTCACTTGATATTTAACAACTCAAGGCTGACTTACAAAAACTGGCTAACGATAGATGGACAGGCAGGTCGTCTGGGATCTACAGACACAATCTTAGACCTGATACTTCCCTCCACTCCACTCCAAGCTACCATTCCCCCCTCTTCCACTGATTGCTCTCAATCATATGCGTCCACTCATTGGAGAACCATACCATTCCTGAACGCTCCATGATGATATCGACAAATCTGAAGTGCATGCTCATCAATTGTAGATCAGTCATGAAACATGCCACAGACATTGCTGAACTCATCCTGGCTCAGGATCTGAACATCCTCATACTTACAGAAACCTGGCTAAAGGACTCCTCAGGTCTGATCCTTGACATACTAATCCCCCCGAACCATAACATCATTAGGCTGGACAGAGCGGACAGACCTGGTGGTGGGATTGCATGTATATACCAGAATAGTCTAATTGTTAAACAATCCCACATAGATGCTGTCTCCTACTGCGAATACCTCTGCATTGACATCACCAGCAACAGCAGGCCACTATGCAAATTGCACATGGTTTACTATCCGTCGGGTGACAACCTCCCCTTCGTTGAAGATATCATGGAAATCATTTCTTCTAATGCGGGTCATCATTATCCCCAAATCTTCATCGGAGATGACAGCCTTCAATGGAATGACTTGAAAGATCCGGTAGTGACTACTCCCAAAACCTTCCTGACAGACCTCAACCTGGTTCAAATATGTGATAGTCCTACACACATTCTAGGCTCGATCCTGGACCTTATTATAGCTAAACCCATTACGATTCAATTGGTCTCAATAGTCGCATTTTACTGGTCTGATCATCATAATATCTCCTTCCACAAAATCGAAAAGATCACAAGACAAGAATCCCAGGCTCTGGAAACGATCCCTCCGAAACTCAAACATGAATGACCTAATCTCCCTCAGCAAGAACACCTTGTTGCCTCCTACTGACATGTCTGAGGTACAGGACCTCCCAGAACATTACAACAGCTCTTTACTGAGTATTTTAGACTCTGTTGTCATGTCCCTTACAACTTAAAAGAAAGTCCTCTAAAGACTCCAAACCTTGGTTCAACGACAGCTTAAATTCAGAGAGACGCAATCTTAGACTGGCCAAACAATCTTTGAGAGGAGCCCCGTCCCTGGAACACCTCCTGCTCCAGAGATCTAGAAGAAGCTCCTACAATAAACAGAAGCCAACTAGATAATACCAGAAACAGACCCAAAAATGTTTTTGAACTGATTAAACTCCAATCCAACTATCTTCCCACCTTTCCGCCATCTCAGGCACCTACGCAGCCAACCTGTGAAGTGTTTGCCTCTTTCTTCCTTGAAAAGACTATTAAGATTGAAAATGAGCTACAAGGCAAACAGCCAACTTTCCTATTCCCGACTAATCCGACTTCCCCGCCACTACCTCATCCTCGGCCTGTTATTGTTCCCTCACCCAAAAATATCTCCTGCTGGACCAACTCACTCCACCTCAGTCTCTAACTGACATAGGTCTCTCATCCAAAAATAACACCTGCTGGAGCCAATTCACTCCCTATGATGAATTCTATATTCTCAACTTGCTTTCTACTATGAAACCCTCTAACCATTTCAGTGATCCTCTGCCTTCAAGTTTCTTCAATGAGATGAAAGGGTCTTTAGTCCCCCTCTGGACCAAAATAGTAAATGCCCCTGCTGCAGCGTGGAATACAAATCCCTCCTTCCGTCACAGACCAAAGATCTCACAAACACACACTAACCATACATTCGCTGGTGGGGGCCATAATACCAACATTCACTCACCTTCAATCTGTGTTTCTCGGGAGGCGATTATCTTCCAAACTCTGACATGAAAGGAATTACCTCTTTACCCTAATGAGCAACAAATCTACACAACCTTCTGATACTCATTAGGCCCTGAACTTCACCCTTAGTATGCCTCTCATAAATCAGGATGGATCAGTTAGTTGATGGTTTAGGTTGACTTCCAATTTTCTAATTTACCTTTAAATTAATACATTTTCAATGGATAAACAACCCAACTCATTCTGTAGTTAATCAATTCAATCTTTATCTAATTAATGCAAATTAAATCATTCATTTATTCAAGTCGCCAATCATCATATTTACCTATTCTGGCTAATTGTCGTCCTCTAAGTCAAATCCGGTAGTCTCGCAAATCTATGCCCATCAAATTTAGTGATTTCAGTTCATCAGGAGTTTGGGCATTAATTCAGTCCGTTAAAGATTCAGGGAAACAGCTGTCCTGCAGCGTCACCGTCCTCTCTGTCAGCAGAACGTCAGGAAATTGTGAAAAGCCAAAAACGAACCAGCACCAACCTCTCTATTCTACCATAATTTTTAGTAAAATCATTGACAAAATGTAACAAATATTGGTTTCCAGCTCCTCTGATTGGACAATCGAAGATCGTCTGACAGGGTTCTCATGAACTAATGTCTCTTAGATCACCAATCTTGCTGGTTCCGGTTTTAAGAGGCGTCTTATTGTTCTTCTGAAAAGCTGGCTTGCTTCCCAGGGCGACCTTGGTGGGTACAGTCTGGTTAGGGTCATGACGAGGCCACTGTAGCTGGCGTTAGCGCAGGCGCACTTCACCCAAAACCTCGTGTAGCGTCGACAGTCAAGTTAGGAACAGGAGGCAGCCATTTTGTGGCAGGCCCAAATGGTGAACTTAAGCAAAAGAAACACAAAACGCAATTAATACATAGAAATAACAAATAAAATGTTATTCGCTCGCTAATACCCATATGTGTATGTCTTTATCTAGCAATAAGCAATACTCAAGCGGTTTATACTTACTGACTAATGCACAAATCACAAATACATCACAAAAGCCACATATATCATGCAATATTCTAATTGTCTATCATTAGTATGCGTACATAATTTAGTTTACGAATTAATAAAGTCATGCAAAGCAATCCCACGTGTATTTCAATTATTAATAAGATTGATTAATAATTTCCACTTCAATCCATTAGTTCGATTATAATTAATTAATTAATTTAATTAGCATAAACATGCAAAATGGGGAGGGTATACAACATTTTTTGAATTACCCGCTCCAGCAATCCCCCCTTTGGTGATTTTATCACCAAACCAACCAACCAAAATTTTTGTTCTGTATTTTACGGATTTTTAAAATGTTTTCTTGCTCTTAATCACAATTCAGTCTCACCCACGTCTCCTCTTTTTAGATCTTTGCTTTCATCAGGAATGTAAGTACAACAATGTTGAACTTTCAGCATTCCACAGACTCCACCCTCTTTTGCCAATAATATATCAAGGGCAAGTCGATTTTGCATTACCATAGCACGCATGGCAACCATTTCAGTGTCTACCAATAAAAATCCTCCAGCGGTGCTTGTTGACAAGCGATCCACTACTGTTGAAAGTCTTCTAATTTTGTTTGCATTCAGAGATATTCCCACTGCTGGTATCAATGCTCCAAAAATGTCACCTACAATTTCTGTCCAAGATTCTCTCTTACTACGCACTAAATGATTACTTAAACTATGTACACCATCTTCTCCTCTATCCATATGAAAATGTTTCGGAAAAACCAGGCCTACATAACATGTGCCATACCAATGGTCTAGCAAACGATAATATGCACTGTTCCCACAAATAAAATATAATCCAGGAAAGACTGGATCTTGTCCGCCTTTAAATCCCCATCCACCCATGATTCGGTATGTATCATGGCACTCACTATTATCTAGAAAATAATTATCATACACAGTTTGATTCCTTCGAATACAAAATGTTCCTTTCTGACGCCAATCTAAAGCTATAGTTGGACTAGCTTCTCCTTTCAAGTGTTTTTCCCTTTCTACATCCCAGACTGTTTTCTCCACTTTCCCTTCTGCTGCCTTTCTTTGCATTTTCGGTCTCCTTTCTTCAACCATGTCTAAGAATGTCCTTTCCTCTTTCTTCAAACTGCACGTCAAATTGTTTCTAAAGATATATTCTAATGTTAGTTCTTTAGTTTCTAAGAAAAATTCACCTAATACCCTAGCAGGTTTTACCTTGTTTAGTTTGTTAAAAGCAGGCACTTGCACAAAAATGTTATCTACATCTGAAAAATAATATTCTAATTTTCCTGTCTGATAAAAGAAACTAGCTATTACACTACATGTTATTCCATACGTTCAGGGAGGTGATGATAAATCACTCCTTCAGAAACAGAGGCAAGTAACTGCATGCATACGTAGCAGTCCCTTACATCCATTGTCTTTACATATTCATACAATAATTTTGAAAACACATTTTTAGAAAAATCTGTTATTGACCTGTCTTTATGTAAATAATTGTTATCTATTCTAGTTGGAACTACCTTTTGAATCTTCCCTATATTAGTTTTGTTCTCACTATGTCCTTCTAATGTGTCTATAGTGACTTTAAAAGAAATAAGAAGAGCAAGGATGCTCCATAAAAGCATTAATAATCCTGTACAACAACAACACATTTTACACCATCTTTTCATGAATGTACATCTACCTTTGCTACTATCTATGTTAGCCATCTTTGTTAAAAATGGACCCTGTCTTTTGACTTAGCCTCTTTCACTTCACAACTAGTTTTCTAACCTAAGGCTCTAACACCTATTTGGTTCAATCAGTATCTATCTTTTGACTTAATTTCTTATTTTCTTCATCAAAAGCTTTCTTGATCTAGTCAGTTTGGCATCTCATCGATCTTCACTTTCCTCTCGTCATCCAAATACAGAATTTCCTGAACTTCCATTTCTTCTTCTCCAATGTCGGACAAGAGAACTCTCAGGATTTCCGATTCTTCCTCTTCTTCAACCACTTTCAGTACAGCCGCCTCTTGATTTCCTTGACTATCTGCCTCTTCTCCCTTTTCAGGCAGAGCCACGTACGTCCATTCCGGTGACTTATACTTCTGGTTAGGTTTCCTTGTTCTTTTACTTTCTTTATTCTCAGTTGTTTCGTCTTCTTTTGATTTTTCTTGACTTGTCACTTCATTCACCTGTTCAGCTCTTGGTGAATTCACTTATGTCAGTCGATATCTCAATTTCTCTATTTTATTGGGCCAAATGTCATCCTTTGCAACTCTTTTTACTTTACTTCCTTTGTCGTTCTTTTCATTCCTCCAAGCTCTCTTTCTTAGAACTCGACCTTCAGGTATTCATTTTCACTCCCTTCAGACTCTGTCTCAACTTGCTTTGTCTTTTCAACAATTTCCTCTTCCACCACTTGTTTTGTTTTCCCTACATCTGTCCCTCCTCGGGTCTCCGACACGCAATCTTCCTGCTGGCTACTTGTTCCTTCACCTAACTGGATGTTGCAGTTCCCTACACCTCCTCGGGGGTCTTCCGCAGAAATCTGTCCCTCTCTCTCTGTACCTGTCCCTTGTTCACTTAAATCTGTTATTTCTGGTGGAATTTCTCTCAGTCTCTCATCTAATACTTCCTTTTCACGAATTTCTTTTATTGTTTCTTCAGTATCTTTCCCTCTTGTCTTTCTGTGTTCTTTTCTAGAACCTTACGTTTCCTGTTTGTTTCCAGAATCACTGGATTCAGAAATCTGCAATCTTCTTCTCAGAGAGCTACTTCTGGGGACTAAAGATAGACTTGGTTCTGTTTCCCCCCTTTCAGAGTTTTCTCGTGTTTTTGACTCTTCATCATCTGACTCAGTACTTGATTCTGATTCATCAAAATATTCTTTTTCTGTGCTGTCCACTGGATTTGCAATTCTCAATGTGTGACTTGCATGGATCCAGTTTTTCAGTCCAGCACAATTCACAGCTGTTGTCGTGGTCAGAATGACTTGTCTTGGTTTTCCCCACCTTGGAACCAAACAATTTCTTCTTCTGTGGACCTTTATCCTTACCCATTCTCCTGGGCTCAGATCATGGGCTGGCTTCTTTTCAAGGGTGGTGGCATCCGCTCCAACCTGATGAAACACAGAATGAACTGCGTCAGCCAGGCTTTTACAGTATTCCAACACCATGTCATCAGTTATAGTCATCAGCTTGTTGACTGGTATAAATACGTGTCTCATGGCTCATCCCATGATTATTTCATGAGGACTTAATCCTGTAGTTCTGTCTGGAATTGATCTAATAGTCATGAGTACTAGAAGCAAGACATCAGGCCATTTCATACCTGTGGCTAAACACATTTTCCCTATTCTATTTTTGATAGTACCATTCATCTGTTCAACCACACCAGAAGCCTCTGGTCGGTAGGCACAATGTAGTTTTTGTTGTACATTCAATGCTTCACAAATTAATTTTACAATCTCATTATGAAAATGTCCTCCTTGGTCTGATTCAATTGTCACTGGGAACCCGAACCTAGGGATGAACTCTCTCAGCAGTAGCTTGGCTACTCTCATCCCATCATTCCTCCTTGTTGGAAAGGCTTCCACCCACCTAGAGAATATGCAGACCACAACCAAAACATACCTCAGTCTGTTACAGGGAGGCATCTCAATTAAATCTACTTGCATTCTGGTGAAAGGCCCTCCTTCTCAACCTATTGTTCCCAGACTCACTACTGTCTTTCTCCCAGGATTGTATTGCTGACATATTAAGCATCTTTGACAAAGACTTTCTGCTACAAGTCTGAATTTTGCATTGTACCAGGTCTGCTTAAATGACCTGATCATGGCGTCTCTCCCTATGTGTCCCTGGCCATGATACATCCGTGCCATGGTAGACATCATGCTATCAGGCATAACTGGTCTTCCATCTTGATAGACCCACACATGATCCTTCTCTCTTGGGGCACATCCTGCTTTTACCCACTGTTTCATTTCCTCATCTCCTGCCTCTTCTTGCAACTGTCTTACCTCTTCCCAAGTTCCTACAATGTTAGTAAACATCAATGAGCAAGAAGACATTTCTCTTTCCTTAGCCCGATTGACCGAATTCTGATTACGTGCACAATACTGTGCCATGTCATTGGCATATCTGTTTCCTGTGGCGATATAATCACCACCTTGACTATGAGCAGCACATTTTACAACAGCCAATGGTCTAGGCAGCTGTATCGCCTCAAGCAACTTCCCAACCACTTCAGCATTCTTAATAGGAGTTCCACTCGAGGTTAGGAAACCTCTTTGTAGCCATAGTTGGCCAAAGTCGTGGACAACTCCAAAGCCATACTGGCTGTCAGTTATCACAGTCACTCTCACACTTTTCCCAATCTTGCATGCTCTAGTCAAAGCCACAAGCTCTGCTACTTGGGCGATTTTACTCCTTTCAGATAGGCTGCTTCTATTACTGCTGCAACTGTGCACACTGCATATGCTGCACTCAGCACTCCTTCATCTGTTCTCAAACATGACCCATCAACAAACATCACAAAATCACTTTCTGGCAAAGGTACATCTTTTATATCTGGTTGTGGTTTTGTACAAAAATCAAGTACATCCAAACAATCATGATCTGCTTCATCTCTTACTTCCACATTCTCAGCATCAGGCAACAATGTTGCAGGATTCACATTCAAACATCTTGCAAGACTCACATTAGTTGCGCCTAATATGACCTTTTCATACTTAGTCAGCCGACTGTGTGTCATATACTGGGTACGACTCCTTGTTAACAGGATCGCTACATCATGAGGTACAAACACTTTCAATGGATATCCCATCACAATTCCTTCACTCTGCTCCAAACTTCGGCAAGTTGCAGCTACCGCTTTCAAACATCCAGGTAAAGCTACAGCTACTGGATCAAGCATTGATGAAAAATATGCATTTGGTCTCCTCAATTTTCCATGCTTCTGTATTAACACAGAAAGTGCACATCCATTTCTCTCACTGGAATACAACTCAAATTCTTTCTCATAGTCAGGCAAACCTAATGCAGGTGCTTCACACAAACCATCTCTCAATTTTCTAAATGCTGCCAATTCCTCCTTGTTCAACTCAATGGGATCTCTCACATCACTTCTCGTCAGTTGTACCAAAGGTTTTGCAATCAAAGAGAAATTGTTGATCCACTGACGACAGTATCCAACCATTCCCAAGAACATTCTCACCTCTAGAATACTATTAAGACTAACAATGGAACCTTCTACCTGACAGCACCTGATCTAATATCACCCTTTAAAGTATTCTCCCCAATAAAGTGTTGTCACACATAGATTAAGGAAATGTGTGCATTCTGAATAGCACCCACTGTTACAATGCCGGTCCCCTAGGGAACTTAATCAAATAGATCAAACAAAAGCTAAGATGTACCACACATTTTTGAAAAGCACTGAAATAATAACAATATATATAGTTCAAGTCCAATTCAAAAGACAGATAGATGTTCCTTGATTTAGTCTTTTTATTCCAAGTTCATTGGACAATGGACAATACAATGCGACACAGCCGACACGTTTCGTCCTTAAACAGGACTTCTTCAGGGCAAGATGTAAAAAAGGTTCACACTTATATCTTAAGGTCGTTGTTGATAAGATGAGGAAAAGATCTTCTATGTAGGTTCTTTTCTTCCATAAATGAATATCTTCTCTATACCTAGTATGTCTGTCACCATGGATTTTTCTTCTGTTTGAATAGCAGATTTTTTATTTCTAGTCATATATTTGAGAAAAGTATTTATCCGGTCGCAATGTGTTAGTCGCAACTGGAAATGAGAGAAGTGTGCTCGAGAAACGGGTCCGGACCCGTTTCTCGAGCACACTTCTCTCATTACCTCGGGGTCTGGAGCTCCTGTTTTAGGATCCCTAGGATATTCCTGGGTTGGCCAATTTATCATGAGCTTGCACTCTGTCCATAAATCTGCTGGTACAATTATGTCAAATAGACTATTCAAATCAATCCATAGTACTTTAGACAATTTTACAAATCTGTCTACCTGCCTGTACCACTCGACGGGCTTCTCGCGCAGTCAAGGGAAATCATTCGTAAAAGACAAAATATCCTGTCTCGTCCCTGGGACATGTACATATCCTCCTCCTGGAATCTCCCTCATAGGGCATTCTGTCACTACCTTTTCCTTTTCTCTTACAGGAAATGCTGAAAATGTCTTATCTGAGACATCATCACGTTTTCTATACCACCTGCTTCTCCATTTATCCACATCTCCCCATTTTCTCAATAAAATGATTATGTCCTTAATCTGACCTATTTGTCCTGTAGTGTTCATGTTTTCAATATCTTTTTCAGTGAAATCTACTCGATATGGTTTCTGTAGGCTTTTACTTTTTCAATATCAATACCCATCTCATTTGCCACTTCTTCTAACCTTTCATGTAAGTTTTTCACTCTCCAGGTCACACTTTTGCACAAAAATAGTAATTCTTCATCCTGATAAGTTTTCAATTTTTCTGTTGGGATAGTCCCTACTATTAATTCTTCCAATACCATTCGTAACTTGGCCACATCAATTGATTGGGATTCTTTGTCTTTTCTCTGCAACCTTCTTAAACATTCACTTAACTCCTCTGTCGATGGTCCTACTGGCTTCTCTACATTTCCTTGTCCAAAATCTTTTTGTGTTTCTGACATTGTCTCTAACATTGTCATACGTCCCTCTGCACAGTTCTGACCTACAAACGGGTTATTTGAAAAATTCGGTTCAACTATACTCATAGTCTGTCTCAGTGGACTCTCATTCTGACTCACTCTTGGTTGTTCAACCGGTTTATTACTTCTATAAGGGACTGTCAAACAATGTTCACTGTCTTTAAAAAATAGGCATTACAAGACCTATCGTTACTGGAACAGTTACCGCTTCTAGATTCTGAGTCAATTCTCTTATTTTCTCAGTTAATTCTAGGGTCATTTTTGCTAATTCTGCAGAATTTTCTCCATCTGTTGTCTCTTCAGACCTCTTTTCTACCTCTCTAATGACATTGTTTTTACCCAAACTTTGGAACTCTGGTTCCGATTTTATAATTCGTACTGTTTCTTTCATTGGGGCACTTGGGGTAAATATTTCTGGTTCTGGTCGATACGGTGTTGGATTCTTATAGAACATATCATCAAGAACATCATCCTCAGACTCATTCCCTCCATATCCTCTCGACTCCACATTATGCCTCTTTTCTACGCACTTTCGTCCTTCATTCTCTCCTGCAGTTTTTACAGGGAACAAACCCTCAGTCATACTCGCATCCCGCCATCTTCTCTTTCGATCATTATGCGTTTCATGTCCATATGATCTGCCAAACAGGTACCTATATCCTCTACCATTTCTTTGACTCTCTCGGTCATGCATTTCGTCTTCCCATTCCGTCAAAGCCTCAAACTGTGTCGGTCTCGGTCTTGGTTCTAAATTCATCATTTTCTCTCTCAAATTTCTCTAAACAGCCAAATTAAATTAACCATGTTCTGGAAAAGCTAATACTCCGTCCTCTTTTGTGTATCTCACCCAATTGTCTAACCAAATACAAGTATGATACCCATATTTCGCAATCATAAAGGATGCGGGGGTTTTCGGTGGAGGAACTAACTGTCCTTCACTAGTTTTGACCGGTTTGTCCTTCTTAAACCACTTCTTGATTCTTCCGAACCATGACTTTTTCTCTTTTTCTGGTGGATCGTAATACATTTTCTTGTCTTCCGTGTATCACTAATCTCTCTTTACAACTGTGCCGCTATTCTATCCAATCACAGCGCGACTCACACTAACGCACCAATTCAGAGCGTCTACGTCACTGTCACAATCCTCAAATCCAAGCACGACTCACACTAACGCACCAATAAGGAGCGTCTACGTCACCCTGTATTTTTCCACTCCTAGCGCGGCGTACACTAACGCACCAATCCGGAGCGTTTCACAGTTCTGACAGACTGTCCAATCCCAGCGCGGTCGTTCTGATGTCAGCAGCCGCTGCGGCAGCTCCTGCTCCTGTCTATCCCTCCTTTACAAATCTACTCAGTAAGTTTTTGTTTCAATTTCTACACTTCTGTTAGTAACAACATAGAAACATCTCCATTGTCCGCTTCGTTAACCAAAGAGCAGCAAAAGACCTTTCTCACGAGAATTCCGTCTTTCCCGAGAGCAGCGCTTACCTCTGCCCTACCACGGAATCGTTACTTCCGTTGATAAAGTAGAACATCCCTCTACTTCACCCTTCTAACAAGCATTAGCTAATTGTTTCTCTAGTATTTAAGACACATAGTTGGAGACCCAATGCTCCTGAGAAATAAACCCAGAGTATCACAATTAACCCGAATGCTGTTTCATTCACGCACTCTCACACTAGAAAATTTAGTACATTCATACAGAATCCTGTCTTTCCCGAGAACAGCGAACAGTCTGTCCTACTACAGAATTATGACATGCATTAACAAAGCAGCGCTTCCCTCTACTTTGTCCTTCTAGCAAGCTCAGAGAATACCTATTACCTTTTCAGTGATAAGCGTTATCGGAATGCCAGTTGGATCCCTGGTACCTAAGACCAGAACTTCACAGGTAACCTTCGCTATCATGCACTCTTCTCTCACACAGAAAATGTCTTTAATGGCAACACACGACGATGCTACCGAATCGAACCCAGACAATGCGTCATGCAACTTCAATCGTTACACATTTTCCCTGTGTACCTACAGGGCAACAACAATTCCGTCTTTCCCGAGAGCAGCGCTTACCTCTGCTCTACTATGGAACCGTTACAAACTTCCGACTTCCTACATCCCAGAAGCCGTGCAAACAACATATAACTCGACGCAACTCAACATAGAGTGTTAGTACATATATCAATACCAATCAATAACCAATAATCAATAAGCAATGTACAAGCAATAATCACCAAACCAAAACAATAACAACCATCATTCTGCTACCAGAAAAACTGCTGCAGCGTGGAATACAAATCCCTCCTTCCGTCACAGACCAAAGATCTCACAAACACACACTAACCATACATTCGCTGGTGGGGCCCATAACACCAACATTCACTCACCATCAATCTGTGTTTCTCGGGAGGCGATTATCTTCCAAACGCTAATTCAGTCCGTCAAAGATTCAGGGAAACAGCTGTCCTGCAGCGTCACCGTCCTCTCCGTCAGCATAACGTCAGGAAATCGAGAAAAGCCAAAAACGAACCAGCACCAACCTCTCTATTCTACCATAATTTATAGTAAAATCATTGACAAAATTTAACAAATATTGGTGTCCAGCTCCTCTGATTGGACAATCGAAGATCGTCTGACAGGGTTCTCATGAACTAATGTCTCTTAGATCATCAGTCTTGCTGGTTCCGGTTTTAAGAGGCATCTTATTGTTCTTCTGAAAAGCTGGCTTGCTTCCCAGGGCGACCTTGGTGGGTACAGTCTGGTTAGGGTCATGACGAGGCCACTGTAGCTGGCGTTAGCGCAGGCGCACTTCACCCAAAACCTCGTGTAGCGTCGAAAGTCAAGTTAGGAACCGGAGGCAGCCATTTTGTGGCAGGCCCAAATGGTCAACTTAAGCAAAAGAAACACAAAATGCAATTAATACATAGAAATAACTAATAAAATGTTATTCCCTCGCTAATACCCATATGTGTATGTATTTATCTAGCAATAAATAATACTTAAGCGGTTTATAGTTACTGAATAAAGCACAAATCACAAATACATCACAAAAGCCACATATATCATGCAATATTCTAATTGTCTATCATTAGCATGCGTACATAATTTAGTTTACGAATTAATAAAGTCATGCAAAGATTCATTATCCACCTATCACAAAGCCATCCGTAGTGCGAGAAAAACTCACATAGTATCCCAAATTACTGCTGCAGGAAATTTTCCCCAGGGTCCTTTATCAGGTACTTCAATCATTTGTCAAACCTGTAGCATGCGAAAGCTCTGAGCTGGCGTCTCAACAGCTCTGCGATAAAATATCATTATTTTTTTCTAACAAAATAGATACTATCTACGAGAAAATAGTTGCTTCGAATAATGCCATGACCACCGACAAAGCTTTTGTTTTTCACGACACAGAACATAACCAAAACACACATACTCTAGACATTTTTCCCCCTATCACTCCCAAGGACTTACTAGCACTGACCACGCAGATCAAAAGTGGCAGCCCGGACGATACTATCCCAGCCAGACTAATGCCCACTTTACTTGAAATACTATGCTCTATGATTGAAAAACTTGTCAATCTGTCTCTTAGTACGGGCTCCGTCCCCAGAGAATGGAAGCGTGCATTAGTAAGGCCTATTAGGAAAAACACTGCTACTCCATGGACTGAACTAGCTAACCTTAGGCCCATCTCACTGCTACCATTTCTGGGAAAACTGACTGAAAAATATGTCAACAGACTCCTATCCAGCTATATCGAAACTGCTGGCGGCCTAGACTACTCCCAATCTGGGTTCAGGCCGAAACACAGTACTGAGTCCACCCTTTTGTCTGTCACGGACGACTTGCATATGTTCCAAGACAAAGGCTACTCTGTGATCCTAGTGTTACTAGATCTGTCGGCAGCGTTCGACACCGTGTCACACAACATCCTTATTAACCGGTTGTCGAACGTAGGAATTAAGAACAAATCCCTTGCCTGGCTGAGGAGCTTCCTTTCCGATCGTACCCAGACTGTCACCATGGGCACAAACCGCTCGGCGAAGGTAGAAATCACAAAAGGGGTGCCACAGAGCTCCTGTTTGAGCCCAACACTCTTTAACATCTATGTGGCACCCCTGGCAAGAGTGATGTGGAATTTGGTTTCATCCCCGTGTCATATGCTGATGACACGCAGCTCCTCTTCCCCTTTAAAACCCTCACCACGGAATTAAGGAGTTCCTTCTCTGCAGGCATGAAGGCTGTAGCACAATGGATGTCCACCAACTACTTACAGTGCAACGTCAGCAAAACCGAGGTTATGCTGTTCGGAGAAGCTAAAATACTGTGGACACCTGATTGGTGGCCACCTGATCTTGGCACAGTCCCAGAGCCCAAACAGGTCGTTAAAAACCTGGGGATCCGCCTTGACCAGGATCTGTTGCTAAAACAACACACAAACTACGTTGCAGGCGTATGTTTCCATACCATCAGCCTGCTACGCAAGGTCTTCCCCTTGCTGCCGGACCCCTTCAGAAAAACCCTAGTGCAGGCCCTTGTCTTGAGTCGGATCGACTATTGCAATGGCCTGCTTCTCTCTGCCAATGAGGGAGTGTTGGCCAGACCCCAGGTAATACAAAACACGGCGGCTCGCCTGGTCCTTAATGCCCCTCCAAGAACAGCATCAAAGCCACTCCTAGAAAAACTACATTGGCTCTCAATCCGTCAAAGGACAAAATTTTAAATATGCTGTCTGATCCACAAGAGCATAAATGGACAAGGTCCCTCTTACCTGGAAAAGAAATTCACTCCTTACATTCCTTCCAGGTCGCTCAGATCCAGTAATGGGCATCAGCTGGTAGTGCCACGCGCCAAGAAGGCTAGGCACGGAGGCAAAGCTCTATCAGTGGTGGGACCCACATTGTGGAATACTCTCCCTTTAACTCTTCGATTATATTCTGAACACCTAAAATTCAGAAAACAACTCAAAACCCTGCTGTTTAAAAATGAGATCTAGTCTCAGCCCTCTCTCTTTCCGCCAGAAAGAGAGAGGGCTGAGACTAGATCTCATTTTTAAACAGCAGGGTTTTGAGTTGTTTTCTGAATTTTAGGTGTTCAGAACATAAATGGACAAGGTCCCTCTTACCTGGAAAAGAAATTCACTCCTTACATTCCTTCCAGGTCGCTCAGATCCAGTAATGGGCATCTGCTGGTAGTGCCACGCGCCAAGAAGGCTAGGCACGAAGGCAAAGCTCTATCAGTGGTGGGACCCACATTGTGGAATACTCTCCCTTTAACTCTTCGATTATGTTCTGAACACCTAAAATTCAGAAAACAACTCAAAACCCTGCTGTTTAAAAATGAGATCTAGTCTCAGCCCTCTCTCTTTCCGCAATGAATGAAGGACAAACCGGCCCAAAAGCGCAGAGATACTCCAGTTGGAGTCGATTCCAGCACTATAAAAACCCATAAATAAATAAATAATGCAATCCCACGTGTATTTCAATTATTAATAAGATTGGTTAATAATTTCCACTTCAATCCATTAGTTTGATTATAATTAATTCATTAATTTAATTAGCATAAACATGCAAAATGGGAAGGGTATACAAAAATCTTTGAATTACCCACTCCAGCACCTCCCTATGTCAAGGCGTGATTCCTGACTGTCTGAAGGCAGGGTAGGTTTCACCCATTCTCAAAAAACCCATGGCAGACTAAGAGGACCTTAATAACAGTTGTCCTATCACTAGCCTCCCAACTCTTGTGATGCTCCTTGAGAAATGTGTTCTTGTCCAACTTTGTAACCACATTGATCAATTGCAGCTTTTAGATCAATTCCAATCGGGTTTTCTCCAGGGCCACAGTACTGAAACGGCTATTACTAACATACTCGATGACGCCCTAAAAATGCTTGATCGGAATGAAGCTTGCGTTCTAATCCTCCTTGACTATCCTCAGCGTTTGATACGATCAAGCATGATAACCTCCTGGACTTACTGGAACAGAGGATGGGTCTCTCTGGCCCTGTATTAAACTGGTTTGCCTCCTTTCTCATCAACAGAACACAAAGATTTAAGTCAATCATTCCCTTTCTAACTCCCTGCCATCAACTCTTGGGGTCCCTCAGGGATCCGCACTCTCTCCCACACTCTTCAACTTGTTCATGGAGCCTCTTACGGATTTTCTCAATTCATCCAACATTCACTATCACATCTATGCTGATGACACCCAACTTTACGGGAAATTCTCTTCCCCAGATGACATCAAATCACTCAACTCAACCCTACTCCAAACTCAACACTGGCTGACTTCCCAACATCTTAAGCTCAACTCCTCTAAACGGAATTACGCCCGATAGCACCAACCAAACAGACTGACATCATCGCTGAGTACTTGAACCACCTAACAGCTCTCAACTGTACCCCACACATCATTGACTCTGCTCGGTCTCTTAGAATACTTGACAAGTCATTGAGCATGCAGGAACAAATTAGCTCAGCCACCAAAGGTGGCAACTTCCACTTGAGTAGTCTAAGAAAGCTAAACTCTTCCTCCCCCTGGACGACTTCAAGTCTGCTGTTCAAGTGCTAGTAATATCCAGGCTAGACTATGGCTGCGCAACACTCTGTGGGCTACCCAGAAACAAGTTGGCTCCCCTCAGGGCTTCCCTGAATTCAGCGGCAAGACTCATCACAGGTTCCAGAAGAAAGAGCCACATCTCGCCGGTACGGAAATCCTTAAACTTGCTGCCTTTGGAGGCTAGGATTCATCTCAAGATTACGTTCATGACTCACAAGGTCCTTCACTTTAACACCCCTCTGTATCTAGCCCAAAAACTGGAGCTCTCTGGTGGGAACCGATCTTGAAGGAGTTCCAGCACTTTGCTGCTGAAACCTCAAAAATTCCAGAAAAAGAAAACGTATAATCGGGTGTTCTCGGGTATTGCCCCGAGAATCTGCAACTCCTTGCCTATGCACATCAGACTGACTCCCTTACGGCTTCTTTAAAAAAACAACTGAAAACTCTGTAATGCTCGTGTTTGACGGCACCTACCCCCATTGACGCTACGTAATTGGTTTTTAGTAGGTGGTCCTTTGCCTTTGACTATGTCTACAACGTTGGTTTGTGCTCAACCCCTCTATTTGTCTGTTGCACTTATATGCTAGATTATTTCCTCTTGCCTTGACATATTTTACTGCTCCTTTATCGTCTCCATTACTTTGCTTATCATTGTTGTTTTTTACATGCAACTCTGTTTGTACTTCTGTGCATCTGTAAAGCGCTCTGATACCTGCTTGGGCCATGTCCACGCTATATGAAACTTTATATAAATAAATAAATACATTTGTTGTGTTTTCACTATATTACTTACTGTTTGTGTGCACGAATGCCTTACACACTGCCTCTGAAATAAGCCTGTATGCTTGTGCCAAGCTACCCAGGGTGTGAGCAGGGGTTACTTTAAAAGTGTATCCCCCTTGCCCTGACTAGGAAGAAGGGTTACTACTTGGACAACCTTGCAAACCATTGCCAACTAGAAACCCTCATTTTTAATAGCCCCCTTTGACTCACAGTCTGCCTCCCTCTCCACTGCCATGCCTCCTCCTCCCACCGTCTCTGGCAGCCGCTGTTGCAATGGCGGAAACCAAGACCTGGGCAGAGACCAGGACACACCAGCCCAATCTCAAGGTGAGAGGGATCTGGCCCTTAAGGCGGTGGCTGCCATCACTCAGGACCAGGGCTGTGACAAATCCCTGTCTCCACTGAAGCCCCCCTGCCCGATGGCCGAGACATGCTCACAGCTGACTGGATCACTGCCTCCCTGCATTGGCTGCTGAGTGCTGGGGTCCTTAACCTCCACTCAGCAGACGGATGAGTATAATGTTGCATATATGTATCTCCTCTACATGCCGTTTGCAGTGCCTAGACACTTGCAGATTGTTTATGAGCAGCTGTAATCTGTTCTGTTCTCCGTTGCACTGCTTTTTCTTGCTGTGTACCCACGTGCCTTTGTACTGTTCTATGATATGATATTTTTTGATGTTTCATGCTGTCAGGTCTGTTCTTTTTGTAGCTGATGCTTCCCCAATAGGAATGCAACCCCAGTTTGGCAGGCGGCCATTGTGAACCTAGCATATTTGCCTCCTCCCCTACTCTCAACTCCTCCTTCTGCACCCCCGTGGCTCACAGCCACATGTTGAGTAACATGACCACTCCCCCAGGCAAACCTCCTTCTCCTCGCCCACCTTTCATTGCCCTCTACCCCACTGGTTCAACAACACGCCTGCTTGGTGCATACTGAATGCCTGATCTCGGCAGAACCCCCTCCAAGCCCATCCATTGCCACTGGGATAGCTCACGGTGGTATGACCCCACCCGATGCCAGTAAGTCCCCCCCCCCCGTGGCTTAGACCTCATCCCGTGCTTTTTGCCCTGCTACTCTCTGGATCCTCCAGCGCCGCAAGCCCAGGCCCACAGTTTATACTCTCCGCCCTTCCCAGAGGCTCACCCTCAGTTCAGCGCCCGATCATTCTTCCCTTCTCCTCCCCCGTATCCCCCGTATTTGGCCCCTCTCCCATACTGCGTCCGAGGGGGTTTCTCCCACTGCCCCTCTCCCCCTCTCGCTCACTCCTTTTCTCTTTCTTCCCCTCGCCCTCTCTCCTTCTTCCTTCCACCTCTTCTGCCCCCGTTTTTCACATCCACACTCCCTTTTGCCCCATCCCACCATATCCCTTAGGGTCTCCATTTCCCATTGTCAGTTACAGGCCCATATGCCGCCTTGATGGCTGCTTCTGCCCCTGCATAATCCTCCTCTCTGCTCACCATATTGTGGAATCTTAATGGTCTAATGCCCAGTCCCTCGAGGAAATGTGAAGTCACAATTGTCTTATACAGATCCCTCCCCATCACCATTCTCAAGTCCTGGTCTGACCCTAATGTTTGCTTGGTTTTGTCAATCTGAAGATCGGGGAGCGGACATTCTGTGTTGGCTCAGTATACGCTTCTACCGGCCCTAAGCGTCTCTTCTCCCTCCAGCTTAACAACCTCCTTAGGGAAATCGGGGCCTCCCAAAACGTAACTTTAGGTGACTGGAATCTAGCACGGCACCTGGTGCTGGATCGTGAGGTTCCGTGTGAGACGGGACGGCACTTTTTGAATGGTGACGAATATGGATGAGTTTGGTATCTATGAACCGCAAATGACGAGTATAGTGGGTGTACGAAGTTTCGCTATACAGCCACGTATGGTTCGCCTCATTTTCGGGTTCGTTCATCCGAACCCTCGGGTTCCATTTTAGATACAGCGTCCATTTTGTTTCTTGCCCTCAGGTAGCCAGCGAACGGGCTTCTTGTCCGCTTCGTGACCCTGGAACTTTCAAGCTTACACGGAGGACACGTGTTTCTTTGAGGTGACTTTTACGATGAGGGAAATGACACGACTAAGGCAGATGGCCCTGCTTGAGGCTCATCTTGCCGCTCCGGTCTATTGTTTCAGTCACGCATACATTAGACACGAGGCCTTTGACCCCTCTATCGAGTTTCCTTTATTGCCCCTAACACTCTTTTCTAACCTGTTGTGCATCCTCGTTCTTTCCCCGCATTCTGTTTTTCGTCCTTCCTTAATGCTTTTATGGTTGGGAGGAAATGTGTTTATTGCGGAGGGAATATGTTTTTACAGTTGGGAACTGGCAAGACTGTTGTAATTATGTTCCGGCCTCCTGAAACATGAATGCGACCCTTTTGAAGTTTATTGTGGGAACTGAGTTGTAACCTTTGTTCGCCATACTGTGCTATGGCAAAAACGTGTATAAAAGGAGCGACCCACTTCTACGAATTTGAAGCAGTCTCCGAGAACCTACACGTTGTGTACTTCTTGTGACCTCTGTATCCCTGCAGTAAATAAACGCTGATCTCTGACGTCGCTGGAAGTGTCCCGTGTCTCTGTGTTTGGTACGCCAGAACAGGTAACCCACGAAGGTTTCAGGTGTTGTCCCCTGGCACCGCTGGGTCTTAAGAATAACCCAGTCCTTCAGTTGGCGCCCAACATGGGGCGACATCAACGGTACCGGTCCAAAGCCCGACGATCGTGAGGAACTTCGTGTGAAATCTCCGAGGGAAGGTGCACCCCGCTTCATCGATCCAGTTGTCGAAATAAGTGGCCCGACGTCTTTTCCCGCGAAGATCCCCGCCTCCTGACGGCTGTGACGGACCGATGCCCTGACTGTCGACCTGTTTTGGCGCCTGGCGTAGTCCTTTGTACGGCGAGACGATCAACGGGCCTTCCTGGTGACGCCATTGTTCTCTCAGTTAAGTATTTGTGGGTCGCTCCCAGTATTGCTTTGTTGTTTGCATGGTTCCATAGCATTCGTGGTTCTTAGTTGTTGGGTTTCATTTGACGATTGCAATTGCCAAAACCGAGGGTCTTGCATCTTTGCGAGGACATCGTAATTCGATAGCCCTTGAAGTTTGTATACTTGGCTAGTGTGCACGATGCCTGGCCGTAGTACTTTGTTTGGGTTTCTCAAATGTTGCAGCATGGATTCCCGGCTGGAGGATTCATGTCCGATACCTCCGGCTGGAACTCCGCTTTATGAGCTCTATAGTCGCCATGGCGTGGGTCCTATCGTATATAATGAATATTGGGTTCGTTACACTAAAAAGGATGGCGTCCTTAGTTGGCCACCTCATGGTAGTTTCGAGACTGCCATTTTAGCTAACTTGGAAGCTAAATTATTTAAAAGGAAAGCTAGGCCGGCCATGTTTGATTCCTTCCGGTTATGGCGGAAAGAGGCCAAACAGAAAGAAATCAAACAGAATAAGAAAAATAAGCGAGAAGGTGTCATTACGGTGATGCGCAATGCGGAACAGTATCAGTTAGACAAAGATGAGAAAGAGCAAGAAGTTAGCGCTCGGCTTCACCATATGGCAGTGGACAAATGTTATCCGGCGCTACCTTCTACGATCGATAAGACAGGAGAAGAATCAGTGGAAGATTCGCTTTTGTCTTATCTGATGAAATCGCCACCTCCCTATGCTCCTGATGTTATGGGTCCCGTTCGTCCACCTCTTCCTCAACCCGCTGATTTGGCGGCTGCTGGTCAGCCCGCCGTTCCTCCCGTACTCCCGAATCCCCTTGGGCCACAGATCATATATCCTCTTGTTCCGGCTTCTCTCCCTACTGCGCCTTTCCAAGTCCCTCCTCAGCCTGTCGTTCCCGCTACTCCTGTTGCTGCGTCTACTTCTACTGTTTCCACCCCTATGGTTGCTACGCCTGTATCTTCTTCCTCTTCTCCTTCTGTTCGTAGTCGTCTCTTGACTGCTGTTACTTCTCTTTATTCTCCGCTCTTTGGGCCGATACTTGGTTCGACTCTTTCAGATGTTGCTCAAAGACGCAGCCAGCTTCCTGATGGTAGGGAACGTGAATCGTTGGTGAAAACGGCACGTAGATGGATTCGTAACCCTGTTAAATACACCCCACGTGTAGTGTTCGAAACGTTTTCTCAGTTTAATGTGCCCACGCAGCGATTCGTGTTCGAAGAATTGTGTAAGTCATTGAAAGAGGAGTGGGACGATGATATAGTGGATGATATACCACCTGAGGTTTCCGAGCTACAGCTTCGGTTTGCCACGGGTACAATTGTAGGTGACAAAGTTCGAGAGGCTCTGGAACGCTTGCTATCCTTTCGATGTACAGTGCAACCACGTGCGCTGTTTAAGGACGCGACCGCAGAATGGATGGCACAACCTGGTCAATATCCTATGCGGGAAGTTCCCCCGGTATGGATGCCAGGTGATCAGGCTGCTAACCCTCCTGTCCCAGGCCATTTCCAGAGAGTGTGGATACACCTCCCTTGGAAGCGATCGGAAGTTTTGCAAGTGAAACATTCCCTACCTGATCCCCGTAAGAATCCTGCAGGGTATTATAAGGAGCTGTCCCAATTGGTGGATGCTACTGTTATGAACCTAGCCGATATTGATATGTTGTTCGGCAATGTGGTGCCTCAGCCGATTTGGGCGAAAATTCGGCACGAGAATCACGTAGCCGAGTTAGGCGGTGACTGGCCCGCCCTTACAGCGGATGCCCGGCAGGTTGGTGGGGCTAAACCCGAACAGATTATTGTGGCTTTGCCCCAGAGGATAATTACCCTCATGAAAACACTTATGCCAGCGATGCGCGTCAACTGGGACAAATTATCGGCGTGCAGGCAAAAGAGGGATGAAAGTGTTTCTGATTTCTTTACAAGATTTGAGGAAGCGTTCATTGATCATAGTGGTCAGGACATGGGTTCCGAGGGTGGTCAGCGGCTGTTCGTTGATAAATTTGTATCAAATTTGTCACCCGACCTTGGCAACAAGTTGAAGAATTCTGAGAGTGCGTGGGCTGTCTCTACCACTGCCCAAATATTGGCTACGGCCCAATATTACGAAAATAGAGAAAAAGAGGAAAGTGAGCGTGCAGAAAAGAAAACTAAGGATCTCAAAACTAAGGTCTTGTTGCAGCAAGCCTATCCACCGCGTTCGAATTTCAGTGATACACAGCAGCCAAACAGATCGCAATCACAGTTCTCTAGACCACAGCCGCGCAATGTTTCGCCTGCGCCTCGCTTTGTGCTGGGATATAATCAGTGCGCGTATTGTCGTGGGGAAGGCCATCTGAAGTTTGACTGTCCGGTTCTCCGTGATAGGGCCAATGGCGTATCGGCTCGGGGAGGACGTAGCGGTCCTCAACAGGTCTCTCGTGGTAGAGGTCGCGGAGTTACCCAGAATCAGGCCGAACGCTTTGCGACGTCTTCGGATTCGCACAATTGTTTCGATCGGCGCGAACAATCGTCCGGTCGGTCTACACAGTATCATGTGGATGATTGCTATGTTGAGTGTGATGTTGATGCGGATGGTATCTACTAGGACAGCCATAGACAAAGGAAGGGAGAAGTATCAGTTCCGGTTGATCAGAGAGGGCCATACGTTTCAGTAGCCACTTTGGGCGTTGTTGAGCCTTTTCTGTTGGACACTGGTGCAGCAAAAAGTTCCATCATGCATTCAAAACTCCCTGGCGCGCCTTTGTCTGGCTTAACGAATGTTTCCGTTGGATTTTCTGGCGCCCCCGTTAGCAATCCAGTTTCTAGCCCTTTGCCCCTTACAATTGGGTCTCATGAGCTGGAAGCTCCTTTAATTTTGACTACTGGTTGTGGTGAGAATCTTTTGGGCCTAGATTTGTTGAAAAGGTTACATGCGACTTTGTACTGTTCTCCTGCGGGTGTGGAGCTTACGTTGGGTAAGAGCGTGATTTCCCCTATGTATTTATCGATCGATAAGTTCCCATCGGAATTGAGATCTCTTCCAGCCTCCTTGTGGGCGACAGGTCCCAATGACGTGGGCCTGTTGGATATACCACCTTATGTTGTCCAACTAAAAGTTGGTGCGCGCTTGCCACGTATACCTCAGTATCGTATTTCCCTCGATGGTGAAAGGGCACTGTTAGCGATCATTTACGATCTGATCGGCAAAGATGTTATTGAGGAGACACGAGGTAATGTGTGCAATAGTCCCGTGTTGCCTATTCTGAAACGAACGGATCCCTCCAAGCCTCCCGTGTATCGTCTAGTTATCGACTTACGGGAGGTAAATAAAGTCGTTGTTCCGCAGTTTCCTGTGGTGCCAGACATTACAGCTTTACTGACTCTGATTCCAGCCACTGCATCATGGTTTTCGGTGATCGATCTGAAGAACGCGTTCTTTAGCATTCCGATTGCTGAGGAAAGCAGAGACTTGTTTGGTTTCTCATTAGGTGGTCGCAGCTTCAGATTCAAACGCGCTCCACAGGGCTACTGTGAGAGTCCATCAATCTACAGCCAAGCTCTTAAAAGTCAGCTTGATGCATTTGTGTTACCGGCTGGTGCAGCCTTGATTCAGTAAGTTGATGATCTGTTGGTTGCTGCTGACACTGAACAGCTCTGTAGAGCCGCTACAGTGTCCTTGTTACAGCATCTCTGTGCGTTACATCATAAAGTGTCACCTTCTAAATTACAATATTGTTGTCAAGAAGTTACCTATCTCGGTCACTTATTGTCAAAGGCGGGAAGAAGGTTGACCCCTGAACGAATTGCAGCAATTGCCCGAATGCCTGTGCCAGCAACTCAGAGAGATGTGCGTGCCTTTTTAGGTATCACGTCATACTGCAGACAGTGGATCCCGAACTTTTCACTGCTAGCGAAGCCATTGGTAGCTCTCACGTGCAAGGACGTTTCAACTCCTTTGCCTTGGACGGAGGAATGCCAGAAAAGTTTTTCTGAACTACGTGATGCGCTGTGTTCGGCTCCTGTGTTAGGTACTCCTGATTACAGCAAGCCTTTCACATTATACGTCCATGAGAGGGACGGTTGTGCGTTGAGTGTTCTAACGCAACAATTTGGTGATAAGCAGCGTCCGTGTGCATATTTTTCCTCGACCTTAGACCCGGTGGCTAGAGCGTTGCCAAGTTGCTTGAGGGCGACAGCGGCAGCTGCGGCGTCTATTCGGCAGTCCGCAGGTCTGGTCATGGACAATATGCTCATAGTAATGGTTCCGCATGCAGTTGATACGCTCTTGAATCGGACAAAGACTCAACATCTGACGAGTGCAAGGTTGTCCGGGTACGAGCTGACCCTTTTGGCAAGTCATATACAGATTAAGCGTTGTAATGTACTGAATCCGGCGACATTGTTGCCGATTAATATAGGATCAGATGATGTCCTGCCCCATGATTGTTATTTGCGGACTGAGGAAGAAACAAAAGGTCGTGTGGACCTGAAAAACACCCCCTTGTCAGATCCTGATGGTACTTTGTATGTGGATGGCTCTTGCTTTAAATTGCCGAATGGCGATGTGACGACTGCGTATGCTGTGGTGACGTTGAGCACGATTGTGGAAACTGCGAGATTGAACCAGAATTCAGCACAAGCAGCAGAATTAATTGCATTAACAAGAGCGTGTGTTCTGTCGAAGGGAAAGCGAGTGAATTTGTTTACCGACAGTCAGTATGCATTTGGTGTTGCGCATAACTTTGGAAGATTGTGGAGAGAAAGAGGATTTATGACATCGCATGGTACAAAGATCCAGCACGGGCATCTCGTGAATGATCTTTTGGATGCACTTACGTTGCCTAAACAAGTGGCGATCGTCAAATGTAGTGCACATCGGAAAGTGACGGATGATGTTGGTCGTGGTAATGCATTTGCGGATGAGATTGCTAAGGAAACGGCTAAGAATCTTGCGACTCGAATGTATGTCACGAGTTCAGTAAGGTGGCCGACGGAGACTGGTATGTGTGAAAATACTGTTGAAAGTGTGAAAGAAATTCAGAACGAAGCTACTGAAGCTGAAAAGACCAAGTGGAAAGAAAGTACAGGGAAATTGGATATGCATGGATGTTGGGTTGACCTGACGGAATGTCAGAGGTGGATGTTACCAGACGCGTATGTATTAGCTGTTGTGACGATGGCCCATGGGTTGTCACATATTAGTGCGAAAGGAATATGCAAGTTCTTGTCTCCTGTATGGAGGAATGATGGTATCGCTAAGTGTGCCGAAAGAGTGGTTAAAAATTGTATGGTGTGCTTGATGCACAATCCCGGAAAAGGTACCCCCACTCCACCTGGTCATTTCGCTCCTCCTGCCTGTCCCTTTGAGGTTATCCAGTTGGACTTTATCCATATGGAGAGATGCAATAACCTGAAGTATGTTTTAGTTGTGGTTTGCGCGTTCTCCAGATGGATTGAGGCCTATCCTCTTAAGGATAATACTGCCCTGTCCACAGCAAAAATCCTGCTGAAGGAGTATTTTCCTAGGTATGGAATGCCGCGGATTGTGTGGTCGGATAATGGAAGTGAGTTTGTGGGAAGTGTAATGCAGAGTGTGTGTAAAGGCCTTGGAATACGACAGAAATTCCACAGTGCCAACCATCCTCAGGCAGCGGGTTTGGTCGAAGGGTACAATGGTACCCTGAAGCTGAAACTCGCTAAGATTCAAGCTACGACTGGTCTGTCATGGCCTGATGCCTTGCCTCTGGCTCTCCTATCGACCAGAGCAACTGTACACTCTCGAGTAGGGCTCAGCCCATATGAGATCGTGTTCGGTCGCCCTGCAAATATTTGGGGAGTCCCGAGACCTAGGGCTTTTGATAGTCTTGAATATCCAATGTTGATTGATTACTTGCATGATTTGACCACTAAACTACGGTTAATTCATCAACAGGTCGTTGAAGCTCTACCAGCACAGACAGAGGGTCCTGGACATCAGCTCCGGCCAGGAGATTGGGTGGTCACCCGAAACTTCGGTCGGAAGCGTAACTTGGAGCCCAGATTCGTCGGACCCCACCTAGTCTTGTTGACGACGAGGACAGCGGTTCGACTGGAGGGCCGGAAAAATTGGGTCCATGCCAGTCACACAAAGAAGGTACCGATCCCCTTACCAACCGACGGTTGGGTGAGAACTGGGATTTCGGCCGAAGAAATTGAGACTCCTTCGCGTTTTGTGCCATTTAGCGACGCTCAACTTGTGGAGGAGGATTCGTCTTTGCCGGAACCACAGGTGGAGTCATTAGTAGCAGAGAACCCAAGGTCCGACTCGTCATCTGCTTCATTGAACACTGTTGCGCCAGCTGAACAATTGTTCGTAGAGCAAACTCGACCTGGAAGAAGTCGATACTTTCTTCGTTCGAGGACTAATAAAAATTAACAGTATAGTGGTTTTTAACGTTACGAATATTATGAACAATTACATCCTTTCTTTTTGAGTTTTTGTGCTTTCCACTGCTAAGAGACTTGTAATAAATTTGAACGTTTCAAGGAAACCTCGCCATCCGGGTTACCGTAGGGCCGTGCGGGTACTTCTTTCTGCTTAGCAGGTTTCCGACGTTAGGTTGGTTACTTTTGTCGATTCCTGGGAACTCCTGGGGATTGATAATCGTACTCAGAACGAAGTGCGTCAAGTACGTCACGGACGGTTTGTAGAGGATGGCATTCTCTAAGCTGGTGGAAGAAGAAAGGGTGTTGGCACAGAGATCAGAGTTATGGAGGGTTGTACGAACAAAATGTTTTTTGTTTCAGGTGTTTCTATTGTTCCTAACTGTATCTATGTTATTGGTGGGTGGAGTGTATTTCGGAGTATCACAATTCTTTCCTTCTGTTTCACCTACTTCTTCTCCTGACTCAAGTTCCCTCACCACTGTCTCCCCACATTCCTTTCATCCTTTGCCTCAACATGAGCAGGTTAGACGTGCGGAATTCATGAATAATTCCTTTGTTCAACTCCTACATCAGCATCAGTTGGTGGTGAATACCACCAATTGTTGGGTATGTGGGTTAATGCCACACACCATGGATAGGGGTATTCCGTATCTGGTCCTTCCATACAGCTCCCAGGGTTCAGCTCGAGCATTCCAAACTATGTTCCGCAGTGCACTAGATTCCTACCCCAGTCGAGAGCCACGGTCTGTCAACTTCGGTCCTGGGCCGTACCACAAGCCTTTGGCGATAGCCATAGCAGATCTGGACAGAGATGTTTTCGATGCATCACTCATTCCAGATGAAGAAGTGCAGGCCTATAAGGATCTGAGTGAGACTGAGTATAGTACATCAGTGGGTGATAGACAGCTTAAGAGCTCGTCCCCGATATGGATTGTACCGCACCTTGGTAATTTCTGCTTGCAGGGTTTGGGTCGAAATCCGAGAGCACAACTTGGGAACAGTGCTTGCACTGAAACGTATGTCCTACCGATGCTCTCCTCCCCTGTTTTTCTGACTGCTAAGGGCACCTATTTTGTGTGTTATGAACGCGCATATACATGGTTACCCCGCGACTTTTCGGGTACCTGTTATATTGCGAATCTTTTACCTCCGACCTTCACAGTTGCCTCGGACTACCACAAAACTAGAGTTGTGAGAGGCGTCATTAGCAAAGAGGATACTGCTGGTCAAGAAGCAGGAGACTTCTTTAAGGGTTTCTTGCCGTTTTGGGGACCTATGGTTAATAGTAGGAACCTACGACAGTTGACCCGTGTGGTAGAATCGACTGCTAATATTACTGCAAATGCCCTTGGTAATCTAACAGCTGAACTACAGGCGGATAGACTCATGACGTTGCAGAACCGTATGGTTCTAGACGTTGTTCTTGCAGATAGAGGGGGTGTGTGTAAAATTATCCATTCGAGTTGTTGCATTTTTATTCCTGACAATGCTCCAACTGTTTATCAAGCCATCTCGAAGTTGCACAAGATTTCCGAGTCCATACACGTGGACGAAGGTAATTGGACGCTCCTAGGATGGTTTTGGGGCCTGATGTCAACCTGGGGTTGGAAGATTCTGATGATCGCGGGGGCTGATGTAGCGTTTCTGTTCACGTGTTGTCTTTGTGTACAGTGTGGTCCTGCCTTATGTGGCCTATGCGCTGCGACGTGTATAAGGCGGCCATCTGTTACCAAGGAGACATTGAAGAGCAGAATGATGTTCCAGCAGCATCTGAACGATCTGATGAATATTGATATAGATTCCGATCTTGACTAGTGCTTGCCTACATGAGGGCAAAAGGAGCGTCTGAGGTTCCGTGTGAGACGGGACGGCACTTTTTGAATGGTGACGAATATGGATGAGTTTGGTATCTATAAACCGCAAATGACGAGTATAGTGGGTGTACGAAGTTTCGCTATACAGCCACGTATGGTTCGCCTCATTTTCGGGTTCGTTCATCCGAACCCTCGGGTTCCATTTTAGATACAGCGTCCATTTTGTTTCTTGCCCTCAGGTAGCCAGCGAACGGGCTTCTTGTCCGCTTCGTGACCCTGGAACTTTCAAGCTTACACGGAGGACACGTGTTTCTTTGAGGTGACTTTTACGATGAGGGAAATGACACGACTAAGGCAGATGGCCCTGCTTGAGGCTCATCTTGCCGCTCCGGTCTATTGTTTCAGTCACGCATACATTAGACACGAGGCCTTTGACCCCTCTATCGAGTTTCCTTTATTGCCCCTAACACTCTTTTCTAACCTGTTGTGCATCCTCGTTCTTTCCCCGCATTCTGTTTTTCGTCCTTCCTTAATGCTTTTATGGTTGGGAGGAAATGTGTTTATTGCGGAGGGAATATGTTTTTACAGTTGGGAACTGGCAAGACTGTTGTAATTATGTTCCGGCCTCCTGAAACATGAATGCGACCCTTTTGAAGTTTATTGTGGGAACTGAGTTGTAACCTTTGTTCGCCATACTGTGCTATGGCAAAAACGTGTATAAAAGGAGTGACCCACTTCTACGAATTTGAAGCAGTCTCCGAGAACCTACACGTTGTGTACTTCTTGTGACCTCTGTATCCCTGCAGTAAATAAACGCTGATCTCTGACGTCGCTGGAAGTGTCCCGTGTCTCTGTGTTTGGTACGCCAGAACAGGTAACCCACGAAGGTTTCAGGTGTTGTCCCCTGGCACCGCTGGGTCTTAAGAATAACCCAGTCCTTCAATCGCACCAGTCATTTGGACTCCATTAGCAATGTGGACAGGGCTCTCAGGGTCACGTGCTCTCCGATTATGGCTTGGTGGATCATTGGCGACTCTCGCACCCTGTTGACCGGGAGTACGCCTTCTTATCATCAGTGCACGGTACCCAATCCAGGCTGGACTACTTCCTGGTTTCCAACCGGGTGGTGGCTTTCACTCAGGAATCCCCGATCATGGAGGATGCACTCTCCAACCACTCACCGGTCTTTCTTTCCCTGGACCTCGATCTTTCCTCCCCAGGCCGCAAGCCATGTCACCTGATTATATCACACTACTGCAGTCTCCAGGGTAAGTCCAAACTTCGTTCCCACGCCTCCACGTACCTGGACGAAAATAAGGGCTCGGTTTCCTCCCACAGATTTCCGCAGGTGGCCGTAAAGGCAACTATCAGTGGTCATCTCATGAGGGATGCAGCTCTGGGCAACATGCAGAGAGTGATTCGTCAGAAGGATCTGGCAGGTGAGATTGCGACTCTTACGCATCTCTATACTGCAAAGCCCTCCTCCGCTACCGGTCATTGCCTGGAGGAGGCTCGATTGGACCTTAATGTCCTGTTTACCTCCAAGGCCGTGTATGCGTTTCAGAGGCTTAAAGGTCGTCACGTCCGCGCCTGACCGACGCCAGACGCCAGGACTGCTGCACGTTTGTACTTAGATTTTATTCTTTTGTACTCACTTCATGGCTTTTATTAAATATTCCCGTGAGGAACTCATTGCTATAAATGATAATAGCCGTACCACCAATCTATTAAATCATTCCCCTTCTCCCTTCTTCCCTATCAATATCGCTGTCATCGCACCACCATCACAGAGAAGATGCCTTCCAGTCGTACCCACCAACAGTGAGCCCTCGCCTATTACATCGAGGCCCCTCTCCTGTATATATTGTAATGCCCGATCTCTTCCTAAACATGCTTTAGAAATCTGGGCACTTTTAGATTCCGACAAACCTGATCTCCTCTTTATCACCGAAACTTGGCTGTCTAAGTCCTCACTACCAGATATTGCAACTGCCATTCCTCAGGATTTTAAAATTGCAAGATTGGATAGGACAGACAAAAGAGGTGGAGGAGTTGCCATTGTGTACAGAGCTCACTTGAAGCTACACCTTGTCAATTCGCTCGCAGCAGACTGGGGTGAGATCTGTACCTTCACACTATCATTGGGGAACAAGGAATCCTGGAAAGGAGCCCTTCTATATAGACCTCCAGTAACCAAAACCAATTTTGTTAATAAACTTACCGAAAACATAGCATCGCATGTTTTATCCTCCCCTAATTTCCTTTTATTAGGCGATTTTAATCATCACTTTGAAATTGCACAAGATCCCTATACTGCTGAACTTATTTCCAGCATGAATACGCTAGGTCTAAATCAATTAGTGACCGGCCCCACCCATTCCGCCGGACACACCCTGGATCTTTTATTCACTAATTCAAATAAAGTAACGATTGACTGTTCTGTATCTGTTCTTTGGTCGGACCATTTCAAAATTCATTTTCATATTCAACGTACCTCACCCTCACCACGGCCCAGGAAAGATCCCATCATGAGTAGACCTTGGAATAAAATCAGTCCTGAAGTATTTCTTTCACATTTTTTCCCTCTTCCCATTGAATCCCATAACGACCCTAACCTGGCAGCCAATAACTTAGACCTAGCCATCAAGACTACTCTTGATATAATTGCCCCCAGTAAAATAAACAGATGCCCCGACAAATTGTCTCCGTGGTTCACCATAGAACTTAAGACCTTGAAACTTGCGGTAAGAGCCTGTGAACGCAAATGGCGACACACCAAACAGCTCAGTGACAGATTGCATTACAAAAAATTTCATCGCCAATATATGTGCGATATGGCTTTAGCAAAAAAAGCCTACCTGGGGAATAGGATTGACCAGGCTTCAAACTCCCACAAAGAACTTTATAAAATAGTTAAAGAGTTTTCTAACCCTTCAACCTGTCAACCTATCACAAATGCGTCTAGGGAATGGGCTGACACCCTTTCGTCTTTTTTTCACAATAAAATAAATGACATTTATAAAACATTTATTAATGTCTCTGCCCCTATCATATCTTCTGAGTCGGCCATTATTATAGCCGTGCCCTCCCCCGCTACTACACTAAATCAATTTCGCTCATTTACAGAAGAAGAAGTTACTCTTACTATGAAAAGAATCAAATCGGGCTCCCCCATTGATCCAGCTTCTTCTCCAATTTTATCTAAAATTGCGCCTATTTTGACCCCTCATTTGACCAAAATTTTTAATCTCTCACTCACCCATGCAACGGTACCTTCCCACTGGAAAGAAGCCATCGTCAGACCAATTCTGAAGAAGCCCTCTGCCGATCCTTCTCAACCTCTTAACTATAGACCGATCTCCCTTCTCCCGTTGTTTGGTAAGATCATGGAATCCTTAATCAACACTCAACTCATCAAACACCTTGAATCTAATAAACTCTTGGACCCGTCCCAGTCAGGATTTAGGGCGTTCCACAGCACCGAAACTGCCCTACTTGAAATGGTCGATAATATTAGGCTGGCTTTAGATGCAAAACAATCAGCCATTTTGATATTACTCGACCTATCTGCTGCTTTCGACACCATCTCACACAACATCTTGATTGAACGGCTGATGGAGGTTGGTGTCGAGGGCTCAGCCTTGGCATGGATCAGAAGTTACCTGACTGGTCGGAGCTCTAAGGTCCAGATTGGCAAATTTTCATCGGCCAGTCAGGAAGTTGATAAAGGTGTACCACAGGGCTCTATCTTGAGCCCCACGCTATTTAATCTTTATGTTTCTCCTCTTGCAAGATTGATTAAAGCTTGTGGATTTGAGACCGTGTCCTATGCAGACGACACTCAAATCCTTATCACTTTGGAGCCTAATCCCATTAACATCAAACATAGGTTCCAAAAATGCATACTAGCAGTAAAGGATTGGATGTCTAGCAACTATCTTTTACTCAATGCGGCAAAGACGGAGATTGTGCTTTTTGGATCTGCCCATAAGCACTGGTCTGACGAATGGTGGCCATCACCATTGGGTGCCTGCCCTTCTCCCAAATCAGCAGTCCGTAATCTAGGGATAACGCTTGACAATAAACTTACCATGGCAGATCATATTAATAACATCTCTCACACCAGCTTTGGACTTATGCGTAACTTAAAGAAAATTTTTAAATGGATCCCTCTCTCTTCTCGTCTACCTTTAATCCAGGGACTAATTATTAGTCGCCTGGATTACGGTAATGCCCTTTTCGCTTCCATTAATGAGAACCTCCTTAACAGACTCCAGGTTCTTCAAAATACTACAGCCAGAATGGCCTTGGATTTACCTGTCCGCTCCTCCTCTGCCCCCTGTCTGAAGATGCTTCACTGGCTCCCCATTAAGAAACGCATTATGTTCAAAATGTGCTGTCTAGTTCATAAATCCCTGCACGGCAATGGCCCAGCTTATCTAGCTAACAAACCCGCAGAATATCGCCCGGCCAGAATGCTCAGATCCTCTAGCTTGCACCTTTTAACGGTTCCTAAAGTACGAACTGTCAGAAACGGAGACAGATCATTTTCTAAAATTGCTCTCATAAGCTGGAATACTCTTCCACTCCACATCAGACTGGAACCGAGCCATCAGAAATTCCGCAAGCTTCTGAAAACCTGGCTCTTTTAAATCGGCGTGTCTCAACCTTACCATCTGAGCAACTGCTGGCGCTATGAGACCTTCGGGTGATATAGGCGCCTTACAAATACCAATACATAGACATAGACTACAAACAGGGCGAGAAGGCGGGTCGCCATCTGTCAGCACAACTGCAGTTGGTGCTGTTCTCACCCCTCCCCCCTCAAGACATAGTCAATGAATTTGCAAACTTATACTGGCCCCTCTACATTCTGGAGGCAACAGCTGGACGTGATCAACTCCCGACCTGTTGGGCTCACTTGGCTCCATCTCTAACAGAGTAGTGATAGTGGTCCACCTCAAGCAGGGGAAGGACCTCTCCTATGTGGGTGCCACTGACCCATCTACTTACTCAACGGGTATATTAATATACTCACTGGTGTACTGGTAGCCAGCCTCCATAAGGTGATCCTGTCCTTGATCCACCACACACAAGTGGGGTTCGTCCCCGGCCGCTCCTCTAGGAAGCACCTCCGTACCCTTGCTCCTACCCTCCCTCACACCCTCCCTCAAAACATGGTAATCGAATTTGTGAACTTCTACCGGACCCTCTACACTTCGGAGAGGACAGCTGAATCCTTCTGTCTGGAGGCCATCTTTGATGGTGTGCACCTTCCTAGCATCGACAAGAGCCTTACTGGTTGGGGAAATTAGTACGATCGTGATAGTGCAAGCCATCTCCAGGCTTCCCTACTACAAGGCTTCTGGAGAGAACGGCTTACCCGCAGAGTTCAATAAGTTGACAGGAGAGGACGTAATTGACTCCCTCTATGACACCTTCAGCGAAGCTGGCCTGTCGGACACACTTGGCTCCATCTTTAACAGAGCGGTGATAGCGGTCCTCCCCAAACAGGGAAATGCCCCTCCTATGTGGGAGCTATGACTCATTTCCTTACTTAACGGGGACATTAAAATCCTCATCATTCATTCTTAATAACGAATCGCAATTTGCGATTAGCTATTAAGGAATATGTAGGAATCACAATTTCTTTTGCGAAACCTGCACGCACAGGTAATTGCGACTTCCTAATAGCGATTCCATAATAATCGCTATTAAGGAGTCACAATTCCTACCTTTGATCCATGTGCCCCAAAAGGTTTCCTGTCTGTGTTTATTTTTAAGAAGCAGAAAAATACAGAAAATTGTACTTCATGTGAGTGACTCTTCAAGCTGTCCTACATGAATTACAGCCCAACAAAAGAGCAGTTAGTCTTCATGAGCAGTTAAAAAACAGGAAGAGAGTTCCTTAAACACAGGTATATGTTAACATACATATGTATATTATGCTAATATTCACCTGGGGGTGTAGTGTTGTGTTATATTTGGCTGCTTAATTTGTGACATGCATCAGGGTATGAGTGTATGTTTAACAGTTAAATGAATAAGGAAGTATAGCATTTTAAAAATTCATTTACTCCCAAAACATGGAATAAATATGGATAAATAGCAAAAAGATGGCCCAAAAATAAATGTAGATAAATACAGACGGAAATGTGAAAAAGGTAAATACCTTAAAACCATGAGCTCTAACTATATAAAAATATTTAACATGTAGCGCTTAACTTTATATGTCCTGACAGTAAAAACCCTGTATTGTAGTTCTTGCTGTGGAAAGGCTAGTAGCCTCATTGGCGAGTTCAGGGTTACACTTTGATAACTCAGCATTGCTAACTTCTGAATGGGACTACTAAAAATTATACTTCAAGGTATCACAAGAATCATTGCATTAAACCAGACTTGATACTCAAGTCGAAATAAATGTACCTTTTACACAAGCGGCATCTTTAGTTAGTAGCCATTTTGTTGTCCGAAGTTTTCCAAGCTACCGTCTATAGTTGCTGAGCACGAGACAGCCTTCTGCTCTCCTGGGAGAAGGTGTGAACTACTCTCACAAAGGGCTTGCCGTTGATAGAAGAGTGACTACTCCCTGGCAGGATGGCCAACCACGTTGTAAGCCCAAAAGTTGAGCTTCAAAGGGGAAGTCGCCTTTCAGGGACAAAGAGTGGACACACACAAGAGGGGCTTTTATTCCTGCAGGCAGGTTGGTGTTGAGTACAGAGAGGGGTATTCTGTTGTCGAACGGTTTTTTTCATGCCATTTAGCCCCCAGTTAGCCACACCTCCTGGGTGGGCTTCTGATATCCACACCCAAAGAGAAGGATTCTGCCATCTTGGTAGCGGGCAGAATAGTGCATTCTAGAATAGCTAGATTCCACACTTCACAGGAAGTTTTCACTAGATGGGATGGGACCTGGTAGCCCATTGGCTAATGTCACCACATCCCATGAGGACACTCATTGTGCATTAAAGTGGCATCCCTGGCACCCAGACCTCAGTTCATGTCTATACAAAAGAGTGGACTGAAGAAGGACTGCCTTGCTTTTCCTTGGACCCAGCAAAAAGAGGTTGCACCGAGACAGGACTGCGCCTGCTGCTCCTAGGGCTAGCAAAGAGAGAACTGTGTCTGGGGTGACCTGTTTGATGGAAAGTCATCTCCGAAGTGACTCAAAGAGTCAGTTGGATGACTTCCTGCTGCAGCTAGAGGACCACAGAAGCAGAAGAGGCCTGCTTTGGGCAGTTGGTAGCCAAGAACGCCTGCCCGCCAAAGTGCCGACCCCCAAACGTTGTTCTAATGTCTGCTGGACCAGGGGGAGTCATAGGAGTGCAGTTTGGTCACCCAAGATGGAAGTCATCACCAATAAAGTGAACCACTGGTTTTACTGTAACAAGAGACCAATTGACCAGTGGCAACTGTTTCATGGCAGGACTTTACCCGGACTTCAAGGATATCGACTCCTGTGGCCAAAGTTGTCCCACTGCCCCAGAAAGACCCCATCACAGGATCAACATCCTCAGCATCCTGCATCTCTTGCATCAGTCTATGACAGTACACCTTAAGAGCATGGAACTGGACTGGAGACTGCTCTGAGAGGTAACTTTCCAAACAAGCCTTATTGGCCTCTGTGACCTGTTCCCTGCCAGAGCTGGTCACCCACAGTGGGTCGGAGTAGTAGTTGACAACTCTATACAAGTTTTCCAATGTTTCCAAAGTGTACTGCTAACGGCAGTAACTGCCAATGCTTGTTTGTGTTTCAAAAAGCAGTGATTTATTGTTTGGTTAATAATTTACATCTCTGAACCCTCTGGTGAATTTCTCCTTCTGCCACCCCCCCCCCCCGTGGCTCACAGCCACATGTTGAGTAACATGCCCACTCCCCCAGGCAAACCTCCTTCTCCTCACCCACGTTTCATTGCCCTCTACCCCACTGTTTCAACAACGCGCCTGCTTGGTGCATACTGAATGCCTGATCTCGGCAGAACCCCGAGCAAGTGTTCCCCCTTTTGCCCTGCAATGTGTGGGTCTTGCCTCCCCTGTACAGCTGATGAACATATGGCAGGTGGTCACTTATGGACAGACTCTGACACTTCTGGCCTTCATGTCCATTCAAAATGGCATGCCATTGCATCTCCTTGCTGCTCAAGAAAGCACGCCTAAAATCCACAGGAAGCATGTACGAGGAATCCTCAGCATGTCTCATCATTCATTCTATCCTGTGTTCACATCCAATTTAATGCAATCTTTAAAAATTCATATCGCAGGTTCTTCTTATTGAATTTTTGTCATTTGTGTCTCATTTTATTTATTAAAATATTCTCTCTTTTCTAAATTGGTTTAGGATTTTTGATGTTTTCTCTTTATTACTGTTGAAGTGTTGCAGAAATGCTTCACACATTGGCTCTAAGTCAAGCCTGACTACTTTGTGCCAAGCAACCAGAGGATTATTTATCGACATTTGTGATACACCCGGACAAAGATTGGGATCATTTCTAGAAGTGGGTTCTCACCCCCTTCAACACATAAACACATTTTCTACAATCCCACCCAAAAAATGGAGATGATCATACAAAGAGAGGCATTTTCCTACATGGTACTCCACCAGATAAAAGGTGAGGAGCAGTTCAGCTATTCCCTTGGCAGTTCTCATTATCTAAGTGGACAAACCTGGAAAGGCCATTTGCATTGACTGGTCAGTCCCAGGTCTGTGCTCTACTGAACGTCCATACCATGTAGGGAGAATGACCACCTCAAAAGTTTGGGGTTCTCTCCTCTCATCTGCATGAGCCATCTGAGAGGCCTGTGGTCAGTTTGAACCCAAAAGAGAGTACCAAACAAGTAGGGTCGAAGCTGCTACAGTGACCAAAATACAGCAATGGTTTCCCTCTCTATGGCACGCCAACGTTGCTCTCTGGAGAGCAGTTTCCTGCTGATAAAGGCAACAGGTTGATCCTGACCCTCATCATTTAGCTATGATAACACTGCAGTCTCATGTTCTGAAGCATTTGTTTGAAACAGAAATTCTTTGCAGAAATCAGGTGCCTTGAGTACAGGTACTGTAAACAGCACCTCCTTTTGGGTGTCAAAGGCCTTATATACTCCCCAGTTCATATGACCTTCTTTGGCTGCTTCTTTGAAGTCAACCCTGTTAGTGGTACTAAAATTGTGCCATACGGCTCTGGAGAATTGATTACAATAGGGGCCATAAGCAAGCCTACAATCAAGCCTTACACAATTACAAGCAGGCCATTCGGAAAGCAAAGCAGGACTACTTTTCCCATAAAATTTCCGAGGCTGGGAATTCCGCGAAAGAACTTTTTAAAACAGTGTCCTTCCTGGCAAATCCGCAGCAGACTAACCAGTTCAGCCCGGATCAGTCTTTCTGTGACCAGCTAGCTGCCTTTTTTCAGAACAAAGTGGCCACTATCTATGGTGACTTACTAAACACACCGGGACCTCACACCTTGTGTTTTCAGCAGGAGCCGCCCATATGTAGTTTGACCACCTTTGATCCTTTAACCAGCGGGGAGGTTCTGACACTGTTAGGTTCTATAAAGTCGGGTGCTGCTTCCGACCCATGTCCCCCTCATATTATCTATCTGGTGGCGGACAGGATAGCTCCCAGTCTTACGGTCCTAATTAATCAGGTTCTAGCAGCTGGTACCTATCCAGTCCCCTGGAAATCAGCGTGCGTCAAACCCCTTCTCAAAAAAGCCTCTCTGGACCCCTCTGAACTCAAAAATTACCGTCCCATCTCTGGCCTCCCTTTGATAGCTAAAGTCACTGAGAAGGCCATTAACCGAAGCCTGATGGGGTATCTGGATAAGAATGCCCTGCTGGATAGGTCCCAGCACGGCTTCCGGCCCAGGCATTCCACAGAATCTGCCCTCATAACGGCAGCCGAGGGTATTCGGGCGACAGCAGATGAAGGGGGGCGAGCTATTCTCATCCTCCTGGATCTGTCCGCTGCGTTCGATACCGTGAATCATGTGGTGCTGATTCAGCGCCTTAAGGAGGTCGGGATCGCGGGCCGAGCCTTGGCCCTATTTTCTTCCTTCCTGGACAATAGAAGACAAAGCTTAAATTGGGCCGGTCTACATTCGGCAAATTTTGCTTTGCCGTGCGTCGTCCCTCAAGGTTCGGCTCTCTCCCCGACCCTTTTTAACATTTATGTTAGACCTTTGGCTAGTTTGGTCACGAAACATGGCTTCATGTTGGTATCCTATGCGGATGACTCACAACTTGTGATATCAGCTGCTGAGCACCCTGATCAAATAGCGGCCAAATTCCACGCCTGTCTTTCCGATGTGATGAAGTGGATGCACTTGAGCTTTTTAAAAATCAATTCCGAAAAAACTGAAGTGATGGAGTTTGGGAAAGGTCCCTCAGTTTGGAACACCCTTTGGTGGCCATCGGCGGCCGGGCAATGTCCCCTCCCGGTCACTAAGGTGAGGAATCTGGGGGTGATCTTTGACGAAAAGCTGAACATGTCAGCTCAGGTCAACAGCCTAACTTCTTCCTGTTTCTTTCTGCTAAAAACTCTGCGGAAGATCCTTCCATACATACCCTCGGCGTTACAAAAAATGGTGATGGCCGCCTTAGTCATGTCCACACTGGACTATTGTAACGCCTTGTTTTTGGGCATCGACAAGTTCGAGGTTGGAAAGCTCCAACCCTTGCAGAATGCCGCAGTTCGGGTAATTTTGAATCTACCCAGGGGTTGCCCCACCTCAGCGGGTAGGAACTCTCTCCACTAGCTTCCGGTTCAACAAAGAATCAAGGTCAAAGCACTCTGTCTGGTTCATCGGGCCCGCTTCGGTGGGGGCGCCAACGATGGTACCGACAGGTTCATACCTTACATTCCGCCACAGGCTCTGCGGTCGGCCAATCTTGGCCTTATCTGCATTTCCAGATTCAAACTTGCCAGATGGGGTGGTTGCTCTTTCACCATCTGTGCAGCCAGTCTATGAAACCAACTGCCTGTGGAGATGCGACTTCAACCTAGTTATGCCCTTTTCAGAAAAATGCTGAAACATCGCCTATTCCAGGTCCAACTATAATTAATTTTCCTGCGAATCACACACACCATAGTGCCAAGACACTGTCTGGTATTCGAGCGCTCTATAAGCCTCTTTTATACTTTTATACTACTACCTCTTGATAAACCATAACAACTTGTCAGACCTAGGTAAGCTCTGACACGAGTCTCGGTTCTGGGAGACTCCTGAACCATGAGTGTCTGGATCTTGGGCTGCAGAGGCTGCACATGTGCCCTTACACCTTGGTGGCCCAAGTACATGACAACCCCTTGCCCTATTTGGCATTTGTTGGTCTTGGTAGTCTGCCCCAACTGCTGTAGAATGTGAATCACTTCCCTGAGATGGGTCACCTTTCTTTTCCAGGTAGAGTAATCGCGGGCAACATCACCTAGATTTTCCATACTAAACATCTCAAGCCTAAACAGAACCCTGTTTACCAACCCCTGGAAGGTGGCAGGGGCATTCTTCAAACCAAGGGCACTACTTTAATTCGGGAGGGTCCCTCAGGAGTTGGGAATGCTTATCCCTCCTTTGCTCCCTCAGTCAGGCCAATCTGCCAGCATGCGGAAGCCAGATACAATATTCCGAAATACTCGGCACCCACAACCGGCTGATAAGGTCATAAGCCCTGGGAACGGGTTGCGCGTCAGTCTTGGAGGTAGCCTTCAGTCCTCTATAGTCCACTCAAAACATGAGTTTCACAGTGGTACATGATTTTAACCTACATTTTGATGACCCTGACTGTGGAACATCCAAGAATCTGTTTCAAGATCTAGCGTCTCTTGAATTGTTGCAGCTGGTTGCTGAGCCCACCCATGAAAAAGGTTATACCATCAACCTGGTCTTCAGCAATATCAATAATTTTCGGGTGCAGAATTTCATTCCTTTGACCTGGTCAGATTTTGTTTCTTTCACTGGTGTTAACTGTGCCTTCTTCATCCATCTGTGCATCTTGGTTATAGGATTTGGAAAACATTGGTCTAAGTTAGATATGGAGGACTGTCAGTTGCTTTGCAGACGTCAAAAGCGGTTCTGCTAGAAGGCATTATTTCATCCACATCCAGTTTTAATGCATGTATTACCAATTCCTTAGACTGTGGGACCAATTCCGATGCGGTTAGGAAGGCCTTCTAATAGCATTTGCTCCATCCGAATCGGATCGGGAACGTGTCTTTCTGACTGAATCGGAAAAGGTTTCAGACCCACCCAGTACGATGCAAGTTAAGTGTTAGGAATATCCCTATCCGAACCCGACCGCATTTGGAATGACCGAGCCATATGGAGAAGGATCATACTTCTCTACAAGCCGCGTTACTGAAAGACTGATTACGATGCTGAATTCAGTCAGCCTTTCCCAATCGTGCCGTCCTACTCGAATCTGCAGTCAGAATCAGACTTTGGGGGCCCGTAGCCCCCCATGAACCCGGAGCCATCCCGTGGGTCCCCCCTTACCACCCATGCACAGTGTTGTAGGCACCAGGGGGTGCTCGCCACAGGGTGCCCGATTTTCCCAAGCCACAACTTTCTTCAATGGGAGCCTATTCATTCGGTCAGAACATAGGCTTCCATTGAAGTCACTAGGAGTCCATTCAAATCTTATCTGGATGCATCATACTCAGTCGGTCGGACTCTCCTGATCAGAGTCTGTCGGAAACCATTCCCAAACCGATTAGGTCGGAATGATTTCCAAACCACATCGGAATCGGGCCCTTAGTCTTACCTGCTCGGTCATATACTTCTCAACAGGAAAAAAGTCCCCTTGGTTAAATGCTAAGTTGCTCTCATTAAAAAAGAACTGCAAACGTCTTGAAAGACACTGGAAGAAAGAAACTGGAGGAAAACGTATGGCGAAGTCAATAAAGCCAATTACAAGAGCGTAGTCAGAACATATCATGCGGAAATAAAACTTGCTCAATCAGGTAATTTCTTTTCTAAAATTGAGGGGTGGGGGCGTGGTCAAGATGGCGTCAGAGTAGCACCATTTTTTTTTAGCTCCGCTCGCCAAGGCAGAGAAAAGGCATCAAAACAGCAGTGAACAAGTTGCACTGGGGCCCAGGGAACAAGAGGGTTGAGCAGAGCTGAAAGCACCTTCCTGACTCTGCCGCTGGAACCGTGGACGGTCGCTGAGGGTGGGTCTGAACAGCGGCGGCCACGCTGAGCCGCGGTGAGAAGAGGTGCACCCAGGTAGCGGTGTTCATGGACAGCGGTGCGACCGCACCCCGGCCGCGCTTCCGTGAGGGAGACAGCACGGGGAGGTGCCAGTGGCAATGTGAGACTTGCACTGGGAAATACTGTGAGGAGGCCTGATTAGATCCCAGGACCACAAGGCGGTGATCGCAGAGGAGGCCACGGATCTGGGCCGGGTTGCAGGCGTGTGGCCTTAAAAGGAGCTCCTGTCTGGGGGGGCGGGCGGAGGCAGTCCCCCAGGTAGGATAGGCAGCATTGTGGGTCAGTGGAGCCGGCAGGCCGCAGAAAAGGGTCACCACGAGGAGCGCTGGACGCAGGCAGCGGGAAGGTCGCAACTGCTGCCCGCCAATGCAGATACCTCGGCTAGGCCAGGTGGCCACTTTGGTGGACTGAGGTGTCAGGCACTCACGACCTTGACCCAGATGAAAAATCAGAGATCTGCGGTATCGGGCCACTGCTGCGATCTTAGAGGAAACAGCGGATCCAGGCATCCAGGCATCCACCAACTGTACACAAACTCTCCTTAGCAGGTAGGCCAAACCAGCTGGGAACTGTGTAACTTCAGCTGGGAGGCTGCGCTGGGATCTGGATGCTAACACCCGACCTTTTCCTAAAGGCCTGTCAACAGCCACTCCTAGGCTGGGCCCCTCTGTGGTGTACTACCGGGAAACGTGTGTGGGTAGAGAGGTGTGGATATTTGTGGAGAGACCCCTTTAAGTTTGCAACCACTTGGAGGATCGGCCATTTTGACTGCCACAGAAAGACTAGAGTTTGAACCTGAAGGTACATCCCCGGGACACCCGAGGAAGTCTTTGGGGTGGACAGGGGACCCCGGAGGCTGGTGCTTGGTCGTAGATGTTCCCCGCACCTCCCGGCGACAGGCTATAGTAGACAGCGAGCTGGCAGCTAAGGTCACTGACTGGTGGGTGGGCTGAAAGACACTAGTCCTCGCCTGGTGGTCTCTTGACTAGGGGGTATCCTGATCTGCGTAGCACTGACTCACAGCAATGACTGCACCACGGACAAAGAAGGACGCTACAATCAGAGACCTCCTTCAAAAACCGGGCGCAAAGAAAACAGGGAGTCTTGGCTCAGAGCATCAGATGGCCCAGCCCACTGAGAAGGAAGTGGATCCAGATGGTGAATGCGCAGACGATCTGATCACGCAGGGCTTCATGGAAAAGCTGTTCAGTTCTCTCAGGGAGGATTTTGCAAGCCTGCAGCAAGACATGGCTTCCGACATCAGGCAGCTGAGAACGGAGATTCAAGAAGTAAGGGACTGCATGGACTCCCTGGAATGCAGTGGGGACCGCAGGGAAGAAGAAATCACAGAACAGCTAATAGATCTGCGGGAACGCATCAAGGAGCTCTATCTCAAACTGGAAGATCTTGAAAACCGCTCGAGGCGATTTAATATCCGCATCAAAGGCGTGCCACTTCAAGCAGATGGGGGCAAATTGGAGGATTGGGTGCTCTGCTTTTTCCGTCATGTCGCATCAGAATTAAGTGATAAAGAGATCATATTGGATCGCAGCGGGAGGCCCCCCTCCGGCCTGGGACAGCAGCAGAACATCCTCACCTGTCTTCACTCATATCGGCAGAAGAAAATTATCAAGAGTGCCACCCGCGATCAGACGACCGTGGCGTTCGAGGGTCTGCAAGTGGAAGTCTTCCAAGACCTTTCGCCCCTCACTCTTCAACGTCGCAAAAATCTGAAGCCGGCCACAGCATACGAGATCGAGATCAAGGCGTTCACTACCAATAGGGCAACCCATTCAGATTGTCTTTCATCTGAGCTGCGTGTGGTGCGAACTCTTAAAGAAGTGCAGGAAATCCTCGGGACTGTCTTGGAGGAAGCAGGGGGCTCAGAGCCCCAAGAGGAAGACCCATCTTCTAAGAGACCACCCAAGCCGAATCGGAGAAGAGGCCTCAGAAGGGGAAACAGCACAAAACCCTCAGAAGAAGAACGCCAGAAAGAAAGGAAAGCCCTTCTATGTCAAAACAGAACCGTGAGGGTACGGGTGACCCATCTAGCAAGTAACTTCCACTGGCGCAAACCCGGGGCTCACGGATGGAGGTGGTAGACCGAAGCCTGGGGCAAGAGACTTCGGCCTTGGTGGGGGGAGCTCAACCACCTGAGCTATGATGATCTACTACCGGACACATGGACCCATGCACGATGGTGCGAATTATTGCAGATGGACAGCGGATCATTTGTTTACTTGTTTTTTCTTGCTATGTCTCTCTCTTCTCTTTCTTGTTCTCTCTCCTACATTCCCAAGATCAGAGGTCTTCACATATTTAGGCTGGGGAATATTTTGACATGGGGGCCCACCTGCACCAATTAGGGGTGCGGAGAACACCGAACCATATCTTCAAGGGACATGGGGGCATGGAGGGATATACTGCAACAACTAAGACCACTAGCCAGACCCCTCCTAGCGGGGTATACAGCCCCTCACGGCAGGCAGTTAAGACCCACACTACACCACACATGAAGAGCTTACTTCAACCCACCTGGTTGGCGGCATGTGGAACTAGGGGGGGGACGGAGACGGACAGGGTGTCCTACGACAGGATTTCATGGGCTGATGGAGCTGGTGGGAAGCTCATAGTTCAGCCCGCTAATCTGCACCTAACGTCCATCATGGCTTATACCCAAAACACTCCCCAATGACAGGCCTTAAGGTTGTTATCGTGAGCCTTAATGTCCGGGGTCTTAACTCGCCTATTAAGCGGCGAGCGTTTCTTGCTTTGCTAAGAGGTGCTAAATGTGATATCTGCCTCTTACAAGAGACTCATCTCCTGCATGCTGATTGGAAACGACTCAGGTCGAAATGGTTTGACAGACAGCATTTCTCAACAGGACCTGGGAAGAGAGCCGGGGTGGCCATCCTTTTGGCAACGCAGTTCCAGGGGAGTGTGATTGGCGTGCACACAGAAACACTGGGCAGGTTGTTGGTATTGAGGGTATCATTGGGGAATCACGCATACACGATAGCCTCAGTTTATAGCCCTAATGAACAACAGGAAACCTTCTTCCAAGACTCACAGCATATTATCCGAGAGTCTCCAGATGAGGACTTGGTGATAGGGGTAGAGTTTAACTTAGCCCCGGATGTTCAGTTAGACAGATCGGCTCTTCGTGTGGGGCACTCAGGGTTCCTTTCGGAATCTATGCTACAAAGACTAGGGGAGGTTGGACTTACAGAAGCTTGGTGGCACCGCTACCCAACAGCTCCGGAATTCACCTTCTTTTCTGCGGTGCACCAAACATCTGTGCACATTGACCTGTTCTGTACATCCCCTAGGGTCACTATGGCTATAGAAGATGTTGTGATTGGGACGGCGGCGCTTTCCGACCACTCCCGAGTTTCACTTATGCTACTCCTCTCCGGGGGATCCCCCCGCCAGAGGGTATGGAGGCTGAACCATAAGCTGCTCAAATAATATGCCAATATTGCTGAAATACGTAGCGCTATAAAGACGTACTTGGCAATAAATGATGATGTCTCAATCGCTCTCCCCACGGTGTGGGATGTGCTGAAGGCAGTCTTGAGGGGCCACTTCCTAACCATTGCGGCGGGACTCAACAAGGAAAGGAGAGCTAAACGGGAGAACTTGGAGGACCAAATCAAGGAGCTGGAAGTGGTCCACTGCAGACTGGGGCAGTCCAAACGAGCCGGTTACTTAACACAACGAGGAAACAGTTGAGGGCCCTTGACCTCAATCGAGCCGAATATGCCCTTTTACGCACCAGACAGCGTTATTATGAGGGGGGAAAAGGCCGGGAAACTCTTAGCCCACTTACTTAGGGCCGTGACAACTGCACGTCGCATAGCAGGGATTAGGAATGGCCAAGGAGAGATCCTTCGGTCTGATACGGATATTGCGGCCAAATTCGAGACCTTCTATACCGCCCTCTATACGGCGGTGTGCCTGGGCCTGGTTGCAGCCGAGGAGTACACTCATGGGGCACTCTTGTCCCCCCTCCCACCCACAGAGGCGGCCAAATTAGAAGCAGATATCAGACCCGAGGAGGTCCTGAGGGCTATTCAGGACTCTCCCCCGGGAAAGCTCCAGGTAAAGACGGTTTCTCAGCCGACTTCTATAAAGTCTTCGCATCTGACCTTACCCCCCTCCTGACTCGGCTGTCTAATACCTTTAGCGCGACTGGGAGTCTGGCCCAGTCAAAGTCAATGGCGGAAGTGGTCGTGATCCCCAAACTGGGAAAGGACCCCCCTGGAATGTGAATCATACCGCCCTATTTCCCGTCTTAATGTGGATTTGAAGATCTTTACTAGTATCTTGGCGGTGCGTCTCGCTCCCCACATGCAAGGACTGGTGGACCTGGACTAGTCAGACTTCATCCCGGAACGCAATTGCAGTGACGGGACCAGGCAATTATGCCGCCTTCTGGATAAAATGCAGCGCACACAGATCATGGTCGTGCTCCTGTCAGTGGACGTCGAGAAGGCGTTTGACCGGGTCCATTGACCCTACCTCCGACAGGTATTACACAGACATTGGGGAGCGATACATGCGATGGGTGAACTGCATATACAATAGCCCAGAGGCACGCATCAGGGTGAACAGGGTCGCTTCTCGTCCTTTTCAGATTGGGAGGGGAACAAGGCAGGGGTGTCAACTCTCACCCCTCCTCTTTGCCCTCTATAGGCAGCGCAATTACGTGACATGATAGAGTTGTACCAGTTAGAATTGGAAAAGCATTGGTGCTTTATAGACCACAGTATAGCCGGTATACACATTTGGAAGGTGCCCTGGCTTCCCAGACGACATAGTCGGCCAGGAGTGTATATCTCACCGGGCTTGAGGTCCACCATGAGGGTATGGGACAGAGTGCAGGAGAAGTGCGGGCTCTGGATCGTTATGTCACCTCTGACACCCTTTATCGGTAACCCGGACTTCCCCCCACCCCGCTAGCACAGGGAATGCCTACCTGAAATGGCAAGAAGCCAATTGCAAACGAATAGGAGACCTTTTCGACGAACATGGGGTTATGGACTTCCACCAATTGGTGTTGGGCTTTGGGATCCCCAAAGAAGCATGCTGCCAGTACCAGGCATTGCGCCACTGTGTCACCCAGCCCCAGATACACCCACATGCAGGTCACCCCCTTACTATATTCGAACTCTGATTCGTTACCCGTAACTCAGATAAATGTCTATTATCAGATATCTATACTTTTTTTAACAAAACTAAGAATCACACTAAATCTCCAGTGCAGCGCAGGTGGGAATCAGAGTTGAAGCGGAAATTTTCCCCGAAGGAATGGCGGGACATTATCCATAGGGCCAGGGCCTCCTCATGTAGTACCACGGGTAAGGAAATTTTTTTGACAATTGCGCATTATTTGTACTATACCCCAGCACGCATTGCTTGGTGGAAACCAAGAGGAGATGACCTCTGTTGGCACAGATGTGGACAGCCAGCCACATTGACACACATTCTCTGGGTCCCTTTGAGATTCAATCTTACCTGGCATTGACAGCATCTACCACACAGAACTACCTAGATTCCCAAGCTATATCCTATTGGGACTCCCTAATCCTCTTACATATCCCCTTAGGTTCTGTAGGGGCAGATCGATCACTTTGGCACTGGGGGTGGCTAAACAAGTGTTATTATCCAGGTGGGGCATGGAGGACATTGCAACAAAACTAGACTGGGCATGGAGAGGATCACAGCCAAGATCACCCGAACACTAGCCAAATTTGACAAGACTTGGGGCTCCACCGTATCCTCCTAGTTTGTAGAACTCACATACCCAAGGCGCTTGTGGGTACTCCGGTTCCCCAAAATGCCTCCCACCGAAGAGAACCCCACCCAGGAAGAGGCGGTGCTCCCCACTAGCTAGAACCCTATCCAGTCGAGAGATGAACAGCGCATAGGCCTTTGGCTATCTTCTTTCTATCTCTTTGGTTTTCTTCTCTCTATTTTCTACAGTATTCTTATAACCTTCGTTATTCCCCACTGGCCTCCGGTTGTAGGTGGGAGTTTTGTTTACATGTGTCATCTAAAACTGAAATAAAATGATTTAAACCATAAAATTGAGGAGTGTGCCGATTCTTCCAAGGAGATCTTTCAGATTCTTAAGGACCTAACAGTTCTTAAATTAACTAAGCCCCACCCTGGAAGCAGCAGCTGAGTGCAGTTAACAACCTGGCCCTCTTCTTTCATAGGAAGATCTTAGATATCTACTCCTCTTTTCCCACTGGCCCAATTGTTGAGGAGCCCTCAGGAAGTAGATTTTCTTCCATACAGTCTGAAATAATGTTGTCAGCCTTCCCCAACCTTACTGCAAGCTCGCTGACACACCTCTTAAACCGACGCGATTTTCATCGACCGACACGAACCTGGAATGAACGCGACCAACCCGTACCCGCGATGTCCGACCTGTGCTGTACGATGCAATGCGTGTGAACCCAGACCGACTCACACGGAGACCAAGCCGCACGACCGACACGCACAGAAAACTGGGCCCACAAGTAATAGAGATCTCGACGCGTATGAAACACAGAAGATAGGAAGCGTGAATGAGGCGGAGAAGCCCACACGAGCCAACATCAGCGTCCGTTTCCGTCAGATGAACGTCTCCTTCATGCCTACAAAACCCAAAGGAAAAAAGACAAAAAAAGGACCAAACAAGCAATGACAAAGCCAATAAATATCAAATAAAAAAATCCTTGGACAAAGACACACCCACAACTCCAAATATATAAAGGAGTACAATCACTACCATGATCCCTTGCAAACAGGAGACACAGCCAGCAACAAACACCATTACACAGCAACCACAGACACACTCACAACTCACCCCTCACACAACTCACACACCATCAGCACCTCATCCAAAAGCACACACACATACAGCCAGCAAAACCAACACCAACCCACCCTCACTTGCACCCTCACACACACATCCCTCACCACCACCACCCATCACCATGCCCCCAAAGAAGAATCCAAAGTTCACAGATAGTGAGTTAGAAGTGCTGGTAGACGAGATCATCAGAGTAGAGCCACATTTGTTTGGTACATTGGTCCAAAAGACCCCCATGTCACAGAAAACCAAGATGTGGGCGAGGATTGTGGACAAGGTGAATGCTCAAGCACCAGCAAGGCGCACAAAGGACGATATCCAGAACAGGTGGTATGACGTGCGCAGGAGGGTCAAGAAACTCATCGAAAAAGATCACACCCTGAGTCAGTGCACCGGCGGTAGCCCTCCTGCCAAACCAGTCTACTTCAGGACCTGGGAGGAGAAGGTGCGGGACATCCTACCACCAGAGAGCGTCCATGGGCTAACAGACATACCAGAGCCTGGTGAGTACACAAACAACATACCCAAGATTTTGTGGCAAGGGGTCAGTGAAACCATGTACCGCAAGCAAAGTTACAGCAGCCAATAGATAATCATCCCAAGATGTGTCTGCCAGTCAGACAAACACAATACCTGCCATCTCATAGTGACTTGGAACTGTGTCATGACATGCACCAACCTACAAACAAATAGAGCAAGCCAGTGACACAAAGCTAAATCGACACTGCGAGACAGTTTGCCACCACAAACACACTACCTCACAGTGCAGCTGACTGACAGGAAGGAATAGTGGGGATGCAGGTGAAGTGAGTGTATCCAAAAGCATGATGGGGTTTGTAGGCACAGATAATGCCCCCCTCCTGATTGGCCCATCAAGACCTCTCTGAAACATGCCCACATCACAGGGAGTGGAAAATGACTGACAAGATGGCTGACACTGGGTCCTGCTGTGGGGCGCACAAGGCCCTGGTAGGGCATGTGCGTAAATCAGAAGCAGGACAACACCGACTGATATCCTGAAAGACAACTTGCATGCCCTCCAATGGAAGCACTTTTCATGGTGGATGTCTGGCCGGGTGGGAAGGAGGACTGACAGCTCTGACCATACTTACCAGCATGTGGAGACACCCCCCCCCCCACTCAACACAAACTCCACACAACTCACCGGGTAGAATGCATTGACCCACACCTCTGTGAAATATCATCAAAAGATACTGGGTGCTGCTGTGTGAAGCACAGGGGCTCTCTTTAGACTCGTAGCCAAACAAACACCAGGGTTTCACAGTCAGCCATCTTGCCATTGCCTTCACACCCCCTCACAGGGAAGCAGAGTCAAGAGGGAGGAAGTATGGGCATGCTGGGAAGGGGGGTGTAGCCAAGAGAATGATGGGAGTCGTAGTCACAGACAATCTACACCCACCCACATGGCCCAGCAAGCATACACTGAACCATGCTCTCCTCACAGGGAGTGGGAAGGGACTGACAAGATGTCTGACACTGGGCTCTGTTGTGGGGAGCACAAGGCCCTGTTGGGAAATGGGCAACAACAAACACCAGGACTTCACAGTCAGCCATCTTGCCATTGCTGTCACACCCCCTCACAGGGAAGCAGAGTCAAGAGGGAGGAAGTATGGGCATGCTGGGAAGGGGGGTGTAGCCAAGAGTATGATGGGAGTTGTAGTCACAGACAATCTACACCCACTCACATGGCCCAGCAAGCATACACTGAACCATGCTCGCCTCACACGGAGTGGGAAGAGACTGACAAGATGTCTGACACTGGGCTCTGTTGTGGGGAGCACAAGGCCCTGATGGGAAATGGGCAACACCAATATCAAACTCTGTCCGTGACAAGCTGGAAAAAAGCAGTGTACAGGCAGGTATCTGTTCGTACAGTAGAAAATGTCATGTTTGTGAACCATTGATGCCTGTAGAAACATAACTCACATTGTGTGTCTCTTCCAAACACAGATGGTGCTGGGGACCCAGCACCAAATGAAGAGGATTCCCAGGCCCAGACTCTGGTGGACACTGAGCTCACTGGTTTGACTCTGTCTCTGTCCTCTTCGGATGACGACGACCAACCTGTCATGCAGCACCAGCAGCATCAACATCTGCACCCCCTGTACCCACGCCTCTAGCATCTGGAAACCGACAGGGCACCCCCGCCAACACGGACAGACCAAAGCCACTGAACACCCACAGCACAGGGACACAGGACCCCCCCGGAAGCTATGGCAAACATCACCAGCAACACCACCCAGTGTCACCTGTGCGTCCCGCCGCTGGTCCTGCCCGTGTGGATAGGGGTGCTGGGAGGGGTGGGAGGCAGAGGGCGCGCCTTGCAGAGGGGTCTGGACTGCATGATGACCCCCAACTGGCATGCATAATAGATGCGTACAAGGATAGCACCGGAGGATTTGGCCAGGTAGTGGGGATCCTCAAGGACATGCAACAGGAGCAGGCTGCCCACCATGCCTGCATGGAGGCCAAGTGGGATGCCCTTACTGCGGTGCATCGGGACATACTCCAATCCCTCCGCCAGATCAACACAAACCTGTCCACACCTCCCTGTGTGGCCACAACATCTGTTGCAACACCATCTGCAAGCGCCACAGGGAGGGAGGAGGACTCTGGCGGAGAGTCCCCTGCACCGCAGAGACCTGCACCTGAGGATCCCCCCCCCCCAGGAAGACGAGGGGTCGTCCGAAGAAGGATGTCCCAGCACATCCCCCAGGGCCTCTAAACCTGTTCTGGACAATGTTCTTTGTGCGCAACCCGTTTACCTTGTTCAATCTCACACAACTCGCCCACATGACATGGAGGGTTCATGTTGGGCCAATGTAGCAGATGACTGTGGACTTTACTCTGGACAGTTCATCTACCAGCACTTCCAACTCTAATGTGAACTTTGGATTCCAAAACCAATGTACAGCACCAACCATCCTGTGCACTTTCCTAACACATATAAAATAAAATCACCAGTACACCATACTTGCCACTGTTGTGATTCCAAATTGTCATGTGTCATGGAGATGTCGATCTGCTACACAACACAGTGCATGCCAAATACTGCAACAATGTGACCAACGTTAGGTGAGTCATGGTGATGTGACACATGTGAGGGAGACACGCCACTATGGCAACACAACACATACTCACCATGGCCATGTTACTCATCACACACAATGATGTTGACCTGAAACACATAGGTATGCACCACCACAACACCTATCCACAGTCAGTGGTACAAGTCCACAGGTGAGGTAAGCAAATGTCAGTCAGATGTGGGAAGACAGACAACGCACCTAACAAAGCATAGCACAGATTCATTACACATCAGCAACAGGTTTATTCAAAAATAGTTGCGAGGCAATTGTACGTTACGGAGGACACACGGTCACAGAGTGTCTGAGAATTGTAGTCCAGTGGTGTGTGGCACATTACTTGATGTCAATTGACTACACCCACACTGGTGTCGGATTCTGGGTGTTGGGGGTCATTGTTGAACAAACAACAGGCAAATTACCCTGGGAAGGACAGACACAAGACACAGTCAAAAGCACTGCAGAACAGGAAAGAAATGCAATACACATGCACAAAACATGTCACAATAAACCTACACAAAAACAAGTTAGCAGTACTACCCTATTGTGGAGTACACACCACCTGAATGGACACATCACTGCACGCATCCAGTCAAGTGGCACACAGACACACACAGACAGCAACAGAGCAGCCACAACACATTCCAGGCTAACTCCATACATTGACATAACAACCATGGAAATTCACATTCAGGTAAAGAAGTTATTGATGAGCTGTGAGCGGGCGTCACCCTCATCCTCATCACTGGCATCTTGGCCCAGGTCGGGATCCTCCACAGGTGCCAGAGGTTGGTCATCGTCATCCTGGATGAGAGGCACCTTCTTCCGCACTGCCATGTTGTGTAGCATGCAGCATACAAGGATTATTTTGCACACCTTTGCAGGTTCATATGGAAGGGCCCCTCCGGTCTTGTCCAGGCAGCAAAAGCGGCCTTTCAGGAGGCCGAATGTCCGATCAATCACCCTCCTGCTCCGACCATGTGCCTCATTGTAGCGCATCTCGGACTGGTGTCACTGGGTTCCTGAGGGGGTGTCGGCAACCACGGCATGTTGGGGTATCCGGAGTCACCTACACACACAAAAATGAACAGGTAGCTGAGTTTTGTGGGAGTGCGGAATACAACATTGACACACACAATGATAAACAGACAGTACACACCGACAAGCCAGGCACGCTGAGCTGGCATCTGTGACATCAGCCATGCAATGCGACTACTCCTCATTATGTAGGCATCGTGCGCAGAACCAGGGAACCGTGCACACACATGTGTGATAGACATGTCTGTAAGACATACCACCAGAGCATTGATCGAGTGGAAATGTTTCCTGTTCCGGTATGCCTGCTCATGTGCCTGTGGTGGTATCAGGGCCACATGTGTCCCATCAATAGATCCGATGACGTTCGGCATCCTCCCCAGTGTATAAAAGGCATCCTTTATTTCAGGGAGTTCAGCTGGGCTAGGGAACTTGATGTAGAGGCCAAGGAAATGCAACATCCCCTCCAAGACATCGCGTAGCACACGACTAAACATAGTTTGCGACATCCCACCTGCCGTAGCCACAGTGTACTGGAAGGTACCAGTAGCAAAGAAGTGCAGGGCTGCCATCACCTTCACCTCTGGGGTCAGTGCTGTAGGGTATGTCCGGCCAGGTAGCAGATGTGGTGCCAACTGCTCCGCCAACTCTTCAATCAATGGCCTGGTGAAGCGGTACCGTCAGATGCAGTCGCGTTCCTGCATGGTTGCAAGGTCTGGGAACGGTCGATGGACAGCTGGTGCCCTGCAGAACAGAGATGAAAAAAGGAAGATTGTTGGTTCATCCATCCATGTGGCCATGACCAGGCTCAATTTCACATGATAGATCATGACATTACACAATGTACTGAGGTGTGTGCTGTTGGGCATGGACACATATGTCACCTACCTGACCATCACCTCACATCTCAATTCCACATGTTCACATGAGTCCCATGTAGTGCAATGGCCAATCATCTGGCTGTGTCACCCGACCTATGTACTGCTGTGATGTTACAAACACACACCACAGTGACAAGTGAGGCATTACAGATCTTTGCCATGCAGATACCCAGGGTCCCTTTATTGCCACATCGACACTGCCATGGACAGCGTGAGTCCCACAGGTAGTGGCCACTGTTGTCCCTGCAGGCCCTACATCTATTTCTCTTAGACACACACACACCATCAAGGTAGATGAATATACCACATGGATGTGGAGACTGTCTCCCATTAGGCACATTTGATCAGACACATCTGAGACACAACATGCACGCAGACTGTGGGTGCACATCAGAATTGTGGCTACAGGTCTCACTGTGATGTACATGCCATCACCCCCAGGACTCAGGGTGTATGTGGCATGTCCTAAACATATCCAACATGAAACTCTGTCCATGACTCATGCCCATTACTGTACATTTGCACATCACAGTGGTAATGTGCACGACACACAAAGGATTCTGCCCCCATGTACACATGCACAGCCTGGGAGTGGCTGAACAAAAGTGCCACCCAACAAACCAAATGTGCCCCCCCCAACACACAGGGAATGCAGCCTTACATGCCATGGGACACTGTGTGGCCAATGCTGTAGTGTGGTAGGTGTGCACAGGTGTCCCTGGCAAGTAATTGTGTGTTGAATCCGTCGAACATTCACACCAATGAGGTCCGACGTGGGTGACAATGCGTACGCATTGCACGGTTCATGACCGAGCCGTGCGTACGCTTTGCCATTGACTGCAATGAGGTCCGACGTGGGTGACAATGCGTACACGTTGCACGGTTCATGACCGAGCCGTGCGTACGCTTTGCCATTGACTGCAATGAGGTCCGACGCGGGTAACAATGTGTACGCGTTGCACCGTTCATGACCGAGCCGTGCGTACGCTTTGCCATTGACTGCAATGAGGTCCGACACGGGTGACAATGCGTACGTGTTGCACGGTTCATGACCGAGCCGTGCGTACGCTTTGCCATTGACTGCAATGAGTCCGACGCAGGTGACAATGCGTACGCGTTGCACGGTTCATGACCGAGCCGTGCGTACACTTTGCCATTGGCTGCAATGAGGTCCGACGCGGGTGACAATGCGTACGCATTGCACGGTTCATGACCGAGCCGTGCGTACGCTTTGCCATTGACAGCAATGAGATCCGACGAGGGTGACAATGCGTACGCATTGCACGGTTCATGACCGAGCCGTGCGTACGCTTTGCCATTGACTGCAATGAGGTCTGACGCGGGTGACTATCATGGATACGCGTCGGGCAGGCATGGTCCGAGACAGGCGTACACCTTGGCCATTGAATCGTATGGAGACGGGTGCATGTGTATTTTCAAAATACGTGTTGTACAGTCAGTTGACCGAGCCGGACGCACCCATTGGCTCTGGACTGTCATGGAGACGGATGCAGATTCAAAACTTGTACGAGTTGTGCGCTGGAAATTCAGTTGGATGACTACAACAATGTTGCAATTCCTAGTGTTTCATGAAGGTGAAGATTTGAACGATGCGGAAGGCGTGTACGAGTCGTACATTTCCATGGATTGGCCAGATTCATACAATGCAACCGTGTTGGACCTATCACTTGGGACACATGGCACAGATTCTGCCTCTGCAGCACAGATATAAAGCTTGCTGGCCCCCAGAGAGCTCACTTGCCTGCACTACATGCTCCTGGACCACATCCCTGCTACCACTGCTGCTGTCTCTGCATCCTCTGGCTCCTGCAATGGCACGTACTCTGGAGAGGGCCCCAGCCTTCACTGAGGAGGAGAAACAGGCCCTGCTGAACAGGCTCCTTCCACAGTACAGCAAGCTGTATGGGAAACCAGGGGAGCAGGTGAGTGTGCAGTCCACTGCCTTCCTAATTGTGCATGTTTTCTGACTAGCAGTACTAGCAGTGTGTACACCATTGGCAAGCATTCTCACTGACTACTTTCATCACCCAAAGTGTGTAGGTACATGTAATGGATAGGTGTTCTGCTGCTAAAGTGCATTAGTGCAAGCTTAAACTTCCCAGGCATTGTTAACATGTCAGACATGCAGGTGATTTGTCCTTCCCCATGGTTGCACTACCTGTGTAACTCATTTCCCTTTGTGATGATGACTGTATATCCAAATGTGTGCAGCACAAATATGGGGCATGACTGTTAATGTACTTTTAACTTTGTCATCCTCTCAGATTGATGCCCACCAGAAGCAGGAGATATGGCTGAACATTGCCCGGGCAGTTTGTTCGGTGGGTGTCTACAAGCGCCGGATCCGCAACTGCCAGAAGAGGTGGCAGGACCTCCGGGGCTGGACCCGGAGGATAGCTAGAGTTCAGCTGAAGCTGTCACCTCCACTCAGGAGGGGCAGACACCGGACCCTGACCCCCCTCATGCTCCGGATCCTGGCGGTGGTCTTCCCGGACCTGGATAGGCAGCTGAAGGAAAGACAGCAGCAAGAAGGGGGTAAATCCATATCTAATATGTGTACTATGTCTGACATGCTAATTGCAGTCTTGTGGCCTAGTCACACTTCCACATTACGTAGGTCTTGTAGTCCAATACTCAGGTCCCTCAATTGTGTGATGCACCCTACTCATCTATTCCACAGGTGTGGCCCCTACAGTCTGTTGCTTGTGTCACTAGGGCACTGTGTCCCTGCAGTCAGCTATGCTTCAGCTACCGGACAGCATCTGTTCCCGTGACTCTGTTGTGTGTTTCATGGGTGATTCAATTGTTTGTCAATGCCTGTCATCTGACATGTGATCTGTGTGTTCCCTTGATATGTGTTCCAATTGCTGGTCTGACTTGCCACATGTGGCTGGGGTATTTCAAACAAACCCATGCAGCAGGGGACTCCAATTTGGGGGCCTCAGGAGTCTGTATATCAAGTATGTCACACTTGCTTAGCCACCTGACTACTGTCCAGGGCCAAACACCGTTTCACGTAGACCTGGGCGGTCATGCCTCCTCAAGGGCATTTGGAAACACTCTGTAATCCCACTCCTGTGTATCAACTTACAGGTTGTGCTTCGTGACATGTGCCTTCAGGTGTCTGCCTCTGTGTCATTATGGTGTGGCTTCCTGTTACATACAACTGGGTGTCCATGATTTAAGGGTCAGCAGGACATCTGAGATGTGACTGTGAGAGACAAGACCTGTGTGATATATAGGTGTGTGATCATTTGACAGCGCACAATGGTGTATGCAACTGTGTACTTCAGGCAGCTGGGTACATGCACAGCAGACTGTGATGTGCTAATGTGCATGGAGTTGTGTTTGCAGAGACTCATATGTATGATTTGCATGACGTGGGGTCTTCTGGGTCCTGGATATGTTGTTTGCAGGGGATGGGCAAGTGCACTTGTCAGCTGCAGAGTTTGCTTTACCCCTGAGCTATGATTGTGACACAGTGCATACTGTTGTTGGCTGGATGCCCTGTCCCTGTGACAGGAGACAGTGTTGACTGACTTTCCAGGCATGCCAGTGCCATGGCATTTAATTTGCTATGAGTGATCCTGCATTGTGTTCAAGTGTGCACCATGCACCCCATTGTGGCTTGACTATCAGGACATGAGAACATCATAGTGTGTGTTGCTGGCATGCATCACAAGCATGTGAAATGAGTCTCTGGCCATCCCTTCATCCGGACACCTGTACTGAGTCAGTGGCAAGAGATGTGCTGTGTGTATAGTGACATACTCCTACATGTTCACTTGCATGTCCAACTGATGTGTGGGTGGTGCATGTCGGGACATTGGGGTATTAGCATCCAACATGCAACAGACATATGGGTGCAAGTCAAGGAGGGATTGAGGAAATTCGATTTTCAATCACGATTGCATTGAGCCGCCATTTTGTGGTCCGCCGCCATTTTGTGTTGCCCTCAGTCAGGCAGCACGACGAACAAAGTATTTTCTGCTTTTCCTGCAATATTGTGTCAAAATAGCCTTGTGCCTCTGTTTACAAAGCTGGTGTAAGAGACTGGCCGAGTACACTAATCCCTGTCTGGTTTTTCTTATCCCTGTCTTAACTATCTGTTGGTTCACACTATTATCTTCTGACTTTATCTCATCTTCTGGCCTTCGCTGTCCTCCGCTCGTATTCTCTCATTTCACAACTGTCCTCCAAAACACACAAACGTATCTCGCCACCTGCAAGCCAGTTACAGACATGTTAATACCTTAACCTGTGGGAGGGGTGGCAAACACAGTTGGAGGAGAGGCTTCTTCGGGTTACTCGATACTTATGTTTTCCAATCCTTTCTATTGGCTCTGACTTTCTTTTAGACTAAACCTACTGGTTTTTTCATGTATGTTTTAGGTGTGTCTTTCGTTAATGTATATGTCACCTATGTACTATAAAAGATTGTGTGCCATGGAGTGAAGTGGCAGTCTCCTGAATACATACCATGTGTACTTCTAGGACAACTGTACTAGCTGCAGCTAATAAAATCTGATCTTTTACGCCGACAGAGTGTCCCCGTGTCTCTGTTAGCTGAAGCAGGAGAACCCAGGAGATTAAGGCGTACCCTGCGCCGCCAGGCCCAATTGGTTCTGGTTCTTCAACTGGTGTCCAACGTGGGGCGGCTTCAGAGGTAGTGGTTCTGCCTGAAGGTCGTGAGGAACCCCGCAAGAAAATTCTGGAGGAATCGCGAGCCACGTCAAGCGACCCCTGTATGTTGAAAGTGGTCCGAAGGTCTTTTGCAGCGTGGTTACTCCTTCCTGACGGCTACTGAGGACTGCTGCCCTGACTGCCGCCCTGCCTTGGCCCTCTTTTTGGTGATGTATGGTAAAGCGAGACGATAGACGGGCCTCTGTTGGTGTAAGAAGACATCTTAGTTAAGTATTGGTGGGTCGCTCCCACATTTGGTTCTTTGGTCCTTAGGTTCTTTGGTTCTTTGGTTCTTTGGGTCTTTGGGTCTTTGATTTGAGTATTGCAATAACCGAAGCCGAGGGGTAAGTACATTTGTGCTGTGTTAATTGATTTAACCCCCTTGATGTTTGTGAACAGTCCAGTGAAATAACGATGCCTGGTCTGACTACGTTTGAGAAACTTTGTTGTTTTGGTTGTAATAGGGATTCCCGGATGGAGGACTCTTGTCTGATTCCTTCGGTTGGAACTCCCACTTATGAGCTCTATTCTAAACATGGTGTTGGCCCCATTGCCTTTAACGAGGCATGGATCCGATACACGAAGAATGATGGTGTTTTAAAATGGCCAGAAAATGGTAGTTTTGAGCCTGACATACTAGATAATTTGGAAACTATTTTATTTAAAAGAAAAGCCCGGCCGGCAATGTTTGACTCTTTCCGCCTTTGGCGTAAGGAAGCCAAGCAGAGAAAAATTAAGCAAGAAAAACGAGATAAGAAAGCACAGAGTATGACAATTATACAGGCTGCTCAGCAACTTAGAGATGATGAAGTTGATAATGCGATGGAAATTTCAGAGAGACAGCATCATATGGCAATAGATAATTGCTATCCGATGTTGCCAGCATCCCCTTCTGATAAAAGAAAGGATTTAGAGGAAGATCCCTTGATGTCTCACCTACTAAGATTGCCTCCGCCCTATGTACAAGGTGCTAATGCACCCCCGTTGTTACAGCCTGTTCAGCCGCCATTTGCACCTCCGCTTGCTCCGGCTCTTCCACATTTGCCCCCTCAAGTAATGCCTCCTCTGTCAGCTTTGCCTTCAACTCCTTTTCCTTCAACTTCTTTGCCCTCTGCTCCCCCCGGTAATTACTGATTTCTCTTCAGTTAGTTCGCCTAATACCTTGTCACCTATCCTTATGTCCAATTCTCCGTCTATGCGTAAACGACTTACAGAAACGGTCTCTGGTCTTTTATCACCTTTCTTTGAGACGTTAAATGTGTCTCCGGCATTTTCTCGAAGACAGTCTCGTAGTCAGTTTCCAGCTTCCGAAGAACGAGAAAGGTTGGACTCTCTCGCTCGCAAATGGATTGAGAAGGGTCCTCGGTATAGTGTACCCGACATTATGCCTACCTTCTCACAGTGGAATGCGCCTACGCAGAGATATGTCTTCAATACTATGTGTGATACTCCTGTTAAAGGTTGGGAGGATATGGACTTGGGTTCGGTCCCTCAGGGTCTGTTAGATATTCAGGCTAATTTTGATAAGGGACTCATTGTGGGTTCTAAGGTTGGGGACGCTGTAAAGACACTTGTTTCCTTTAGAACCTTATTTACTTCACAGACTTTTCTTGAATTTGATCCCTCAGTTAGGTTGACACTGAAAAATTATCCAATGAGAGAGGTTCCTTCGGTATGGAGAGAAGAGGTTCCAGCAGCAGGTGGTAATCTAGCTGTTCCTGCTCATTTCCAGCGTATATGGGTACATGTGCCCTGGAAAAGATCTGACGTCCTGGCTCTTAAACAGTCTCTACCGGATCCTCGTAAGAACCCTGCAGGTTATTATAAAGAATTGTCACAGACTGTTGATGCTTGCATCATGAATTTAGCAGATATTGATATATTGATGGGGAATATAGTCCCACAAGCGTTATGGGCTAGGATTCGTAAGGAGAATCATGCACAAGAATTAGGTGCTGATTGGGATGCTATAATTGCTGCAGATAGAAACCAAGTGGGTGGGGCGAAGCCTGATGCTTTGATTTCAGAACTCCCTGGTAGGATTATTACATTAATGAAAACGGTGATGCCTGCCTTGAGAGTTAACTGGGATAAACTAGCCGCGTGTAAACAGAAGAAAGATGAGAGTCTCTCCGATTTCTTCACTCGTTTCGAGGAAACATTCATTGATTACAGTGGTCAGGATATGACTACGGAGGGTGGGCAGCGATTATTTGTAGATAAGTTCGTATTTAATTTGCTTCCCGAGCTGTCGCATAAGCTGAAAGACTCTGAAAGTTCATGGGCTGTTTCTTCTTCAGCCCAGATATTGGCTACTGCTCAATATTATGAAAATAGAGATAAAGAAGAAAAAGATAAGCAAGAGAAAAAGACTAAAAAATTAAAAAATAAGGTTCTCTTGCAACAGGCTTATCCACCTCGTTATGCTCAGCCCCAGTTTCAACAGCCTCCACAGTTTCAGAGGGTGTATCAAAAGCCTGAGCCATATATTCCACAACCTTTGTTAGGTCCTAATCAATGTGCCTATTGTAGAGAGGAAGGTCATTTTAAGAATAGTTGTCCGGTTTTATTGCAGCGTAATGGGACACTATCTGCTCCGCGAGGTCGTGCTGGCCTCCAGTCAGCAAACAGAGGTAGAGGTCGAGGTATATTGACCCAAGAAAAGCGTTCCCTTCCTCCCTCTAATTCTGTGAACTACTTCGATCAGCAAAACGCTCGGTCTACACAGTATTACAATGAGGATTGTTATGTTGAAGGCTGGAATGAAAGTCTTCATGCTAACTAGGACAGCCATGGACAAAGTAAGGGAGTTGTGCCAATTCCAGTAGATCAGAATGGACCTTATGTTAATGTCACTACAATGGGTATTTCAGAGCCATTCCTTTTAGATACTGGTGCGATGAGAAGTTCTATCATTCATTCAAAACTCCCTGGGGCACCTCTGTCTGGCTTAACAAATGTATCTGTAGGTTTTTCTGGCGCCCCAGTTCGTAATCCGGTTTCTTGCCCTTTGCCTATTTCAATTTGCTCTTATAATTTAGAAGTTCCACTTCTCTTAATGAATGGTTGCATCGAGAATTTATTGGGCTTGGATCTATTAAAAAGACTGCATGCCACAATATCTTGTTCTCCTTCTGGTGTATATCTCACTTTAGGACAAAAACTGACTTCTCCAATGTATTTGTCAAAAGATCAATTTCCACCTGAATTGCTTTCTCTTCCTACAACGCTTTGGGCCACGAGTCCAAATGATGTTGGTTGTCTTGAAATTCCACCTTATGTTGTTACTCTCAAGCCCAATGCTGAATTGCCACGCGTTCCTCAATATAGAATTTCCACTGAAGGTGAAAAAGCGCTTCTGGAAATCATTCATGATTTGATTCAGAAAGATGTGGTTGAGGAAACGAGAGGTAACATATGTAATAGCCCTATTCTTCCTGTTCTTAAACGCACTGATCCTTCTCAGCCTCCTGTTTATCGCTTTGTAATTGATCTTCGGGAGGTAAACAAAATTGTTGTACCGCAGTTTCCTGTTGTCCCGGATATCACTGCGTTGTTGACGATGATACCTTCTACAGCGGTTTGGTTATCTGTTATCGATCTGAAAAATGCTTTCTTTAGTATTCCCATTGCTGAAGAGATTAGGGACATTTTTGGCTTCTCTCTTGGAGGCCGAAGCTTCCGGTTCAAACGCACACCTCAAGGCTATTGTGAAAGTCCCTCTATTTATAGTCAAGCTTTAAAATGTCATCTTGATGCTTTTTCCTTGCCGTCTGGTGCTGCCCTCATTCAGTACATGGACGACTTGTTAATCGCTGCTGATTTAGAGGATATATGTAAGAATGTGACGGTTGCATTGTTGCAACACTTATTCAATCGTAATCATAAGGTTTCATCTTCTAAGCTACAAAATGTTCGTCGAGAGGTTACCTACTTAGGTCATCTCTTATCAAAGGAGGGAAGAAGATTAACCCCAGAACGTATCCAAGCAATTGCACAAATGTCTGTGCCATCCACACAAAGAGAGGTACGTGCCTTTCTGGCCATTACTTCCTATTGTAGGCAGTGGATCTCTAACTTCTCTCTGTTGGCCAAACCGTTGTTGGCACTCACTTTGAAAGATACGCCTCAGCCCCTTCCATGGACTGACGAATGTCAGAGGAGTTTTACTGACTTACGTCCTGCTCTGTGTTCCGCTCCTGTAATAGGTACTCCTGATTACAGAAAGCCTTTTACGCTCTATATTCATGAAAGAGAAGGTTGTGCGTTGTCAGTCTCAACACAACGATTTGCAGATAGACAGCGGCCATGTGCCTATTTTTCGGCTACATTAGATCCAGTAGCTAAAGCATTGCCTAGTTGTCTTAAAGCGACAGCAGCAGCAGCAATTTCTATTCGACAGTCTGCTGGAGTGGTGCTAGATAATACTCTTATTGTTATGGTGCCACATGCAGTGGATACTTTGCTAAAAGTATTACATCGTTTGATATGCACGTGACTTGGCTAGTCACGTGCATATCAAACGATGTAATACTTTAAATCCAGCTACTTTGTTGACTCTTCCAGAAGAGAAAGGTGTTCAGGAACAACATGATTGTTTCTTTCGTACTGAGGAAGAGACAAAGGGTAGAATTGACTTAACAGATACGCCATTAGTGAATCCGGATGGAACGCTATGGGTAGATGGTTCTTGTTTTAAGCTTCCTAATGGAGAGACAACTTCAGCCTATGCTGTTACTACTTTGCATACAATCGTGGAAACAGCACGCATCAGACATAATTCAGCTCAGGCAGCTGAACTGATAGCCTTAACCAGAGCGTGTGTGTTATCCAAAGGAAAAAGAGTGAACGTGTACACCGATAGCCAATACGCTTTTGGTGTGGCGTTCAATTTTGGACGTTTGTGGAAAGAAAGGGGATTCCTTACTTCCCACGGCGCTAAGATACAACATGGTCAGTTGGTGACTGACCTTCTTGAGTCACTTGCTTTGCCTACCCAGATAGCAATTGTGAAGTGTAGCACACATAAGAAGATTGTTGACGATGTTGGTTGCGGGAATGCATTTGCGGATAAAGTAGCGAAAAAGACAGCCAGAGATGCTACAAGTCGCATGTATGTTGCAGGCCCTGCAAATTGGGTCAGAGAAAGAGGAATGTATGAGGATACAGTAGAAAGTGTGAAATCAATTCAAGAAGAGGCTACAGAAAAAGAATTGAGGAAGTGGAAAGAAAGTACAGGAATGTTAGACGAGATGGGATGTTGGGTAGAATTATCCAAGCACCAACGTTGGCTGTTACCAGACGCTTATGTACTACCTGTAGTTACTATGGCGCATGGTCCAGCCCACCTAAGTGCGAAAGGAATATGCAAGCTTCTGGCTCCAGTGTGGCAAAACGAAGGATTCCCAAAGTGTGCAGAAAATGTAGTGAAACATTGCATTGTTTGCTTAATGTACAATCCGGGAAAGGGAACCCCAACTCCAGCAGGTCACTTTGCTCCTCCGACCTATCCATTTGAGGTGTTGCAAATCGATTACATTCACATGGAACCATGCAACAATCTCAAATATGTTCTAGTGGTGGTATGTGCCTTTTCCAGATGGATAGAGGCTTTCCCCCTGAAAGACAATACTGCTTTATCTACAGCCAAAGTACTCCTTAAAGAGTTTTTTTCCTAGATTTGGTTTGCTGCGCATTGTCTGGAGTGACAATGGGAGCGAATTTGTGGGCCAAGTCATGCAAAAAGTTTGTGCAGGTCTTGGTATAAAACACAAGTTCCATGTGGCAAACCATCCACAGTCAGCGGGTCTAGTGGAGTGCTATAATGGCACTCTAAAACTCAAACTTGCTAAAGTACAGGCCAGCACAGGCCTTAGTTGGCCCAATGCACTACCTTTGGCTCTTCTATCCACCAGAACGGCTGTGCATTCTCGTTTGGGACTTAGCCCTTATGAGATAGTTTTCGGACGCCCAGCCAATATATGGGGAGTCCCTCGCCCTAAAAAGTATTTAGACTTGCCATACCCAATGTTGATTGATTACTTGCACGACCTTACAACTAAATTGCGTGTTCTCCATCAACAGGTTCAGAGCGCTTTGCCAGAGGCCTCCACAGTCTCAGGTCATTCCATCGAACCAGGTGACTGGGTTTGTGTGAAGAATTTCCAAAGGACGAAGAACTTGGAGCCTCGCTGGAGAGAACACCGTCAGGTTCTCCTAGCTACTCGTACAGCAGTGAAGGTTGAAGGAAAGAAGAACTGGATCCACGGCGTGCATTGGAAGAAGGTTCCTTTGCCTCTGCCCTTTGATCAGTGGGTCCGTAAGGGTATAAGTGACTCTGAGAGTGAGAAGGTTCTCCGATTCATACCTTTTAGTGATGCACACTTGAATGGAACATTGTCGGAAAAAGAAAGCGACAACATTCTCCAAGAAGCTGTACCACCACATTTTCGTCTGAACACCACAAATCCACGAACATTGTTTTAGGATCAGACTGTACCTGATAAGGCTCATTACAATTTAAGACCCAGACTGAAGAAAAAAACTTGAGATTCTCTCTTCTATGTAGTTTCTATCCCGGTTGCAGTGTCACGGTAGGAGTCTTGGTTGTGACCTGAGTAGTGGCAATAGGCCTGCAGGACTTGCAGTGTCATAGGACGGCAGACAATCGTGACCAAGTGATTAAGGAAGATTGCCGTGAGCATCCATTTAGAAGATGGAAACTACATTAGGCAAGAGAGAGAGAGGGAACAAAATGAAAGACAATCATTGTAAAATAATATAAAGTCGTTGTGCTATAACTTTATGTGTTTTTATATTATTGTGTATTCTATTGGCATGTATAGGATGGATTGTTTACGCTATGCAGCAACAAGTTGTCCCTTCTCCTATCTCTGTGCCTTCTTATTCTACTATCTCTCCACATCTGTTTCATACACTTCCTCAACATGAACTCGTTCGAAGAATCGAATATTACAATAATTTGTTTATTCAATTATTACACCAACACCAATTAGTAATTCATAAAACCGATTGTTGGGTATGTGGACTAATGGTTCATACCACAGAAAAAGGGATGCCATATTTAGTCCTTCCATTCTCTTATGAAGGTTCTGCTTGGGCTTATTTTGTAATTTTCTCTAACGCCTATCAAAGCCGATTTAAACGACCTGTCAGTTCTTATATTGGTGGTCCAGATTTCAGTCATAGTTCATTGATAAAGGGAATGGTAGCTATGGCTAAAATCATGGAAAATAGTAAAATTGCTGTCGATGTAAGAAAAGCATATACTAATTGGAACGTCACTCATTATATCACAAGCCTTAGTGATAAGATTAAACAAGGAAAGGCTCCACCAATTTGGACTGTACCTCATCAAGGCAATTTCTGTTTACAAATAAATGGCCAAACTACTGACCCCGAACAGAGAAAAAGCTTTTGTTCCCATACTTATATCCACTCCTCTCAGAATTCGCCGCCATTAGTGCCATCTCAGAGCACGTATTTCATCTGTCACAATAGAGCCTATACGTGGTTGCCGACTGGTTTTTCTGGAACTTGCTATATAGCTTTTCTTCTTCCCCCTACATACACTGCTTCTTCAAATTTCCATAAAAACAGATATGGCAGAGGAATTATTGATTCCAAAGACACAGCAGGTCAAGATGGAGGAGACTTCCTAAAAGGATTTCTTCCTTTTTGGGGTCCTATGGCAAACAGCAGGAATATGAGACAACTGGTTTGTGTTGTACAGACTACCATAGACATCACTGTAGGAGCTTTGAGTAATATTACAGCGGAACTACAGGCGGATCGTCTCATGACTTTACAGAACCGAGTTGCCTTAGATGTTATTCTTGCAGATCGTGGTGGAGTCTGTAAATTGATCAAATCGAGTTGCTGTATTTATATACCTGATGACGCTCCGACAGTATACCAGGCCATCTCTAAATTACATATAATCTCTGAGTCGATTCATCAGGACGAAGGAGATTGGTCGTTATTGGGATGGTTTTGGGGACTACTGTCCAAATGGGGTTGGAAAGTACTAACATTCCTTGGTATGGTTTTAGCCATCGTTTTCTCTTGTTGTCTTTGTATGCACTGTGGTCCCGCCATCTGCGACCTTTGTGCTACTATGTGCATCCCAAAACCTAAGACACAAAGAACAGAGAATATTAGAATGATGTTACAGCAACAGCTCGATGACCTCATGGCCATCGACATCGATTCAGATTAACATGAGTCTGTGTATCTTGCCTGAGTTCTGGCAAAAGGAGGGTCTGAGGAAATTCGATTTTCAATTACGATCGCATTGAGCCACCATTTTGTGCTCCGCCGCCATTTTGTGTTGCCCTCACTCAGGCAGCACGACGAACAAAGTCTTTTCTGCTTTTCCTGCAATATTGTGTCAAAATAGCCTATGCCTCTGTTTACAAAGCTGGTGTAAGAGACTGGCCGAGTACACTAATCCCTGTCTGGTTTTTCTAATCCCTGTCTTAACTATCTGTTGGTTCACACTATTCTCTTCTGACTTTATCTCATCTTCTGGCCTTCGCTGTCCTCTGCTCGTATTCTCTCATTTCACAACTGTCCTCCAAAACACACAAACGTATCTCGCCACCTGCAAGCCAGTTACAGACATATTAATACCTTAACCTGTGGGAGGGGTGGCAAACACAGTTGGAGGAGAGGCTTCTTCGGGTTACTCGATACTTCTGTTTTCCAATCCTTTCTATTGGCTCTGACTTTCTTTTAGACTATTCCTACTGGTTTTTTCATGTATGTTTTAGGTGTGTCTTTCGTTAATGTATATGTCACCTATGTACTATAAAAGATTGTGCGCCACGGAGTGAAGTGGCAGTCTCCTGAGAACATACCGTGTGTACTTCTAGGAGAACTGTACTAGCTGCAGCTTATAAAATCTGATCTTTTACGCCGACAGAGTGTCACCGTGTCTCTGTTAGCTGAAGCACGAGAACCCAGGAGATTAAGGCGTACCCTGCGCTGCCAGGCCCAATTGGTTCTGGTTCTTCAGGATATGTGTGCCATGGTTGATGTTGATAATGACAATTGGCTTATTCTAAACAATGTTGGCACTTTGAGCAGTGTTCAGCTGATGATGCCAGTGCTTGCTCTGTGATGTGATGTACTGACTGTGGTGTGTGCAGTCAGTGCAGGTGACTGATGTTGTTCTCTTTCTTCCTATTCCTATCCAGATACATCCACGGCCACAGGAGGGGACAGCTCCACGGACCAGGAGGAGCCACAGAGCCTGACAGGGACAGAAGGAGAGGAGTCGGTGGGACCCAGTGGCACGGAGGGCGAGTGGAGCCACACCGAGGAGTCGTCAGCACCATCCACCCCAGCTGAGGGCCACAGCAGCTCTGAGGATGACTACCTTGTGGAGGCGGGTGTCAGCAGCCACCAAACCCCAGCTAGTGAGGCTGTCCCCGCCACCGCCCACACCACCACCATCACCACCCTCCCATCAACTCCCATCCCAGAGGTCCATGGAGGCTCCCGTGTTCGGGACCGTGTCTCGTTTGTGCCAGGCACAGCACCTCCTGCCCCTGTGTCCCCTGCTGCCCTGAGTGAGGAGTCTGTGGACTTACTTAGACAGATCCATGTAGGGCAGACATCGATGCTGAGTGTCCTTCATGCACACACCACTCTGTTGACGCAACTGGTGTAGTTCATGGAGGGAATTTCATCGGGCATGTCTGCCCTACAGAAGACCAATCTGTCCGTGGCCTCCTCCTTGACAGCAGGAGTGTCCCTCCTCCAACAGTCCTGCACCCCTCCTACACCTGCACCGCCCATGATTCCTAGCCGCCTACCTATCCCAAGCACACACACACCTGCACATTCTCACAAAGCCACAGACACGGGCAGCACACAAACACCCAAACCAAGGTCTAGACATACACACAAGCAAACGTAGGGGACTGATACCACACTCACAGGGGATGGTTTGCAGACACACACAGTCATCCACAACCACTCCGCAGTCCTCCGAGACCTCTCCCTCCCAGCCCCCTTCCCTTCCCTTCCCTTGCCTCACCTGCAACCCCATCTCCACAGAAGCTCCTCCTCTGTGACCTTGGCCTCTCCCCCCCGACCCAGCAGATCCAGATTACAAGGGGAAGAGGAAGTCCCCACACACAGAGGGGAGTGCCCTCACACCTGGACACCCTCCCCTAGGTGCAGTCAGACTGAGGCCCCCACCCGCAAGTCCCTCCGGAGCCGGAAGAGCAAGACCCCACCGCTGCCACGCAGCTCCAAGGCAAAGTCTCCGTCCTCCATCCCCCAGGCCACCACTCCAGAGGTTCCCCCACCACACCCTCCCCCAGGTTCCCCCACCCACAGATACACCATCCCCAAAATGCTGAGGTCCTCCCCCTACCACTTGCTCCTCCACACCCGGTCAGACGGTTAGTGCCACTGATGTGGGGACCATGTCCCCCCCCTCTGTCCTGCCGACCTCACCTGCACCTCATTCTGCTCACATGGATTTAGGCACTGCAGTGGAGTCCACGACCACCCCGTCGGACTTGGGCACTGCAGTGGGGACCCAATCCACTCCATCTGACCTGCCCACTGAAGTTGTGCTGGCACTCACCCCATCTGACTTGTGCCCCACAGTTGTGACAGCACCCACCACTTCAGTCAGCTCCACTGCAGTTGCAAGTGACTCTCCTGTATCCACCACCCCTTCACTGCCTCCTTCTGCTGCGCCCTGATCCTGTCCCTGCGGCGCCTGGCCTGCCCCCATGTATGCCCCTCCGCGGTGATGTCCCCTGTCCTTCCAGTGCAGGCAAGCAACGTGTGACAGTTGTCACTCAAGTTCACTCCTTGTGAGGAGGAGGAGCCAAGATGGCGACCGGGACGGCAGCGTAGACTCCCGGCTCCGTGAACCTCTGCATCCCGCACGGATATCCTGCCTGAGATCCTTAACCTGTGCTACATGGTCGTGTTTCTGAAGGAGAGGGGCTCCCGACTGTCTGACTCCGAGGTTTCTAGCTGCGGTATCACCGGAGAAAACTGCATCTGAACTTTGCGGCCTGTGCGGCCCTGGAGCCGGGACATCGAGTGGACGCCGTGGCCGGGTGGCAGTGCGACAACAGCGGCCAGTGGTGACTGGGTGGAGTCGGCCCACCGGAGCGGTGCCAAACTCGGCCTACATTTCGGCATGGTCACTTCTACTGCCCAGCGTAGCGGACAGAGTGCATGACCGGGGGTGCAAATCTTAGATCCTCCGGTGACTGCCCCTGCCTTGCTGGTGAGCTGCCCGGCCGCCGTCAGTATCCTGCCCCGATCGCTGCGGGCCGCCCCCGGATTTCCACGGGGGCTGGTCCGTGGTGGGGACGACTGTTGCCCGTGACCACGGATAGTTTTTTGCCTGCCCCCAGAACCCGGTCACCCGCGACGTGGACATCGCGACGCTTGTCCCGGCCCCGGTGAGGGTCGGGCATACTTGGCGGCCATCTTTGGGCGATGAAGCCTACCATCCTGTCCGCTGGGCCGCGGCGGGCCTGTGAGCGTACGACTTCTGGGAGTATGGCGGCGAGATCGCAGAGAGCTGAGCTGGGGTACGGCGACCTCCTCGAGGCTCTTGGTACTCTTCACTCCTCCTTGGTTCATGGTTTTGTGATCTTGGGGAGTAGGCTCGATGGTGTGGCGTCGGAGTTGGGGCAGTGGCGGCCCGCCTGTCCGCACGAATACAGAGACTACCCACACTGCGCACAGGAGGATGCTGTGGCGGCCACCCCTGAGGTTAGTGCACGACTGGACGCCCCGGCCAGTATGCTACAGTGTGTTCGACCTTCTGAGGGCCTGATCTGTCCCGGAGGCATTGGACCTGAGTGTGATGTGGTGGCCTCATCCCGTACATGCCCTCCTACGACCCAGGGACAACTCCAGCAACTAATGTCTGCTTTGGCTGCTTCTGCCTCCCTGAACCTTGCATGCAGTGCAGATCCTAGGGCAGCACTGGGAAGCCTGTTTCCTCACGCGGCGGACTGTGTTGATGTTCAGAGACTTCCACCCCACCTGTGTGCGTCGCTTCTCTGTCGTTGTTGGACATTTCTCCGCCTAGGAACATTGGGTATGGTGCTGGGTCGAGGGGTTGGCATGGGCAGAATTCCAAAGAGTGGTCAGGGATGAGGCTGGCCCCTCGGGGGTGGTCGCCTAATGGACGGGCGGGCATAGAGGTGGCGTGCTCTCCTGACATGGCTACTGGCACAATAGGTGCATAATGCTCCCCATCGTGGTTTGAGAAGATTGTCTTTGTGCTGTTCCTTGTTCACTTTAGGGGAACCTTACCGTGCGGGAGGGAGAACGCCGGGGGTCTGTTATGAAGGCCCTCCTCCAGTTTATAAATACTTTCTCTACCCCCCGCCTGGTGGGGGTCTTTTCTTACTTCTTTTTCCCTACTCTTCTATATTTCGGGTCTGGTTCCAGGGCGACAGGCACACTGCTGGGGGGGGGGGGCCGTACTCATTTGCAGAGGTGCAGGGTGGGGGGTTGGGGGAGGGGATTCTGTATTCTTTCATCTCTTTTTCCATGGCCTCCTTTTTCTTCTCTGATTCTTTTTGTTTTTTCTTTTTCTGGGATCAGCGTGATACACTCCCTTTTGCTATGCCTCGTTGCCATTCCATGTGTTCACAGCTTCCGAGGTGTTCTTGGGGAGTTTTGGCGGGGGACTGCGGGCGCAACTGTATATTATGTTCTTCCCCATCCTGATGTTCTTGTGTTTGCGCCATCGACCTAATAGATTGCTGTAAATCGCTAACGTTCATTACCCTGCAGCTCCGTGATCGTTGTTTTAAAATTGATTGTCACCTGATCCTACTGCCTTGTCTCATCATAAAATGAAAACCTTTTTCTCCTGGTGCCCTACTTACGCTGTTCACAGTATTAGCAGTACGATTTTGCTCCCCGAAGTGCTGCCTGTGTTTGTACTTGTCGTTATTGATCTGATTGCTTAGCGGCCGGCCCTGGGGGGTTGTAGGCCCATACTTGTTCTTCTTGAACTGTTAATAAAGGTTTCCAAAAAAAAAAAAAAAAAAGTTCACTCCTTGTAATTTGATGATGGACTGGCCATTGGCCTTTTGTTTGAACGGACATTTCAATTTTCATATGCTGAATAAAGCTTTTTTCTTTATCTTTGTGAACTTGATTTAGCTGTACATTAGGTTGATGATGTTTAGCATGCCCTTGGACCTGTGATGCTTGGTTTCCAATGTTGAATACTGAGGTTTTGATGTGAGGTACTCCATGTGGTCCATGAGATATGTATCCTATTCTGGTCGGTATCCAAGTCATCCTCTGCAGCTAACTGTGTGTGTCATGATCAACAATTTGTGGACATCTCTGTGAACATTTCATTTGCATGGTCACATCTGTGGCTTGCACCCATGCACATATGATGTGCTTCCCATTGTCCAATTTGTCTATTTCCCTGACTTTGGGGGCATCTTCACTGGACCTACAGGTGTGGGCATCATTGTTATAGGAGCAACTGGGTCCTCTGTGCAACTTGCTGTACATATGTGTTGAGTATGCGCAGATGACTTAGGGGAGACTCGCGTACCCAGGCTATTGTGACCAGAGCCTTCACTGTGTAGTAACTGATGGCTGACTGACCAAGTGTTCTTCTGACATGAGTGGGACGTGCTGTGACTATGTTTGGCACAGCTGGACTTACACAGGAGTTGGGTCCCCTCAGGCTATGTCACGGATGTGTTGTCCCGTGTCATAGCCTGGGCTCATGGTGTGTGTTGTATGAGCATGTGTGAGTGTGTCCACATCCCTTTTCATACACAGGCAGTGTTCCCTTGATATGGTCCTGTTGTTGATGCTTGCTGAGTGGTACTGTGTTCATCCCACAACGTTGCCATGGGCTACCAGATGTGTGGGTGCATGACACACTACTGTTAATTGGTGTTTCATCATTGGGATTTGTCTGTTCTGAGTGGTGATGGTGTGGTCAGACGCAGATGGGACACAATCAGGGTTCCCCAAGGCACTTGTTTGTTCGCAATATCATATAGTTGTCCCTAGGTGTTACCTTTCAGTGATTGAGACATGTGTATGTGTGTGTGACTGCTGGGTTCAGGGCTGCAATGTTTGCAGGTGTCAGCATGTGTGCCTTGTGGTTCTCCTTGGGTTCTGTATTGCCCTGGGACTGTGGCAGGTATTCAGAAGGTTACGTGAGCTTTGACGTCATAGCCATATACCGCATACTGTGCAGTATGTCTGTCATTCACCAGGGTTGTAAACTGTCCTTGTGTGATGAGTCTGTGCACCTCCCAACATTCCTCTGGTTGTCATGGGTGCATGTGCAATGTCACCTGTCCATGTGGGCTTCACAGATGCACATTGTTGCAGTTCAGGGTGTGTGGTGTTAAGAGTGGACTGATGTAAATGTTTGCATGGATGGGCCCATAGCTCCCGTTTGTCCATGGATGACGGGCCATGATGAGTGATTTGTGTTTGTGTAGGTGTGATGTACGTTTGTGGCACAGGACACATGTCTGGGTTTCCCAGTTTGTACGACATCTACCTTTGTCATCACAGTGGAGGTGTCATGCATGCTTGTGTCACCCCAATGTCTGGTCCCTGGGGGTAGTGCTGTTGTGTGTCAGTCTCTTGCTGTGTTAGTTGGTGTTCATTCCAGCTTGTGTCACATGTATCTGTTGTGCTCTTTCTCTTCTCACAATGCCGGATTGCCCACTAAGGGTGTCCCAATGAGGGTTTACTTTTGTATGGCACTGTGTCTACATCTGTGTCACTGTGGTTCAGCCCCCCTCATGTGTTGTGTAGTTGCCTGGGGACACTGAGACACACACACACACATGTTGTGTCAGATGTGCAGTGTGAGGTTGCCTGTTTGTATTTGTGCATCTGCATCAGTGCATTGGTATTGCTGTTGTGGGCCATTGTTTGGATGCTGTTTCTGTGATTTTCACTGCTGCCCCTGTGAGTCATATCACATCATTGTGCACATTCATCCTGGTTGTTAGGTGCCATTGCTGGCATGGAATGGGAGTTTGTGAGCTGACACCTACAGTCTACACAGGTTGTTTTGATTAGTGTGTCTATTTTCGAGATGTGTGTATGCTTTGTGATGGTCACTTCTGCTCTTGTGTCATTGTACACTGTATGCATTGTCAGCCCCCCTGTGTGCTGCTTGTCTGCACATGGCCGAGAGTATGTTTTGTTTTCACAGCACTGTTAGCCTCACCACATCTCTGTGGGTATGGGACACAACCACTAGTTTGCCCCAGAAGTGTTTAATGTGTTGGGAGCAGGGATCATACATACTGTTTGGCATTTGCAGCTTTGACCATGATGACACTTACCTTTTGGTCACTGTGATGAGGGGGGGTTTAGACCCTATCACCACAATGCTCGACATTTGCTGCAGTTTGGAACCCCACACTTAACTTTTGTTCTACACAGTGAGGGGGTGTTAGTTTTACATTGGCACAGTGCTATAGTGATGCTTGCCTTGTGTAGGGCACACTCATTTGTTGGTCACACATGTGCTGTTAGTTACATTGTATGTTCAAAGTCATAATCACTGTTGTGGGCATTTGTCACAGACTACACACTGTTGTCATGATGTTATGGGGGTGTATTTTGCTGAAATACCTAATGTTGGAGTATGATGGATGTGTGGTGCATCACCCATCCTATGGGTGGGGGTGGCAGGGGTGATGGGCAACATAAGCCCTATGGGTGGGGGTGGCAGGGGTGATGGGCAACAGGTCCCCTATGGTGGGGGATGGCAGTAGTGATGGTCAACATGAGCCCTATGGGTGGGGGTGGCAGTAGTGATGGGCAACAGGTCCCCTATGAGTGGGGGTGGCAGTAGTGAAGGACAACAGGTCCCCTATGGGTGGGGGTGGCAGTAGTGCTGGGCAACATAAGCCCTATGAGTGGGGGTGACAGAGGTGATGGGCAACAGGTCCCCTATGGGTGGGGGTGGCAGTAGTGCTGGGCAACATAAGCCCTATGAGTGGGGGTGGCAGGAGCGATGGGCAACAGGTCCCCTATAGGTGGGGGTGGCAGTGGTGATGGGCAACATAAGCCCTATGAGTGGGGGTGGCAGTGGTGATGGGCAACAGGTCCCCTATGTGTGGGGGTGGCAGTAGTGATGGGCAACAGGTCCCCTATGGGTGCCGGTGGCAGTAGTGCTGGGCAACATAAGCCCTATGAGTGGTGGTGGCAGGGGTGATGGGCAACAGGTCCCGTATGGGTGGGGGTGGCAGTAGTGATGGGCAACAGGTCCCCTATGGGTGGGGGTGGCAGTAGTGCTGGGCAACATAAGCCCTGTATGGGTGGGGGTGGCAGTAGTGCTGGGCAACAGAAGCCCTATGAGTGTGGGTGGCAGGGGTGATGGGCAACAGGTCCCGTATGGGTGGGGGTGGCAGTAGTGATGGGCAACAGGTCCCCTATGGGTGGGGGTGGCAGTAGTGCTGGGCAACAGGTCCCCTATGAGTGGGGGTGGCAGTAGTGCTAGGCAACAGGTCCCCTATGAGTGGGGGGCAGTGGTGATGGGCAACAGGTCCCCTATTTGTGGGGGTGGCAGTAGTGATGGGCAACAGGTCCCCTATGTGTGGGGGTGGCAGTAGTGCTGGGCAACATAAACCCTATGAGTGGGGGTGGCAGGGGTGATGGGCAACAGGTCCCCTAGGGGTGGGGGTGGCAGTAGTGCTGGGCAACATAAGCCCTATGATTGGGGGTGGCAGGGGTGATGGTCAACAGGTCCCCTAGGGGTGGGGGTGGCAGTAGTGCTGGGCAACATAAGCCCTATGAGTGGGGGTGGCAGGGGTGATGGGCAACAGGTCCCCTAGGGGTGGGGGCGGCAGTAGTGCTGGGCAACATAAGCCCTATGAGTGGGGGTGCAGGGGTGATGGGTAACAGGTCCCCTATGGGTGGGGGTGGCAGTAGTACTGGGCAACATAAGTCCTATGAGTGGGGGTGGCAGGGGTGATGGGCAACAGGTCCCCTATGGGTGGGGGTGGCAGTAGTGATGGGCAACAGGTCCCCCATGAGTGGGGGTGGCAGTGGTGATGGGCAACAGGTCCCCTATGGGTGAGGGTGGCAGTAGTGCTGGGCAACATAAGCCCTATGAGTGGGGGTGGTAGTGGTGCTGGCCATGCAACCCCTATGGTGGCCTGTTGTTAGTGACCAGGATGTGGATCCCCTGTGTGTGTGTGTCATTTTGCGGGTATGTGTCGTTTGTTTGTGTGGTAGGTGTCTGACTTACCGTCTGCGCCGTCGGCGTAGGTTCCTGATCCGGTCAAAAATGTAGAGTACTGGTATAACCTGCGCGATGGGATTCATGATGTGTTTGTGTCGTACACACTGCTTGTTACTCCGTCTCGTACCCGTTGCAAGCTGGTCCGTCTTGTAGCCGTGGATTGAGTTGTGGCGCAAATCGTAGCTGATATGCTTGTTTTCCGGATGCTGTGACGTGCCATACGTGGCGACCCATCCGGCGCGAAGGAAGTATGCATCGTACTTGTCAGGGCGGAAACTGCTATGGATACTGCTTCCGGGCAACTGGGTTCGGCGTTTGGAGTTATGGCTCGGACGGAGACTGAAGCTTGAATCACAGCCAACGAGACGGTCGTATTTTTGGCAGTTAAGCGCATCGTACTTTATCTACAGGACGGACCGGCTACGGGTACGTGTCGGTCGCACGGTAAGGCTACAGACAGCTCTCGGAGAGCTGTTCGACCCGGATCGGAATCGACCCCTTAATATATATTTTACAATATTGTGTACATTTTTCTACATTCAAGATTTTTTTTCAAGCAAAGAAGTAAAAATATACATTGTTGTCTATGGGGAGTCAGTCTTTTTTCATTTTTATTACGCCGCCATTTGTTTTCCCTTTCCTCACTTTTCAGTCTATCTGTTTCATTTATAGGTCATTGTGGAAGACGGAACCTCGCAGTTGGGAGCTGTGTTTCGTCGGTTAAGGTAAGTTTGATTTAATTTACTTCAAAGGTAGTTTTAGAGTAGGGGTGATGTAGTAGTAGTGTAGTTAGATTTGTTAGGGCGTTAAATGTTCATTTTTTGTGTAGTTTGTTGTTGTTTTGATAGTTTAGTGTTTGATGTGTTTGACGTAGTGTTGAAGAGTAGTAGAGTGTTGTATAGTGTTAGTTATGTGTTGTTTATTGTGTTATGTTGTATTTAATGTTGAAATTAATGTGTGTGGGTTTATATATGGTTTTGTGGGAGGGAGTTTTTGATTTTTTTGCAGATTTACCGTTTCGTGAACGGATGGTGCTGAAGACGCGTTTCTTTTTGTTAAAAAGGAAAATGTATTTTGTTTCTTTGAAACAAATAACTGTTTTATATTTCCTTTTATTTTTTCGGGTTTGTTTTAGCGTTTTTTTTGTCAAGCTAATTTTCGGGGTTTTGAAGGTTTCGATATTGAGAGGTTTGCGTCATTGGAGCCTTTTTTCTACAGTGGTATTTTTGCATTTTTTTGAGGGGCTTTTTTTCAAATGGATTTGTGTTTCAATTTGTCTACTATGGATTTGTTTGTTTTTGAGGACCATCTACTGTGACGTAACTAAGGGGTCTATTAGGATAGCAGTCGGAAAACCACCCCGACTGCCATGGTAGCGGAAATCAACCGTCTGCCGGTACCGCGACAAAACCAGCGATCCTATTAGGAACCGCCAAAAAAATCTAACTGCGGCGGAATGAGCCACCAAAGACCGCCCATAGCGGGCGGAGAAGGCAAAAATCCATCTGTGGCGGACTGATTCATGGCGGAAATGAAACAAACTGCCGCCAGGACAGCGGAGAGACCGCACGGAAAATTAGGATATCCCCGATGTGACCGCGGTACGTTCCGCTGTTTCTGACCGCCGCAAACAGTGATGAATGGGAAATCCGGTGGAAGGGCTGTAGCATAGCTATCGCTGCGTGTGCTCCGTGAAAGAAATGGCGAGCGACAAAAAAAAATCAAAACAAGGTCACCAAGTGCACACAACAAACTAGCCCTGCCCCCAAAACCACCTAACACATTTCAAAGACACACCCCCAGGGCAAATTCAAAAAGTACCATTACCAGGACAACCCACACAACACACCTGACAGCAATACTCAATCTTAACACACCCACGTACCTGAGCATAAAACCAGACCCTTCCCTGACCAGAATCCTTTGCAATACAACACAACTGAAGGACTCAACACCAGAGTACAAAGGAGAGGCAAACCTGCACACATCACACCACCACAACAACACACACACACACACCACTTACACCACCCTCACAACTGCACCCCAAAACATTAGCACATCACACACCCTGGCACCACAGAAAATGCCCAAATTCACAGAGAGTGAGTTGTCAGTCATGATAGATGAGATAATCAGAGTAGAACCACAATTGTTTGGTAACCTGGTCCAACAGACACCATTAGCCACTAGAACTTAAATGTGGGTAAGGATAATTGACAAGGTCAATGCAGTAGGGACCACCCCACGCAACAAACAGGAAATCATGAAGCGGTGGCATGACCTGAAGAGTGCTGTGAAAAAGAAGAGGAACATGAGCCATGAGCTGGCTCAGAGGACTGGTGGTGGCCCTCCCTTTCTACCAAGAACATTCACTGCGTTGGAGGAGAAGGTGCTTGCCATACTGCATCCAATCAATCAATCAATCAATCATGGAACTTATATCGTGCACTACTCACCCGTAAGGGTCTCAAGGCGCTTGGGGAAGGGGGTCTGCTACTGCTCGAACAGCCAGGTCTTGAGCTGTTTCCTGAAGGCCAGGTGGTCCTGGGTCATCCGCAGGTGGACGGGTAGGGAGTTCCAAGTCTTAGCTGCCAGGTAGGAGAATGACCTTCCTCCAGCGGTGGCTCTCTGGATGCGAGGGACGACGGCGAGGGCGAGGTTAGCGGAACGTAGCCGGCGGGTGGGCGTGTAGAAGGTGAGGCGGCTGTTGAGGTACCCTGGGCCTAGGTCGTGGAGGGACTTGTGTGCGTGGGTGAGGAGTCTGAACGTGATCCTCTTGTTGACAGGGAGCCAGTGCAGGTCTCTCAAGTGGCACGAGATGTGGCTGCGTCGGGGGACATCCAGGATGAGTCGGGCGGAGGCGTTCTGGATACGCTGAAGTCTTTTCTGAAGCTTGGCTGTAGTACCGGCGTAGAGGGTGTTTCCGTAGTCTAGTCTGCTGGTGACGAGAGCGCGGGTGACCGTCTTCCTGGTCTCGGTCGGGATCCATCGGAAGATCTTTCGGAGCATGCGGAGGTTGTGGAAGCAAGCTGAGGAGACGGCGTTGACTTGTCTGGTCATCGATAGGGAGGAGTCCAGTATGACGCCCAAGTTGCGTGCGTGGTCCGTCGGTTCAGGTGCGGTGCCTAGTGCCGGGGGCCACCAGGAGTCGTCCCATGCGGAGGGTGATGGTCCCAGGATGAGGACTTCTGTCTTGTCCGTGTTCAGTTTCAGGCGGCTGATGTTCATCCATTCAGCGACGTCTGTCATCCCTTCATGCAGGCTGGCTTTGGCGGTGTCGGGGTCTCTGGAGAGGGAGAGAATTAGCTGGGTGTCATCGGCGTAGGAAATGATGTTGAGGTTGTGTTGGCGTGCGATGGCAGCGAGGGGTTTCATGTAGATGTTGAAGAGAGTGGGGCTGAGCGACGATCCTTGCGGGACGCCGCAGATGACTTCGGTGGCCTCGGAGCGGAACGGAGGGAGGCGTACTCTCTGTGTTCTGCCGGAGAGGTATGAGATGATCCATTCCAGAGCCTTCCCTTGGATGCCGGTGTCGTTGAGGCGTTGGACTAGTGTGCGGTGGCAGACAGTGTCAAATGCTGCGGAGAGGTCTAGGAGGATGAGTGCCGCTGTTTCGCCATTGTCGAGCAGGGCTCGGATGTCGTCGGTGGCTGCGATGAGGGCGGTCTCGGTGCTGTGGTTGGCTCTGAATTCGGACTGTGATGGGTCGAGGGATCCGTTCGTCTCGAGGAAGGCTGCCAGTTGCTTGTTGACGACCTTCTCGATGACTTTGGCGGGGAAAGGAAGGAGCGAGATGGGGCGGAAGTTCTTGAGGTCGGTCGGGTCCGCTGTTGGTTTCTTCAGCAGAGCGCTGAGTTCGGCGTGCTTCCAGCTCTCCGGGAAGGTTGCTGTGTTGAAGGAGGTGTTGATGATGTCTCGGAGGTGGGGTGCGATGGTAGAGGCTGCCTTGTTGAAGACATGATGGGGGCACGGGTCGGTCGGAGATCCGGAGTGGATGGTGTTCATCATGCGTGACGTGTCTTCGGGGGTCACCTCGGTCCATGTCTGGATGGTGGCGGCGGGGTGCGAAGGTACGACCGATGGGTGCGGGGGTGAAATGTCGAAGCTGTTGTGGATGTCGGCGATCTTGCGGTGGAAGTACGAGGCGAGGGAGTCGCAGAGGTCCTGTGAGGGAGTGATGTCGTTGTTGCCGGTGCTGGGGTTGGAGAACTCCTTGACGATGTTGAAGAGCTCCTTGCTGTCATGGGCGTTCTTGTCCAGTCGTTCCCGCAGAGATTTCTTCTTGGTGGTGCGGATGAGCTGGTGATGTCTGCGAGTGGCGAGTTTGAGTGCTGTTCTGTTGTCGGCGGTCTTGTTGAGGAGCCAGGCCTTCTCGAGGGTGCGGCAGGCCTTCTTGGAGTCCTTAAGTTCGTCGGTGAACCAGTGGGCCTTCTTGCTTCTGGGCCTGGTGAGGGTGTTCTTCAGTGGGGCGAAGTCGTCGGCACAGGAGGTCAGCCACTGCGTGAGGTCGAGGGCAGCTGTGTTAGGGTCCGTGGTCCTGACAGGTGGGCTCTGGCTGAGGGAGGTGGCGAGCTGGTCGGCGGTGATCTTGCTCCAGTTTCTGTGGGGAGCCTGCTTCGGGTGATGGTGGACCGTGTTCTTTCTGAAGCTGAAATGGACGCAGCTGTGGTCGGTCCAGTGAAGTCCTGTGGAGTGGCTGAAGGTGACGTGCTTGCTGGACGAGAAGAGTGGGTCGAGCGTGTGGCCGGCGAAGTGGGTGGGGGTGTTGACCAGTTGCTGAAGTCCGAGGTTGGCGAGGTTATCCAGCAGGGCGGTGGTGTTGCGGTCATTGTTGTTCTCCAGGTGGAAGTTGAGGTCCCCGAGGAGGATGTAGTCGGCGGAGGGGAGGGCGTGAGGGCTGATGAAGTCGGCGATGTCTTCGCAGAACTGTGCGCGTGGTCCCGGGGGTCTGTAGATGAGGGTGCCTCTGAGGGTAGTCTTGGGGTCGGTGTGGATCCAGAGAGTCTGAAAGGAATAGCCGGGGGAGTGCAGGCTGGTAAGTACCAACCAATATATACATTACACTGCTTTGTACTGTCTTGTACAACTACAAAACTACATCTCCGAGGCCCAAGTACATTCATATGCACCACAATACCCAACACAGGTCTCACAGATGTAACATTCACTCCATCTGAATCAACCAAAGGTAACCAACATTTACAGGTTTGTATGTGTCCAGGCAACTCGCACTACAACTACCACCAGGCCCCCCTGTCTCACCCCCTGAGCAGGATGTAGCACTCCACACCCACCCAGAAGCAGTTGACAGCCATTGTATGGTTCACCCTCACCTAACAGGTAGGTAGCCATCTTCCCAGGGAGGGCTGTTTGGGGGTGGGAGGCCTGCACAACAACTCCCACCAGGCCCCCTGTCCCACCCCTGAGCAGGATGTAGCACTCCACACCCAACCAGAAGCAGTTGGCAGCCATTGTATGGTTCACCCTCACCTTACAGGTAGATAGCCATCTTCCCAGGGAGGGCTGATTGGAGGTGGGATGCCAGCACAATAACTCCCACCAGGCCCCCTGTCTCACCCCTGAGCAGGATGGAGCACTCCACACCCACCCAGAAGTAGTTGGCAGCCATTGCATTGTACACTCCAAACTAACAGGTAGGCAGCCATTTTCCAAGGTTGTACTGTTTGTGGGTGAGAGGCCTGCACTACTACTCCCACCATGCCCCCTTGTTCCCCAGCTCATCAAGAATGAGCACTCCCTCCCACCCAGATGCATGTGTCAGCCATTGCATTGTACACTTCAAACTAACAGGTAGGTAGCCATTTTCCAAGGTTGTACTATTTGTGGGTGGGAGGACTACACTACCACTCCCACCATGCCCCCTTGTTTCCCAGCTCATCAAGATGGAGCACTCCCTCCCACCCAGATGCATGTGTCAGCCATTGCATTTTACACTCCAAACTAACAGATAGGTAGCCATCTTATGCTGTCTTGTCCCACCCCTGAGCAGGATGGAGCCCTCCAAAACACACACACACACACACACACACACTGATGTGTCACAAATTCAACCTAAATGTGACAACAGAACAGGTAAGTAGACAGTGCATGCACCCAGCCATTTCTCTAAACAAGCATTTTCAATGCAATAGGTCTCGCATGTTTTTTAGAGTTAGAGATGTTGGCATTGTAAATGGCGATGTTTTTTACCTATGAGTTTTGGCGTGGAGTTGAGTGGATGTATGAGTATAGATGCATCTGCAGCACTGTCTAGAGGACTTAGAATGTAGAATTACCAATGAGACTAGAGGCAGCAAGCAGCACTATCGGGAGGACTTAGAATGAGGAATTACCAATGAGACAGAGAAGCAGCTGCAGCACTGCCTCGAGGACTTATAGAGGAATTACCACTGAGTCCAGTGAAGTAGCTGCAGCACTGTCTATAGGAATTAGAAGAGGAATTACCACTGGGTCCAGAGAAGTAGCTGCAGCACTGTCTAGAGGACTCCTCCCAACAACCAATGGCATTGTGCTACTTTTAAGAACTGCGTCGAAGACTTCTCATTTCAAACAAAGTGCTGCACTTAAATTGTTTCACTGGCTTAGACTTTAAAAGCTCCCATTCAAAGAAATCCCAATTTGCAGTTTCTCTCTAAAAGCCAGTCTTGCGGCACTTATAAATTCAAAGGGATGTCCGAATGCAGATTTCTTCATGCAGAGTCTCTTTAACAGGAAATCGCTCCCGGCCCCTCCTATGTGATCCTTTCAAACAGACCAGCGCCTGCTGGTACTTTGGTAAAATCCTCCATAGTGTGTTGGGATTGTCTGCATCCTGCAGCCTTTTTTAAATATAAAACAAATCATAAGCGATTCCTTAAAAACATGTGAGGGGCAAGTAGAAGTGGCTGGTTTGAGTGCGGCACAGATGGCTGCAGGGGACACCGTGGAGCCACCAGGTACACTGCGGAGGAGGCATGCCTCTCAAGGCCCAAGGGGTGGGATCACCTCAGGGCCTGGGCCACACCTTGGGTATACAGGGGCCAAATCCGTCCTCGCACTGGTATGTGCAAAGGAGATGAAGAACCTGCTCCTTGAGAGTTACAAAGGGACAAGACGGAGCAGTGCTTCACAGCAAAGCTGGAAGAGTTAGCTAAGATCCACACCCATTCGTCGTTCTCCCTCCGTTACTATTGCAGGTTTGTTACACGGAACAGAATTTAAGCATATTTCTGTAAACAGTTAATGGTCATTGTGTTCCTGATGGAGGCAAACACATTTAAAATAAAATAATCATCCAGTGATGGTTTCAGATGAAGTCAGGCTAAAGACGACAACCTTCCACTAGCAGCTGAACCGCTGTGTTCACACGTGGTCCTTTGTTCTGCAAATCACATCCGCACGGAGGAGGGCTAAGTGTCTGGCAATGTGATTCCTGAGTTCCTTAATGTTGTGTCCACATAAAAGCACTGAAACTGTGAGGGCACAGTGTGCGCGTCCCCGCGGCAATACTCCATGGAAGTTAACTACAAAGGAAAGGTGGGGCATGAAACACCCATCAGCCATTACCGTACTCGCATTTTGAAAGGACAGACAGATAAGCCAATCATAAGCAAAGGAGGAGTCAGACTCCACAATGTAAAATCCCAGATCGCCTACAGCGCAAGCGCTGTTTAGGCTCGACCTAAAAAGGGAATGTGTGCCTGGTGTATGTGTGTGGGGGCTGTAATTCCTACTAAGGGCATTTTCTTTAATGGAATTAAGTGGTTGGATTTTACAGGATATATTTACTTCAAAATCTTGAATGAAAAGTGATCACAATGGGGCATTTTGCTGCACAAGTGCCAAGAAACATTAGAAGCTTGCCAGGAAATACCCCAAGCATAAAACTGGTATGTTAGCAAAATGCTCTACGACCCCCAGAACAAGCACAACCACTCACCCACAAAAATAGGCACCACAAGTGTTTCCTACCTGTAAAGCATCTCTGCCAAAACAGGAGGTGATATCATACATGCTAAATACTGAAAAAATAAAATGCCGAAACATAGATCCATCCATTGCAATTCACATTTACACTTCTGTTTCAGACAAAGACATACCAATACTATTTCAGTAAAGCAAGGCCCGATCCATACCAGGTACCCTCATGATAACTCTGACATGTTAGGAGCTGTGTTCATGCCCCTACTGCAGAGAAATATGGGTACTGTGGTAAATATTTAAATTACCTGTACTATTTTTATGCGGTAAAGTCTAGTAAGAATAACTCAGTCAAAATAAGAGGCAGAATCCGTGGTATTAGAGGTTCTGAAAAGGGCTTTATTCCTTACAAAGGAATCATAGTTCGAACTAGGCAATCTTATTCCATCACCACGAAGGTTCAGGAAGGGATAGGCAATACATTATTGACAAGTAATAATATATATATGAAAAGCATTGCATTAAGACAGATGCAGGAGGCGTAACAGCTGATAATACAGATAAGAATACACATACGTAATGAAAAGTAGGCGTAAATACAGGCGTATACTAGAAACGTCATTTAAAATGATGTCACAACTGGGTGGATCCATAAGAGAATCCTGCAGTGTCAGCAGAAATATTTGGCAGAGATGCGCGCGCAGCCGCATGACGTGTGATTGACGTGCAACTAGAGGGTGAAGGGGAATTGACATTTAGCTCTACATGTGGAGACAAAAGTCTGGGGGGTCAGGTCAACCTAATCCCAAATCGTATCTAATATCTTTGTTTAAGGAACTGTGTTATCCAAAAGGAAAGGTTTCTTGGACGGAATCTATTCTATACTGACTGTTAGTGCATGTACAAGCGTCTATGTGTCTACATGAGATGCGAGGGGGCAGGAATCTTCCATGGTAACAGGGGCTATGAATTACTTGCAAAAAGACAGCGAGGCCAAGCTCTTTGCTCGGTAGCTGGAAGGATGTTTACCTAAACTACTAGACAGGAATGCATTGGGTGAGGAGCGGAGCAGATAACTTGAAGGCTGAATACAGTTTTTTGGCAGGCAACAGGCCGCGTCAGGCACCGTTAGCCGCGCAGGGAGTAGGACAAAGTTCATGGATACGGATGCAGGTCCAGGCTGGAGCATTTCAGAGGCAGAAGCAGGAAAAGGCTTGATGACAGAATCCAGGGCCTACTCGCCTGAACTGTAAAACTAGAAAAGTGAACCATATAAAGTCGGTGGTCAATCATATTTAGGAATGGAATATTTGACCCATTCATGGCGGATCTGAAAGAGGACATGTTGACGTTGGACGCACATGTATTTGCGTCTTCATAGCTAGAACTGGAGGGAACATACATGTACTTGTAGCATGTACATGGAGCCGTTGGGGTCTAAGATAGGGGACACAATTGACCATAAAATTCATATTTCCTCATTCCCTCCTTGTCCCCTACGGACCCTTATGAAATATCCATCTTCATCAATCCATCAATCTGTTCATATAGCATCATTTGTTCTTCTTTCTTCTTCCGGGATCTTGAGTGAAAATTCGAAGGCGGGATACACGATGTGGCACACAGACCACAAATCGCTGGCCCACATTGTAGACACAAGCAGCAACTGAATAGAATGAGTAAACCAATACCTAGGAAGGATAGGATCCTCCATCCCCAGGCTGACAACACGCTCCAGAACCAACCGGACCAAGTCCAGGTGCCTGGATTCTGATGTATCTGGCTTACGATCTTATGAAGTCGAGTTATGGCTTTATATACTGACGGCGCGTTTTCTGGTATGAAAACACAGCAACTTGATCCGATGACCCTACAAGCTCCGCCCCTATCGGCCAGGATGACGTCAAGGACAAGACGATTTTGAAGAACAACAATCCGCATCGCAGACTGCTCCTCTGTTAAGTTGCCTAAGGCGGAAGTAGTTTCATTCACTACTGCTTCAAGGGTTCTAGTTAATCTACGTATCAACTTACTATTAGTGACTGTACCTATGTAGGGAAAGAAACCTTTATTGAAATCTGTGTATTGCTCCCATGCTGTTTCGGTGTAGTCGACAATCGGGAGATCTCTCTGCTGTCTATTGTGTACTAAATGGGTATTCCTATGGTAATCAGGCGGGGCTAGGAAAACAGGTGGCAGAAGGAATGCAATGTAACAGGTACCATCCCAATCTAGGGGTAGGCATATGTATGCGGTGTGACCACAGATGAAGTAGGAGTGACGAGAAGCTCTAAACGTAGATTTGCCTTTATCACTGAATTCTATTACAGTGGTACATTTACTATGGCCCATGTGAATTGAACCATTCTTTCTTACACATAATTCGCCTCTAACTGGAAATACTGACATAGCGGGCAAGATTGGTGTAGCTTCGGATTCAACATTCAGGATCATGAGATTAAGTGTAAAGTTACCTAATCCATATACTTCATTTTCTAGATCAGTTCCTGTTCTTTTGGGAAGTCCCTCCTTGTTAGGGTAGCAGACTTTAAGTAAAACTAGGTTCAGGTTTCCCCAAACCCAGTTGTCTTGATAAACTACTGAATTTGAATCTAGGGAATTAATCAAACTAAACCATGCTCCACAGGAGCCATTGTGGGTGAATGGATACGGAAAGAGAGGCAGAACTCCCTTGTATTTCTGATAGGGAGGGAGTCGGCCACATATCCAACAATTTGTAGCATTGCTGGTCTGATGAGAATGATGTAACATACTAATGAATGTGTTGTTGCGCAGCGCAAATCTATAGGACAACTCATGCGGGGGTAGTTCGCTAAAAGAATGTTCGGCAGTAACATTGAAAGCACGCTTGGAAATAGGGTAATACATGTGTAATAACATACTAGTAATGATAATCAAAAGACTTAGAAAAAACATAATTAACAATGTCACTATGCAGTGACTACGAAGTGATTTACAGTACGCATATTTTTTTAGCTGTTTCTGTCTATTTCTCTCTCTATTTCGGTCTAGAGGATACATGTCAGAGACAAATTCAACCGATTCACCTTGAAGAGGACTTAAACAATCAAATTGTCTGACTTGCTAGACCTTAGTTTCAGTTTATAGTTTTCTTTTTCAGTTTTTTCAACCAGGGGGAGTTTCGAGTCAGTCTGTGAGGGAATGCAGGGCGGATAATTCAAGTCGGGTGATAGTCCATGAAATTTTTTGATATGGCTCGAGTGCAACCACCCTTTACGTCCCTCAATCTTCACAGCTGTCCTTGTGGTCAATAAGACGAGTTTAGGCGACTGCCAGCGAGGCTCCAGCGGGTTCCTTCCGTCGAAGTTCCTGATCAGTACCAGATCTCCCGGAACCACGTCATGGGGCTTCACCTCAGTGTTATCGGGAAAAGCTGCAGCTACCTGTGAACGACAAGATTGTAGTGCAGACATCAAGGAAGCCAGGTAATCTGTCAGCATATTACAATCAACATCAGTTATTTTACGGGGTATAGGCGTCCCCCACATATTTGGTGGTCTACCGAAGATCACCTCATACGGGGATAGCCCTGTTCGAGAGTGTGCTACCATTCTCATGTAAAATAGTGCAACTGGTAAGGCTACTATCCAGTCGACGCCTTTCTCTCTACAGATTTTAGAAAGTCGAATTTTTAGAGTCTGGTTATGACGTTCCACGAGACCTGCTGCCTCGGGATGCCGGACACAGTGGAATTTCCATTGATAGCCTAACAGGAGTGAAATGTGTTTCATTAGCTCGGATGAGAACGGTTGGCCATTATCTGAGTACACGACACGGGGCAAACCATACCGTGGGAAGAATTCTCGAACTAACTGTTTGGCAGTAGTCGGGGCAGTGTAATCTGAGACGGGATACGCCTCTGTCCATCGGGAAAGAGCACACACAACTACGAGGACATATTTGAATCCTCGACATCGTTCCATCTGGATATAATCCATCTGGAGGACTTCAAAAGGGTGATCGGGGGTTTGAAATCCACCCTGTTCTACAGGTACGCCTTTTCCTGGATTGAACTGACAGCAAATCATACAGGTACGTACTTTCTGTTTAGCTGCTGCTCGCAAGTGTTTATTGAACCAAATGTGTTGAATACTGTCTAGCATAGCTTTCTCTCCTAGGTGCGCTGGACTATGTATTGTGTTAATGATGACTTGAACCATTGAGTCGGGGAGAAACCATATAGATTTTCCCTTTGTCATCCATCCTTGATCCGTTTGGATCCCTCCTAATTCAGTCCATTTCTTTATTTCTTCTGGTGTAGCATGTGTCTGTATGTCAATTACATCAAGGGCAGGATCCTTAACTGTCATGCAGCGTGTTGTTGTCGGAACTATTGTCTTTGTCGTGTCAGTTGTATGAGTCTGATTCTGAGCAGTCTGTTTAGCTGTTCTGTCAGCTAGGTCGTTACCCTGAGAAATAATGTCAGTCACTTTTGTATGGGCTTTACACTTCATAATCGATATTGCAGTCGGCAGATGTATTGCATCTAACAGAGCTTGAATAAGGGGACCGTGCTGGATGTGGGCACCGTGAGAAGTTAAATAACCTCTCTCTCGCCAAAGCACGCCGAAGTCATGGACGACTCCAAATGCATAACGTGAATCTGTGTATATGTTGACTTTCTTATTTTTGGCTTGAATACAGGCTTGTGTCAGAGCGATGAGCTCTGCTACTTGAGCTGACAAGGTATCGATACAATTTGTTTCAATAACTTCAGTGTCTGTTGTGACTGCATAAGCGGCCACTAACTCTCCTGTACTTGTTCTCATGCATGAACCATCTACATACAATGTCAGGTCTGGATCTGATAATGGAATATCTGTCAAGTCTTGTCTGGGTTTCGTCGTAATAGTGATGACTTCAATACAATCATGTGCCAATGGGTCTGTTCCACTTACTGGCAAAAGTGTGGCAGGATTTAATGTACTACAACGTCTGATTTCTATGTGTGGCTGGAACAATGTTAATTCATAACCCGTCAGTCTTGCTATGGTCAAGTGTTGTGTTTGGGTCCGGTTCAAGAGAACCTCTACTGCATGTGGTACTTGTACTGTCAATTGATGTCCTAACACTATGGCATCGCTTTGTCGGATTGCTAAAGCTGTTGCTGCGACTGATTTCAGGCACGCAGGAAGAGCCTGAGCTACGGGATCTAATGTACTGGAAAAATAAGCACATGGCTTATGTGATCCTGCTTGTTCCTGCGTGAGTACTGACAAAGCAGTACCTTCTCGTTCTGTAACAAAAAGTGTAAAACGTTTGCTGTAACATGGTGTTGCTAAAACAGGTGCTTGACATAAAGCTTTCTTTAAGTTTTCAAAAGCTTGCGTATGTTCCTGAGTCCAAGGGAGGACAGTTGATGTCGCTGCCTCCTGTGTTGTCAACTGAATGAGTGGTTTTGCTAGAAATGCATATTGAGGGATCCACTGCCTACAGTACAAAGTGAGGCCTATGAATGCCCATACCTCCTTTTGTGTCCTGGGTGTCGGCATGTTAACAATTAACTGGATACGGTCGGGTGTAAGCTGTCTTCCCCCCTTGGACAGCAAGTGCCCAAGGTACACAACTTGCTGGACACAGAATTTCAGCTTTGAAGGGGACACCTTGTGCCCCTTGTCGGCTAGGAAATGTAAAACCGTCAGTGATGCTTTTTCACATTCAGGTTCGCTTCGGGCGGTGATCAGCAGATCATCGACGTATTGAAGCAAGGCAGTGTTAGCTGGCATGTGGATACTGTCAAGTTCTCTTTTCAGTGCTTGGCTATAGATGCTGGGGCTTTCTGTGAATCCTTGAGGTGCGCGTGTGAATTTAAAACTTCGTCCATTTAAACTGAATCCGAACAAATATTGGCTTTCCGGATCAATTGGGACGCTAAAGAAAGCGTTCTTGAGATCAATTACAGTAAAGAACGTTGCTTCTGAATCTATGGCTGTTAGCAATGAAGAGATATCTGGGACCACAGGGTATTGTGGTACAATGCATTTATTTAATTCTCGCAGATCAATAACCAATCGATATACTGGTGGTGCCTTTGGATCAGTTCGTTTAAGAATCGAAATTATCGGGGAATTACATATATTGGAGTCCGTTTCTACAACCACTCCTTGTGCAATGAGCTCGTCAATGATTTGCAGTAAAGCCACAACAGCATCTGGCGGTAACTTGTATTGTCGTATTCGTGGTAATACTACTCCTGTTTTGAGTGTAACTCGATATGGTGTAATGTGCATACAACCTACATCAGTGGGGCCTTGTGCCCATAAATGTGTAGGTAGATTCTGTAACCGATGATCCATGTCTCTAGACACATAGTGACCTTTAAAGTCACGCAAAAATAGTCGTACTCCTTCCGGAGAACAACATATTACAGCTCCTAGAGCTTTCAATGTTTTTATACCTAACAAGTTTTCTGGGCATGATTTTGTGAGCAATAGATCTGTAGTCCGTGTTAATGGACCGACCGTTAATGCAAGCGGTTGCGATACTTCATTAATAATGGGCTTTCCTGAAAAACCAAGGGAAATATTTTGTGAGCCTGAGAGGGGTACCCCTGGGACTTCGCTGCGACGGATAGTGGTTCTGCTTGCCCCTGTATTGAGTAGAAACTTTCTGTCTTTCCCTAATACTTGACTCTGTACGTAAGGACCTTCTTGATCTACGGGAACCTCAATAAGGGGTCGGCCAACTTCCCTCTCTAGGCTATTTCATGTGTAGCGTTGATACTCTGGGTAGTCATTTTGTGCATACTGGTACATCTGTTGTGTCGTGTTTTGTGTTGCAGCAATAGGCTGTGGCTGTTGCTGTGGTTGTTGTTGTGGTTGTGGTGCGTTCTGTTGTGGAACTGGCATAGGCTGTGTATTCTGAGGTACTTGTTGTTGGATCTGATCCTGTCTAGGCGGACGTGGTCTCTCCTTGGTTCTACCCGTAGAGATATTATGTTTTAGAACTGCGCAATCGTGTATATAATGACCTGGCTGTTTACAATAGTTGCATGTTCCTCTAACAGGATCTACTGAATCATTGGACTGTGTTGTACCCTTTTTATGACCATCAGCTGGAACTGACTGCGCAACAAGCATTTTCATTTTCGTGTCTTTCATACGTCTTTGTTCATTTTCTTGTTCTTCTCTAATTCTATTGTGATGATATTGTAACATTTGTAACATCTGTGACGGTGTGTTACCTTGCCAGGTACTCTCGAATTTTAATACTCTACCTTTAACTTGGGGCAGGGAATTCTCAACTAATTTTGTCACAAACAGATGTGGATACGACTCACTACTTGCTTTTATGCCACTATTAATACCAAAGCATTTTTCAAATCGGGAATAGAAATCACTAGTGTCTTCATCTTGTTTTTGTTTACAGGCTGAAATTGCACCCCAGTCTTCCTTTTTAGTAGTCAATAGACGTGGTAGTACCTGCACTAATAATCCTGGTAATGCTGTAGTCTTTTCCCCAAGCCCTGAACCTGCAGCTCGGGCCTTTTCTTCGTTTTCTAATGCTGTCCACTCTATCTTTTGGTCTCCCACCTCCCATTCCTTTTCTTTGAGTTTCTCGTAAATACCGGCAGGCAATAAAACTTTTAATATTTTCATAATGTCTGGATAAGTATACTCTCCCATGAGTAACATGTCTTTTATCTCACGGTGGAAACCTGCTGGGTCTTTGTCATGGCTAGGTACCACTTTCTTCATTTCTAACAATTCAATTTTAGTTATGGGCGTGTACACAAACACGCGTTTAAAAGTATTGTCTTCGCCTCTGATTGGGTGCACTTCGCGTAAGGGATTCTGTCTGTCTATGTGATACGTTTTTCTTTCCAACTTGGGGGGAACTGAAACATGTTCTGGGCATACGAAGACAGTGTACTGGTGTCGATGTTCTAGAATTTCTTTAATTAAATCAGTACCCGAACCTCTCCATTTATTCGTGAGTAATTCCATCAATATATCAGGTAGGGGACCAGGATCGGAACGTTGGCTTCTATACAATATAACGTGGTGCTGTATCATGTATATACCAGCTAAACGCTGTTCTTCTGGGGTAAGATTCAAAAACGTGTGTGCTAACGCATCATCACTGTATTTTTCAGAACTGTCAGCCCATTGTACTGCTGACCTGGCTAATTCTTGTTCATCCATAGAGTCGAGCATATGATACCCCCTTCGGTCTCGGAGTAATTTATCAGCAGCCTGGAATAAGTGTTCAGGGGACTTCGCATTTAGCATAGGGGCTTGAAAATGTCTGTTACATTCTGGACGTCTCGGACATATCGGGTCATTAATGTATCTGGTATTGTTACAGGGTCTTCCCCTACCTACATAAGCAATCGTTTCTAATTGTCCTGTGGGCAATTCTGATTCTTCCTCCTCCTCTCCCTCTGATTCAGTTTTGTCTGCCTCCGATCTGGCTTTATGTGTTCGTTCTACTTCCTTGCGGATCTTTCGGCACATAGCTACTATACATGTCTGTTTATCGTGTTTTCCCTCTGATATATTCTGACCCCATCTGGTAAGGACTTGCATCTCATCCTGATCTACCTCGGACCTATCTCTGTCTCTGATCAAGCAGTTTATGAAGAAGCGTAACAATAGTCTCTGTACATCCACTTTCTGGTATTCCATGGCTTCGTCAATACTTTCAGGGCCTTGCCCTGTTTGGACAAAGCGATATATATTGTCTAAATGTTTAATCATTCCTGGTAATGTCGTTAAATACGTTGAAGCTCGTCGTATACGTAGTGATGATAGCAGCATTCTGTCATTCTTACCGGGCACTGGATCATATCTACAATCTATAAGATGTTCCTTAAACATGTCGGACGTTGCTATTTGTGGTGTACGTTGGTTTGCTAAATCTCTAAGAGACGATTTACTTCGTAATGGTGGCGTGGCAAATATTGCTGCCGCACCTCCTGTCGCACCTTCTGAGGTGCTAGGCATAAAAGGATTTGTGGGATGTAAGGTAGAAACTGTGGATGTAGGAACAGTTGGATTGTGCGGAGGAGTTTGTAGTTGCGGAGTTGGGGGCGGATGATCTCGGCGTTGAGCACCATCGACAGGTGGTGTGTGTGGTGGAACATTAACATATTCGGGAGCTACATCGTCTAAATAGGAGGAAAGGAAAATATCCTTTGCGGTCTTGGGATGTGCTTTAATCGGGAGTAATGGGGGCGGCAAATCTTTCGGTATTTCCGGGGTGGCCTTAGGTAAACCTTCGGCCAAGAGAGGATACATACCATTCATAAGAGTGTTTCGTTGCCTGTCTACTTGTTCTGTTTTTACTCGGGTACCTTCCTCAATTAATATATTTTCTCGGGCTTTATTTAAGTTCTCCCTACTTTTCTCTTCCAGTCTGAGCGCTTTCTCTGTGCGCCGATGCGATTCTTTACGCCATAGTTCAATGGCATCTTTCTGCGACTGGCTTTCTTTTTCCATAATTCTTCTTCTACTCTCATGATGCAATCGGCATCCCATGTCCCAGCAACGGGCCATCTCTGACTTTCTGCTAGATCCTTGGTGTAGTCCACCCATAAGTCAAGATATAACACGGCATCTAAGCCATGTTTAGGATAGATAAAATACCCTACAAAGTTCATGGATACGGATGCAGGTCCAGGCTGGAGCATTTCAGAGGCAGAAGCAGGAAAAGGCTTGATGACAGAATCCAGGGCCTACTCGCCTGAACTGTAAAACTAGAAAAGTGAACCATATAAAGTCGGTGGTCAATCATATTTAGGAATGGAATATTTGACCCATTCATGGCGGATCTGAAAGAGGACATGTTGACGTTGGACGCACATGTATTTGCGTCTTCATAGCTAGAACTGGAGGGAACATACATGTACTTGTAGCATGTACATGGAGCCGTTGGGGTCTAAGATAGGGGACACAATTGACCATAAAATTCATATTTCCTCAGTACAACTACCATGCCAGGTGTTCACAACATGATCGGCTTGCTCTGCAGTGCCACAAATGGAAATAATGCTTTAAAACAACCAATAGAGAAATTCTTTTACTCACAAATTGCCCCCTGTTAATAGGGTGAGTATGAGTCAGACCTGCTGGGCCAGGCTTTGTAGTTTCATAAGTAAGGCCCTACAAGTCCCACCCAACCAAGTATGGGTGGCTGAAAACGCAGAAATTGCTGAACATCAACCTCATGGAACCATTTCACAGGTACACAATTTAGTTTGTGGTAATCAAATTTGTGACCAATGAGTTAGACACACGAAAACTGCAGCATGTGCATTAGCCCACCTCCATTGCTCTTTCATAGGGTCCACAGCACTGATTCGCTTCATTGTCCCCAAATCCATTTTGTACTTTTTACTGGTTCAGGAAACGCATCAATTCCTGTTTCTGAGATAAGTACTTTTATTCTTGTGATTTTCCCTATTTTCTGACGTATGGTTTGCCTGATAAAACAGCAATTTCGGATACAGAATAACATGCCTATACATTATGCAGGACATCATATGGGCAGCATTCTTATATTTAGCCTGTTCAAATGATATAATAAACGTTGTAAAATGTTTTGAATCATCCCTACTGCTGCTTTGACATCTGTAGCTATAGGAGAGCCATACCGTAGTGATACTGTATTTTCAGCTTAAAAAAATATAACACATGAAAAAGCCATCTAGATTTTCACTCTGGCTTTTTGCATACAGCATTCATGCCGTTATGTATGATTCATTTCCTGTTTCTGATGTGCAGGCCTTTGCATCACAATAAATGCACGCTTCAGGCTGCTTAACTGTACACAACAGGGAACTTCGAGTTAACTTTCTGAGCCTTCCTTTCCCTTCAAAGCTGCTTTTGCTGAGAATATGCTTATTGGAAAATTAAAAGGCGCTATTCTGCTTCGCAGGTTTATTTACTCTGGCATGTTTTAATATTAGAGTTTGCTGCTTCATGGTATTTTCATCCCATGCACACGTGGCAACAGTTACACACTTCCACCAATAAATATTCATTGTTAACGCATGTTTCGTGTTTACACTTTGCCATCTTCGTGTGACACATGTTCAATAAGCGAGGCATGTCCAAAAAAGGGACAGATATCTACAGCACACGTCTGCAGACAGATGTGCTTCCTAAATGCATGTTTCATGTCAGCAGCATGCCAAATGTGCCTTCCTTGTCGTGGCATATCCTTGCTCATGTTTGAGTCACTCAAGTGACAGAACCAGGGTAGGCAAGAATGGCTGACTTTAATTCAAAGTAATTATACATACCGAATATTCACGTTTTCCCTGGTGCTAATTCCGACTTCATCCTACACGTGCAGCCCCACACGCATTACAAAGGATTTAGTGAAACATGAACATTTTCATACAATATGAATGACGTCAATCTAATCAGTGTCGGTTGATATGGCCGGGAAATGATGTATGATGAAGCACAGCTCAGCGAGCTGCTCACACCTGACATTTAAGACAATGAGAGATGTCTGCTGTGCAGTGCCCAGCGCCAAGGCGAGACGGTCACGAGTGCGCCGTGCAGGCAGTTTTTGTTTATTATATATATCTATAGTGCAAACTGAAAGCGCTTTACACAGGGACCCTGATAGTTACAGTACACAAGGTTGGGTGGATTTCTTTTGGGGGTGAGGGTGGGGGTTACAGGAGATTAAGTGGGTGGCCAAGAATCACGGGACGTTCAGCAGCATTGATCTGTTATTTGAACCCTTTATCACGTCCTGCCCCGAGAACTCCCTCCCCTCCTCCACCGATGCAGGCATGATGAAAGAGGGAAAAAAAACAACAAATGAAAGCAGGGCTTCCTGGCCATGTACCCAGACAGCGCCCCATAAAGTAACCATTGCGGCATTTTCTTCAATTTGGGAAACTAAACAAAACCAAAAATGACCTGTTAGGCGTAAAGGAGAACTGATGCTTGTCGTGCGTACTTCATCACTACCAAAATCTTGCCCCCTGACACCATGTCATACAAAGGGTGTTTAGTGGCAGCATGCATGTGGTGTCTTTATTCATGGGGCAGAGGGAACTAAACAAAGCCTTAACTCGCAGTGGAGTTCAGCTTGCCTGGGGCATGACTCCAGTTACAACCCGAACAACAAAGAGGAGCAGCAGGAAGTGCACGCTGGAATGTTGCCTCCTATGGGTTCAGCTTGCCTGGGGCATGGAAGTCTTAGTGCCAAACGTAAACGCGGAGACTGGGAGGCTCAGATCAAAAAATAAATGTGGAGCCACTGACAGAAAAGTGATGGCTCCTTTAACAAGCCATCACCTAAAGGAAAACAAACGGAAAGCGCGAAGGACGGAAAGCATGTGCGGCGCTGAGGCACAGAAATGGAAAGTAGTCCCCAACGAAAAACAGTAAACACCTAAAGTGTAGTTGGTTGGTGCTGCATGCAGAAAACCGGAAACCAGAAGGAGGGACAAAGACAGGGGATTGCCTATCGGGAATCAACCATTTCTAAATGACGCTAACCAGGACAGATAAAAAGCAACCAGCGAGTTCACGTACTAAAGCATACAAAATAGGTCGCTAAGCGACAGTGCAAGCGCTGTACGCTCGACCTACAAAACATGGTGCCATATGACAACACCTGCCCTCTCATCCCACAAAAATTCACACAGATCCAATTGCCGCTTACAGTGTGCAGACAGCTAAGCAAATGTAACTGTCACAGCATCCAAAGTGTGACTCACTAATTCACATGTTGGATAAAGTCTGTGCACAATCATGTACAGCACTGAATGCCATGTGTAAGTGCCATGTGGGCAGAGCATCAAGGACCTATGAAAACAAAGCAAGCATGGTCTGTAGTACAAATTGAGATTTGCACATGACTTAACAAAGGTATGCATGGGATAACAATGGCAAGTTCATGCTCAGATGACATTTCTGCCAGGCAGAGTAAGCAACAAAGATGCTCCAGATAAATTTGTTGTGGTGCTAGTCGTTAGATGACAACATGTCCTTATAATCACAAAATATGCACGTGGCGCATGGTATGTAATTGACATGTCACACCATGGACAAGTAATGCATGTACCTCCACATCATGTCAGGATACACAGTAGTGTGCAGACAAATGTGATAACTAGTAAACTGTGTGGTGTATAACCTGTGAATAAGATACATCTAGCACCAAGCTTGAGGGCTGCACTTCAATGACAATTTCCCCTCTGTCCCACAGGTGACCAAGAACTGACTGCAGAGGACCACAACAGCAACCTGCAGAGCCAATCCCCCCTCCCCCGGAACATGGACTCTCGGATGAAGACTCCCTGGATCCTTCGGACGTGGAGCTCAAAGCCAGCCCATCTGGTGTGCCAGGGCGCAACAGATCCTAGGACCCCATTGTACCCCCACCACATCTGCAGCAACACCAACATCTAGGCAGACCCCTGCTGTAATGGCCTGTGCGGCCTCCACCACCACCACCAGTGCTGACAGCAACACTCTCACTGCCCCAGAGGATGACCACCCCACACCAACAACTGAGGAGGGCAGTGAGAGGATGTGGGTGCCTACAGTGGTAAGGCAACAGGTCCATGGCAGCAGGGCAGGTAGGAGGACAAGGGTCAGTCACAGACAACAGGACACTGGGACCGAAGCCCTGGACAACATCAACAGAGTCCTTGGGGCCTATGAATAGGCCCAGGGACAAACGGGCCAGGCTGAGGAAGATTCATGTGAGCTTCTTCTGCTGATGAGGTCCATGGACACCTGCATGGGCCAAATAGTGGACCTCTTGGGCCAGCAAGTGGTGGTACTGAGAGACAGGCCTCTGCCACAACCAACACCTCCACCTCCCTCTAGTGGCCTGCAGAATGACAGTTCACCATCCTCCCCTGCGGCCACAGAGAGGGGGGGAGTCCTCAGACCCAACTGGCCCTGCAGCAGAGTCCCCCAAGCCAAATGATCAAGGGGCCGTCCCAAGAAATCCCCGGGAGGATCCCGTGGCAAAGCACCTGCCAAACGCCAGTCACTGAGCCAGCCATGATGACAACACTCTTCACTACTGCATTTACTTTTTGGGCTGTCCTTCTCCACACTGCCTTGTGAATGGCATCCGTCTGTTGGACTGGGTCACCACATCAATGTGGTGACTACTCGATTGTCTCATGTACCATCACTGACAACTAACTGCTTCACTAATCACCTTATTGTAAAGATTCACCCCCCTGTCACATGTCCTCATTGTAAATAAACACTCCTTACACACACATGTCGTTGTGTCTGCTCCGTGTTTATTCCAGGATGTGCAGTCTTCACCATGATTAGAATGTGCCTGGAGTATGGCATGCATGTAGGCAAGGAGAGGCTAAAGGGACCTAGGAAAACACAGCAGAACAATATTCACTAGTCAGGTGTTAGCATCACAGCCATCACACAATACTTGTCATCAAGGTACTCCAATCTGCACACATTACAATGAGCAACAGTACTGCTATAAACATCCTGGAGAGTTGCCAAACAACCCTGTCCCAGAAACATTGGCAGCCAGCATTGAGTCAACAACAGGCTGCAGTCACAAAGCTCACATACACCTTGCCAACAACAATGACATCAGCAGACAATGGCTACTTTGTACATTGTCACTCACCTTCAAGTGAAGTAGCGGTTGATGAGCTGTTGACTTAGGTCAACACCTTCCTCCTCTCCACTATCCTCGTCACTTGACATGTGTTGGTTTGCAGGCGGGGGCCTTGGCTGCTCATCAGCATCCAGGAGCAGGGGGATCTCCTTGCGCAAAGCCAGGTTGTGGAGCATGCAACGACAATCTGACACACCTTCTTGGGCGAGTACATCAGTGCACCTCCGGTCTTGTCCAGGCAACAGAAACGTGACTTCAGGAGACCAAAAGTACGCTCCACCACACGACGTTTCCTCCCATGGGCATCATTTTAGCGGACCTCAGCTGGTGTCCTGGGGTTCCGCAGTGGGCTCAGCAACCAAGGAGGGTTGGGATATGCTGAATCACCTAGGTGTAAGAAACACAGAGCAACTTTGTAATGTAACTGTGGCAGAGGACAGCATTTCACACACACAGCACGCTACTGGACTCGTTGTACTCACCCACAATCCATGCATGCTCCGGAAGCAAATTATCCATCAGTCGTGGCACAATGCTGTTACGCATGATGTACGAGTCATGGGCTGACAGACGTGTGAGATGATCATATCCACCTGGCACACCACTTGCACATTGATGGAATGGAAATGCTTCCTGTTCCTGTAGATGTGCTCACGTGCCTGGGGTGGAACCAGACCAACATGTGTGCAGTCAATGCCACCAACAACATTGAGGATGTGCCCAAGTGCATAAAAATCTCCCTTCACAAGTGCCAATTCATGCGTCCTGGGGAAATGGATATATCTGTCCTTGTAGATCATCATAGCGAACAGGACATCACGTAGCACCATGCTGAACATAGGTTGCGACATCCCACCTGCGCTGGACACCATGTACTGGAATGATCCAGAAGCAAAAAAATGCAGGGCCGCCATCACCTTAGAGGTTGGTGTGAAAGCATCCAGATATGTCCTTCGAGACTACAGGTGTGACAAATATCAACCTATAATGGTGATTTTACTAACACTGTCAGCAGGATCTTGTTTCTTGGGGGATTCTTGTATATAAATGTAATTTTTAGATGGATGTAAATAGATGGTTTTATCTGACTGACCTCTTTTTTAATATTTTAAATGATTGAGTTGTTTAATGAAATAATGTCTCTTTATGAATTTGTATTGTATTGTTCCTATGTCTTTTTATGATATTTATTTATCGAAATAAAAGTACTTTGACTGACTGACTACAGGTGTGACTCTAACATAGCACATAGGTCTTGGAGGGTGTCTCGATCCAGACGGAATTTCCGTATGACCTCCTCATCCTCCATGTCTGCCAGCACTGTGAAGGGACGATGCACATTTGGTCTCCTCCTAGGTGAGATGAAAGCGGACACATGTCAATGCAATCCACCAGGACATGTTTCCGAAATCTTACGTTTTGACTGACACAACGGCAACAATGACTAGCCTACTGCACAACTTACTTGTAGGGACACCTTCAGCTACACCATCCGTACACCTGTCCACTTTTCACACAGCTAGCATCTCACAAACAATATCCGACTATGTGAATGCACAAAGGGATATGGCCACATCTTGCGTGGCAAGCCCTGAGAGTAGTACCAACAGCATATGTGTGAAACTGTTACACTACTGTCTCCTACCTAGCTGCTGTACCTGCCACACCTTCTTGCGTAAGTCACACAGGGCACACATTAACCACACAATGACCCAAGACTGTGCGTTTATTGACAAGTATGTGCATGAGCCAAGAAAAATAGACAGTCAAATCTGCACATTGTGTAGTAAGACGTTCATCACTGTGAGTTGCTCAGCCCTTTCACAGATTGACATGTGTACCCATTGGAGAGTCCATCACAACACTGCCCAGCAAAATCACAAGTGACATGTGAGGGAGTACATGCCAATGTTTCTAATCACATACAACAACATGGCATGTGTAGTCAGCAGTGGGGTAAAAGTTAAATTGGCATTGAGAGCACAATCTTGTGCCATGAATCATGTGTCTACTGTGCACTGCTGAGAACTGGCCATTGGCTAGTCACACTGCATGACGTGTCCATAGGTGCTGTCAAGGTGATCTGACACCCAAATCACGGTCACAGGCTCATATGCATGGCAGCCATATCGCGGTATCTACCGCCTGGACCCAGCGGTGTGTCACCGCCAATGCCCAGGCCACACTTGTGGTAGTGATAGGCATATACCCATGGTCAAATGGCAGTTGGCATGCTCCACCACCCAAATCACGGTCATTCTCAGCAATGTATGGCACACATAATGCGGTAGCTACTGCCTGGCCTCTGCGATGTGTCATCGCCAATGCCTAGGCCACACTCGCGGTAGTGATAGGCATATACCCATGGTCAAATGGCAGTTGGCATGCTCCGCCACTCAAATCACAGTCATTCTCAGCAATGTATGGCACACATATCGTGGTAGCTACCGCCTGGCCCCTGCAGTGCATCACCGCCAATGCCCAGGCCACAATCGCGGAAATGATAGGCATATACCCATGGTCAAATGGCAGTTGGCATGCTCCGCCACCCAAATCACGGTCATTCTCAGCAATGTATGGCACACATATCGCGGTAGCTACCGCCTGGCCCCTGCGGTGTGTCACCACCAATGCCCAAGCCACACTCGCGGTAGTGATAGTGATATGTGTATTGTCAAATGGCAGTTGGCATGCTCCACCACCCAAATCACGGTCATCCTTACCAATGTATGGCACACATCCCGGTAGCTACCACCTGGCCCCTGCGGTGTATCACCACCAATGCCCAAGCCACACTCGCGGTAGTGATAGTGATATGTGTATTGTCAAATGGCAGTTGGCATGCTCCACCACCCAAATCACGGTCATCCTTAGCAATGTATGGCACACATATCGCGGTAGCTACCGCCTGGCCCCTACGGTGTGTCACTGCCAATGCCCAAGCCACACTCGAGGTAGTGATAGAGATATGTGTATTATCAAATGGCGGTTGGCATGCTCTGCCACCCAAATCACGGTCATCCTTACCAATGTATGGCACACATATCGCTGTAGCTACCACCTGGCCCCTGGGGGGTGTCACCACCAATACCCAAGCCACACTTGCGGTAGTGATAGTGATATGTGTATTGTCAAATGGCGGTTGGCATGCTCCGCCACCCAAATCATGGCCATTCTCAGCAATGTATGGCACACATATTGCGGTAGCTACCGCCTGACATCTGTGGTGTATCACCTCCAATGCCCAAGCCACACTTGTGGTAGTGATATGTGTATTGTCAAATGGCAGTTGGTATGCTCCGCCACCAAAATCACGGTCATCCTTACCAATGTATGGCACACATATCGTGGTTGCTAACGCCTGGCCCCTGCGGTGTGTCACCGCCATGGACCATGCCCTTACAGCCAATGGGAACCGTAATCGCGGTAGACTAATGCAATTTTGAAAATCGCGGTAGGCGTGCTCTGCCACCATGGGTCGGTCATTGGATGCAATTGAAAGATGCACGACCGCGGTAGCGACAGCCTGGCCCCTGCAGTGTGTCACCGCCATGGACCATGCCCTTACAGCCAATGGGAACAGCAATCACGGTAGACCAATGCAATTTTGAAAATTGCGGTAGGCATGATCCACCATCGCTTAGCCGGTCATTGGATGCATTTGAAAAAAGGCTGACCAGAAACACCAATTGCAGCAGAGCATAGAAGCACTGAAAGTACTCCAGGGGGGTGTGTGGGAGAGAGCCTCACATTTCCACAGCTCCCAGAGCCTGCTGCCTGATATCCCTCACCACCAACTGTTGCTGCTGCTGTCTCCAGAGCCTGCTGCCTGACTCCCCTCACCACCAACTGCTGCTGCTGTCTCCAGAACCTGCTGCCTGACACCCCTCACCACCAACTGCTGCTGCAGTCTCCAGAGCCTGCTGCCTGACACCCCTCACCACCAGCTGCTGCTGCGCCTGTCTCCTGGACACAGTGATGGCGAGGACTGAGAAGATCCAGGCCACTCCCTTCACCACCAAGAAGCTGGAGGGCCTGGTGGACGAGGTGCTCACACAGTATGGGAGGCTAGATGGTGCTCCTAATGTTGTGGTAAGTCTTTCAGTGTGGAAGTGAGAGTGCAGGGGGTGCACACATGATGTTGATCTTCTGCAGTATGTGCCTGAGAGTGAGGGGTTGTGTTATGCACTGCCTAGCATGCTGTCACCAGGGAAAGGGGTGTGTAGCCTATTTCACAGGTTTCCCTGCCTGCACATCAAAATTGGAGGGACATTTATTGTCTTGTCAGCCATACAGTGAAGTGGCAAGTTGGAAATGCAGGAGTCAGGACAGTAATTGCTTGTGTGAATGGATGTGTGGGTCCCTGATGTCCTTCACAGGCTCATCTGTGGCCTTAGCAAGGGTTTACGTCCAGAGGGTAGTGATGGAATTATGTCTGACTCAAAATTTGCATCATGTATAGGTCAGCACTATGCTCAGCGCTTTCATACCAGAGAGTGACACTCTTGGTGGTCATTCACCTATGACACAGCAGATTGTCATACTATTGTGCGTAGCCCCTTTCATTTCCACCAGCATGTGTACTGACTGGCATGTGTAGGCACTGTTTATGCTCTCAATTTCTCCCTTCCTGTGACATTTCTGATGCCCCACGTTGGACCTCAGTGTGATCCCACTAGGCCTGCACAGCCACTGCCCAATCTGACTAGGACACATAACTGAATGTACAGAGTGTAACATGTGTGTTGTTTGCTGGACTCTCCATCAAAGAGCAATCTCAGCCCTGTAGATTGCACACGACAGGCCTTGTGAGAAGGGTGTGGGATTGTAAGATCATGCCCCTCAATGTGACCTCCATGACACAGTGTGACATTCACAGGGCAAGGACATTGTTGGCTGCGCAATGTTGGACACAGTGAGTCTGCCCCTAAACATATATTCCAACGTAATGTATGTCTTGCTCACCCTCAAACTGGATAGTAAATGTGGGCAGCCTACACATAGCTTTCTGTGATGGCATCCTGCATGTGTATGAGATGGGCAGGTACTGTGTACACCCTCATACCTGCATGCATTTTCGTATGATTCTCCCATGTGAGATGCAGTGTTGTCTCTGCTAGAGATATCTGTGAAGTTGGGCTGAGCTATTATCATACTCCTGTACTGAGAGATAGTGGTACATAAATGTAAATGTAAATGTAAATGTCAAGGTACTTATAGAGCGCACTGTCACCAGGCGGCCACCTTGCGGTGTCGCCTTTGCGGTTTCCTGGCGCTGATACTCATACCGCTGTGGAACCCCTCCTGGCTTTCCCTGTGAAGTGTCCACTCCTGGGCACCCCCAGGGTGAAGCCAGGCATCCTTAGCGCTGTTGGGGCCGGTGTGGAGGCTAAGCAAGCTATTGCCCAGAGTTGCAGCGTGGGGCCCGTGATTAGAATAGGCACCGAGGCGAGAATAGACAGGTCCGAGGAAATTTAGCCCGAGCCCCACCGAGGCGGGAATCAAACCCTGGTCCCTGACCAGAACTCTGCTTCAGGGTCTGCCACTCTAACCATTGAGCCACACTCCTCCACATAACCCTGTGTCACTAATTTTTTCTTCCTCTTGTCTCCCATGCCTGCAACTCAAAGTACACCAGCGTAAGGCCGTGTGGAGGGCCATAGCACGCAAGGTGCGGGCTCTGAATGTCTCCAACCGATTGGGGAACACACTGTGGCAAGAGGTGGGATGACATCTGCCGGCTGAACAAGAACGTGGCAGAGAGGAAGCTGGGGCTGCTCCCTCGGACTGGCAGGTTGGCGAGCAGGAGCATGACACCACTAATGGCAGGCATCTTAGCTGTGACACAGCCTGAGCTGGATGCACGTTTGAAGGGGCATCAGCAGCAATTTGGGGGTAAGTATTCTGGGAAGGGTGACTTTTGTTGTGAGTGACTGCATGTGTTCCAAGCCTGGGCCAGTGCTGGGCTCTGTGATGTTGGTAGTGTGATGCAGTGGCTTGTAAGTGGCCTCTGTGTCGGGTGCAGCTGTCATGCATTTGCCCTACCTGTACTTTCTCATGTCATTGGAGTAATGGCCCTTGACATTGCATTCCGAGTCGTGGCCTTCTGGCATCATCTGCATTGGGGTAGTCAGGGACATCCCATGGAAGGGAACGGCAGTGTGCATCATCTGAGTGTGCTTTCATCAATGTGTGCATTGCCTGATGTCAGAATTGTGAGGACTAGACATCTGACACAAATGTGCAACTGTAGTTGTGACCCAAAGTACGACATGGTGGATGGCATGAGCTCATGTCCATTGTGGACTGTTATGTTGTAGTGTGTATCTGTGTTGTCCCCTTCTGCTCCCTCCAGATGTGACAGTGGCAACATGTTGGGAGGTACATCTTTTCCCCCCTCAGGGCCCTAGGTGTGCACAGAGGGATTTGTGTGTCTGGTTAGACGAAGCCACCGGCAGGCAATTTGGCTGTGTGGTCATCACATGGCTCACTTATGCCCCGTTTGCTTGTTAACACGCAAAAATCGAGTTTTAAATTGAGGTTGCACAATGTTACTGCACAGGGTGATGTGCAACATGGAAATATCATCATCTTGTTTAGTGCTTTGCTTTCATAGGATGGCTGTATTGATGCCACTGAACTGACCCTACATCTCTGTCTCATGCAGCATCCCCCGTGGGCACAGAAAGACAGGGGACGGACACCAGCGGTGAGGCATCAAGCACAACTGCTACACACAAGCACAGTGACACTGATCTGACAGGCGCCTCGGAGGGGGACAGGAGTCTGCTTGAGGAATCACAGCTAGAGACACCAACCTTAACATTATCTGACGCCAGCGGTGACACATCTATGTTGGCAGGCACAGGGAGCAGGAGCTCTGCCTCCTCTTCCACCACACAGCGTACAGTGCGCACCCTCCCACCTACTTCCACTGTTGCTGCCTGTGTTCGCACCAGAAAGAAGGGAAGAGTGTAATTCACCCCAGGCATCGCTGCTCCTGCCCCTGTCTCCCCTGCTGCCCTCAGTGTTGAGTCTGTGGACCTTTTGTGCCAGCTGTGTGTGGGCCAGACAACTTTCATCAATGCCTTCCTAGACCAAGACAAAAAGTTGGCACAGGCCGTTGCTTTCATGGAGGTCATTCATTCAGACATGGGTGGGCTACACCGGACTGTCCAGTCTTTGTCCTCCGCAGTGATGACAGCCATTCAACTGGCAAAATCTCATGACCCTTTTGCCACCCCCCTGCCAGTGACTACATCTGACGACTGTGACCACACACCACAGACCTCAAGTGCAAGATACAGCACACGCAGCACACAACGGCAGCAGCCCAAGCGGTCCAGGGTGCAGATACCATCCCCACAGAAAACTTAAGCACCCCAGAGCGCAAAGGCAAAAGCCCTTCAGGCAACACACAGGGCCATAAAGTCAAGAAGCAGGCTCACATGCCTCAGAGGTATCCCCAGCCAAGGACTCTCCTGTCCCAAAAGCGTCTCATAAAGACAAGCAGACAGTTGCCGTGCCCGCTGAGAAGTTGGTGCCTGCTAAGAGTACACATAAAAAGAGCTCCAAGGCTGATTCACCCACAATCTCAACTCCCATCCAGAGCCCTGTGAATCTGGGAAAGGAGGGCACTGTAGGGGGTAGACCTGGTAAACAGGGGATGGACGGGCAAAGACAAGGCCAGGCCAAGAGTACAGCTGGATCCAGCAAGTCCCCAGAGGGAGGGCCACCGGCTGCACCTGATGCAGCTTTGGTGGAGAGTGTGCCTGTTGTGCCTGCCCCACTTACCACTCTTCCCAAGACAGTTCTTGGCTATCGAGTCCCCAGGAAGTGGAAAGGCAACCCTCCACATTCTCCCACCCACGCTGTATCTCATGGCAGCACCTCCACGTGCCACGACACCACCCGGTCCAAGTAGCCCTCCGGCTTCCAAAGCCACTGATGCCTCTACCTCAGCTGGGCCTCTCTCGCCCCGGTCTAGTTCTCCAACTGTCCCCGACACTCAGCCACCTCCTAGTCCGACTGACAAGTCTGAGTGAAAGTCTCCCTCACACACCTGTCTCTTCCACAGCGGTGCCTGGACTGCCCATTGTGATCCCCCTAACTATTGCAGGCTGGGTGGCCAGGGTCATCATGTCTGTTTGATCTTTCTTGATGTGTGCAGAGCAGTGTTGGTGTATGCTCATCTTATGATGGCCAGGCATCCTAGTCACATGGGTAAATTTCAATGTGTGCACTTGGGTGGTCAAGAAGTGTGAAGGGGTGACTTTGTCAGTAATGTTCATGTGTGTGTGCCCCTGCAATGTCAACTGAACACGTGTCACCCAGGAATTGAGTGCCTGTTATTTAGATTGGTCAGCCCTGCGCTTGTGTGCACATGTGGGAGTTGTAGGTTGTGCACTGTGCAGTGTGTTGGTGTGTCCTTACACTTCTGGGTGACACCTACTTCTTGTTGGTGGCAATTGTGAGTTGCAGTGTGTGTGACTGGCAAGTCAGTGTTGTGTTTTGTTGATCAGCCGTGTGTCTTGATACTGTTTGTACTCACTGTGCAGACCTGCTCAGCCACACTGACATTGTGGGTGTGTTTTCTCATGCATTGCTGTCACTTGGGGCTTTTTTGGCTCCATTATGGTACGTGGGGTGTGGAGGCATACCATCCCATATCTGTGCTTCTGATGCCTCCCCATTGTGAGTCTGCACTCCATCTATTTTTGTATGGGGCACTCCTCACCTGTCCACTACTGACGTACACACCACTTCACTCTCATATCAGCTGTCCCCTTGGGTTGCCAGTGTGTGTGCCTCCCCATCACTTCATTTGTTACACTATGCTTTGTGGTGCTGATCTGTGCACAGGACCAATGTGCCACTTAGGACAGTCTCACAATTGCTTATATGTGATTTTCTTGTACTGTTTTGCAGCCATGGTTGCTCATATGCAGTTCAACTGTTTGTGCTGCACAGTCCTGTGGTCATGTTGTTTTCACCTGGGGGTCCTAGACTTGTGCATCTGTAGGTGTTGGGTTAGCTGTATGTGTGTTTGCTGAGGTACTGCTTCACTTCCTGAGTGTGATGTTGTCTGTGTGCTGTGCTGATTAGTGTTGTGGGGGTTCATGGTGTGTCACTCATATCTGTGTGGAACTGGTATGTTTGGTGTGCACTCACTGCTTGTTGTGCATGAAGTGCTGTGAGTGAATCTTGTCTTGTCCTTGCCTGGTGTGCACTGCCTGATGTCTTGCTGTGTTTGCAATGTGATGTATTGGCATGTGCCTCTGTCGTGTGTTTGATGTGGATGTGTGCAGTGTTTGGGCTGTGTTGTCTCTTGCAGCTGACAGATGGTCTGTGTGTGATGTTCTCTTTGCATGTCAGTGTGTGTGTGTGTGTGTGTGTTTTGTTAGTGTGTTGTGATTCATTCAGATGTGTGTTGCCAGTGTAGTGTGTAATACGTGTGTGTCTGTGACATGCACTTAGGGCTATTCTTGTTCCTGGGCTTGTTTTGGGTGCATCCTTGTGGTTTTCTCCTCTCATATGTGACCTGTCACTTGTCAGGATTGTGCATGTGCAAGCATGTGGTACACTGTGACACCATGTTGACTTTATGGGTGGTGTGGTATGTTTGTCTGTGTTTCATTGTAGGCCCATTGCTCCCAGTTTGTGTCCACGCTTGTTTTGAGATGATGCACTTCTTGTCTGTGTTGGGATATGTTCTCTGTGCATTGTTCCTGACTGATGAGGTTGTGTTCTCCTGTTCTGTCTGGGCTCACATTGCCTTTCCACAGTTTTGCTGCACAGGTCAGGTCTGGTCTTGTTGTACCTCTGTGTGTGTTGTTATTGAGTTTTGTGTTTGGCTGTTGTTTTTGTGCCAGCATTGGTTCAGGCATCCCTGAGTGTGTGTGTGATGTTTGTGGGTGTCCCACAGGGAGTGGGATTGTTTGTCAGTGTATTGACTGGACATTAGTGGCACCCTTCTGTGTGTTTGACACTGGTGTTGTGTGCTGCAGGTGTGAGGTTGTGGGGGGTATGTGTGAAGGATCCTACTTGTGTTTGACAGTAATGAAGTGTAACAATGGGCGCTGTGTGTTGTGCTGCTGACATACACCTGTCAAGTAGTTGGATGCAGATGTGTGGCTGTTCACTGTTTGACTTCAGAGACTTCCTTTCATCCCTGTGCCTTTACATGGTTTGCCCTGCTGTCTCCCTGAGTTGTTGCACAGAGGTGACTGTGGTTTGATTTCACTCACTGTGCCAGCCATGTGTGATTTGATGGGACAATAGTGTTCCTTCTTTGCCTGAGCAATTATAGGCCCATTTCCTTGTTACCTGGTCTCTCAAAGCTTCTGGAGAAATATGTCAATAAGCATCTCTCTGCCTTCCTCGAGTCAAACAACATACTTCCCCCCAAATTCCTCTTCTGACTGCACTTGAACTGGGACTGGAGGCAAATCTTTTCTCATGTCTGGTGGATTTCTTTGACCAGGGAGACATGAAATACCGGGTGTATCTTTAATTTACTAGGAAGTTTAACCTTTACACTGAATGGGTTTACCATCTTGTCCACTGCATAAGGACCTACAAATCGAGGCTGAAATGTATTGTCCCTTTCAATCGCATGTTTTGAGTGGAAATCCGAACTTTATCTCCAGGCTCGAAAACTGGATTGTTTCTTCTACTTTTGTCTGCCTGCTTCTTGTAGGAATCTTTTGCTTTTACTAGATTTTCAGTGGCTATCTGATAGGCTTTCTGCAAATCTTGCACTACCAAATCAACTGCAGGTACATCACTTTCAACCTTGCCAACTAACATGTTAGGATGTCTACCTGAGTTCAAAAAGAATGGAGAATAACCAGTGGAAGAGTGCAATGAATTATTATAGGTAAATTCTGCTGCCCAGATCAAGGTTGGCCAATCTCCTTCCTGATCCATCAAGTACAAGCGCAAATTTTGCTCAGGATCTTGATTCACTCCCTCCATCTGCCCATCTGTCTCAGGGTGGAAACTGGTAGACAAACGAGAACTACTCCTAAGCTCTTTAAAAAAGATCTCCAAAAGTGAGAGACAAATTGTGGTCGCCTATCTGAAATCATACCTTTGGAATGGCGTGATTGTTTACTACATGTTGTCTGAACAAGGTAGCTAAATGGGTGGCATTTGGAATGGATTTTAATGGAATGAAATGGCTGATCTTAGAAAAATGATCAACTACTACCCAAATTGTGGAGTAACCCTGACTAGAGGGCAAGTCTACAATAAAATACATGAAAACTGTATGCCAGGGATAAGGGGCTACAGAAATAGGCATGAGCAGACCTTGTGGTGCCTGCCTAATGACCTGTCCCTTAACACACTGTTCACAAGATGCAATGTACTGTCTCACCTGAGTTTCCATGCTTGGCCACCAAAACGATCCTTTCACAAGATCTAAAGTCTTTTTAACTCCCTTATGACCAGCCATGGGGTTATAATGGAACAACTAAATGACTTCACATTGTAGTTCTTCATTGGGTACATAGAGCCTTCCTTGAAAGTAGAGATTTCCATCCTTAATTTCTCCTTCCTGCACCCAATCCAACATTTCAATCTCAGAAAGATGATCTTTTATCTTGTTTTCCAATTCTGAATACAAAATTGTTCCGACAATCTTTTCTTCTGGAATTATATGGCTTTCCTTTGAGATTTCTCTTACTTCTCCAGTATTCAAACGGGATAAAGCATTGGCCTTACCATTCGCAGACTCCTGCTTGTAGGTCAAGACAAAGTTGTAATCTACAAAGAAGAGGGACCATCTCAATTGCTGAGGGGTAAGAGTTATCGCTGACTTAAGGAATTGTAAATTTCGATGATGCATAAAAACAGTTATTACATGTCTCACTCCCAATAAATGATGCCTCCATTCTTGAAAGGCATCTTTTACAGCTAACAATTATTTGTCCGCAATTGGGTAATTAACTTCTGTGTCAGTTAATTTATGAGATCGATAGGCGACCGGATGGAGCTGACCAGTCTCTTTATGCCTTAGTGAAAGGATTACACCTATGGCTAAATTTGAAGCATCCACTTTGCTCCTTAGAGGTAGAGGAGGAACTAGAAACAAACTCATCAAACCTTTGACGAAGAAAACTAGCTTCCTGGCTAGATTTACTAACCTCTTCCCTTGTCTCACTTAATGGTTTCTGCAAACCTTCCAGCACTGACGCTAAGGCCTTAACATCTATACCTTCAGCCATTCTGCCCATGTGGACGGTTTTGGTGAACACTTCAATCTGTCAGAAGCACATACCAAGATTGATCTTCCACTGGAGCCAAACCGCTGAACTTCTCTGCTCAGATATATTTTCTCAATTCCCAAACACCACTGCGAGCTAGATGTTAGTCTGCCCACAGTACTGAGGGGTAAGGGGAATGGGAAGAAAGAGAGATTGCCACTGAGGTGCTTCTTCTAACAGAATATCCAAGCACTGGACTTTCTGCACCTGAAACCACAAAGCAAAATATTACTCCGTTCCCCCAACCCTTACACTTAACTTTCTTACAACTATAAAGCTTACTAAATATATTCTTTTCCTGTATACTCAGTGGATTTAGCTTCTCTCTCCAATTATTAGAAAATAACGTCTTGAAGGTTCAAGTTTCATGTAAATGTTTATCAAGCCATTAACAGTCTTTTGTACTTGTTATTTTCTCTTACAGATGCTGCGGACTATGTAGATGTAACGGGGGCGGCAGGGCCGCAAAGGACGACTGGTGGACTGTAGTGCCTTTTTCACCTCCTCTTGTCCCCTTGTCACAGGACGACTGGCGTCAGGCTCCCACAGCATTATCGGGAAGCCTAAACTACGACCTCGTTCCCTTTAACTGGACGGACCCACCCTCTGACACGCCCCCGGATGACGTCTGGACGTATGCAACGTCAAAAGGAAGAGAAGCCCCGACGTGGATGGACGGCGATTCCCGGAGGACTGCAGTAGGAGACCGAAGCAGCGGCGAGGCGAGGAGGGGAGGACGATCGGAAGTGGCAACGAACAGTGAAGACGAGGAGAAGAGAGGAGGCGAGGACCGACCCGACGACATCCCGGGATACTGCGCATCGCCCAGCCACGTTCCCAGGGGAGGAGCGTGGCTAGGACAGGTACGAGACCGCGTAGCAGGCTGGGTGGGGTGGCGGGAACACCTTTTACGTCTCGTCTGATGAAGGAAGTGTGCCACACGCTGAACATCCATCACTTGCGTACCTCCGTATACCACCCTCAGACGGACGGGCTCGTGGAACGCTATAATCGTACCCTCAAAAACACCTTAAAAAAAATGCTGACAGTGGAGGGGAAAGAATGGGACCGGCTACTTCCATTGGCTCTATATGTGTTACGAGCGCAAGTCCAAAGCAGTTTAGGATGTTCATCCTTTGAATTATTGTATGGAAGACAACCCCGGTCATTGTTGGAAATGACCAAAGAAGCATGGGAAACAGAAGACAGAAGCAACCACTGTTCCCTTCTCGAGTACACCCAACAGTTGAAGTCTAAACTTGGCAAGCTCCGAGACCTGGCATACAACAATCTGGAGCAAAGCCAACAGAGACAGAAAAAACACTACGACAAAGGAAAAAAACTAAGACGATTACAAAAAGGCGACTGGGCGCTGGTTCTTCTCCCCTCTTCCACTAGCAAGTTCAAGAGCGAGTGGCAAGGCCCCTATCCGGTGAAGGACAACATAGGGGATACGACCTACAAAGTACAGGTGACCCCCAACAAAACCCAAAGCTACCACATCAACTTATTAAAAAAATGGATTGGACCACCCCCTAGGTCCGGACATTTCTTGGTTCCAACCGGGAACCTCGATACTTCCACGTTGAGGGATCTCCGTGTTAACCCGGATTTACCGGCAACCCAAAGAAAAGAGCTGCACCTTTCACGGAACTGTTTTCAGACTTGCCTGGGCGAACCACGCTCATAGAACATGGGATAGAGACTCTCCCCGGGAAACACGTACGACAAAAAGCGTATCGTATACCAGCCGCTAGAAGAGAAGCCATCCGGAGAGAAGTGGAAGAGATGCTAAAACTTGGGGTAATACGCCCTTCCACGAGTGAATGGTCATCTCCCATAGTAATGATACCGAAGCCTGACGGATCCACCCGCTTCTGTAGGGATTTTAGAGCGCTGAACGAAATATCTACCTTCGATGCCTACCCAATCCCCAGGGTGGATGAGTTGATCGAGAAAATCGGGGATGCCGCCTTCATACCTACGTTCGACCTAACCAAAGGGTACTGGCAGGTCCCCTTGAAAGAGGCCGATCGAAAGAAGACCGCCTTCTCCACAGATCAGGGCCTGTTCGAATTCACGGTGTTACCGTTTGGACTACACGGGGCCCCGGCCACATTTCAATGCTTGATGAACACAGTTTTGCAGGCCTTCCCCTCGTTCAGCTCGGCCAATCTGGACGACATTGTGGTTTACAGCAGATCCTGGAAGGAACATCTTCACCACCTGCAAATCATTCTCACGGCCTTGAGAAGGGCCGGACTACACATTAACACCAAGAAATCCAAAGCCGCCTGCCAACGGGTGAAATACCTAGGTTACGTACTGGGTGACGGAGTAATCGCCCCGCAGACAGAGAAGATCAAAGCGATAGCCGACTCGCCTTTTCCTTCAACCAAAAGTAGCTCCGGGGTTTTTTGGGTCTGATCAGATATTATAGACGGTTTATACCGCACTTTGCGGAAATAGCCTCCCCCTTAACAGATCTCCTTCAGAAACACAGCTCCACCAAAGAATTACAGACTCTAACGGAAAAGGCTCTCCACGCATTCCAGACATTGAAAACGGCCATCACCACTACCCCGGTGCAGATTTCGCCTGACTTCCAAAAACCCTTCTTGGTAGCCTCCGATGCCTCCGAGACCGGGATAGGGGCTGTTCTGTCCCAAATTGGGGTGGACGGGTTAGAACATCCCCTTTTATTTATCATTCGAAATTTGCACCCCAGGGAAACTAGATAACCCACCATTGAGAGGGAGTGCTTAGCCATCAAGTGGGCGATAGAAAAACTAAGGTATTACCTTGAGGGCAAGCCATTCATCCTCTATACGGATCATGCACCCCTGAAATGGATGTATAGACAGAAGAGCCAAAACCAGAGAGTACTACGCTGGTTTTTAGCTTTGCAACCATTCTCTTTTGAGGTGCGGCATAAAAAAGGAACAGACAATTGTACAGCGGACTACCTGTCCCGATTACATCCTCTCCCCGAACGGGAGAAGCCATGGGGGGAGGAGTGTAACGGGGGCGGCGGGGCCGCAAAGGACGAGTGGTGGACTGTAGTGCCTTTTTCACCTCCTCTTGTCCCCTTGTCACAGGACGACTGGCGTCAGGCTCCCACAGCATTATCGGGAAGCCTAAACTACGACCTCGTTCCCTTTAACTAGACGGACAAACCCTCTGACACGCCCCCGGATGACGTCTCGACGTATGCAACGTCAAAAGGAAGAGAAGACCTGACGTGGATGGACGGCGATTCCCGCAGGACTGCAGTAGGAGACCGAAGCAGCGGTGAGGCGAGGAGAGGAGGACCATCGGAAGTGGCAACGAACAGCGAAGACGAGGAGAAGAGAGGAGGCGAGGACCGACCCGACGACATCCCGGGATACTGCGCATCGCCCAGCCACGTTCCCAGGGGAGGAGCGTGGCTAGGACAGGTACGAGACCGCGTAGCAGGCTGGGTGGGGTGGCGGGAAGGGAAGCCTCCCTAGAGCATCTCGCTCCCAACCAAGGGAAGCGTAGAAACATGTGGTTTTGTGTATTGGTGTTCTCCCTTCCCCTACTTTTGTTTCTCCTCACCGTTTTGCACAAGGGTCACCGAGGGATTATCAGGAGGAGTACGGAGGAGGGGGCGGGGAGCCTGAATACACGGGGCACTACTAGGGTCTTCCTCACACCCGGTCCCAGGGTCAGGAGCTCGGGCTATTATAGCATAACTGACCAGAGTCTTTCTCCTTGCTTTTGGGGATTCCTGCCATCCCGGAGAAAACGGACGCCCTGAAGAAGCCGCATCCCTCGATAGAGTCCCAGCACCCAGGGGAGGAAGACTCCAAGTCCGACCACAACACGGATCCGGCCCGTTTTGCTCGAGAAAGACTGACCAGCAGAAAGAAAACCTTTTGTCATAAAATAAAACCTCGTTTGACATCAAGAACTGTGTCGTGTGTCCCTGGCACCCTCGTACAGCAGACTATGGAGACTATGAAGATGTTAGAGGCAGTAAGTACAAATATATATATATATTTATAGCTACTTGATGAAATAGTAAGTCACGCTCTGTTAGTTGAGGATTTAGAATTAGTACGCAGCAGTGAGTGAGTAAACATGCTGCGCGCTATTAGTAGTCATTGAATAGTCTCTGTACATATGCAGAATGACACTGCCTTAGAAGGACGCTATGCCTAAGCGCCACCTCTGCTGAAAGTCTCTTTACTAAAAAAAAAAACTGGAGCTCTCTGAAGATATGGAAACTATTGTGCTAAAAAAATGCGGTAGAATAGTCTTATGCAAATAAGTCTATCACCAGGGTTTAACCAGTACGAAGCGAATTCTGAAGCGAATTCTGAACTGCAGCGACAGAGGCAGAAAAAAACGGGTGCTGAGAGTGACAGGGAATGCAGAGACTCTCAGTGCTCAGAGAGGCAAATAACCGAAATCTCCAGCGAAGCCCCACTTAAAATTGTAACTTAATTACAACCTTCCGGTAGCAACCAAATACTGGAAACAAACTTGGAAGCAAGCGATAAGAATCCTTGCTGAATCTTTGTTTTCTGTCAGGAGCACTTCTCGGAGTTGACGTTGCTTCATCCACAAGGACGATAGTTGAAGTGCGCAGCACATCAGGTGTGCGAGCGCTAAACCGTAACGCTGTTGAAAACAGCTAAAGAACTAGAATGATAAACTACCATGCGGCTGCCATCTTAGAATTCTGCCGAAAACGGCTGGAATAATATCTTCTAATTCATTAACTGGAATTGCTTAGCCACCAGTTGAGTCCAGCTAAGAGGTGATTTCCTGCACATTACATTCTGCCCAACCATAGGATGAAAAGGAAAACGGCTCGCAAGTGGATAGATTTGCTCAGTCCTGACATGCCTTCCCACCAACTCCTATATGATCTCTTTATAGTTCTGTCTTTTTCTGTCTCTTTCCTTTGCTTATGCCATGTGATCCCATTTATTAAGCGTCTCAAACTGTGTAGTTATTAGTGTCTGGTACCATGTCATGTGGTCTTTCTAAAAAAAATCAAATTTTTTAAAACTGAAAGTACCCTCCATTAGAAACTGTAAAGCCTCATCATACACTGTACACACATTCCATTTGTGAATCCAGGCACACGTAAAACAGCCAACTTCTTCTATCATTTCATCTGGTGGCGTACCATCACTCTGCATCTTCTGACCCTCTCAAGGCCTAACCTTTTTCTTAGGCTTTGGTTTTGTAAATATTCCACCCATGGTTTCCACTTAAACAAAATCTAAATAATTCAAAAAGTTAAATACACACTGTAAACAAGCTTAACGAACAACAACTAATAACAGCTCGGTGAAAGATCGACCTATCACAGTGCAACTTTGCCAGCAAATAACCATCAAAGTACAGCCAGTGGTGATGTCACACCAATTTCCAGTGCAGCACCCTGGCTAAATAACCAATAACAGTGCGATATCTTTGTGACCAGGAAAACCACTACATATCTACATTAAACATTAAAATAAATGAATCCTCTTGTCTGTGTACCCAAAAAGGCAATAAAGATCAGTATTTAACTAAACTAATTCACTCACAACTGTAGAAACCTCACCACAGTATTAATCATAATTCCAAATGAGATAGAAAATTTGCTTTAGGTGCAACATTATTAATTCTTAAGTTAAGATTCCATGAATCATTAAAACCTTTAATTTTCAAAAATATTTTCCACACAATATTTGCATATTTTTTATTTCTTTTTATTTTTGTCTTTTATTATTGATATTGAAATAAACAAACATACAACAAAAGGACATTACATATAATGTAAACGAATTATCGCAGATGAGAATTCACTCCTTAAATCGAGCAATTGGTGCAGATCCAAATCAAATATAAACACATAATCAAATTTAACAGAAAAAAAGGAGGTTAATTACAGTCACGATGATCTTGAATAATCTGTACTTAGTAGCACATACATATGGGGCCCTGATGGGCAGTAGCCATCAAAGTCAGAGAGGGCATATACTATCTGTTAGGATCCATGTCTATAAGAACCTTGTGTAATGGGACACTTAAGACTGGGCCTCCATATAGTTAGTATATAGACTCCAAATGTTTTTCAGATGGCTTCTAGGGGGGGCGGAGTAGTTCGCTAAACGCTTCAGTTTGCGTACTGCAGAACAGCATGTTCCTGGTCCATTGAGGAAACGAGAGGGGGGGGGGCACGGGCCCAGTGCATTGCCACCACTCTTTTAGCGATGAGAAGGTCCATATCAACCAAGCGCCTGATGATTTTCCTTTGTTTTTTAGAGTAGCCCAATATAGCTAGTAATGGGTCAGGGCTTATCGTTTCTTTTGTAATAGAAAACACTTGCATCCAGAAACTGCCGATGGGGGGGGGCAGAGCCAAGCTAGATGTATAAATCCAGCAGCACTCTCTCCGCTTCTCTTGCAACTGTCGGACTCTCTCAATCCAAACCTGTGCAACCGGACGGCTGTGTGATAAATTCGGTTAAGAAATTTGAACTGGATGAGGCGTTGTCTGCCATTGAGAGAGATGCGCTTAGTGGCCTCGCAGCAGTATCTCCACATATCATCTATAGCAAGTTCCAAATCAGCCTGCCATTCCAGTCTAGGTTTGACGTAGTGAGTGCGGCGTAATTCCAGTGTTTTCTTATAGATGTGTGAGACTAATCTGCTCGGAGAGTCAGTGCAAATCATGGTGGAGAAAGGGAGTACCTCTGGTGGTTCTAGTAGTTCATCTCCGAGTTGTTCTCGCAATGCACTTCTAACTCTAAAGTAGTGAAACAGCGTTAGAGGGGTTGTTGGAGGGTCATCCGGCACTAGTTCTTCCCAGTCTCTACCCTTACCATCACGAAAGAAGGTGCCAATTGTGTCAATTTCTAATGTGTGTAGGGCGTCAGCTATCTCAGGTGTGGCGAGGACCGGAAGCCACGTGCACCAGGTAATAAGTGTGAGAGGGGAGTATAGGATAGAGAGTGCTTGGCGATTCAAGAGGTTTTGCCAGGTTTGTGCAGTAGCATTAATCGAATCTAGTGTGCCAGTCCGGCGTCATGCCATGTGAAACAACGCTGTTGTTAAAAGGGTGGGGGATAGTGTGACCTGGTCTATGTGGAGATGAGGATGGGGGGATTCCTGGTGCATCCAAAAATATGCGTGAGAGGCTTGGGCGGCATGATAGCAGAGGTTCAGGTCAGGGGTGCCAAGTCCCCCCATTGAGTATGGGAGAATGAGAAGTTCCCAGCTAGCCTGTGGCTGTTTTTCGGCCCAAGCCTGCTTAATGTGTAATGTCCCATGGCGTTTCGAAAAGTGGACAGGCAGAGCAATGGGGATAGTATTAAACAGGAAAAGAAACCTGGGGAGGGCCACCATCTTCATAATGGAGATTCTGCCCAAGAGGAAGGCAAATCCATCTTGCGATGTCATCTTCTAGTTTGGTAATGGCTCTGCCATAGTTTGCTTGGAACACCAATTCAAAGATCGTGTGTATCTGGATCCCTAGATAGCGGACCGGATCTGTGGACCATGTCAAGGAAAAGTCCAGGGTTTCAGGAAATGTCACAGGGGTGAGGGTTAATATTATAGATTTCCCCCAGTTGATTTTCAGCCCTGAGTATTTACCAAACTGCTCCACCTCTTGTAGCACTGGCAGCACGTTATCGGCTGGGTCTCGGATATATAGAAGAGTGTCGTCCGCATAGGAAGAAATTATTAGGTTATACCCATGGAACTGAATTCCTCTATTACTATGGTACTCTCTTAGCGTGCAGGTCAGTGGTTCCGCAACAAGGGCATAAAGAAGCGGAGAAAGCGGGCAGCCCTGGTGGGTACCCCTAGTAATTGCCAGGGGGCAGTGACTGTGTTGCCCACTCTCCCTCTGGCTGTTGGGGAAGTATAAAGGTTGGTAATAAGATGCAGGAAGGTGTCGCCCAGACCCATGCGCTCCAGGATCAGTGTCATAAAACTCCACTGTACGGAGTTGAAGGCTTTTTCCGCGTCCCGGAAGACCACGGCTACTTTAGTGTATGGATTGATGTGCTGAATTGCTCCAAAAACAGTGCGGAGGTGAAGAGCCAGGGCCTTATGGGCCTGGTGGCGCAGGGCACGCCTTAATCTCCTGCGTTCACCTGCTTTGATGAACAGAGACACAGGACATTCTGTTGAGCATAGAAGATCAGGTTTATTAGCTGCAGCTAAGTACAGTTGTCCCAGAAGTACACTCAGTATGTTCTTAGGAGACTGCCACTTTACTCCGTGGCGCACAATCTTTTATAGAGCATAGATTCACCAAGAACACTCCCAATGCATACATGGTTATCCAATGAGAAGAGTTTGAAAACAAGATATAACCAATGAGAAAAGTTTGAAAACAAGATATCAAGTAACCCAAATAAACCTCTCTTCCAACTGTTTTTGTCACCCCTCCCCACAAGTTAATCAGTGGTAGTGTCTACAACTCAACTTGCAGGTGGCAGGACATATTTGTATGCTTTGGAGGACAGTTGTGAAATGAGAGAATACAAGTAGAGAATAGCGAAGGCCAGAAGATAAGATAAAGTCAGGAAAAATGGTGTGAACCGACAGACAGTTGAGACAGGGTTTAGTCAAACCAGACGAGGATTAGTGGACTCAGCCAGTCCCTGACATCAGTCTCGTAAACAGAGGCAGAAGGTTATTTGACACATCGCAGTAAGATCAGCAGAAAAACGTAGTTCATTGTGCTGCCTGAGTGAGGGCAACAGAAAATGGCGGTGGAACACAACTGAATACAAGCGAGATCGAAAATCGAATTTCCTCAGACCCTCCTTTTGCCATAACTCAGGCAAAACACACAGATTCACGTTAATCTGAATCAATGTCAATAGCCATGAGGTTGTCAAACTGTTGCTGCAACATCATTTTAATGTTCTCTGTTTTCTATGACTCAGGTCTTGGGACACACAGAGTGGCACAAAGACCGCAGATGGCGGGGCCACACTGCATACAGAGACAACAGGAAAAAATGATGGCCAAAACCACTCCAAGGAGGGTTAGTACCTTCCATCCCCATTTAGATAGTAATCCCCAAAACCATCCTAATAAAGACCAATCTCCTTCGTCTTGATGAATTGATTCGGAGATCATGTGTAATTTGGAGATGGCTTGGTATACCATAGGGGCGTCGTCAGGTATATAAATACAACAGCTAGATCCGATCAATTTACAGACTCCACCACGATCTGCAAGAATAACATCTAGTGCAATCCGGTTCTGCAAAGTCATAAGACGATCCGCCTGAAGTTCAGCTGTGAGATTACTCTAGGCTCCCACAGTCACATCTATGGTAGTCTCAACAACACGAACCAGCTGTCTCATGTTTCTGCTGTTGGCCATTGGGCCCCAAAAAGGAAGAAATCCTTTGAGGAAATCACTTCCCTCTTGTCCTGCCGTGTCTTTAGAATCAATAATCCCTCTGCCATATCTGTTTTTATGATGGCCTGAAGGAGCAGTGTATGTAGGAGGGAGAAGAAAAGCTATATAGAATGTTCCTGAAAAATCATTTGGTAGCCACGTGTAAGCTCTATCATGGCAGACAAAATATGTGCCCTGGGATGGCACTAACGGTGGTGAATTCTGAGACGTGTAGATGTATGTATGGGAACAAAAGCTTTTTCTTTGTCCAGCGTCAGTAGTTTGGCCATTCATTTGTTAACAGAAATTACCTTGATGAGGGACAGTCCAAATTGGTGGAGATTTTCCCTGTTTAGTTTTATCTGTAAGGCTAGTAATGTAACGAGTCACGTTCCAATTAGTATATGTTTGTCTCTCGTCAACAGGAACCTTATTATTCTCCACAATTTTAGTCATAGCCACCATTCCCATTATCAGAGAATTATGACTAAAATCTGGCTTACTACCATAGGAACCAACTGGACATCTAAATTGGCTCTGATATGCATTTGAAAATATTACAAAATAGGCCCAAGCGGAACCTTCATAAGAAAATGGAAGGACTAAATATGGCATCCCTTTATCTGTGGTATGAGGCATAAGTCCACACACCCAACAGTCGGTTGTGTTGACTACCAATTGGTGTTGGTGCAACAATTGGATAAATGAATTATTAAAATATTCTGTTCTCCTGATTAGTTCATGTTGGGGAAGTGTATATAATTGATGTGGGGAGATAGTAGAATGAAGAGGCAAGGAGATAGAATTAGGGACAACTTTTTGCTGCATAGCATGAATAACCCAACCTACACAAGCCAATAAGATACACAAAAATATAGAAACACACAATGTTACGCCCCATCGACTGTACAATATTTTACAATATTTCTTTCTCATCTCTTCCTTATTATCCTTCTTTCCTAATTTAACATCTGTGGAAATATGGATTTTTATGATCAGTTATGTCCCCTATCTTGGACCCCAACGGTTTCATGTATAAATCACAAGTACATGTATGTTCCCTCCAGTTCCAGTTATGAAGACGCAAATACATGTGCGTCCACCGCCAACATGTCCTCTTTCAGATCCGCCATGAATGGGCCGGATATTCCATTCCTAAGTACGAAAGGCCACCGGCTTTATATGGTTCACTTATGCCATTTTCCAGTCCAGGCAAGTAGGCCCTGATTCTGCCATCAAGCCTTTTCCTGCCTTCTGCCTCTGAAAGCTCCAGTCTGAGCTCGCATCTGTATCCATGAACTTTGTCCTACTCTCTGCGCAGCTAACGGTGTCTGACATCAGCCTGTTGCCTGCCAAAAACTGTATTTCACCTTCGAAATTATCTGCTCCGCTCCCTACCCAATGCATTCCTGTCTAGTAGTTTAAGTAAACATTCTGCCAGCTACCGAGCAAAAGGCCCGGCTTCTCTGTCTTTATGCAAGTAATTCATAGCCCTGTTACTATGAAAGATTTCTGCCCCCGCATCTAGTGTAGACACTTAGACGCTTGTACACGCACTCACAGTCAGTATAGTCAGTATAGAATAAGATTCTACTTTAAGAGACTTCTCTTTTGGATAACATAGTTCTCTAAACATAGGATGTTAGATATGATTTGGGATTAGGTTGACTTGACCCTCCAGACTTCTGTCGCCACATGTAGAGCTAAATGTCAAGTCCCCTTCACCCCCTAGTTGCACGTCAATTACACGTCATGCTGCTGCGCGCGCATTTCTGCCAAGTATTTCTGCTGACATTGCGAAATTCTTTCATGGAACCACCCTATTATGACATCATACCTGATGACGTTCCTTAGTTACACCCAGTTACACCCACTTTTGCTACGCATGTATGTTTTATCTTTACTATCAATTGTTACGCCTCCTCCATTTGTTTCACTGTAATGCCTATTGTATAAAAATGATTACCTGTCAATAAAGTAACGGTCTTCACTTCCTGAACCTTCGTGGTGATGGAATATGGAGCTCATCGATTTAAATTGATTATGGAATAAAGCCCGTTCCGAACCTCTAATACCACGGATTCTGCCTCTTATTTTACTGAGCTATTGTTATAGATTTTCCGCATCAAATTAAGTTCCGGTAATTAAATTATTTACCACATAAATGGCGCCCGAATAGGGACACTTTCTCATCTCACGCGCCGGCGGTGCGTTGCAGGCCCGGTCTCCTGTCACAGCTGGACGGACAACAACGCGTACCCACAGGATTTCCTGTATCTCCCTCCTGCCGAGCGGGGGTAACTGAGGCTGCGATCAACACCCAGACGAGGCGGTGAGAAGTGCGAAGTATCCCGACCAGAGCCTAGCTGAGAGAGCAAGATCCGAGGTATACAGAGGCCCACCAGTTTCCGAAGTTTCCGAAGTTCCGAGTCGAGTCCAGTCCGGTTCAAGTTCAGTTCAGTTCCGAGGCCTTCCGTTCCGAGCTACCCGGTGAGTACCATTATCGGGGAGGCGTTCTGACGTGCACATAGGTTGTGCCGGTCAAGACGGGTTTGGGTACACAAATCCGGTCTGCACTGTTTCAGCAGTGTATCCGTACTGTTTAGCAGTATATCAAGTATGTCTAGTATATAATTCAGAATTACCTAGTTAGTATCGAGTATTATGCTTAGTGACTAGTTCCCTAAATGACCATCATAGTTTATTTTCATTTAAATGTTAAATGTTAAAATGTTTTAAATATGTTCTGTATATTGTGGTGTGAATGACTGTTCATTATTGTGTTTTATGGTATTAAACGTGTTCAAAATTAGGTATCAGATCAGTTCTCAAATATGCCGCTCTTTTCGAAATTAAGACAGATCACAACTAGAAAAGGGGTACTCGAAGAAGCTGTTCCCATTCCTCCTAGGGACACTCCAGGGTACTTCATGTATCATAAACATGGCCTAGACGCCATATTATTTCTTGATCTATGGGTAGACTACACCAAGGAATTACCAGAAAGTCAGAGGTGGCCCGCAGCTGGGACCTGGGATGCAGATTGCATTATGAAAGTAGAAGAAGAATTGTGGAAAAAGAAAGCTAGACAGTCACAGAAAGATGCCATTGAATTATGGCGTAAAGAATCATATAGACGCACAGAAAAAGCGCTCAGACAGGAAGAGAAAAGTAAGGAGAATTCAAATAAAGTTCGAGAAAGTGTATTAAGTGAAGAAGGTAATCGAGTAAAGTCAGAACAAACAAACAGACAAAGAAATGCCCTTGTGAATGGTATGTATCCTCTTCTGGCCGAAGGATTACCTAAGGCTACTCCGGAAATACCAAAAGACTTGCCACCCCCATTGTTTCCGATAAAAGTACATCCCAAAGGGCATCCCAGATCCGCAGAAGATGTTTTTCTTTCCTCTTATTTAGACGACGCAGCTCCCGAGTATGCTAATGCTGCGCCACATAGACCGTCTGCCGAGGGGGTTCAACGCCAAGACCCTCCTTCGTCTGTACCTCTGCAACAGCAAACCCCGACACAAGTTCCGGCAAGCACATCTGTTTCTACATCTGCATCCACACCTATGGTTGCTATATCACGTTCAACGAATCCTTTCACATCCAGCACCCCAGGTGGTGCTACCGGAGGTACATCAAGCATTTTTTCTACGCCACCCAGAACAAGTAAACTTTCCTTTCAAGAATTAGCCCACCAACGTACACCCAAACTAGTAACTCCCAACACGCTCAAGGAACTTCTAATAGATTGTAGATATGACCCTGTGCCCGGAAAGGGGGACGAAATGATGCTGGCATCATTATGTATCCGACGAGCTGCAATATACTTAGGGAAGCTACCAGGAATGACTGCACATTTAGAAAATATATATCATTTTGTCCAGTCAGGGCGAGACCCTGAGAGTATTACCAGAGCCATGGAGTACCAAAAGGTGGAAATACAGGGGGAACTGTTACGTTTCCTCATAAACTGTGTGATCAGAAATCAAGATCAACCAGGGGTAAGTCCGGAAGAAATGCAAATTCTTACCACATGGGGTAAGAATATTTCAGAGGGGAGACACGATAAACGATCATGTATAGTAGCTATGAGCCGAAAGATCCGCAAAGAAATAGAACGAATACACGAGGAAAGATTAGCAGTAGACGAACCTGAACAAACCGAGGACGAGGAAGAATTAGAACTGCCCACAGGACAGTTAGAAACTATGGCCTATGTAGGTAGAGGAAGATCTTGCAATGATACTAGATGCTTTACTGATCCGATATGTCCGATACGTTCAGATAATAACAGAAAATTCCAAACTCCTATAATAAATATAAGGTCCCCCGAACATTCATTCCAAGCCGCTGACAAATTACTCCGAGAACGAAGGGGGTATCATATACTCGATTCTATGGACGAACAAGAATTAGCCAGGTCAGCCGTACACTGGGTTGATAGTCCTGGAAAATATGGTGATGATACACTAGCGCATACGTTTTTGAACCTCGCCCCAGATGAACAGCGTTTAGCTGGTATCTATATGATTCAACAACTTCTTATATTATATAAAAGCCAACACTCCGATCCTGGCCCCTTACCTGATATATTGACTGAATTACTCACAAATAAATGGAGAGGTTCCGGTACTAAGTTAATTAGAGAAATACTAGAATCTAGAAGACAGTATATTCTTTTTGTATGTCCTGAACATGTCTCACTGCCCATCAAGGAAAGAACGACGTATTACATGGATAGACAGAATCCCTTACGCGAAGTGCATCCGATAAAGGGTGATGACAATGAGTTTAAACGTGTGTTTGTATACATACCCATATCCAAAATAGAACTATTAGAAATGAAGAAAGTGGTACCCAGTCATGACAAAGACCCAGCGGGTTTCCACCGTGAAATTAAAGATATGTTACTCATGGGAGAATATACCTACCCCGACATTATGACAATATTGAAGGTATTAATGCCTGCGGGCATTTACGAAAAACTCAAGGAAAAGGATTGGGAGGTGGGAGACCAGAAGATAGATTGGACAGCATTAGAAAACGAAGAAAAAGCTCGAGGTCCAGGTTCAGGGCTCGGGGACAAGACCTAAGCACTACCAGGTTTACTAGTACAGGTATTGCCACGTTTATTAACTACGAAAAAGGAAGACTGGGGTGCAATCTCAGCCTGTAAACAAAAATCAGATGAAGACACTAGTGATTTCTATTCCCGATTTGAGAAATGTTTTGGTATAAATAGTGGAATAAAAGCAAGTAGCGAGTCGTATCCACATCTGTTTGTGACAAAGTTAGTTGAAAATGCCTTGCCCCAAGTTAAGAATAGAATATTGAAGTTCGAGAGTACCTGGCAAGGTAACACTCCATCACAAATGTTACAAATGCTACAGTACCATCACAATAGGATTAGAGAAGAACAAGAACATGAACATAGACGCATGAAAGACACGAAAATGAAAATGCTAGTTTCCCAGACAGTGCCAGCCGACGGTCATAAGAAGGGTATAACACAGTCCAGTGGTTCAACAGGTCCTGTAAAAGGGACATGTAACTATTGTAAACAGCCAGGTCATTATGTACACGATTGTCCAGTTTTAAAACATAATATTGCCATAGGTAACGCAAAAGAAAGACCACGACCAATTAGACAGGATCAGAACCAACAAGGAGCCCCGCAGCATGCACAGTCCATGCCAGCTCCGCAACAGTCTATGCCAGCTCCACCACCGCAGCCTATTGCTGCCACACAAACAACGACCCGACAGATGTATCAGACCGCACAGTATGACTATCCTGATTATCAACGATACTCATGAAACAGCCTAGAGAGGGAAGTTGGCTTACCCCTTATTGAGGTCCCTGTAGATCAAGAAGGACCTTATGTACACAGTGAACTGTTAGGTCAAGATAGAAAATTCTTACTTGATACAGGGGCAAGTCGAACAACAATAAAACGTAGTGAAGTTCCAGGGGCACCCCTCTCAGGCACACAGAATATTTCCCTTGGCTTTTCAGGAAAACCCATCATTAACGAAGTAACACAGCCTCTTCCACTTACGATCGGTCCCTTGACACGAACTACAGATTTATTGCTTATTAAATCATGTCCAGAAAACTTGTTAGGTATAAAAACTTTGAAAGCTCTAGGAGCTATAATATGTTGTTCTCCGGAAGGAGTAAGATTGTTCTTACGTGATTACAAAGGGCACTACGTGTCCCGAGACATGGATCACCGACTACAGACTTTACCGACACATTTATGGGCACAAGGCCCTACAGATGTTGGTTGCATGAACATTACACCATATCGAGTCACACTAAAGGCAGGAGTGGTACTTCCACGAATGCGACAATACAAGTTACCACCAGATGCTGTAGTGGCTTTACTACAAATCATTGACGAGCTTATTACCCAAGGAGTGGTTGTGGAAACTGACTCCAATGTATGTAATTCACCGATAATTCCGATTCTTAAACGAACCGATCCAACAGCCCCGCCAGTATATCGATTGGTTATTGATCTGCGCGAATTAAATAAATGCATAGTACCACAATACCCCGTAGTCCCAGACATTTCTTCATTACTGACAGCCATTGATTCCGAAGCAACATTCTTTACTGTAATTGATCTCAAGAATGCCTTTTTCAGCGTCCCAATAGATCCGGAAAGCCAATACTTGTTCGGATTTAGTTTAAATGGACGTAGCTTTAAATTCACACGCGCACCTCAAGGATTTACCGAAAGCCCCAGCATCTATAGCCAAGCACTGAAACGAGAACTCGACAGTATCCACATGCCAGTCAACACTGCCCTGCTTCAATATGTCGATGATCTGCTGATCACCGCTAGAAGCGAACCTGAATGTGAAAAAGCCTCACTGACGGTATTACAATTTTTGGCCGAAAAGGGGCACAAGGTGTCCCCTTCTAAGCTGCAATTCTGTGTCCAGCGAGTTGTTTACCTTGGTCACTCGCTGTCCAAGGAGGGAAGGCAGCTTACACCAGATCGCATCCAGTTAATTGCTAATATGCCAATACCCAAGACACAAAAGGAGGTGCGGGCTTTCATAGGCCTCACTTCATATTGTAGGCAGTGGATCCCTCAGTATGCATTTCTAGCAAAACCACTCATTCAATTGACAACACAGGAGGCAGCCACATCGACTGTTCTCCCTTGGACTCAGGACCATACACAAGCTTTTGAAAGCCTAAAGAAAGCCTTATGCCAAGCACCTGTTTTAGCAACACCATGTTACAATAAACAGTTTACACTCTTCGTTACAGAACGCGAAGGTACTGCCTTGTCGGTACTCACACAGGAACAAGCAGGATCACACAAACCATGTGCTTATTTTTCTAGTACATTAGATCCCGTAGCTCAGGCTTTGCCTGCGTGCCTGAAATCAGTGGCAGCAACGGCTTTAGCAATCAGACAAAGCGATGCCATAGTATTAGGACATCCATTGACAGTACAAGTACCACATGCAGTAGAGGTTCTCTTGAACCGCACACAAACACAACACTTGACTATAGCACGACTTACTGGTTACGAATTAACATTGTTTCAGCCACATATAGAAATCAGACGTTGTAGTACATTGAATCCTGCCACACTGTTACCTATAAATGGAACAGACCCACTAGCACATGATTGTATTGAAGTTATCACTATCACGACGAAACCCAGACAAGATTTGACAGACGTCCCATTGTCAGACCCAGACCTGACGTTGTATGTAGATGGTTCATGTATGAGAACAGGTACAGGAGAGCTAGTGGCCGCTTACGCAGTCACAACAGACACTGAAATCGTTGAAACAAATTGCATAAATACCTTGTCAGCTCAAGCCGCAGAGCTCATCGCTCTGACACAAGCCTGTATTCAAGCCACAAATAAAAAAGTCAACATATACACGGATTCACGTTATGCATTCGGAGTTGTACATGACTTCGGCGTGCTGTGGCGAGAGAGAGGTTATTTAACTTCTCACGGTGCCCACATTCAGCACGGACCCCTCATTCATGCCTTATTAGATGCAATACATTTACCCACTGCAATATCAATTATGAAATGTAAAGCTCATACGAAAGTTACTGATATCATTTCTCAAGGCAATAATCTAGCTGACAGAACAGCTAAACAGACCGCTCAAACTCAAACATCCGACATGACAAAGACAATAGTCCCGACACCAACACATTGCATGATGGTTAAGGATCCCGCTCTTGACGTAATTGACATACAGACACATGCTACACCAGACGAAATAAAGAAATGGACTGAATTAGGAGGGATCCAAACAGACCAAGGATGGATGACGAAGGAAAAATCTATGTGGTTCCTTCCTGATTCAATGGTCCAAGTCGTTATTAACACTGTACATAGTCCAGCGCATCTAGGAGAAAAAGCTATGCTAGACAGCATTCAACACATTTGGTTTAACAAACATTTACGAGCAGCAGCTAAACAAAAAGTTCGTACCTGTATGATCTGTTGTCAGTATAACCCAGGAAAAAGCATTCCCGTAGAGCAGGGTGGATTTCAGCCTCCTGATCACCCTTTTGAAGTTCTCCAGATGGATTATATCCAGATGGAACGATGTCGAGGATTCAAATATGTTCTCGTAGTTGTCTGTGCTCTTTCCCGTTGGACAGAGGCATACCCGGTTTCAGATTACACTGCCCCGACTACTGCCAAACAGTTAGTTCGAGAATTCTTCCCACGGTACGGTTTACCACGTGCTGTCTACTCAGATAACGGCCAGCCGTTCTCATCCGAATTAATGAAACACGTTTCACTTTTGTTAGGCTATCAGTGGAAATTTCACTGTGTCCGACACCCCGAGGCAGCAGGTCTCGTGGAACGACATAACCAGACCCTGAAAATTAGATTGTCCAAAATTTGTAGAGAGAAAGGTGTCGACTGGGTAGTAGCCTTACCCGTTGCACTCTTTTACATGAGAATGGTAGCACACTCTCGAACAGGGCTATCCCCGTATGAGGTGATCTTCGGTAGACCACCAAATATGTGGGGGACGCCTATACCACGCAAAATAACTGATATTGACTGTAATATGCTGACAGATTACTTGGCTTCCTTGATGTCTGCACTACAATCTTGTCGTTCACAGGTAGCTGCAGCCTTTCCCGACAACACCGAGGTGAAACCCCATGACGTAATTCCAGGGGATTTGGTTTTAGTGAGGAACTTTGACCGGAAGTCTCAACTGGATCCTAGGTGGAAGTCGCCTCAACTCGTATTGTTAACGACGAGGACAGCCGTGAAGATCGAAGGTCGAAAAGGCTGGATACATTCAAGTCATATCAAGAAATTTCATGGACTACCGTCAGACGTAAACGACACACCTTGCGTGTCTTCCCCGATTGACTCTAAACTTCCTTTGGTTGAACTGACTAACCATGAACGATATAAACTAAAACTTAGGTCTAACCAGTCAGGCAATTTGATTGTTTAAGTCCTCTCCAAGGTGAATCGGTCGAATTTGTCTCTGACATGTATCGCTTAGACCTGTACAGAGAAAGAAACAGAAGGATAAAGTTGAAACGACATGCGTACTGTAAATCACTGCGTAGTCATTGCACAGTGACGTTATTAATTCTGTTTTTCTTAAGTCTTTTAATAATTACTGCAAGTATATTTTTGCACACATATTATCCTATTTCTAGACATGTTTATAATATTACTGCTGAACATTCTTTTAGTGAATTACCTCCGCATGAATTGTCTTATAGATTTGCGCTGCGCAATAACACGTTTATTAGTATGTTACATCATTCCCATCAGGTTAGCAATGCTACAAATTGTTGGATATGTGGTCGACTCCCTCCCTATCAGAACTATAACGGAATTCTACCTCTCTTTCCATACCCGTTCACACACAACGGCTCCTGTGGAGCATGGTTTAGTTTAATTAATTCCCTAGATTCGAATTCTGCAGTTTACCAGAATAACTGGGTATGGGGAAATTTGAACTTAGTTTTACTCAAAGTCTGCTACCCTAACAAGGAGGGACTTCCCAAAAGAACAGGAACTGATCTAGAAAATGAAGTATATGGATTAGGTAATTTTACGCTTAATCTCATGATCCTGAATGTCGAATCCGAAGCTACACCAATTTTGCCCGCCATGTCAGTATTTCCAATTAAAGGTGAATTATGTGTAAGAAAGAATGGTTCCATACATATGGGCCATAGTAGATGCACCACTGTGATAGAATTTAGTGACCAAGGCAAGTCTACATTTAGAGCTTCCCGCCATTCCTACTTCATATGTGGTCAGACGGCATACATACGTTTACCTCTAGATTGGGATGGTACCTGCTACATCGGATTCCTTTTACCACCTGTTTTCCTAGCTCCTCCTGATTATTATAGAAATACTCATTTAGTACACAATAGAGAAAGGAGAGATCTCCCAATAGTCGATTACACTGAGACCGCATGGGAAAAATACACAGATTTCAATAAAGGTCTCTTTCCCTATATAGGTACAGTTACCAATAGTAAGCTGATACGTAGATTAACCAGAACACTTGAAGCAGTAGTGAACGAAACTATTTCCGCCTTAGGCAATTTAACAGAAGAGCAGTCTGCTATGCGGATTGTTGTGCTTCAAAATCGTCTTGTCCTTGACGTCATCCTGGCTGATAGGGGCGGAGCTTGTAGGGTCATCAGATCAAGTTGTTGCATTTTCATACCAGAAAATTCGCCATCTGTATATAAAGCCATAACTCGCCTTCATAAGATTGTAAGCCAGATACACCAGAATCCAGGCACCTGGACTTGGTCCGGTTGGTTTTGGAGTGTATTATCTACCTTTGGATGGAAGGTCCTATCCTTCCTAGGTATTGGCTTCCTCATATTATTCAGTTGCTGTCTATGCCTACAATGTGGACCAGCGATCTGTGGTCTGTGTGCCACATCGTGTATTCCACCACCAAGATTTCATTCATCCCAGAAGAAAAAAGAAGAACAAATGATGCTATATGAACAGATCAACGGATTGATGAAGATTGATATCTCTTGACGGGCAAGTAGGGGACAAGGAGGGAATGTGGAAATATGGATTTTTATGATCAGTTATGTCCCCTATCTTGGACCCCAACGGTTTCATGTATAAATCACAAGTACATGTATGTTCCCTCCAGTTCCAGTTATGAAGACGCAAATACATGTGCGTCCACCGCCAACATGTCCTCTTTCAGATCTGCCATGAATGGGCCGGATATTCCATTCCTAAGTACGAAAGGCCACCGGCTTTATATGGTTCACTTATGCCATTTTCCAGTCCAGGCAAGTAGGCCCTGATTCTGCCATCAAGCCTTTTCCTGCCTTCTGCCTCTGAAAGCTCCAGTCTGAGCTCGCATCTGTATCCATGAACTTTGTCCTACTCTCTGCGCAGCTAACGGTGTCTGACATCAGCCTGTTGCCTGCCAAAAACTGTATTTCACCTTCGAAATTATCTGCTCCGCTCCCTACCCAATGCATTCCTGTCTAGTAGTTTAAGTAAACATTCTGCCAGCTACCGAGCAAAAGGCCCGGCTTCTCTGTCTTTATGCAAGTAATTCATAGCCCTGTTACTATGAAAGATTTCTGCCCCCGCATCTAGTGTAGACACTTAGACGCTTGTACACGCACTCACAGTCAGTATAGTCAGTATAGAATAAGATTCTACTCTAAAAGACTTCTCTTTTGGATAACATAGTTCTCTAAACATAGGATGTTAGATATGATTTGGGATTAGGTTGACTTGACCCTCCAGACTTCTGTCGCCACATGTAGAGCTAAATGTCAAGTCCCCTTCACCCCCTAGTTGCACGTCAATTACACGTCATGCTGCTGCGCGCGCATTTCTGCCAAGTATTTCTGCTGACATTGCGAAATTCTTTCATGGAACCACCCTATTATGACATCATACCTGATGACGTTCCTTAGTTACACCCAGTTACACCCACTTTTGCTACGCATGTATGTTTTATCTTTACTATCAATTGTTACGCCTCCTCCATTTGTTTCACTGTAATGCCTATTGTATAAAAATGATTACCTGTCAATAAAGTAACGGTCTTCACTTCCTGAACCTTCGTGGTGATGGAATATGGAGCTCATCGATTTAAATTGATTATGGAATAAAGCCCGTTCCGAACCTCTAATACCACGGATTCTGCCTCTTATTTTACTGAGCTATTGTTATAGATTTTCCGCATCAAATTAAGTTCCGGTAATTAAATTATTTACCACACATCCATCCTCTAAAATTGTTGCTCACGGCAATCTTCCTTGCTCACTTGGCTGTGATTATTAGCCGTCCTATGACACTGCAAGTCCTGGGGGCCTAGCCACTATACAGGTCACAAACCAAGACTCCTGCCGTGACCCTGCAACCTGGACAGATGATAAATGTAGCAGAAGAGATGGAAATCTCAGGTGTCCTTGACCAATCTAGGTCTTAAATTGTATCTAGTCCTTGTTGGTACAGTTTGGTCTTGAAATAGGGTCTGTGGCTCTGTAGTGTTTAATCGGAGATGGGAAGGTACGGCTTCTTGAAGAATGTCGTCATCTTCTTTCTCCGATCGAGTTCCATCCAGGTGTGCACTACTGAAAGGTATGAATCGGGGGACTTTTTCTCCTTCAGAATCACCTATACCCTTACGAACCCACTGATCAAAAGGCAAGGGCAAGGGCACTTTCTTGCAGTGCACTCCGTGGATCAAGTTCTTTTTCCCTTCGACTTTTACTGCTGTGCGAGTTGTCAGGAGAACTTGTCGAGGCGCCTTCCAGCGAGGTTCCAAATTCTTTATCCTCTGAAAATTTTTCACACAGACCCAGTCTCCCGGTTGGATAGAATGACCTGGGTCTGTGGAGGCCTCTGGTAAAGCGTTTTGAACCTGTTGGTGAAGACCACGTAATTTAGTGGTGAGGTCATGTAAATAGTCAATCAGCATTGGATACTGTATATCAGAATACTTTCTAGGACGAGGGACTCCCCATACATTAGCTGGGCGCCCGAAAACAATCTCGTATGGGCTGAGTCCCAAACGAGAATGTACAGCTGCTCTAGTGGACAGGAGAGCCAAAGGAAAAGCATCGGGCCAATTAAGACCTGTTCTGGCTTGTACTTTTGCAAACTTAAGTTTGAGAGTGCCGTTATAGCACTCTACCAAACCCGCGGACTGAGGATGATTTGCCGCATGAAGCTTCTGCCTTATACCAAGACTGGTACACACCTTTTGCATAATTTGGCCTACAAATTCACTTCCATTGTCACTCCAGACAATGCGCGGCAAACCAAACCTAGGGAAGAACTCTTTTAGAAGAACCTTGGCAGTGGACAAAGCAGTGTTGTCTTTCAGGGGGTAAGCCTCTATCCATCTGGAAAAGGCACATACCACTACCAGAACATATTAAAGATTGTTACATCGATCCATGTGAATGTACTCGATTTGCAACACCTCAAAAGGATATGTTGGGGGAGCAAAATGACATGCCGGAGTTGGGGTTCCCTTTCCCGGATTGTACATCAAATAAATGATACAATGCTTCACCACATTATCTGCACATTTTGGAATCCCTTTGTTCAGCCACACTGGAGCCAGAAGTTTACATATTCCTTTTGCACTGATGTGGGCAGGACCATGCGCCATAGTAACTACAGGCAGTACGTAGGCGTCTGGTAACAGCCAACGCTGGTGTTCTGACAATTCTATCCAACATCCTGTTGCGTCTAACATTGCTGTACTCTCTTTCCACTTTCTCAACTCTTTCTCTGTAGCATCTCCCTGAATCGATCTCACACTTTCTATTGTGTCCTCACACATCCCTCTTTCCCTGACCCAATTCGCAGGGCCCGCAACATACATGCAACTTGTAGCATCTCTGGCTGTCCGTTTTGCTACCTCATCCGCAAAAGCATTTCCGCGACCAACATCATCAGTCATCTTCTTAAGCGCACTACATTTCACAATTGCTATCAGGGTAGGCAAAACAAGTGACTCAAGAAGATCAGTTACCAATTGACCATGCTGTATTTTAGTACCGTGGGAGGTAAGGAATCCTCTTTCCTTCCACAAACGACCGAAGCTATGCGCCACACCGAACGCATACTGGCTGTCGGTATACACATTCACTCTCTTTCCTTTAGATAATACACACGCTCTGGTCAAAGCTATCAGTTCAGCTGCCTGAGCTGAATTATGTCGGATGCATGCTGTCTCCACGATTATATACAAGGTGGTAACAGCATAAGCTGAAGTTGTCTCACCATTTGGGAGTTTGAAACAAGACCCATCCACCCATAGGATCCCATCTGGATCCACTAACGGCATATCTTTCAAATCAATCCTGCCTTTTGTCTCCTCCTCAGTATGGAGAAACCAATCATGTTGTTTCCGAATATCTTTCTCTTCTGGAAGAGGTAACAGTGTGGCTGGATTTAAAATATTACATCGTTTGATGTGCACATGACTAGCCAAGAGCGTCAGCTCATATCCAGACAATCGAGCACTTGTAAGATGTTGTGTTTTCGTCCTATTTAGCAAGGTATCCACTGCATGTGGTACCATAACAATGAGAGTATTATCTAGCACCACTCCAGCCGACTGACAAATAGAAATTGCTGCTGTAGCTTTGGGACAACTAGGCAATGCCTTGGCTACTGGGTCTAATGTAGCTGAAAAATAGGCACATGGCCGCTGTTTGTCTCCAAATCGTTGTGTTAAGACTGACAACGCACAACCCTCTCTTTCATGGACATAGAGCGTGAAGGGCTTACTGTAATCTGGGGTACCCAACACAGGAGCAGAACACACAGCAGTACGTAAATCAGAAAAACTCTTCTGGCATTCGTCAGTCCAAGGAAGGGGTTGGGGTGTGTCTTTCAAAGTGAGTGCTAACAAAGGTTTGGCCAACAAAGAAAAATTCGGAATCCATTGTCTACAATAAGAAGTGATGCCCAGAAAGGCGTGCACCTCTCTTTGTGTAGATGGCACAGACATTTGCGCAATTGCTTGAATTCATTCTGGGGTTAATCGCCTTCCCTCCTTTGATAAGAGATGACCCAGATAGGTAACCTCTCGACGGACATATTGTAGTTTAGAAGGCGAAACCTTATGATTAAGATCAGACAAGTGACGTAACAGTGCAACAGTCACATTCTTGCAGACATCCTCTGAATCAGCAGCAATCAACAAATCATCCATATATTGAATAAGAGTAGCACCTGGGGGCAAAGGAAAAACATCGAGCTGACATTTCAGAGCTTGACTATAAATGGAGGGGCTTTCACAATAGCCTTGGGGTGCGCGCTTGAACCGGAAACTTCGGCCTACTAGAGAGAAACCAAAAATATCCCTACTCTCTTTGGCAATGGGAATGCTGAAGAAAGCATTTTTCAGATCAATAACAGAAAACCAAGCCGCTGAGTCAGGTATCATAGTTAACAGGGCAGTGATATCTGGAACAACAGGAAACTGTGGTACAACAATTTTATTGACCTCCCGAAGATCAATCACAAAACGATAAACAGGAGGCTTAGAAGGATCAGCACGTTTAAGAACAGTAAGAATAGGACTATTACATACATTTCCTCTCCTTTCCTCAATCACACCCTTCTGAACCAAATAATAAATGATATCCAAAAGCGCTCTTTCACCTTCATTGGAAATTCTGTATTGAGGAATGCGTGGCAATTTAGCATTGGGCTTGAGAGTAACAACATAAGGCGGGATCTCAAGACAACCAACATCATTTGGACCCGTAGCCCAGAGCGCTCCAGGAAGAGAGAGCAATTCAGGTGGGAATTGATCTTTAGACAAATACATTGAAGAAGTCAATTTCTGCCCTAAAGTAAGATGCACACCAGAAGGAGAACAATATATCGTTGCATGCATTCTTTTCAATAGATCCAAACCCAGCAGATTCTCACCGCAACCAGTCGTTAAAAGAAGAAGATCTTCCATATCATAAGGGCCAATTGAAATAGGCAAAGGACAGGAGACCGGGTTACGAACTGAGGCGCCAGAAAATCCTACCGTTACATTTGTTAAGCCAGACAAAGGTGCCCCAGGGAGTTAAGAGTGAATGATAGAACTTCTCATTGCACCAGTATCTAAAAGAAATGGCTCTGAAACACCCATTGTAGTGACATTGACATAAGGCCCATCATGATTTACTGGAATCGATACAACTCCCTCACTTTGTCTATGGCTGTCCTAGTTAGCGTGAAGGCTTTCATTTTCACCTTCAACATGATAATCATCATTGTAATACTGTGTAGACTGAGTATTCTGCTGATCGAAGTAATTCGTAGAATTTGGAGGGGGTAAGGAACGCTGTTCTTGAGGCATCACACCTCGACCTCTACCCCTGTATATTATCTGGAAACCACCACGGCCTCGTGGAGCAGATAGTTCTCCCTTACGTTGCAATAAAACCGGGCAGCTATTCTTAAAATGACCTTCCTCTCTACAATAGGCACATTGGTTAGGACCTAATAAAGGTCGCGGAATAAAGGGCTCAGGCTTTTGATACACCCTCTGAAACTGTGGAGGCTGTTGAAACTGGCGCTGAGTATAACGAGGAGGATAAGCTTGTTGCAGAAGAACCTTCATTTTTAATTCTTTCGTCTTCTTCTCTTGCTTACCTTTCTCCTCTTTATCCCTGTTCTCATAATACTGAGCAGTAGCCAATATCTGGGCAGAAGAAGAAACAGCCCATGAACTCTCGGAGTCTTTCAACTTATGTGACAGTTCGGGAAGCAAATTAAATACGAATTTATCTACAAATAATCGCTGTCCACCCTCCGTAGTCATATCCTGACCACTGTGATCAATAAACGTCTCCTCAAAACGAGTGAAGAAATCAGAGACACTCATCTTTCTTCTGCTTACACGCAGCTAATTTATCCCAATTAACTCGCAAGGCGGGCATCATCGTTTTCATTAAAGTAATAATCCGACCAGGGAGTTCTGAAATCAAAACATCATAGCACCACCCACTTGGGCTGCATCCGTGGCAGTTATAGCAGCCCAATCGCCACCCAATGCTTGGGCGTGATCCTCTCTACGAATCCGAGCCCATAATGCTTGTGGGACTACATTTCCCATCAACATATCAATATCGGCTAAATTCATAATACAGGCATCAACAGTCTGGGACAACTCCTTATTATAGCAGCAGGGTTTTTACAGGGATCCGGTAGAGACTGTTTAAGAGCCAAAACTTCAGATCTCTTCCAGGGGACATGTACCCATATACGCTGGAAGTGCGTGGGAACAGCTGGATTAGCACCTGCTTGTGCAACCGCTTCTATCCACACTGGAGGAACCTCTCTCATGGGATAATGTTTGGATGTCAGCCTAACAGCAGGATCGGAATCAAAAAAAGTCTGTGAGGAAAATAAGGACCTAAAAGTGACAAGTGTCCTTACGGCATCCTCAACCTTAGCCTGAACATCTAATAAACCCTGAGGAAGTAAACCCAAATTCATATCCTCCCATTCTTTAGCGAGAGTGTCACACATAACATTAAATACATATCTCTGCGTGGGCGCCTCCCACTGATGAAAGGTGGTCATGATATCTTTCACACTATACTGGGGACCCTTCTCGATCCATTTGCGAGCGAGAGAGTCCAATACCCCTCGTTCGTCGGAACCTGGGAGTTGACTACGAGACTGTCTTCGAGAAAAAGCCAGAGACATATTCAAAGTCTCAAAGAAAGGAGACAGAAACCCAGAGACAGTATCTGTGATTCGTTTGCGCACAGTAGGAGAATTAGACATAAGAACAGGGGACAAGCTATTAGGTGAACTAACAGAAGAATTAACAGTTATAAGGGGAGCCGAAGGCAAAGGAGATTGATGTTCAGGAGACGGAGGCAAAGAAGTCGGTGGCGGAAGAGTTGGGGGTGGCACTACGGAAGGGGCAAATGCAGAAGAGCCGGAGCAGGCGGAGGCGCAACTAATGGCTGAACTGGTTGTAACAATGGGGGTGCATTAGCACCTTGTACATAGGGAGGAGGCAATCTCAATAAGTGACACATCAAAGGGTCTTCCTCCGGATCCTTACTTTTATCAGAAGGGGAAATAGGCAACACCGGATAGCATTTATCTATCGCCATACGATGCTGTCTCTCTGAAATTTCCATTTCATGATTAATCTCATTATCTTTAAACTTCTGGGCAGCCTGTATAATCGTCATACTTTGTGTTTTCTTATCTCGTTTTGCCTGTTTAATTTCTCTCTGTTTGGCTTCCTTACGCCAGAGGCAGAAAGAGTCAAACATTGCCGGCCGGGCTTTTCTTTTAAACAAAATTGCTTCCAAATTATCTAATATGTCAGGCTCAAAGCTACCATTCTGTGGCCACAGTAGAACACCATCGTTCTTTGTGTATCGGATCCATGCCTCATTAAAAGCAATGGGGCCAACACCATGTTTAGAATAAAGCTCATAAGTGGGAGTTCCAACTGGAGGAATTGGACAAGAGTCCTCCAGCCGGGAATCCCTATCACAACCAAAACAACAAAACTTTCTAAACTTACTCAGACCAGGCATCGTTATTTCACTGGACTGTTCACAAACATCAAGGGGTTAAATCAAATAATATAGCACAAACGTACTCACCCCTCGGCTTCGGCTTTTGCAATAACTGAATCAAAGGCCCAAAACAAAATAGTGGGAGCTACCCACCAATACTTAACTAAGTGTCTTCTTACGCCAACAGAGGCCCGTCTAACGTCTTGCGATACCATACATCACCAAAAGGGGCCTAAGCAAGGCGGCAGTCAGGGCAGCAGTCGTCAGCAGCCGTCAGGAAGGAGAAACCGCGCTGAAAAAGACCTTCGGACCACTTCGACATGCAGGGGTCGCTTGACGTGGTTCGCGATTCCTCCAGAATTTTCTTGCGGGGTTCCTCACGACCCTCAGGCAAAATCGCTATCTCTGAAGCCACCTCACAGAGGGCACCAATTGAAGAACCAGGGCCTTATGGGCCTGGCGGTGCAGGGCACGCCTTAATCTCCTGAGTTCACCTGCTTTGTTGAACAGAGACACAGGACATTCTGTTGAGCGTAGAAGATCAGGTTTATTAGCTTCAGCTAAGTACAGTTGTCCCAGAAGTACACTCAGTATGTTCTTAGGAGACTGCCACTTTACTCCGTGGCGCACAATCTTTTATAGAGCATAGATTCACCAAGAACACTCCCAATGCATACATGGTTATCCAATGAGAAGAGTTTGAAAACAAGATATCAAGTGACCCAAATAAACCTCTCTTCCAACTGTTTTTGTCACCCCTCCCCACAAGTTAATCAGTGGTAGTGTCTACAACTCAACTTGCAGGTGGCAGGACATATTTGTATGCTTTGGAGGACATTTGTGAAATTAGAGAATAGCGAAGGCCAGAAGATAAGATAAAGTCAGGAAAGAATGGTGTGAACCGACAGACTGTTGAGACAGGGTTTAGACGAGGATTAGTGGACTCAGCCAGTCCCTGACATCAGTCTCGTAAACAGAGGCAGAAGGTTATTTGACACGTCGCAGTAAGATCAGCAGAAAAACTTCGTTCATTGTGCTGCCTGAGTGAGGGCAACACAAAATGGCGGTGGAACACAACTGAATACAAGCGAGATCGAAAATCGAATTTCCTCAGAGGTTATGAGTAAGAGTGCGTCCTGGTATAAAGCCTGCTTGTTCAGGGCCTACGAGAGATGGCAAAAGAGGGGCCAATCGGTTCGCCAAAATGTTAGCGAAGATTTTGGTATTGACGTTTAAAAGAGATAGTGGCCGATACGAGGAACAATCATGGGGCGACTTTCTTGGCTTTAGGATTGTGACTAGGAGAGCGCCCCGCATTGTGGGGGGCATGGAGCCACCTTCGGCCATCTCTTCAAACAATGATATTAGGTGTGGGGTGAGAAAGTCCTCAAAGTCTTTGTAAAACCCCACCGTTAACCCATCCTGCCCTGGCGCTCCACCGGAGTGCATAGTAGTAAGAGAGTCATGTATCTCCCACTTCTCTAGTGGCCTCATTAAATATGCTCGTCGGGCAGCCAGGGTAATTTTATATATTCTAAATAAGCTTGCATGTCTATTCTATTGCCATTAGGTCTGGATTTGTACAGTTCAGTATAGTACGCTCTAAAACATTCGGCCACCTTATCAGGGTCAACAATCTTGTTACCAGTATCCGAGGTTAGCTCTATGGATTGAGTAGTTGTTCGGCGTCCCTTCATAAGGTTTGCCAGGGTAGCCCCAGGTCGCTCCCCCTCCCCATAGATTCTTGCCACTGCATATTTGCCTAGGAGTTTAACCTCGATATTTGTATATTTGTTAAAATGCTACTACTCATTACCACAAATACCACACCATCACCAATGGCACATACATACACCACTATCAACAACACATCACCAGTGTCACAACCAATAGGACCACAACCAACAATATAACCTACACCAATACCACCTCCATCGCTCCCACCATCACTACCACTACTACCAAGCATTGGCAACCCAATAGGTCTGGCATTAATGTGCTATCACAATGAAACATAATTTCACACATTTGTATATGGAAAAAACCTAGATTTATTGGCTTAATTTCTACTGCAGCACATGAAACAAAAGCATTTTAATGTAGTTGTCAGTATTGAGTGCAAGCATGACCCTACCAGTTTTTCTTATTTACACATGAGGATTACCTGAACCCGAGGTGACATTACCAAAGTTTCACAAGATCATGGCTTTTTTTCCTTTTAAGCTTCTGGTGGCTTCTATGTACTGTGCCCAAGGTGAGTATTTTTCCCTTTGATGTCCTGGCAAAAAAGGTGAAGTTCTGCTGACTATCGTGGGATTTTTGCCAGCAAATAGGCCTTTTGTCAGGTTTCGCCAGCTAATGTCAGAATTTGTATCACCTTCACGCTAGTGTTAGCGGCCGTTTTCACCACGGCTACCTGAAACTATCGCCATGTAGTGATGTATTGTAAATACATCACTAACAGGTTGACAGTTTTTGGTGCCCAGCCGCGTTAAGAAAACTGCTGCTAACTAACGCTAGCGTTAGTTAGCCGCAATTCTTGTACACATACCCCAATGTTGGTATGAAGACTGCAAAGCTGCTTACCTCACAGTATTGGGCTTGGCAGCTAACTTTTTTGTGTGTGAAAAAGGCAGCTTTATTGAAACAGGTGCATATCACAAAATTTCCTGGCAAAACCACATTAAAAAACTAAAACCTCACTATACATCCAATGAACTAGCTCACCCCTAAGGTCCCCCCAACAACCCACCCTGCAGCTAACTAATTTAACTGAATTGTATTTCAACATTTCCAACTTTCTATTCCCCCTACATCTTATGAGTAGCTGTATGAACCTGTAAGTAATCAAGAGTCCTAAATGAACCTTTTTTAATTACCTGCCTACCCTCTCCACACACATGGTTCCCCAACTGGCAAAGCCAATTAACTTCTGCCAATTCCTGTCAAACATTTCATGCCCCGGAGAATCTGTTTTAATCAACAACGTACATAAACCTTAACCCTGTGTACTTGTCTCAACAACAGAGCCAAACTATAGAACCACAAAAACGTTGCACCCTTGAAACCCTGGAGAAAGGGACAGGAGGGAGGGGACATGCAACCATCATCAGGTCACCTGAACCTAAAATGGTGCCTGGTAGCCCAACCTGACCACCTAAATAAACTGTGGGCTACTTTTTGGCTCTATGCATAGCCCAATACAAAATGGCAGTTGCTGGACTGCACCACCCTCTCAATCTGCCCGGGCAGTAGACTTTCCTCCAGTCAGCTGCCCCCTAGGCTCCCTTTATTCCACGGTCTCACAGGAAATGTTAATCAACACTCTGTCTGCTTTTTCTGTTATTTAATCGGTCTTCGATTTTCTCACCACTACACCATGTGCGCATTCACTGCTGTGGCAATGATGCCTACTGCCTTAGCACATGTTGGTAAGATTTATATAAATCTCAGGTGGAATCATTTATCAGTATTACTGCTATCGCTAATCATTCTAGATTAGTTGCGCTAGGGTCTATACTAGTCAACAATTATAACCATCCTCTTCTTATTTGTTCCTGTCAAAGTCTAAATAAAAGAAAACATTTGTGGTGTGGATGTGGAAAGTACTTTGGCTAACCTTTAATGTGCTAACCCATAGAAACACAAGCGAGCTGTGATGCTCTTGGTGTAATTTAACAAATAAAAGCCAATGCTTGTTTCATTATGGCAATAACTTCCTTTAATATATTTATTGTCTATGTTGGGGAGAGGTCATGCTTTTCTTTTGCAAATCGTGAGGTGAGTGTGTGAATAATTGTTTTTTTATTAATAATTTCAGCTATCAGCTTTATTGAAGCATGCATGATGTGGTCCGATTGGCTTTTCCTTGGCATTCAGGATGTATATTTAAATAGATGCACCACAAAATAAAATTATGGCCGGAGTTTTGAAACTTTTCAAATACTCACCTCAACACACAGATCTGAGCTTAATCCATTGTTATTTAATTTGCCACACCACCCCAGTAGTTGCCCTAAGTAGGAAGGGTATGCCGAGCGGTTGGGTCTCATGCTCACTATGCCACTTGGAGTCAAGCTATCAAAAAAGTGGGATGGGTATGCCCAGACATGGGTCCAGTGCTCTCCATGCCACTGGATTCAAGCTATCGAAAAGGTGAAACCCCAAAACCGGTCCTAGGATGCTTGTTTCCAGATTAGGGAGAACCTGGCCTGGCAGGTTGGGCTGGACTGTTCCCTTTTGGCACAGGGTCAAGACTGATTTGCATCTGGCTAGGTTTAAACTGTAATGGCGGGTGGCATAGTCTCCCTACCGATGGAGTGAGACTCATGCTGTGGGAATTCCGGGCCGCCACCGGTGACTTAAGCATTTTAAGCAGCTCTGCAGCCTGGGGGGCGACCCAGTTTGGGGTGCTTGACCTGCGGAAGAGCTTGGACGACTGTCTGGAGGCCCGGCATTCCTTCGGATGGGCTCACGGTGGCGGGAGCAGAGCAGGTGAGGGGCGCCCCGGCCATCAGGAGTGCGGCCGCCATTTTGGAGTACTCAGCCTTGTGAGCCCCGGGGTGGACTGATTGCGGCGCCGATCTGCGCCCTCTAGCCGGTGATCCTTCGCAGAGAGGGACAGGATCCACAGCGGAGGTATGGGGGGCCAGGATACCCCGAGGCTGACTCCCAGAGGGGGCTCTCCCTACCAGCGGCCCGTCTGGCCGTCATCTTAGGTCCCTGTCATGTTGTACTTATACGGGGCCTGACCTGCACTGCCTGCGCTCCAGCGGGGAAGCCTCATACTCAGTTGGGCCCCAGAACTCTCCCTCTGATGCTGCCGGAGGCGCTTGGCGGTATACTGCGGAGGTTGCACAGGGGGCGATGACTCGTCTGACCGCTATCTTCGGGCCCTGATGCCCTGGATCCTTGCGGGGCCTGCGCTACACTGACAATGCCCCGGCGCGGCCTCCTCGTTCACGACTGGGCCCCGGGGATCCCTTGTTGACTCTGCCAGAGACTCTGGATGGCATACTGTGGAGCACTGGGCGCCGCCAAATCGAGCCTCGGCCGGGGGCATAGCCCCAGCCTTCTTGGGCCTCTCCGGACCCTGGGGGGCTCCTGTTTGGTTTGGGCCTTTTTTGTCCCTCTAACGCTGCACTGTGGTGCTTGCTCCCTCGTCGGGGGCCAGGGCCAACAACCTGCGGGCCCGGGCTCCCCCAGGTGGCCTCTCTGAGAACATACGGCCGCACTGCTCTCGTTGCCGTCCCAGGCCCCTGCTGGTGGATTGCGGGCCTGGCGCCCTGGCCCACTTCCCAGCTGTGCTGCTGTGACTTTGCTGGAACCCCCTGGTGAGTGCATGCTGTGTGCTGCTGTCTGGCCGTTCCCTGGGGAAGGTGGACACCTCATCACCCAGCACCGTGAGTGTCCCTGCGGGCCCCCCCAAGGAGCACCGGAGGGGAGTGCTCCCGCTGAGAGCCGCCTCGATTCCTGAGCTTGTCCCACGGTTTGCGCGTACGGTCCACCCCGGAGTGCCCGGGCAGAGGGGTGGCGGTATCATATGCTCGCCTGGCCTGAACCTTAATATTTCAGCGGACCAGCCCTGACCCGTGCCTTGAACTCTTCCAAACGACTGGTGGGGCACCTGGGGGGCTTCATGGAGCTGCCCCTTGGCCGCCTACACGCTACTTCACCAGTCGCTTGCCTCTGATGGCTGGACCCCCCCTTCTCACCCGGACCGGGCGGCCGCCTGACCTTATGCTGCACATCCCCGTCTGGACCCCCTGCCCATTGCATGGGACTCTGAGGGGACATGACTTGCTCACGGACTGGGAAGGACTCTGCACCCCCTAAAGACAACCCGGTCACGGCCCTGTGGAACAGATCGTGACCTGCCCCTGGGGCAGATATGGCACCATCGGCGGGAGGGTTTTCTGACCCCATCACCCAGTCCTTTATGGCCAACTTCATGCGCAAACTGAAATCTGAAATTGGCTCTCTTAGAACAGAGGTTCAGGCCTGCGTCAAGGGATGTCGTGGAGTTCGGAGGGAGAGTGGACGGCCTCGAAAAGACAGCTGACGCCAGCTCAGGGGATCAGGAGCACTTGTGGCAGCCCCGGGCCACCTTGGAGGAACAACACATCGGGCTGCAAATCAAGCAGGAGGACTTGGAAAACAGGGGATGCCGCAATAACCTTCGCATACTGGGGGTCCCGGTTGGGGCAGAGGGCACAGACATTATGACTTTTGTAGCGGACCTGTTTCATGACATCAGGCGAGACGACGATGCATCCCTGCCGGCCCTGGACTGCGCCAACCGGTTGTCTGGTCCACCTGGCCGCCCCGGCCTCATTCCTGACATCTTGGCCCAGGTTAATTTCTTCACAGAGAAGGAGGCCATCCTCAAGGCAGCACGAGACAAAGCAGAGTTCAACTTCAAGGGTTCCCCCATCCAACTGTTTCAGGACCTTGGACCCACAACGCTCCGCCGCCACAGGGACTTCCGACCCATTACTGACAAGCTACGGGAGTTGGGCATCCGCTACCAGTGGGAGCACCCGTTTGCACTTATCTTCCGGTGGGAGTCAAAACGTCGGGTGCTGCCGTCCTTCCGAGAGGCTGCTCCAGATCCCAAACATGCCACCCTCTAGACCCTTGCGTCTGCCTTCCCTGGCGCATGAGCCTGCAAAACCCCAATGGACTAAGGTATACCGCTCCAGACACCCTTCCCCTTGGAAAGTCTGCACCTCATCTCAGGAGAAACAGGACATTATACAACATATCCGATCCTTAGAAGGTGGACATTCACCCTCAGGCTCCCAGACCTCTGAAAAGTAGTCACTAGGCACCCCTACATGTTGCCTGTTTTTTTGCCACCCGTGACGGTCTCTTGCGGGAGTGAGAATAGCTCCCCCACTCCCCATTCGCCATGATTGCCCTTTGCCTGGACAGCACACCAGCGGCAGTGCCAGATTGTGCCCCTGGATGACGATAACGCTCTTCTGTGACCCACTTCCCCTCCTATTCCTCGGAGAGTGACATCTCTGGGATGGCCTGTGCCACTGAGATTGGCTTGCCACTGGCCTGGAATAGGCCTTGTTGGCCCTGTTGGTCATTGTTACTGTTGGATATCATGTCTCTGCTCTTTTGTTTCTTTCCTTCTCTCTTCTCTCTCTCTTCCTTTTTACCCGGCGGAAGGGTGGTCATGATCATGATGGGTGTTTCCTTCTCAGTGCGGGTTGATCCCGCTTGTCTCAGCATTGCACTAGGCCCTGCGATGAACCCTCCTCTGTTATGCCTGCTTCCGAGATGCTCTGCGGGAGGGGGGTAGAGCTGCACTGCGTCCCACACCAACTCCTCTGCTCAAGATGGTGCTACAGCGCAATATGCCTTTACCATGACCTCTATTCCATGTCTGAAACTACTCTCCCTTAACGTGAAGGGTCTCAACTCCCCCAATAAGCGCCGCCAGATATGGCGTTACCTCCTACTGCTCAACCCACACATTATATTCCTGCAGGGAACTCACCTGCTGAGGGACGATGTCCCTCGCATGGCCCATCCTAGATACTCTCTCCAATTCTGGGCATCTGTGCCCACTAAAACAGAGGGGGTGGCAATCCTTTGTCGGGCAGGCATACACCAAGGGGACTCCCGGGTGACCCGCAGCAAGGATGGCAGACTCCTCAAAGTGATGGTCAAGGTTGGGCAACGAATCGTCACTTTATGTAACATCTATGCACCGAGCCAGGCTCAGGATTTGATTCTTAGGGGTGTATTGCGGGAACAGTTAACGCAATGACTCTAACCTCATCCTGGGGGGCGACTTCAATCTAGTATGGGAGGTGGGACTGGACCGTAGCGACGGCACATTCCACGGGACGGGGGCTATGTCCTCCGCCTTGAAGAGGCAGCTTACTGAACTCGACCTCATAGATATTTGTCGCTATCACTCCCCAGACTCCCGCGACTATTCTTATTATTCTCATGTTCATCGTTCCTACTCGCGCATCGACTACATTTTTATCTCGCACTCTTTTATCAAAGACACACTTTCTGTGACTATATCTGATATCTCTGTCTCTGATCACGCTCATGTGGAACTTCTCATTCAGGATCGCTCCGCCCGCTCCCACTGTCCCCCCAGGTGGTGCTTCCCCCCCTCACATCCTCATGGACCCCGTGGAACTCGGGGACGCTATCACGTCCTATTTCGCTACCAACGATCTCCCAGAGACTCCACTCCCTATGGTCTGGGACGCGTTTAAGGCCACGATTCGCCGCAGCATAACCTTCACTACCATTGCTCGGGCTCGAGAGGCCCGTCTGTTCGAACACAAACTCTCTCAGGACATAACGATTGGATCCGGAACACCCCCTGACGCTGCATAAGAGACGCCTCGCTATGCTTCGAGGCCAGTTACGGGCGCATAGAACCAACAAGGCAGAACACGCTCTTTTAGCCTTGAAGCTAAAAGAGCGTGAAGGTAGGCACGATCCTAGCACATCGGCTTTGGGCACAGGCTGCCAAGGTACACATCGCTAAACTTAAACTAGGAGACGGTACCTGGGCCACTACTGAAGCAGCTAAACTGCAAGCTTTCCAGGAATATTACTCATCCCTCTATGCTAGGGAGTCAACTGCTCTGGAGGCCTGCGAATGGTCCCCAATTGGCTGGTACCATGCACAGCTACTGGAGGACCCTACATACCCAGAAGAGCTCATCGACGCTTTAAAGGACCTTCCCCTTGGTAAATCCCCGGCGCCGGATGGTCTACCAGTCTCGTTCTATCGAGCCTTTTACCCGCAACTCAAGTCATACTTACTCTGCCTCTTCAATTACTTTTCGGACACGGTGGGGCCCTCCACATCTATGGCCATGAATGAAATAGCCTTAATTCCCAAGCCAGGAAAAGATCATACGCTTTGCTCCTCTTTTCGCCCCATTGCGCTTCTATATACAGATCTTAAGCTTTATACTAAAATACTAGCTAAGCGCCTAGACCCGCACCTTCCTGGGCTCATAGAGCCGGACCAGGTGAGCTTTATCCACCAACGACAAGGTGCAGATAACGTACGATGTATCGCACACTTAGTCTGGAAGGCGCAGCATTGACGAATACTAACCGTGCTTGTTATCGCCCGATGCTGAGAAAGCATTTGATCGAGTAGATTGGGCATTCCTCCGAGCTGTCCTCCATAAAATAGGGTTGGGCCCCCGGATGATCACTAGAATTATGGCTCCCTATCTCTCTCCACTGGTGCAGGTGAGGGTTAACGGCCAGCTTACAAGAACCATCTCTATCCACAGGGGCACCCGTCAGGGGGTCCTTTGTCCCCCCCTATTATTTGCCTTTTTAGCGGAACCTCTTGCTACCATGATCCGCCAGTCCCCTGGCATTCACAGCATTACACTTGGGGGGGTGGATCATAAAATCGTTTTGTTCGTAGATGACCTCTTCTTACATTATCCTGCTCGACATAGATTGCTTCAATCGTTTGAGCTGGTCTCGGGACTTAAAATCAACCATGAGAAATTGTGGGCTCTAAATCTCACGATACCTGCAGAGGAGATCCCCACACTACAGTCTCTGGTCCCTTATCAATGGGCGGCCCACTCTATCAGGTACCTGGGGCTAAACTTGACTCCTGACCTTGCCACCTGGGTGCAAGCGAACTGGCAGGAGTGTAAAAAGGTCGTATTAGCTCACATGAGAGCATGGAAATCCCTTCCGCTCTCTTGGTTAGGGCGCCTGAACACGGTCAAAATGTCAATCCTTCCAAAGATACTTTACTTCTTTCATGCCCTACCCACACCCATCTCAGAACATCGGATTCAGAGCCTCCAGCATGAACTCACCTCGTTTATCTGGGGAGGGAGTAGGCTGCGCTTCTCTAATAAGATACTCATGCTTCCGCGCGATAGGGGGGTGGGGACTGGCTTGCTCTAACCTATTAGAATATTATTGGGCATCGTATCTCCGTTTTATCTCAGAGTGGATGGCGTGGGAGAGTGAGAAGGTCTGGTTCCATATCGACCCATTTGGGACCTTGCCTGGCTCTCACGGGAGGCCCGTTCTCGTAGTGTCTATATAACGGTTCCTACCAAAACGGTACTTGATGTCTGGGATAAGTTAGCATTGCGTAGAGGCCAAACTTCCTTTCCGTCCCCCATACCCCCATAGCTCGCAACTTACACTTTCCACCTGCCTACCATCCGCCCTCCTTCTCAAACTGGACTGAAGGGGGTTGTCAGACGATTCGGGACCTTTTTATGGGAGACTCCTTCAAAACTTTTGATCAATGCAAATGGGACTTCCAGCTATCAGAGGGGGATAGATTTCAATATATCCAACTCAGACATTGGGTTCAGGCATCATCTTTGACACAAGCGGCCACTCGACCTTTTACTCCATTTGAATGACTGGTGCACTCCTTCGACAACTCCAGGGGTTTAGTCTCTTGTACATATCAAGTTCTCCAACATTCTCAGCGGATTACACCGCACGCTTACCAGTCACGGTTGGCTTCCGACACTGACATTACCCCCACTAAATGGCAACCACTGTGGTGGGATATCCCGAAGGTCTTCTGTAGCATACCCCAGCGGGAAACCGCATATAAGGTCATGACGCAATGGTCCTATAGCCCTCACAGGTTGCATAAAATGTTCCCCACCTCCTCACCTCAATGCTGGCGCTGCGTAGGGAGTCTTTATACTTATTTGGTGGACGTGCCCGCTCTTGACCATCTATTGGAAAGAGGTTCTTAGCTATATCAGACGGGTAATTTGTTACCCGCTGACAGACAACACGAATACAACTGTCCTGGGCCTCCGGCCAGTGAACCTGCGTGGCATGACTTGCTGAGATTGGCATCTAAGCCTCCACATGCTTGGCGCTGTCAAGCAAATCTTTGCTCTCTACTAGAAAAAAGCTGAACCGCCTCTGATTAACGTTTGGTTCACCCGCCTATGTCACACGATGGCAATGGAGTTACTTACGGCGCGGCTGCAGCTTCGCGACACTAACTTCACCAAACTGGCAACCGCATGTGGACTACTTCTGTAGGCTGGAACACGCCCGACTCCAGCCTCTGAAGCTACGGGCTTTACACATCTTTGAGGACGCTGTGTACCCCCTGGAGGCGGATAGCCTATGGAGACCTACTGATGATGTTGCTCGAACCCCTTCCCTAGCCGAGCACGCCCCGCAGGCCCTAGGCACTTGGCCCCCCCCCTCTCTAGCATAGGCAGCCCCGGCACACCGTTGTACGCCACCCGCGAACATCAGTGACCTTGGCTATTATGGCGCCCCCACCTCACTACCTCCTGCACCCCACGCCAAGAGACTGCCGATCACTCCCCGTCTTACCTCTCCTATTCTTCTCTATCCATCTCCCCTCTCTCGTTTCTTTACTCTTTCTTCTCTCTCTTTCCCCATTCCCTATGTTGTTTGTATTGTTCTTAGCTGGAACTGTGATCCTAATGAGCAGTTTTGAAATGTACATCACTCAGGCAAACGTCAGCTCTGTCAGAGCTTCGATTTGAGGTACAGTAATTAGGTGGCCACCGCTCGCCAACCAACGCACTGAGGCCGAACACTGTAATAGCCCAACTCTGACACTGTGTCCCCCCCTTAAGATTATCATTCCTTACTGTATGTAATGCCTCTTACACTACCTCAGTTAAATAATGCATATGACAATCCTGAATACTGTATAATGGATCTCGCCACATGGCTGAAGCGATGTATTGTAATACTGTAGGAGAACTGCTGATAACACTGCCTGTGTCTGCTCTTGTATATTTGCTTTAAATGCCAATAAAAACAAGTTTACACAAACTGGAATGGCATACAAAAACGATGGAGTTAGGCCCAGATCTATGTACTGGGGTGAATGTATGACATTGTTCTGCATTCTGTCCATCAATTGTTCTTTTTGCTTAATTCCAGCTAGTTTATCTGATGAAGGGTGATACCCCGAAATTGGTCCCAGGATGCTTGTTTTAGGGTCCAGAGAGGACCTGGCCTGGCATTTTGGGCTAGACTGTTCCCATGGGAAGCAGAGTCAAGAATGATTTGTATATGGCTGCGACTAAACTGGGGTGGTGTGGTAAGAAAAGAAAACCGATGGATTTAACCCAGATCTGTAACTGGGGGTGAATGTTTAACAATGTTCAGCATTCCATTCATCTTTTTTTTGTGTTGCTATATTTAAATAGATTTTCAAAGTATGACTCAGTCCACAAAACACAAGTTGGACAGTATTCTGCTTGTTGCTGCCAGGGGCATCTGGTCTGGGCGTTTGTGAGCACAGAGCTCGGAGGTGAGCCTGGAATTTCGAGGTTACCACGTGATGGAGCTAGGACTCGTATAAAAGAGATTTGCTCGGAAGCAATCTTCTCAAATAACTTGTCATACCGTAGTAATTGTGTTAGAAAATAATAATAATGCATCATAGAATTCGTACACTTAAGCTTAAGGGAAGCTTGCCTATGTGTCGTACTAACAAGTAACCAGAGAGTGATTAAAATAGCTGCTAACGCAGGAATCTTTACTGCGCCTGCGTCAACTACATCTATGTAGTAATGACATACCTATGCTTTGGAGGGAAATCTTTGCAGCTGCTCATTCGCTTCAAAATGGCTGCTTGGAACTCACATGTTAATGCTCATGCTTAAACTGAAACTAAACCCTGCAAATTTAATAAAATGCTAATGCGAAAGATTTATATAAGTAAAGGGGGTTAGAGTCGAGATAGGTGGAGTACAGTAAAATCATTTTTATTTGAATTTAATATGTCTCTTTCTGACTTCTTTATTAGTTCGTATTTTGGGCCTCAAAGGATGACAGATGTCCATGCCCCCTTGTCTTCTGCACATGCGTATTTGTAACCCGCCAGGAACAATGACGAATGAATTGAAACTCATCCAAGGCCACGACCTCTGTTTGTCCTGGGAACAGAACCCTCTTCCTGACCAGTGAATGGAGAAGTTATTAAATTGTTTAATTTTGATCGATAAAAATGTGGGAAATAAAGTATGGGAAAGTAAATTAAGGGGCAGGAACATAGAATAATGAGCTTAAAGAAAAATATTAAACTTAGCATGGTGTGATGATCAACTTCCCTTTTCCTGTCCAATCAGAGTTAGGGGTTTCATAAATTCGAAACATTTAGGGGTGGTACATGCCATTAGAAAGGTATAATTGAGGTAGTTTAGTTAATTTAGTTAACACAGCGAGACAGAGAATTCTGAGAGACCGAGATGCTGTCCGAGAATTAAGAAAATACTGAAGAAGATCCAATTTCCATACTTAGAACTTTGAGCCAATTAATAGAAGAACAACGCGGAAGAATCAAGGAGGCACATTATAGAAGAAGATCGCGGAAGAATCGAGGAGGCATATAATAGAAGAAGCTCACCCAAGAATTGAGAAGGAAGATAGTGTCAGAGAGGGGTGCGACGCAGGCGTTGTATCTAGAAGAGGTCATCTATCCTGTCTTTGAATCCTGTCCTGAGTCTTTGTCGCCTGATCTGTCCCAGGAGACCCTTCCAATTCCTTGGCCAAGGGGTTGGTTTCCAAACCATTCTAGGTAACTATAATTCTGTGTAGTATGTCATTATACTGCTCTCACTGCTCTCTCTGTTTCCTCCCTATTCAGGTTCTGTCATCATAATAACTTTGTTTAATGATTATTCTAATCAAATTTTATTCCCTTCCTCTCTTTGAAGAGAACGGTGTTCTAACTGTATTTTGGTTTTGGCTCACGTGAATTTGAAAGATAAGCATTCAAAACTCTCCAGAGTCTGTGGTTATTTAAAGAAGGTTTACTTTATGTAATTTTCATCTATTTAGTTAACTAAAAGGTCCATTGACCAGAGGAAAATATATTGGATCAAGAGGTTTGGTAAGAAATGATTAGCTAAATTCATCTTAGAGGTATTAGCACAATAAATTGACCCCATACGGTTTCTAGAAGCCTATATGAATGAGTGTGTGTTTATGGGCCCAGGTGAGCATATGGTAGTTGAGTACATGAGGTTGGTAACCCGCTGAATTGGAATTATTGATTATGTATTAACAAACCCGTTTGTATGTGTTTTATGTTGTCTGGAAATTCCCGGGAATATTGAATAGCGGGTGGTGAGTGGAAACCACACTGCAGTGAGGTTACTCGTTTAGAGCTGAAGGGCAAGGCTGACCGTGCTGAATTAGGAACTATTTTGTTTAGAAGTGAGAGTAATTGATAGAGTTCGCTGGTGAAACTTTGGTCCTATATTACCTAGAAAGGGTAGTACCAAAGGAGTAGCAGGTTCATCGGTGCTTGAGTGAAGAGTAAGCAGAAGAGTTTTACTCATAGTGTGTGAAGAGTAAGCGGAACGGTTTACTCGCAGTAAATGCAAATTGACTTTCTGATTCTAGCGGAGCAAATATAGTAGCGAATGTTCTATGTTGTCATTTTAATGAATTTGTATGTAAATTGAAAGAAAAAGAAGTTATTCGTGTTACCTTGCAAAGGAGGGGTCAGCTGCGGGTGTTGTTGCACTGACATCACAGAGGGCCGCGCTGGGATTGGTTGGAACAGCGGGCGTGTCACTGACGCGAAATTGTAAAGGAGGGGTCAGTAGTAAGGAGTGATTCTGACGTCACAGAAAAGCCTAGTATTGGCTAAGCGCATAGTGTGAAACAGAATTTGATTGGTCGAAAGAATAGAAGCCGCCCTGGTATTGGTCAAACATTAGAGTAAAAACGAACCTTTGATTGGCTAGCAAAATAGAAGCTACAATAATAATTGACAGTGGGTTTTGTATGTGGAGATACGATCCAACATCAATAGGGAATTGCCCAGACAGAAGGTATTTAGGGTTTGCCAGAGAACAATATATAAAAGGATCGACACCTAAAATGTATGGAGTAAAAAGAAAGATGACATTTATGCAGAAAATTTAAAATTATTTTAAGAAGGATAAACCTGTTAAGACTAGGGAGGGATTTCTTATCCCTCCCCCGAAAATGCCCGCATCATACATGATGATGGAGAGAGGCTATCATACTTGTGTATGGCTGGAAAATTGGATAGAATATACAGAAAGTGATGGAGTGCTAGTTTTCCAGAACATGGTACATTTAATGGAAGAATTCTGCATAACCTGAAATTAAGAATGAATGAATTAGAGCCCCGACCAAGATTAACCCAATATGAAGCTTTAGAGGAATGGGAGACTGACGCATTTGAGCGTGAAAGATCCAGAAGTAGCAGAAGCTTTAGAGGGTTTTATCCTAGGCTACCACGTGAATCAAAAACCATAGGAAATGATGGACGGAGTGTTGAACATTGCAAGCACTCACCCCCAGTCAACTGATCTGGGTTTAATCCATCACCGTTCTTTAGCCCACTCTGCCACCCCAGTTCAGACATGGCCATATGCAAATCAGTCTGACCCTGTGCCTCATTGGAACAGTCCAGCCTGAACTGCCAAGCCATGTCTTCCCTAGACCGGAAACAAGCTTCCTAGGACCGGTTTCTGGCATTTCAGCCGTCTTCAGCCAGGCTTGCTTGAATCCAGTGGCAAAGTGAGCAAGAGACTCATGTCTGAGCATACCCTGCCAACTTATGGCGGACAAAGCAAAAACCAAAGGAAATGATTGACGGAGTGTTGAACATTGCAAGCACTCACCCCCAGTCAACTGATCTGGGTTTAATCCATCACCGTTCTTTAGCCCACTCTGCCACCCCAGTTCAGACATGGCCATATGCAAATCAGTCTGACCCTGTGCCTCATGGGAACAGTCCAGCCCGAACTGCAAAGCCATGTCTTCCCTGGACCGGAAACAAGCTTCCTAGGACCGGTTTCTGGCATTTCAGCCGTCTTCAGCCAGGCTTGCTTGAATCCAGTGGCAAAGTGAGCAAGGGACTCACTTCTGAGCATACCCTGCCAACTTAGGAAGCTTGTTTCCGGTCCAGGGAAGACATGGCTTGGCAGTTCGGGCTGGACTGTTCCCATGAGGCACAGGGTCAGACTGATTTGCATATGCCCATGTCTGAACTGGGGTGGCAGAGTGGGCTAAAGAACGGTGATGGATTAAACCCAGATCAGTTGACTGGGGGTGAGTGCTTGCAATGTTCAACACTCCGTCCATCATTCCCTTTGGTTTTGCTTTGTTCACCATAAGTTGGCAGGATATGCTCAGACGTGAGTCCCTTGCTCACTTTGCCACTGGATTCAAGCAAGCCTGGCTGAAGACGGCTGAAATGCCAGAAACCGGTCCTAGGAAGCTTGTTTCCGGTCCAGGGAAGACATGGCTTGGCAGTTCGGGCTGGACTGTTCCCATGAGGCACAGGGTCAGACTGATTTGCATATGGCCATGTCTGAACTGGGGTGGCAGAGTGGGCTAAAGAACGGTGATGGATTAAACCCAGATCAGTTGACTGGGGGTGGTTGCTTGCAATGTTCAACACTCCGTCCATCATTCCTTTTGGTTTTGCTTTGTTCGCCATAAGTTGGCAGGGTATGCTCAGACGTGAGTCCCTTGCTCACTTTGCCACTGGATTCAAGCAAGCCTGGCTGAAGACGGCTGAAATGCCAGAAACCGGTCCTAGGAAGCTTGTTTCCGGTCCAGGGAAGACATGGCTTGGCAGTTCGGTCTGGACTGTTCCCATGAGGCACAGGGTCAGACTGATTTGCATATGGCCATGTCTGAACTGGGGTGGCAGAGTGGGCTAAAGAACGGTGATGGATTAAACCCAGATCAGTTGACTGGGGGCGAGTGCTTGCAATGTTCAACACTCCGTCCATCATTCCCTTTGGTTTTGCTTTGTTCGCCATAAATTGGCAGGGTATGCTCAGACGTGAGTCCCTTGCTCACTTTGCCACTGGATTCAAGCAAGCCTGGCTGAAGACGGCTGAAATGCCAGAAACCGGTCCTAGGAAGCTTGTTTCCGGTCCAGGGAAGACATGGCTTGGCAGTTCGGGCTGGACTGTTCCCACGAGGCACAGGGTCAGACTGATTTGCATATGGCCATGTCTGAACTGGGGTGGCAGAGTGGGCTAAAGAACGGTGATGGATTAAACCCAGATCAGTTGACTGGGGGTGAGTGCTTGCAATGTTCAACACTCCGTCCATCATTCCCTTTGGTTTTACCACGTGAATCACCAGATAATCAGATTAAACAATGGAGACAAGTAATGGTGGCTGAGGGATTATATCTTGTAATAATTGCTGAGGAACAGTCAGGAGGCAAGTGCACAGAGAAGACCAAACATTTAACGATGACAGGTAGTGGAGTTGTGGTAAATATTTCATTACCGGTACTATTTTTTATGCGGTAAAGTCTAGTAAGAATAACTCAGTAAATATAAGAGGCAGAATCCGTGGTATTAGAGGTTTTAAAAGGCTTTATTCCTATACAAAGGAATACAATTCGAATTGCAGGCTTCTATTCCATCACCACGAAAGTTCAGGAAGGAAGGGGTACATTATTGACAGATAATCAGTTTTATAGGAAAATGCATTACAGTGAAACAGATGCAAGGGGCGTAACAGCTGATAACACAGATAAAATGTGCATACGTAACTAATAGAGGCGGACATATGGGCGTAATTTAATAAACGTCATTATACATGATGTCACAAGTGGGTGGATCCATAAAAGAATCCTGCAATGTCAGCAGAAATATTTGGCAGAGATGCGCGCGCAGCCGCATGACGTGTGATTGACGTGCAACTAGAGGGTGAAGGGGATTTGACATTTAGCTCTACATGTGGAGACAGAAGTCTGGGGGGTCATGTCAACCTAATCCCAAATCATATCTAATATCCTATGTTTAAAGAACTGTGTTATCCAAAAGGAAAGGTCTCTAGGATAGAATCTATTCTATACTGACTGTTAGTGCGTGTACAAGCGTCTAAGTGTCTACATGAGATGCGAGGGGGTAGGAATATTCCATGGTAACGGGGGCTATGAATTACTTGCATGGGGACAGCGAGGCCTGGCCCTTTGCACTGTAGCTGGAGGAATGTTTACCTAAACTACTAGACAGGAATGCATCGGATGAGGAGCGGAGTAGATAATCTTGAAGGTGAAATACAGTTTTTGGCAGGCAACAGGCTGGATCAGGCACCGTTAGCCGCGCAGGGAGTAGGACAAAGTTCATGGATACAGATGCAGGCTCAGACTGGAGCTTTCAGAGGCAGAAGGCAGGAAAAGACTTGATGACAGAATTCTGGGCCTACTCGCCTGAATCTGTAAAATGTGGAAAGTGAACCATATAAAGTCGGTGGCCTTTCATACTTAGGAATGGAATATCTGACCCATTCATGGCGGATCTGAAAGAGGACATGTTGACGGTGGACGCACATGTATTTGCGTCTTCAAAACTGGAACTGGAGGGAACATACATGTACTTATAGCATGCACATGGAGCCGTTGGGGTCTACGATAGGGGACATAACTGATCACAAAATTCATATTTCCTCATTCCCTCCTTGTCCCCTACGGACCCTCAGGAGATATCGATCTTCATCAATCCATCGATCTGTTCATATAGCATCATTTGTTCTTCTTTCTTCTTCCGGGATCTTGAACGAAAACTTGGATGTGGGATACACGATGTGGCACACAGACCACAAATCGCTGGCCCACATTGTAGACATAAGCAGCAACTGAATAGTATGAGAAAGCCAATACCTAGGAAGGATAGGATTCTCCATCCCCAGGCTGACAACACGCCCCAGAACCAACCGGACCAAGTCCAGGTGCCTGGACTCTGGTGTATCTGGCTTATAATCTTATGAAGGCGGGTTATGGCTTTATATACTGACGGCGAATTTTCTGGTATGAAAATGCAGCAACTTGATCCGATGACCCTACAAGCTCCGCCCCTATCGGCCAGGATGACGTCAAGGACAAGACGATTTTGAAGTACAACAATCCGCATAGCAGACTGCTCTTCTGTTAAATTGCCTAAGGCGGAAGTAGTCTCGTTCACTACTGCTTCAAGGGTTCTAGTTAATCTACGTATCAGTTTGCTATTAGTGACTGTACCTATATAGGGAAAGAAACCTTTATTGAAATCTGTGTATTGCTCCCATGCTGTTTCAGTGTAATCGACAATTGGGAGATCTCTCTGCTGTCTATTGTGTACTAAATGGGTATTTCTGTGATAATCAGTAGGAGCTAGGAAAACAGGTGGCAGAAGGAATGCTATGTAACAGGTACCATCCCAATCTAGAGGTAGACGTATATATGCGGTCTGGCCACATATAAAATAGGAATGACGGGAAGCTCTAAATGTAGACTTGCCTTGATCACTGAATTTTATTACAGTGGTGCATTTACTATGGCCCATGTGTATGGAACCATTCTTTCTTACACATAATTCCCCTTTTACTGGGAATACTGACATGGCGGGCAAGATTGGTGTAGCTTCAGATTCAACGTTCAGGATCATGAGGTTAAGTGTAAAATTACCTAATCCATATACTTCATTTTCTAGATCAGTTCCTGTTCTTTTGGGAAGTCCCTCCTTGTTAGGGTAGCAGACTTTAAGCAAAACTAGGTTCAGGTTTCCCCATACCCAGTTGTCTTGATAAACTGCGGAATTTGAATCTAGGGAATTAATCAAACTAAACCATGCTCCACAGGAGCCATTGTGTGTGAACGGATAGGGAAAGAGGGGCAAAACTCCCTTATAGTTCTGATAGGGAGGGAGTCGGCCACATATCCAACAATTTGTGGCATTGCTGGTCTGATGGGAATGATGTAACATACTAATGAATGTGTTGTTGCGCAGCGCAAATCTATAGGACAACTCATGCAGAGGTAATTCGCTAAAAGAATGTTCTGTAGTTACATTGTAAGCACGCTTAAGAATAGGGTAATACATGTGCAATAGTATACTGGAAATAATGATCAGAAGACTTAGAAAAAACAAAATTAATAATGTTACTGTGCAGTGACTACGAAGTGATTTACAATACGCATGCTTTTTAAGCTGCATCTGTTGATTTCTTTCTCTATTCCGGTCTAGAGGATACATGTCAGAGACAAATTCAACCGATTCACCTTGGAGAGGACTTAAACAATCAAATTGTCTGACTTGCTAGACCTCAATTTTAGTTTGTAAAGTTCTGGTTTTGACTGCTCAACCAAGGGGAGCTTTGAGTCTGTCTGTGAGGGAATACAGGGTTGAGTATTCACACTGGATGGTAGTCCATAAAATTTCTTGATGTGACTCGAGTGCAACCACCCTTTACGTCCCTCGATCTTCACGGCTGTCCTTGTAGTTAGTAGAACTAGCTTCGGCGACTTCCACCTAGGCTCCAGTTGGGTCTTCCGGTCGAAATTCCGGACCAGAACCAGGTCACCAGGAACCACGTCATGGGGCTTCCCCTCAGTATTATCGGGAAAAGCTGCGGCTACCTGTGAACGACAAGATTGTAGTGCAGACATCAAGGAAGCCAGGTAATCTGTCAGCATATTACAGTCAACATCAGTGATTTTGCGAGGTATAGGCGTCCCCCACATATTTGGTGGTCTACCGAAGATCACCTCGTACGGGGATAGCCCTGTTCGAGAATGTGCTACCATTCTCATGTAAAAGAGCGCAACTGGTAAGGCTACTATCCAATCGACACCTTTTTCCCTACATATTTTGGACAATCTAATTTTCAGAGTTTGATTATGGCGTTCCACGAGACCTGCTGCCTCGGGATGACGGACACAGTGGAATTTCCATTGGTAGCCTAACAAAAGGGAAACGTGTTTCATTAGTTCGGATGAGAACGGCTGGCCGTTATCTGAGTAGACAACACGTGGTAAACCGTACCGTGGGAAGAATTCTCGAACTAACTGTTTGGCAGTAGTCGGGGCAGTGTAATCTGAAACCGGGTAGGCTTCTGTCCAACGGGAAAGAGCACAGACAACTACGAGAACATATTTGAATCCTCGACATCGTTCCATCTGGATATAATCCATCTGGAGGACTTCAAAAGCATGATCGGGAGGTTGAAATCCACCCTGCTCTACGGGGATGCTTTTACCTGGATTAAACTGACAACATATCATACAGGTACATACTTTCTGTTTAGCTGCTGCTCGCAAGTGTTTGTTGAACCAAATGTGTTGAATGCTGTCTAGCATAGCTTTTTCTCCTAGGTGCGCTGGACTATGTATTGTGTTAATGATGACTTGAACCATGGAGTCGGGAAGAAACCATATAGATTTTTCCTTCGTCATCCACCCTTGATCCGTTTGGATCCCTCCTAATTCAGTCCATTTCTTTATTTCTTCTGGTGTAGCATGTGTCTGTATGTCAATTACATCAAGGGCGGGATCCTTAACTGTCATGCAATGTGTTGGTGTCGGAACTATTGTCTTTGTCATGTCAGTTGTGTGAGTCTGATTCTGAGCAGTCTGTTTAGCTGTTCTGTCAGCTAGGTCATTACCCTGAGAAATGATATCGGTAACTTTTGTGTGGGCTTTGCATTTCATAATCGATATTGCACTAGGTAGATGAATCGCGTCTAATAGGGCTTGAATGAGGGGTCCGTGTTGGATGTGGGCACCGTGAGAAGTTAAATAACCTCTCTCTCGCCACAGTACGCCGAAGTCATGGACGACTCCGAATGCATAACGTGAATCTGTGTATATGTTGACTTTCTTATTATTGGCTTGAATACAGGCTTGTGTCAGAGCGATGAGCTCTGCTGCTTGAGCTGACAAAGTGTTAATACGATTTGTTTCAATGACTTCAGTGTCTGTTGTGACTGCGTAAGCGGCCACTAACTCTCCTGTACTTGTTCTCATACATGACCCATCTACATACAATGTCAAGTCTGGATCTGACAAAGGGATATCTGTCAAGTCTTGTCTGGGTTTCGTCGTGATGGTAATGACTTCGACACAATCATGTGCCAATGGATCTGTTCCGCCCACTGGTAACAGTGTGGCAGGATTTAACGTATTACAACGTCTGATTTCTATGTGTGGCTGAAATAATGTCAATTCGTAACCGGTGAGTCTCGCTATAGTCAAGTGTTGTGTTTGTGTGCGGTTCAAGAGAACCTCTACTGCGTGTGGTACTTGTACTGTCAATTGATGTCCTAACACTATGGCATCGCTTTGTCTGATTGCTAAAGCTGTTGCTGCCACCGATTTCAGGCACGCAGGAAGAGCCTGAGCTACTGGATCTAATGTACTAGAGAAATAAGCACATGGTTTGTGTGATCCTGCTTGTTCCTGAGTGAGTACTGACAAGGCAGTACCTTCGCGTTCTGTAACAAAGAGTGTAAACTGTTTACTGTAACATGGTGTTGCTAAAACAGGTGCTTGGCATAAAGCTTTCTTTAAGCTTTCAAAGGCGTGTGTATGTTCTTGAGTCCAAGGGAGGACAGTCGATGTGGCTGCCTCCTGTGTTGTCAACTGGATGAGTGGTTTTGCTAGAAATGCATATTGAGGGATCCACTGCCTACAGTATGAAGTGAGGCCTATAAAAGCCCGCACCTCCTTTTGTGTCTTGGGTGGTGGCATGTTAGCAATTAACTGGATGCGGTCGGGTGTAAGCTGCCTTCCCTCCTTGGACAGCGAGTGCCCAAGGTAAACAACTCGCTGGACACAGAATTGCAGCTTAGAAGGGGACACCTTGTGCCCCTTGTCAGCCAAAAATTTTAAAACCATCAATGACGCTTTTTCACATTCATGTTCACTTCGGGCGGTGATCAGCAGATCATCGACATATTGAAGCAAGGCAGTGTTAACTGGCATGTGGATACTGTCAAGTTCTCGTTTCAGTGCTTGGCTATAGATGCTGGGGCTTTCTGTAAATCCTTGAGGTGCGCGTGTGAATTTAAAACTTCGTCCATTTAAACTGAATCCGAACAGATACTGACTTTCCGGATCTATTGGGACGCTAAAGAAAGCATTCTTGAGATCAATTACAGTGAAAAACGTTGCTTCTGAGTCAATAGCTGTTAGTAATGAAGAGATATCTGGGACCACAGGGTATTGTGGTACAATACATTTATTTAATTCGCGCAGATCAATAACTAATCGATATACTGGTGGTGCTTTTGGATCCGTTCTTTTAAGAATCGGAATTATCGGGGAATTACATACATTGGAGTCGGTTTCGACAACCACTCCTTGTGCAGTGAGCTCGTCAATGATTTGCAGCAAAGCCACAACAGCATCTGATGGTAACTTGTATTGTCGCATTCGTGGTAGTACTACTCCTGTTTTCAGCGTGACTCGATATGGTGTAATGTTCATGCAACCAACATCAGTGGGGCCTTGTGCCCATAAATGTGTAGGTAAATTCTGCAGTCGGTGATCCATGTCTCTGGACACGTAGTGACCTTTGAAGTCACGTAGAAATAGTCGTACTCCTTCCGGAGAACAACATATTATAGCTCCTAGAGCTTTCAATGTTTTTATACCTAACAAGTTTTCTGGACATGATTTAGTAAGTAATAAATCTGTAGTACGTGTCAATGGACCAACCGTCAGTGGAAGAGGTTGTGTTACTTCATTAATGATAGGTTTTCCTGAGAATCCAAGGGAAATATTCTGTGAGCCTGAGAGGGGTGCCCCTGGAACTTCACTGCGTCTTATAGTTGTTCTGCTTGCCCCTGTATCAAGTAAAAACTTTCTGTCTTCCCCTAATAATTCACTATGTACATAAGGTCCCTCTTGGTCTACAGGAACCTCAATAAGGGGTAAGCCAACTTCCCTCTCTAGGCTATTTCATGTATATCGCTGATAATCGGGATAATCTGCTTGTGCATACTGATACATCTGTTGTGTTGTTGCTTGTGTTGCAGCAATAGGCTGCGCCTGTGGCGGTGCTACGGTCTGTTGTGGAGCTCCCTGTTGCGGAGCTAGTTGTTGCGGAGCTAACCTAGGTTGTGCATGCTGAGGGGTTTGTTGTTGATTCTGATCCTGTCTAGGTGGACGTGGTCTCTCCTGGGTTCTACCTGTAGCAATATTATGTTTCAGGACTGGACAATCGTGTATATAATGACCTTGTTGTTTACAATAGTTACATGTCCCTTTTGTAGGACCTGCGGAATCACCCTTTTGATGACCATCAGCTGGGACTGACTGAGCAACAAGCATTTTCATTTTTGTATCTTTCATACGTCTTTGTTCGTGTTCTTGTTCTTCTCTAATTCTATTGTGGTGATATTGTAACATCTGTAACATCTGTGATGGGGTATTACCTTGCCAGGTACTTTCGAATTTCAATACTCTATTCTTGACTTGCAGCAGAGAATTTTCAACTAATTTTGTCACAAACAGATGTGGATATGACTCACTACTGGCTTTTATGCCACTATTTATACCAAAACATTTTTCAAATCGAGAATAGAAATCACTAGTGTCTTCATCTGGCTTTTGTTTACAGGCTGATATTGCACCCCAGTCTTCCTTTTTCGTAGTTAATAAACGTGGCAGTACCTGCACTAGTAGCCCTGCTAGTGCTGTAGTCTTTTCCCCAAGCCCTGCTCCTGCAGCTCGGGCCCTTTCTTCGTTTTCTAATGCTGTCCAATCTATCTTTTGGTCTCCCACCTCCCATTCCTTTTCTTTGAGTTTCTCGTAAACACCGGCGGGTAATAGGACTTTTAATATTTTCATAATGTCGGGGTAAGTATACTCTCCCATGAGTAACATGTCTTTTATCTCACGGTGGAAACCTGCTGGATCCTTGTCATGGCTGGGTACTACTTTCTTCATTTCTAATAATTCCAGTTTAGTTATAGGCGTGTACACAAACACGCGTGTAAAGTTATTATCGTCACCTCTGATTGGGTGTACTTCGCGTAACGGGTTCTGTCTATCTATGTGATACATTTTTCTTCCCATGATGGGAACTGGAACGTGTTCTGGGCATACGAAAGTTAAATATTGGTTTCGGAATTCTAGAATTTCTTTAATCAAATCAGTACCTGACCCTCTCCATATATTCGTGAGTAGTTCTGTCAATATGTCAGGTAAGGGTCCTGGATCGGAGTGTTGGCTTTTATATAATATAAGGAGGTGTTGAATCATGTATATACTAGTTAAACGCTGTTCGTATGGGTCAAGATTCAGAAACGTGTGTGCAAGTACATCATCATTGTATTCGCTAGGACTATCAGCCCATTGTACTGCTGACCTGGCTAATTCTTGTTCGTCCATGGAATCGAGCATGTGGTACCCCCTTCGATCTCGGAGTAATTTATCAGCGGCTTGGAATAGGTGTTCAGGGGATCTTGTATTTAACATAGGGGTTTGAAAATGTCTATTATGTTCTGGACGCATTGGACGTATCGGGTCATTAAAGCCTCTAGTATTATTATGGGGTCTTCCTCTACCTACATAAGCTATCGTTTCTAATTGTTCTGATTCTTGCTCCTCCTCTTCTTCTGATTCTACTCTGTCGGTTTCTCGTCTTTCTTTATGTATTCGTTCTACTTCCTTGCGGATCTTTCGACACATGGCGATTATACACGCCTGTCTATCATGTTTCTCTTCTGATATGTTCTGACCCCATTTGACAAGTTTTTGCATGGTATCATGATCTGCCCCGGGCCTGTCTTGATTCCTAATTACACAATTTATGAAAAAACGTAGTAGTTGTCTTTGTACATCCACTTTCTGGTATTCCATAGCTTCGTTAATACTTTCTGGACCTCGCCCTGTTTGGACAAAGCGATATATATCGTCTAGGTGTTCAACCATTCCTGGTATCGTCATTAAATATAATGTAGCTCGTCGTATACGTAGTGATGATATGAGCAATTTGTCCTGTCTACCTGGCACTGGATCGTATCTACAATCCACAAGCTGTTCTTTAAACATGTCGGATGTCGCTAATTGGGGTGTACGTTGGAGTGCTAAATCTCTAAGGGTCTGTTTATTTCGCGGCGGTGTGGCAAACATGTCTGTCATACCTCCTGTAGCACCATCTGAGGTGCTGGGCACGAAAGGATTCGTTGGACGTAGGATAGAGATTGTAGATGCGGGAAAAACTGTAGATACGGACGGACCTGTGGGAACTTGTGTAGGAGGTTGTAGTTGCGGGGATACAGACGGATGCTCTTGGTGTTGAACACCATCGGCAAGCGGTGTGGGTGGCATGGCATTAGCATACTCGGGAGCTACGTCATCTAAATAGGAGGAAAGGAAAACGTCCTTTGCTGTTTTGGGATGTGTTTTGGGATGCGCTTTTATCGGGAGCAATGGAGGAGTTAAGTCTTTTGGTATTTCCGGGATAGCCTTAGGTAACCCTTCGGCCAGAAGAGGATACATACCATTCATAAGAGTGTTTCTTTGTCTATCTACTTGTTCTGATTTTACTCGGGTACCTTCCTCAATTAATAGATTTTCTCGGGTTTTATTTGAATTCTCTCTACCTTTCTCTTCCTGTCTGAGCGCTTTTTCTGTACGTCTATATGATTCTTTACGCCATAATTCAATGGCATCTTTCTGTGACTGTCTGGCTTTCTTTTTCCATAATTCTTCTTCTACTCTCATGATGCTATCTGCATCCCAGGTCCCTGCTGCGGGCCATCTCTGATTTTCTGGCAAATCCTTGGTGTAGTCCACCCATAAATCAAGAAATAATACGGCATCTAGGCCATGCTTATGATACATAAAGTACCCTGGAGTGTCCCTTGGTGGGATGGGAACAGCTTCTTCGAGTACACCTTTTCTAGTTTTGATCTGTCTTAGTTTCGAAAAGAGCGGCATTTTTAGACCTTATTACTAGAACACACTTAATACAATGAACACAATAATGAACAGTCATTCACACCACAATATGTAGAACGTATTAAACATTTAACACTTAACAGTTTTAACGAACGATGATAACTAATAAAAAAACTAGTTACTGACATAATACTGACACTAGATAATACTTATTTATATGCAAGACATACTAGATATACTGCTAAACAGTACAGATACACTGCTGAAACAGTGCAGACCGGATTTGTGTACCCAAACCCGTCTTGACCGGCACAGACTATGTGCACGTAAAATGCCTCCCCGGTAATGGTACTCACCGGGTAGCTCGGAACGGAAGGCCTCGGAACGGAACTGAAACTGGACCGGACTGGACTCGACTCGACTGGACTCGGAACTTCGGAACCTGGTGGGCCTCTGTATACCTCGGATCTTGCTCTCTCAGCTAGGCTCTGGTCGGGATACTTCGCACTTCTCACCGCCTCGTCTGGGTGTTGATCGCAGCCTCAGTCGCCCCCGCTTGGCCGGAGGGAGATACAGGAAATCCTGCAGGTACGCGTTTTTGTCCGTTCAGCTGTGGCAGGAGACCGGGCCTGCAACGCACCTCCGGCGCGTGAGATGAGAAAGTGTCCCTGTTCGGGCGCCAATTTATGTGGTAAATATTTCATTACCGGTACTATTTTTTATGCGGTAAAGTCTAGTAAGAATAACTCAGTAAATATAAGAGGCAGAATCCGTGGTATTAGAGGTTTTAAAAGGCTTTATTCCTATACAAAGGAATACAATTCGAATTGCAGGCTTCTATTCCATCACCACGAAAGTTCAGGAAGGAAGGGGTACATTATTGACAGATAATCAGTTTTATAGGAAAATGCATTACAGTGAAACAGATGCAAGGGGCGTAACAGCTGATAACACAGATAAAATGTGCATACGTAACTAATAGAGGCGGACATATGGGCGTAATTTAATAAACGTCATTATACATGATGTCACAAGTGGGTGGATCCATAAAAGAATCCTGCAATGTCAGCAGAAATATTTGGCAGAGATGCGCGCGCAGCCGCATGACGTGTGATTGACGTGCAACTAGAGGGTGAAGGGGACTTGACATTTAGCTCTACATGTGGAGACAGAAGTCTGGGGGGTCATGTCAACCTAATCCCAAATCATATCTAATATCCTATGTTTAAAGAACTGTGTTATCCAAAAGGAAAGGTCTCTAGGATAGAATCTATTCTATACTGACTGTTAGTGCGTGTACAAGCGTCTAAGTGTCTACATGAGATGCGAGGGGGTAGGAATATTCCATGGTAACGGGGGCTATGAATTACTTGCATGGGGACAGCGAGGCCTGGCCCTTTGCACGGTAGCTGGAGGAATGTTTACCTAAACTACTGGACAGGAATGCATCGGATGAGGAGCGGAGTAGATAATCTTGAAGGTGAAATACAGTTTTTGGCAGGCAACAGGCTGGATCAGGCACCGTTAGCCGCGCAGGGAGTAGGACAAAGTTCATGGATACAGATGCAGGCTCAGACTGGAGCTTTCAGAGGCAGAAGGCAGGAAAAGACTTGATGACAGAATTCTGGGCCTACTCGCCTGAATCTGTAAAATGTGGAAAGTGAACCATATAAAGTCGGTGGCCTTTCATACTTAGGAATGGAATATCTGACCCATTCATGGCGGATCTGAAAGAGGACATGTTGACGGTGGACGCACATGTATTTGCGTCTTCAAAACTGGAACTGGAGGGAACATACATGTACTTATAGCATGCACATGGAGCCGTTGGGGTCTACGATAGGGGACATAACTGATCACAAAATTCATATTTCCTCAGAGTATCGGAAGATGATTTTATGGAGGACATTTTAATGAAAAACCCTCCACCCTACCAAGAGGGGTTGAGTAGGACTACTCCTAGAGCCCTGGTTTTGGGAACACCATTAGTTCCCCAAGTTATACATGACCCAAGGAATGGAAGCGTACTTCAGGAAAAAGAAAGAGGCAATAAACAAGAATAGAGAAGAATTAATACAGAAAATAACCCAATTGAGTACTCACCCTGAAGCGCTGACTATACCAGTGACTATAGGTCCAGTGGTTCCAATATATGGAGATGACAATTGTTCACAAACCACCAGTCATGTCCACACCTACAATTGAACCCAGAAAAGAGAATATAATAATTGATGATCAAGGCAGCGAATGTGATTCGGTAATATCATTAATGGATTTACCGATAAGAGGACAGATAAATGAAACCCCGAGAAGAGTTACACCTAGTTGTTCAAAGGAAGTACAAATAGAAACATCTACAGGAGCCAAGAGTGCCACAATAGTATCACCAGAAGAAATGGAAAGATGGACACAAGGAATAGACAAGCCAAAACAGCCACTGAAAATTCTAGATATTTACAAATTGAAAGTGGAATTGGAAGAAACGATAGCTGGAAACGTGGGACTAGACAGGTTAAATACTTACAGTGAAGAAGAGTTACTGTTCATTTGCAGAAGTATCACTAGAAATACAAAAATATTCCATGAGAAATTGACAGACCTAGATTCTGAAACGGGAGTTGAAATAGGGAAATCCAAGGTATTACAGAAACAATACAGAGCAGAATTCAGTGATAAGGACCTGAAAATATGAATGTGTCCGGAAGAAAATTACAGGTTAATGAATTAATGACCATTTTACAAAAATGGGGCGACCTGGATAAATGGAAAGCTAGATGGATGCAGAAAAGGGAGGAAGCACACGCCAATCGAACAACTTCTGAATTTTTGATGAAAGAAACAGGAAAGGTAGAAAGATTATGTCCTATGAGGGAAGTACCAGGAGGAGGATATGTACATGTTCCATGGACCAGACAGGATATTTTATCATTTACAAATGATTTCCCAAAGTTAAGAGAAAAGCCAGTTGAGTGGTATCGGCAGGTTGAAAGATTTGTGAAAGTTTCAAAAGTGTTGTTAAAAGATGTGGGTAGTTTATTTGACATAGTGGTACCTGCTGATCTATGGACAGAATGTAAAATTACTGTTGATTGGCCTAGTGATGTGTACCCGAGAGAGGCGAAAACAGGGGCCCCTTCAGAAGAGGTAATGAAGAAATATCACCAAGTGGTCACTTTCTTGAAAGGGAAAGCTCCTCCAAAAGAAACAGATTGGGTAAAGATAGATAGAACGACCCAGGACAGAAATGAGTCTGTACATACTTATTATGAACGCTTACTGCAGGTATTTAAGCAGTAGAATGGTTTTGAGAACATTGAAGATAAAGATATGGGACATTTTGTGTATCGATTTGTGACAGGATTAAAACCAGAAATTGGAGACATGATTCGTCAACACATGTTGTATTGGCAAGCGAGACCCATAGACTGTTTTCTCAAATACGCAAAGTATTGCGGAGATGAGATTGACAATAAACGAAAGAAATTAGAAGAAAAGGTGATGTGGGTCCAAGTAAAATTAGCAGAACAGCAGGAACTCCAACTAAACAACCAGACAGGAAATCAAGGAAAGGGGCAAGGCCAAAATGAAAATAATGTGGGAAAACAAAAGGGACGAATGAGTAGAGAGGAGGCAAAGAAAAAGTTTCCTTGTCATGGGTGCGGAAAATTGGGGCATTGGAAAAACAAGTGTAAAAATACTCAAAATAATAATGGCCCAAATCAAAATTTAAATCCACAGACGCAGAATGAGGTGATAATGAGTCAACTGCAGCAGGTTGTAAATCTACAGAGTCAGTTGCCATCTGCCCCTATTCCAAATTTTGTGAACCAGGCCAAGTACAGTGCGGACACCGAGTTTCAAGGAGGAAGTGGTAAGAAAAATTCTGTAACCTCGCAATTTCTTTTACAGGATCCTTATTTCGATGACAGTGACCAATGAAGGTGCCTGAGGGGGGAGGAAAAGGAGTGCGCACTTGACGCATCCTTACCGGTAGATCAGTCAGGTCCATATGTTGATGGTAAAGTAGAAGGAAAAGATATTACCTTCTTATTGGACACTGGTGCTACCCGTTCTACTGTGAGAACAGCAGACATTCCAAATCTACCCCTCTCGGGAGAAGCGATCCAAATAGTTGGCGTTTCCAATAAACAGATTAGAATGCCTATTACAGAACCCAAGGAGGTAAGCATTGGCGTTTCAGGGTAATGCACAAATTCATGGTGTGTGACTCCAGTCGTGTACATTTATTACGAAGAGATATACTGTGCAAAATGAAACACACAATACTTTGCACACCGGACGGTGTTGCAATTTAAACCCCAGATGAAGACAGAGTCTACAAAATCATGTTAGCTAAACAAGGCACAGAGGTAGACGTAATGTATTCCGTGATGCCAAAAGACGATTTACCAGATGAGGTCAAAACAACAGTAAATCCAAATGTGTGGGATTTTTCTGGAAAAGAAGTAGGCTTAATGGGAAATGTAGACCCAGTAAAAGTAACTGTGAAGGAAGGTGCAGTTTACCCAAATACTCGACAAGACAAAATGAGTCCAGAAGTTAAAGCTGGTGTTGCAGGACAAATTGATCGAATGATTGAACAAGGGATTCTAAAAGAAATAATGAGTAGTCCCTGTAATTCACCTATAATTGGCATAAAGAAACCGAGCGGGAAATATAGGATAGTTCAAGACTTAAGAAGGATTAACAAAATTGTTGTACCTTGTTGCCCTGTAGTGCCCAACCCAGCCGTGATACTGTACCAGATACCATGGAAGGCAGGATGGTTTCCTGTAATCGATCTATGCCATGCCTTTTTCTCCACGCCATAACACGCAGATAGCCAATATCTTTTCTCATTTAAATTTGAGGACCGTATTTTAGTTTGGAATCGCGTTCCTCAAGGGTATACAGAAAGTCCTTCAATTTTCAATCAGATATTGAAAAAGTGCCTAGAAACCTTAGTATTGCCCAGAGAGTCAGTATTGGTGCAGTATATTGACGACTTACTAGTTGCGTCTAAGTCAAGAGATGACTGTGTTACTGATTCAATTGCCTTGTTGAATCATTTGGCTGATGGTGGACATAAAGTGTCCCCCAGAAAAATTACAGTTTTGCAGAACCTAGGACACCAAATAGAACGTGGAGTAAGGAAAGTGACCCCAGGAAGAATAGAAATAATAAAATGAAATTGCCGCAAACTCAGAGAAAAATAAGAATGATCTTTGGAGTTGTAGGATACTGTAGACAGTGGATTGTAGGGTTTTCAATGCTGGCCAAACCCCTAATACAAATGACCAAGAAACGAGCAAAAGATCCTATAGAATGGGATGACGAAAGCATGGGAGCCTTTGTGAACTTAACCGAAATGTTTATATGAAGCCCCAGCTTTAGGTATGCCAGATTACTCAAAAGAATTTGCACTGTTTTGTTGTGAAAGAAATAGTTGTGCACTTTCAGTTTTAACCCACAGACATGGTTTGATGTGACGACCAGTGGCATACTTCTCTGCCACTTTGGACCCTGTAGCCTCAGCTTTACCTGGTTGTTTAAAAGCAGTAGCTGCAACCTTCATGAGTCTGGAGCAAATCGAATCAATTGTAATGGGACATCCGGTAAAGGTGCATGTTCCACATTCAGTTGAGATTCTTTTAACAAGAACTCAAACTCAATACCTCACTCCTAGTCGGATGACTAAATATGAAAGAATCATCTTAGGTGCTGAAAACGTGACAATAGTCAGGTGTACCGTGCTGAACCCCGCCACCTTGTTACCAGATGTCTATGGAGAAGAGGTGAAGGATGAAGTTGAGCACGATTGTTTGGATATGACTGTACTTTGTACCAAGCCCCGTCCAGACATACAGGAAGAACCTTTAAAGAATGCCGAACATGAGCTGTTTGTAGATGGCTCGTGTATGCGCCATGAGGAGGGAGGGCTTAGTGCTGCTTATGCTGTATGTACATTGGCTGGAATAGTCGAAGCATCCAATTTGCCAGTAGTCAAATCTGTACAAGCAGCCAAATTGATAGCTTTGATTAATGCTTGCAAAATTGGGAAAAACTGGAAAGTAACCAGTAAGAAAGCATGATTTTGGCCAACTCTGGATGCAGAGGGATTTCTTGACTTCTTCAGGCTCCCCAATTAAAAATGGAAATTTCGTAAAAGAATTCCTTGAAGCAATACAATTGCCAAAAGGAGTGGCAGTGGTTAAGTGTGCCGCAAATCAGTAAGGAGATGACTATGTGTCAGCTGGTAATAGGTATGCTGACCAGGCCCAATACTGTGGCAGAAATAAATTGGCGGTAAACAAGAACATTGAAACAAGTGGAATTAGCTGCCAATTTATGTTACTCTCAGGATTGGAAACATGGGAAGAAGTAAGACAACTGCAAGATGAGGCAGAGACGAAAGAAAAGGAAGAATGGGTGAAAGTAGGGTGCCAAAAGAGTTCAGAACATGATGTATGGATTTACCTAGATAGCAGGCCAGTAATGCCAGACTGTATGCTTTCACAAATGGCTAGGATGTATCATGGAGACACCCACATAGGCAGGGTTGCCATGATCAGACTCTTTAGACAGGATTGGTTTAATCCCAAAGTTCAGGAGTGTAGCAGAGAGTCTATGCCAGAGATGCTTAACTTGTCAGCAGTTGAATCCAGGAAGGAAAACAGTGGTCTGTATGGGAAAAATTAGAAAAGCAGAAGGCCCACTTATAAGGCTATAAAGCAACTGTATTCAATTGCAACCTTGCAGAGGTTTGAAGTACATACTCGTTATAGTTTTTTTCACGGTGGGTAGAGGCATACCCTACTAGAAGAAATGACAGTATAACAGTCGCCAAACTTTTGTTGAGAGAACTGATACCACGGTTCGGTTTTCCGGTAACTTTGGAATCAGATAGAGGGTCTCATTTTAATGATGAAATAATTTGACTAATCTGTGAAGCATTTAAAATTGAACAAAAACTGCACTGTGCATATCGCCCTGAGGCTTCTGGAGTGGTAGAACAAATAAATGGCACTATAACAACGATACTGGCAAAGGTATGTGGATCCACCCCATTGGAGTGGCCTGATGCTTTAACTCTTGTTCTGATGGGACTCAGAAGCATTCCTGACAAGAATACAGGATTGAGTCCCCATGAAATACTCATGGGAAGAGCAATGAGGCAGGCATGTATACCAGGACACAAACTGTTGAATATAACTGATGATTTGGTATTGGAATATTGCAAAGAACTGGCTGACCTAGTGCGTTCTATCTCTCACCAGGTTGGAGAGGACGCAGTTGCCAGGCAGCTGGATCAAGCACATAATCTAAATCCCGGTGACTGGGTAATGGTGAAGAATCACACTCGAGAGTCGTGCCTATCACCTAGGGGGGAAAAACCACATCAGGTTATACTGGTTACAACAACAGCAGTGAACTGTGCAGGCTTGCCTAATTGGATTCATGCAAGCCCCACTAAGAGAGTACCAGCACCTGACGAGGAAGGACCCCAACTGACTCAAGCAGTTGAGGCTGCAAAAGGTTGTACAGCTGAAGGACGTGGAATAACAGATCCTGAGGTAGCTGATCAAGAACAACCGAGCATAAGTCAGTATGACTGGATACCAGTGGTTGATATACCTGAAGTAAATGTGAGAAAAAGAAGCCAAATCCAGTTAGAAAGACAGGAGAATAGTGAGGACCAGTCAGGTATAGAAGAACAAGCTCAGGAAAGTGAAAATACAGCTGTTGGAGAACCTAAGCAGGAACAGACAAGAAGAGGACAAACTACTCAGACAGAAGTGGATGCAACCATTCATGAGTCTGAGGAGGGACAGATAGGTCTAGAAGAACACATGCAGGCTGCAGAAAACCAAAGTGCAGTAAGTCCTGAGCAGGACCAGTTAGGAAAAGAAGAACAAGTTCAGATAGAAGAAGAAGAGAAAATCCAGATAAAACCTAAACAGGGTCAGACTAGGGAAGAAGAACGCATCCAGGCAGAAAAGGACGTTACAGGAATAAGCCCAGGACAGGGTCAGACAGAGAGGGATTCTGAAAACTAAGATAACCAAATTGTGTCACAACTTAATGAAAATAAAAGAGCACTCGAAGACAGTGGCAGTGCAGTACAAGCAAAATGGGTCAAAAGTGGTGTGAAAAGGTTAAAGTATCATTTCAAGACAATTAATGAAGAACATGACCACGTAAATGAAATTTCTAGTCAGTCTGAGACATCTACTGATAAGCCTAAACGAAGAAGTCAAAGATTAAAATTACTGAACAATAAGTTCAAGGGTCCTGAATGGACTTATGTAATTCTTGAAGAATTCGAGAATCTAGATTTAAATGAAGAAAGTGATGAAGAAATAAATGCAGAACAGATTGTCGAAGAAGTGAGACCAACTTGAAATTTTCCCCAAGAATTTAAAATTTCACAAATAATTTGAAGTAAAGAAGAGAAATCTTCTTAGCCCAAAATGGCTGATGATAGAGCTGCTGGAAAACAAAAACAAAATTGTGTACAAAGATGTTGTAGAATATGCATATGTAGTATATTTTTAGTACTCATAATTTGGTTACTACTAACAATAGCCATCCCTTATTTGATGGTTACAAAAGAAAGGAATAACACAGAAACGCATGAGAGAGTCGCTAACATTAAAAGAAATAGGGTAGCATTAGAAGCACCAGATGAGAATAGGACAAAAGGAGACAACGTAGATTTAGAAGCACCAGATGAGTTAGATATACACCACACTGTGACAAATAATGACAATGCTTTAAATGTATTTACAAAGTTATTAGTGCAATACGTGGACACTATGGAAGTTAGTGATTGTTATGTGTGTATGAAATTACCTGCATCAGTAGCAGAAGGTGTAACATATCACCATATTCCATTAACCTATGGTATTTCCTGTAGTATTTCAGCAAGTTTGTTTTATATAACACGGAAATTACAATATTATTATTCTAACGGAGATGTGATTTTTTCCGAGGTTCCTATGCGACCGAGCATGAACCCAGTTCTTAGTACTAAAGACGCACAGTTTATGGGAGAATATTTTCTAACTATGAAAACAAAAGATATAGCTGAAGCGCACAAGCCCAATGTAACATGTAAATTACACGAAAAAGAAAATATATTTTTGAATTTAGTTGAGCAGAGGAGACAGGACTTCCAAAGAAGGGCTTCTAACCCGAAACCACAGATACCTCAATGGGCTGAGAAAGATGAAGTGTGTAAAACTGGCAAGACTCATGCTGCTATGTCCTTGGACTTTGAAAAGAAAGGGAAGATCTGTCTCCATAGATTAAAGACTGAATATAACATTGTGTTTATTGGTTCCAGTGAATGCGAACATAATTTCTTAGTTATCGGGGGATGGGGATTAAAAGATGGAACAGATCCAGTATTTCCTGGAGTTTATTACGTGTGTGGCAATAAAGCCTATTTCAGGCTGCCTGATCATTGATACGGGAGTTGCTTTTTTGGAATAGTATTCCCAAAAGTGTGTCATGTGAAAAGAATCACTGGAAGCAATGAAGACGCAGAGGAACTAACACGTATAAAAAGAGCTAGTTTTTCTGAAATAGTAGGTGACATTTTTAGTGCATTGATACCTTCAGTGGGAGTATTTCTGAATTCACGAAAAATGTGTCAGCTATCTACAGTAGTAGATCAGTTATCTACTGACACTCCTGGAGGATTTTTGATGATCAATACAGAAATGGTTGTGATCAGATCTATGGTTTTGCAAAATTGACTTGCTCTTGATATATTATTGGCAAAAGAGGGCGGAGTCTGTAAAATGCTGAAGGTGCAACATTGTTGCACCTACATACCATTGAAATTGGAAGATATATTACAAATATTACGAAATTGGAAGAAGATTTGAAACCACTGGAAGTTGACAGTGTATGGAAGAAATTAACAAATAGTCTTACTACAATAGGGAGCTGGTTTTCTAACAAAGGTAAGAGCATAATAGGTCAAATAATACTGCCAATCTTGGGAATAACATTATTAGTCTTAGCAGTAATGATATGGTTCAAATGTTGCAAGAAAAGAAAAAGGTATGAAGTAAATGAAAAGGGAAAGAAAAGAAAGTATGAGGAAATACAACTTGAAGAAATGAAAGGAAATCTTTATAAAGGAATGAAGGGTTTACAGTACAGAAATGAAAAGGAAGGAAATGAAAAGGTTGAAGAGGGAATTGAGATACGCTAAAGTTGGCATCCGATCTGGTGATTAGAAATTTAGTGATGGTATAAAATGCAGTCAGAGAAGGGATTGATGGAGCTGTAGTGGAGACGGGGTTCTATGTGCACACATTGCTATGTTAGCATAAGCGCTTTAGATGTAAAACGGCATCTTGCCACTTTGCTGCCTTTGCACACGACACTGCAGGTAGCTGTTATTACAAGAAAAACAGCTTGCTTGCTTTTTCTTCACATGAGAACGGTCCGTTGTTCACATCCCTAGACGTGCACCGTGACCTTAGTCTGAACACTGTGTGCAGAAGCCGTCAAGGTCAAATAACAATGTATGCTTTTGAATTTAGGTTAATCGGCCAACACTCTAGCCATAACACGCACACAGCTGTAAATATCTGAAACTCGGTGCCTTTAATATTGTATATGCATGCATGATTCAGACACTTGGAGAAAATCTTTTCCAGGCACAGAGCAAAGCTGATCCTGTGATGTGATTCACGTAAGCTGATATTTACGGTATGGGGTTCCCCATTCAAGCCTAGTGACCTTCTATTAGTTTAATAAAACTAGCTTACTAGCGAAGGGAGGGTGGTTGTATTCCACTATCATTTGTAATATGATTTCTCCCTTCATATTCTATGGTATTGTAACAATGCTGATGGTTTTGTATTTAATCATTTGTCTGCTTATGTTAGCCAAAGTACTGCAGCTTAGGTCACGTAGTTAAAAATAAACATTTTAAACTTTATCATGTCTCTGATTACTCTTGTTGTGGACTGATAGGAGAATAATAACGAAAAGGTGTTTCTGATTCCCACCATTCCTGAGAGTACTCTAAGTCGCTTGTTCTGGGTTGTCTGGTCATTGGTAGCTTTGAGATGATACGGAGAACGAATGAGACACTGATGCTAGTCGGATAGGGGTTCTGGGTACTGAGGTGAGTTTTTGGTACACCACAATTCACTGAGGTCCTGGTTTCCTGCACATAGCTCTGTGCATGAGCAGAATCCCTGCAACATGGTGCACCTCAGAGGCGGCTGGTGGATTTTGTAAGTGGTATGGCATAATTTTTTGTACCCTAGTATATTGAGCAAGCAAAGCGAGCGAGCCCGAAGTGTAAAAGGAGGGTGCGAGAGGGTTCTCACCCCGCAAGAAATGTTTGAAAAAAATGGATTAAAATTGTGGCTTTTACACCACATAGTTACTGCAAATAGTTTAAAAAAGGATAAAAATATAGCATTTTAAAGCACAAGTGTGAAGAAAACATTAGAAACAAATAAAAAATGTGCCCAATCCTCAGACTGGTCTGCTTGCAAAATGACCCCCAAGCCAAGCACACCCAACCAACGGAAACAGGCCAGCATAAAAAGCGGAGGATCTGTTATACTGCTTGATGCCATGTGTGCAGTGTGGCTACTCTAGGATGTTAGGGAAGGCAGGGTCAACAGACCAAAAGTCAGTGGCCAGATCAGTGCCTCGGATAGGCTGGTAGGGATAGGAGGGTGTTAGTCATATGTCAGACCTGTGCCGCTGGCAGGGTTGGTATGGTGTCAGTCATATGGCAGATCAGTGCCTCTGGCAGGTTCAGCTCCTTTGTTTACTTCATACAGTCTGTCAGATTTACTGAGGATGCAGTCCTGACTTGCTCTCCCAATCCTTGTGTTGGAGACAGTAGTTATTTTGAATAACCTGCCTGGTCCAAACATTGCTCTGCCCTATACTAACCTTTTAGAGGTTTTGAGCATGGCACTACCCTCATGAGCTCAGGTGGGTAGCCGCCCTAGTGGCCCGTGGATGCATCTGGTAAATATGGGGGCGATATGGCCTTTCCTCTGTACTGTTTTTCTGAATTCTTGGTACTGTAGTCAATGCTTCCTGGGTTATGTCACGATAGTGCGGGATAGGGTAGGCTGCGATGGGTCCGACAGGCCCAGCAGATTAGGGTACTGCAAAGAAGGAGCCTAAGATCGCCTTCAGACCGCACGTGATCACAATGCATTTGTGCATATGGTGTGCACAGCAGTGTGCAAGCAAAGGTGTGTACCAGCCAAGGTCAAACTGTGAGCTTACTTGGCACATCCTGAAGATGTTTGAGGGATGGTGTCTTTTCATTTGTCTCGAGTTTTACCTCAAAATGAAATTACTTAAACATTAAAAGAGAATAACTGAAAACACAATCTAGGGTTTGAAAGGAAATACTTTTAACACACAACATAATTCAAATGTCTGAAAATGAACTCTGCAAATATTTCAGAATTAGCAAAGCAAAAATGAACCACATATTTTTGTAATCCTGAGGTTTGCTGTAAACAAATATTTTATACGATCAATACAAATCAATACACTGGGTGATGCCGCTGTAAAGGAGAGGTGTGGCTCACTAGGTAGAGGCGGCAGACCCGTAAGCAGAGAATCGGCCATGGACCAGGGTTCAATTCCCGACGCGGCAGGGTCGTGGACCAGGGTCAAAATGGACTTGATAATTCTCGCCTCGGTACCTACTCTAACCAGGAACACACTCAGCAACTCTGGGCATTAAGCTTGCCTCATCTCTACAACGGCCCCCCACAGACGCCGGGGATGCCTGGTTTCACCTTGGAGATACCCAGAAAGGGACCATCTCACAGGGATAGCCAGGACGGGTTCCCCAGCGGTCCACAGCGCCGGGACGCCCCCGTTGGTGGGCAGCTGTGCGCTTTACAAGCTTACAACATAAACAAATATTTTATACGATCAATACAAATCAATACACTGGGTGATGCCATTTCCACACGTTTGTTTTGTCAATGCTTGTTTTTCCAATAGACCACAGCAGATACACTAACATGCAATTGCCCTCCCTCCAAATCAGAAACCTTCAATGGCTTTTGTTGCAGGACAAAATTACCTTAAAGATTCTATAAGTCACCAACAAAAGGACCAGGACCCAGCTACCGCCTGAAAAAACTTAAAACAGTACCAATCACATCCACTCTGATTAAGCCACTATCCTACAGATCCACAGGAACACATGGAAAAGCAAAGGAGATAAGTCATTTTTGGAGGGTGGTCCACATCTCTGGCTGAACGTCCCTCATGAGATGAAGGGCTACACTGAAAATCCACATATCCCTATTACATCACCAGAGTTCTGGATACAGCAGGTAACTCTGATCCCAGATAAGAAGTCTATCAAATGTGGTGAGTGAACAAAAGCAAGCATGCCTTTTTTTTTGGGGGGGGGGGAGGGGTTAAATAGCACAAACTAGACCCGAAGGTATCAGAGTGCTTTACCTGAATACCAGTTGCGTTACAGATGGACACATTCATTTTTTGTGTTAGGCAGGGGGAGAATAAGTGACTTGCCCAGAATCGCAGGATGTTGAGCGTCCCTGTTGAGACTGGAACCTGGTTCCCCAGCTTCAAGGTCGATTGCTCTAGCTATTAGGCCACACCCTCTCCCTGCCCTTCTAGCTTCCACCACACATCTTTTAATGATAAGGTTAACAAAACCAATACCACATGCTCCCTCTGCCTCCCTCCTGTGGTCTACGCAAGGCCCACAATATCTCCCCAAATCTCTCTCTGTTCTCACTCTGTCTTTCGTGCATTCCACAGCTCTCTCGTGATCTTTTACCATGTTCACTCTCTCATGCAGCCTGCCCCCTCTTGCTCTCCTCCGTGTCTGTTCTGCAGTATCTCCCGCGTTCTCCTCTTCCCTCCTCTCTTTCACCAATCTTTCGTCCTTTCTCCTCTTGATATTATCCTGTTATCCCACCTCTCCCTTGCTCGCTCTATTGCTCTCATGCCTTATCTTCTTTCGCCCCTGCTCCCTCTCCTGAGCTCTTGCTGTGTTGTTTCTCTATCCCTCTTTCTATCATTCACTCTCCTGCTCTTTAATCTCTCTCCTGCTTTACCCGCCTTCCTTCTCTCCCCATATATTCCTTCCTGTCTATATTGTGTTCCGGTTTTCTTCCTTACTTGCCCGCTCTCCCGCTCATGCAGTCCCTCAATTGTTCTATCTTTTCTCTCCTTCTATCACGTCGTACCCTCGCTTCTCGCCCCAATTCTACCCGTCCTTCTCCTGCGCTCTCTCTATTTCCTCCTCTCTTCCTATCTGTCAGGTGCTCTTTTATTGTTTCCTCCTCTCCCTCCTACTCTCTTGTTGGTTATAATCTCCCTGACCTACAACTCTCCTTCTCTACTCTCTGGTTCCACTGGCTCTTTGTTTTACCTGCACTCTGCCCACCTCTTGTGTTCTTTCCCTCCCACATTCATATCTCTCCTGCTGCTCTCCTGTCTGCTATACACCTTCTCTCCCCCACCTAGTCCCTCTCCCCTCTCTCTGCAGTGCTGGGACCCTGGCAGCACCTGCTTCCTCCCGACCCCTCTGTGCTGGTCTGAGCTCGCCATTGCTCCTGTCCAAAAGAAGTCGAGACGTACAGCACATATTCTCTATTAATGCAGTATATGTCTATCTCATGCCATGCAGTGTTTGATGTGCATTCTCTGCACTCCGACTTACATAATGGAAACAAGCTCAATACGCAAATGTGAGGGGGGGCTATACAGCAAAGAAACACCACAAAAAAGAACCCAAGGAAGCATGGTAGGAAAGGCCTCACAATTTCAAATTTCCTGAAAGGAAAGGCCTCACACACACCCGTCTTAACTAAATTACCTTTGTCTCAGGCTCTGACAGCAGAGCTAGCACTCATGAGCAGTTAGTGACTAAAAGCCTTGGAGAGGGCTCGGTCGTTTTAAAACAGCCTCTCTCTCTTGATCAATATAATGTACTGCAGACCAAATACTTATGGTCCGTGGACTCGATCCAGAAAGACCATTTTCAAATTATGACGTGTTCATGGAAATTCAAGGGTAAGTTGCACCTAGCGGAGCCAGCAGGCAAGTATGGATGCAGGTTCACAACCATGCACAAAAATTCGAGTTTTTAAGGGGCGGAGAGTGCTCCAACAGCAGAATGAACTTTACCGGAACACCTTGACTCCATTCTTGTCACCTACTGAGAAAATTAATCATTGTGAACATGGCCCTTTATGTCTAGAGCGGTGGCTGCTGACAAGTCCTCAACCAATGCCCCAAGATCACACGGTGCGAGAGAACATGTTCAGAGGGGAGCCGAGAAGCGGTTAAGTTTGTAAGTCACAGGCCGCGCCGCGGGCGCTGATAGGGCCGGGATCAGCCTCTGGGGATGATGCGCTACCCCCTTCCGCCCCGGTTCTCAGGACCCATCTAGCTTGGCTCCTCTGCAGCCTAATTTGTGCCACCCTTTTGTTTGCCGCACTCCCTCCCGCCCTTAGCTGTGCAAACACTCGGCAGCCCCTGTGGACCTAACGCTGCCACTCTCATCAACGCTAATGCGGACGGCAGGCTCGTCTAAGCAGATAAATGGAAAGAGATGGAAGCAGGAAAAACAGTGTAAATGTCAATGTATTAATAAATAAATAATTCACCAATAGAATGTTCTCGCACAAGGCTCCTCCGCATGACTGGACTGCAGACAGCATGGGAAAAGCCTGGAAGGAACTAGAAAATGCTGGATTTGGACTCCTCCCCCAGACCACACCCCACCAATCATTTTTAAAATGAACAACTATTGCTGGGTCTCAGAAGACGCAGAGGCCACAGACACACCCCCACTCCTACATTGTTTAAGCTGACTGCCCTGCCCCCAGCCATTGAAATCAATGGAAGTCTTCCGGCTCCTCCCTGGGCTACGTGAATAACGCCCTAACTAAAACACTATTCCGGCAGTGTTACACAGACCACGCCCACCAGTGTGTCCTCACTGCCCTGCTTTCTTTCTGCAGGTCGAAGAAATCTTCGCCCAGCCAAGATATGCACAGAGCCAAGGGCCATTCTCCCTCACCCCCTCAAACAAAAACCCAGATTTACACGTTTGTTCACCGAGCAGCCAGCACAATTTATTGCTAGCTGCTCGGTGTTATTGCTAGCTGCTCGGTGTTCCATCTCGCATTTTTTTACTCCCCCCCCCCCAACCTATGATGCCCATCTCGCCCCTGAACACCAGCCGCCCCTGGCACACCTAACGTTTGGTCTTATGATTGAGACGCCTTAGTAGTGCTTATATTAGTCCACAATACCCTCACTCTTGTTTCCGGTTAGCGGGAGTGATGGTTTAAACCTACCTACTTAGTTAATATATAGGTTCTCTCAAGCTTGACAATTAAAAAGGTTTTGTTTTATCTTATACCCTTTTTGTGCTACTGTTCATATAGATTGTTTTTCTTCTCTGTGTCCTTATGGCTGAAGTCGCTATTGCAGCGCATAGTCGTGCACCTCTCTGGCTTCATTTGCCGCAGTTTGGGGTGCCTGACGATGGGATGTCTAGTATCTTTGTAGTGAGTGCCAATGCATCGCATCCCTATGAGCTATTTTACTCCTGGGTTACTTTGCCGGAGGTGAATGCGGATGATAATACATTTCACTCATACACTCCTACTGCAGTCCTGGCTAATTACCCGCCATATAGGACGCAGGAAATTCCAATTTCTGCTTGGCAGCATCGTATTTGGTTCAATGGCGCCCTCCCCCACATGGTTACACCGGTTCGTTTGGGCCCCTTTTCCATTCCTGGGGCCACTTGGCCAGTCTTGGCCGGGTTTACACCACATCCATGTTATTTGCAAGCCCCGGTGGATGAGTTACGTCAACTCCATACCGCCCTAATTACAGTGCATAGGGCTTTAGTGCAATACGTTTTACGCAGTGTCCAGGTGGGGGCACCTAGGGTTGCGGCGCAACCAGCTGGCACGGCTGGGATTACTATTTGTCCCGTCATGGTTAATTCGGTAATGGGCAAGCGCCCCCAAAATAAGGACGATATGCCTTATTGGCTTGCTGAGAAATTTGACCAGCTGGAAGCAGTTTTTCCGAATTCTACTCCTGTGGAAAAACACAGGATTCTCACCATTACTTTGCAGAAAGACTTGGTCCCAGAGGTAGCCGATTGTGATAACTGGGGTAAAGTGTTTGTAGCAGTCTACTCGAAGTGCTTCGGCACCCCGTCTATGGCTTTCCTGCCCTCCGTGATCAAACGTGTTCAGGATCAACACGTTCCAGAGGCGGCGGTCGAGTTAGGAATGAGGCTTGTCAAGGGAGATGCGGTTAACTTTCAAGTGTCGAATGAGCTGCGCCTCGTCGCCGCCGTCAATAAACCCCGTCAGTTACCAAGGATTATTGCGGAGGCTTATAAGACCATTGGTCACAATAGTTTAGGGGTTAAGCCTTTTGTTCAGACAACAACTACGCAAACGCAAACTAAGGCAGGGACATCTTCTAAAGACGACCGTCCAGCTTTTCCTAAACAAAATTGGAAAGCTAAAAAACAGGAGAAGCAGCAACAGAACCAGGAGTCTCGTCCCGCGTCTCCGGTCTAAGCGACTACTGAACGCACATATGATTTGCGCAATTGCACTAGGATTCGGTCTCCTGATAGATTTTAGGTTCCCGAACAACGTTCTCCTCGTTCTTCACAGGAAACATCGGTCTCACAGTCCGGTGGAGGAGAACGTGGCAAGGGTCAGGGTGCCCAACAAGGACGTGAGCAGCCCCGCCAGACTGACGGTAAAGGCAAGCAGGACGAATTTGCACGGCCCCCGTTTCAAAGGAAGAAAGTTGCTCCACTAACTGCGAGGTATGCCACAGATAGTGAGAACGCAGCTTCGGAACCTGACATGGGCACTAACGCTGCTAGACAGCGCTGCGGAGGTTACAGTAGTGCGGCAAGCACTGCATCCATATCTGAAGGCGACAGCAACTGACACATTCATTACTGTAGAAACTGCTGATACTAGAGTGGCTCCCCCTGACAGACTATATGACATAGTCCTTTTAATTGAAGGTGACATACAACGTACCATAAAAGGAATTTTTTGGGAAAATATGACCTCTACATATGACATTCTGTTAGCAGAGGCAGACTGGCCCCCAACTTTCATTTTGGCTGCTCCTAGAGGGGAGGAGGTAATCCTCCCATCTTTCACGCACACTGTGCCGAAGGATCAGGCTCAGAACTTTGCAGAAGAGTGGGCTCAGGTACTTGCTCCGGCGTTGTACCGTACTGAGGTTGGGTGGGAGAAGTTGTCGCCAAGCCATGAGATTCCATTAGGGTCTATGCCCCAGCCGCAACCCCAATATCCCATGCGCCGCGAAGCTAGATCTCACGTCGCAGAAATCCTTGGACAATTGGAATATCAAGGTGTTATTGAATCTTGTGTGTCACCCATTAATAATCCTCTATTCACTGTAACTAAACCTGATGGGTCGTACAGCCTAGTTTTGAATTACCGGCATTTAAACTCTTTATCGGATCTGTGCCGTACAGAATACCCACAGTTCTGCCCTCGTTGATAGTCTCTTGAGAAAAAGGTTTAAGACCACACTTGACATCTCCAATGGCTTTTATAGCCATAATCTGTCCGCGATTAGTAGTCAATGGACAGCCTTTACTTTCGGACGGCAAGCAATACCAGTTTAAAAGATTAGCCATGGGCTACAAAAATAGTCCAGGCGTCTTTGCCGCTCGTGTTGTTTCTCTTTTAGAGAGCATTGACCCTGATGCGTACTCATATGTTGATGATATCTATCTCACAGAGGACGAATTATGGCCGCATCTGTGTCACATTGACCGTATCATTGTCATGTTTGCGGACTTCGGTTACAAATTCAACTTTGCAAAGTCACACATTGCAGAGTACAGTGTTGTTTTTGGGCTATGAACTCAACAACGAAGGTCAGGGATTAGCACCTCACTTCCTGGAGAAGTGCGCCTGTCTGCATGCTCCAACAACACTCAAGAAACTACAATCTTTGCTGGGTTTTTTAATTTTCGGGCGTACTTACATTCCCGATTATGCCCAGTGTATCAAGCCGCTATATGCCTTGGTACAACCTACGTTTTCCAAATCGAGCTGACTGCCAGAACATTCACCCATCTTGCAATCTTTGCCGGCTGATCTTCTTGCTTCAAAATACTTACTGACGCGTTATAACCACACTAACCTGGTAATAAGAATTGTGCCTGGCGCTGTGGGTTTCACGTACTTAACATTCAATGAGGGCAACACAGTCCCCATTGCTTACAAATCACACTTGTACACTACTGCTGAAATGCGCTTTTCCACTGTCGAGAAAGTTTTAACTGCAGTGCAGATGGCGATTCTGAAAGAGAGAGCACTGTCACAGGGGAAACGCATGTTGGTTGTCACACCGTATCCTGCCCTAGAGGCAGTAACGAAAGCCAGTGTACCTAATTCTAAAGCTTTGCATCCACGTTGGATACAATGAGCCACTTCCTTGACATCACCGGATGTCACTTACATGTTTGATGCCTCATTGCAGACTCAGGAGTACTTGCAGTATGAATTTGTTCATCCAGTTCCTCTGTCCTTGCGCCCGCTTGAGGATTACCATTGTGTCATCTACACTGACGGTTCGGCGCAACCAGCGACGGCATCTAAGCATGCTTATTCAGCTGCCTGCGCAATAGTGGCTGGTACTTTCTTGAATGGTGAATTCAAATCTGATGTTGTGCACACGCAGACATTGGGTGATTGTACTGCCCAGTTGGCAGAGTTACGTGCGCTGGTGCTTGCACTGGAGTTTGCTGATCCTCGAGTTACTACTCTTATAGTGAGTGACTCTTTTTACTGTGTTCAGTCTTTTAACGACAATTTATTCTTTTGGTCTCAAAATGAGTATCATGATTCAAAAGGTAGCACAATCAAGCATAAAATGCTTTGGGTTCGAGTCGCAGACCTTAAACAACATCTGCCGCTCATGAATGTAATTCTTACTCTTGGGCACCAGTGAGTAGGTGTCCACGCTGTCGGAAACAGTTTAGCTGACAAAGCAGCGAAAACAGCAGTGGCAACATATCTAGTAGCAGCAGTTACAAGATCCAAAAGTAAGATTGATGATGACTTCTTGGCAGCTATTGCTGCAACAGAGAAGGGAAGTGATTACCCTAGAGTTTTCCCTTCTAAATACTCTTATCATTTAAGTCCTGATAAAGTTCTCTATGTGAGAATTAAAGACATTGGTGACAGATTGATTCCTAACGTGGACTGCAGACTATCATTGATAACAGTGGCCCATGAAGGGGTGGCTTCTGCCCATGCAGCGTTTCGGCAACTGCTACTCTTTTACAACAACGTTACTGGTGGCGCGGATTGTAAAAACAGACTTGTGCTTATGTTCTTAATTGTGACATCTGCCAGCAGATAAAACCTTCAACTGCTGCGTGCCCACCTCAAACACAATTGTACATATCTACTAAACCACTTGGGTGCGTTTATTTAGATCACTGCGGTCCTTTCTCCTCTGATACTGCGTATATGGATATCTTAGTTGCAGTGGATTCGTGCACACATTTTCTTTGGGTCTGGCCACAACGGAGTGCTGATGCTCGAACTGTCATCAGGGATTTGCATGTCTTTGTGGGAATTTTTGCATGTGGTACCCTTCATTCTGACCAAGGTCCAGCATTCGCCTCTAAGGCGTACAAAGATGCCATGAGATCTTTGGGGGTCCAAGTCAAATTTTTATTTCCATACCGGCCTGAGGGCAATAGTGTTGTGGAGCGAATGAACCGTGACTTAAAGCAATCCCTGACAGCTAGGGTTTTAGGTACTGGCAGGAACTGGTTGGCCCATCTGTATAGCGTTCAACGTGCACTTAGTAATCTCCCTAGAAGGTCTCTGGGTGGGCAATCCCCATACAAAATGCTCTTTGGCATAAAGATGTTTGTCCCGAACCATGATGGTCTTGACATGGCGGCGTCAGCCGCACCCTTTGACGTAGATGATCACTGTGCTGTATTACAGAATCTACAAGAGACCAGAGACAGTCTTGCAAAGGAACACTTGCCCTCCACAACTGATACTGCGCTTCAGATTCCGGTAGTTGGCTGGCGGTAGCCTCGAATTGGTGACCTGGTCCGTGAGAAGGTGGAGAACAAGAAGGAGTTTGGCCCCTCTTATCGTGCTCCAGTTCCAGTGCTTGGCGTGCAGGGTACAAGAACAGTCATTTTACCTCCACTTCCTGGTCGCAAGGATAACAGGTACATCTCCATTGACAATGTCAAACTACAGCGAGTGGCTGATTCTTCTTAGTATGACTCCAGCGGTCTCTTGTCCAGCAATGCTGAGAAATTCTGTTTTGGCTCTGGCAACTACCAACAGGCCTGACATTGCCTTCGAGATGCATACAGTTACTAATCCTTTATTGCCATCACTGGCTGGTGGTCCACTTGAAGATACTGAGTATACTTATCCCACAGATTTATTGTTGCCTGGTTTACATTCAAGTGCAGTTGACCAGTGACGTTTTTGATTTGACACTAACTCTGTGACCTCCAATGCCCCATCGAAAATTTCTATTTTTGCTGCTTGGTTTAAAAGACATTTTTTAATTCCCCTTTGGACTTACATTTGGCTGGTGCTCATAACTATTTTTTGTTTATGTCCATTGGATTTGTGGTCGTATTTTTCCGTCTAGTTAACGGACACTATCTCATCGAAAGATCTACAATTAATTGATGGAACTTTAGCTCCCCACTCTTCATCGCACATCATGAAAAGGGACCAGACTTTTGTGAATATTACTGCCTGGCCTGTGTTGGATGGAATTGTATGGGATGCTGTTAAATTTCAAATTCATGGTCCCACAGAGGTGATTAATGTCCCCAATGTACTTTGTGTTTCTATAGGGGATGTTGTGAAACAAAACATACGCTCTGATGATTGGGATGTCCAAGCCGTAGAGGCTCTTTTTTCTGACTTGAAATATTATGCTGCTTTTGATGCTGAAGATTTGTATTTAGACACGGCTAATTATGGGGTGTTGTTTTGCATATCAACACTATGGCAATCATTTCCTGCATAAAGTGAATACATTTAGACATTTTGTAAATTATATGCAATGGGAACATTGGCCAGCACCCATTAAAGGCAGCTCCAAAAATCTAGTGAACAAATTTACATATTTTACTGACTTCAGCGTATCTAAACCTGAAGCCTTTTATTTTAAAATGGCTGCTGAGTCAGCTTCCAAAGTTAGACAGACCCACACTAAATTATTGTGCTCCAAGTCCTTTATGGATGAGTTGGATGTAGGGGGCTCTGAGCTGTGGAAATATACCATTGATCTTCAATCTGTTTGGGGTTCTAAAGCATTGCAGGTACAAGGTGTGGAAGCACTACATCGTGCTTGCCTTATCCCAAACCACATGTTGTTTTTGAATTCTACCATTTATCAAACCACCTGCTTCGGATTGGCTACTTCTAAAAAGTTGAATTCCCCCTCTATTCCTGATCTGGGCGCTTATCCTAAATGGAATAATCACACAGATCTGTCCCTTGATGCATTGCAGTCACTTATTACTAATACATCCTTCAACATTTCCAACTTAGATCCTGAGGGATGGTTGATATGTCAGAATGGACCCCCGATTTGAATCTTCCCATTCTGTTACTACCTATTCTGTAGGGAAGTAATGTCAGAACTGGCTGCAACATTCCACCTTGGCATCTGTTAAACTTCATTTATCAAAATTGAATGACAAAGTGGATTTAAATGATTTTGTTAAGGGTCCTGTGGGTGGCATGTCCAAAAGATGGGTGTATGCTGTTTATAACGAAGTTTGAAAATTATCTCAAATTGAGGCTGCTTCCAGATTAAGAGCTATGATCAAGCAAATTTGGAAAAAGTGCTAGCTACCATCGATAATAGCATTAACACCCTTTCTTCCAGAATTTACAAATGAGATAATATTGTTTCATCTGTTGTGGATATTGTACAGGATGATGTGTCTGTATTATACCATGGTCAAAATCAATTGCGTTCTATAATGCAGTGTGCGTGGACTTTACAAACATTGAAGGCTGGGAAAGTTCCCTGGGACTACATGAATACATCATCTTTATTCCTGCCGTTTAATCTGACTGCAAAACAACAGTTCATGTCGATGAAAGATGCAACATACTCATTATTGCATATTGAAAAGTTGGAACCTTTACCTTTCTCTGTGGCCGAATCAAACCCAGCTGTGTGGCTTATCCACAGCTTAATCACCTTGCCATTTCCATTGTTTAAGTTCAGTTCATGTATGAAACATTATGCCCTAGGCAGATATGAACCATTGGGTACTGCTTTCCTGCATGAAGTTTGGTTGCTCCCATTTACATACAAGTGCATGAGAGAGGGTAAAGAAATTTATTTAAAAGGAGAAGAATGCACTTCCACACCTGATCACTCAGTAGTCTGTAGGAAAATCCAATTGCATGGCACCTGCAACGTTCAGGCACCGAATTTAGCTTGCATTCTGAAGGGAAATCCAGTGCCAGCAATTACACCCATATTTACATTGTTAGCTAACGGTAGCTATTTGCTTTTAAATAATGAGGCATGCTGCGGGATGCTAGTGGGGATTCCATACATTGTAACCGTCTCACAACGCATAGTCTGCTGTAAAGATTTCCTTTTCCCGCCCCACATGGGAGACTAGATGTATCCATCTGGCCTTCCATCCCAACCTTGAAAGCAGAGTTCAACAAGATGAGCAGAATAAGGGCTCTGTTGTCTCAAAAAGAAGTCGCTCTGACTTCCTCCCGTGAAACATTCGTCCTTCATGTGGCAAACATCCGCACCGAAGTGCATGCGCTTTTAAATACTGATCTCCCCCTTCATTTCGGTGCTCTGATTCATACTATATTCAATGCCTCGTCAACAACTGGCTTGGTGCATGTTTTCAAAGTTGTGGGCTCCGGCCTCGTGACCTCCTTTCAAATAATATTTGGTGTGATACCGGCATTTTTTCATTCTATTTTTTCCAGCGTCTTCGGTGGGCTACCATTGATTCTCGCCCTGACTGCTGGTGTGCTCCTGTTGGTTTATTTGCTCTGCAATGGCTGCACAATCTGTATCACACGACAACCCGCCGTGGCTGTTTCAGCTGCGCAACCGGATGCATGAATACTATGGAACATTACTGCTGGCCACCTTAAGCGTGGCCTATGGATTATCCTTCCGGTTCTCTTACTTTACTTGCGTGCAACCTGTTTTCCATTGCCTAGATTGTCCATTCGAATGGGCTCTGGATTTGTGCCTCTCGAACACGTTGTCTCCTGCCCCGGATTATGATCGACTAATGAGTCCCTTGGTGGCTCATGAGTTGGACTGTTCTGGGATCGGGATTATGGCCTGTAGAGCGGCACATGGAGTCCTAGGGAATTGGGATATATATGCGGCAGCATATGACTTCTTGGCGAGAAGTTATCTTGTAGAACATGCAAGTTGTCCTCTGATTGTGCTAGAGGCTCCAGTTATTGAAGAACATGTATGCTCATTTACATTACTTGACTGGATGGCAGACTCTTTTACTGAACATTATAATAACTTCCTCTTGGAGGCGGTTGCTACTTATTGTGCCTACACATTGATGAATTGACTTGGTAGTTGTCCATCTACCGCACGTCCAAACTCAGATTTTTACATTTTTCTTTTTTACTCCACATTAGGCTCTGTCACGCCTCTGTGGGACATTTCAGTTTTTTACTTTTTCAAACAAGTTTTTCGAACTGTCACCACCAATTATATGGATTGGCAATACATGAACTTGGTTCTGTCTTAATCAAACTTGAACTCTGCGTTCCTACTTTGCTTCCCTAATTTGTTTGTGGTCCGATCAAGGGAGGGTGTAGTGGAGACAGGGTTCTATGTGCACACATTGCTATGTTAGCATAAGCGCTTTAGATGTAAAACGCCATCTTGCCACTTTGCTGCTTTTGCACACAACACTGCAGGTAGCTGTTATTACAAGAAAAACTGCTTGTTTGCTTTTTCTTCACATGAGAACGGTCTGTTGTTCACATCCCTAGACGTGCACCGCGACCTTAGTCTGAACACTGTGTGCAGAAGCCGTCAAGGTCAAATAACAATGAATGCTTTTGAATTTGGGTTGATCGGCCCACGCTCTAGCCATAACACGCACACAGCTGCAAATATCTGAAACTCGGTGCCTTTAATATTGCATTTGCATGCATGATTCAGACACTTGGAGAAAACCTTTTCCAGACACAGAGCAGAGCTGATCCTGTGATGTAATTCACCTAAGCTGATATTTACGGTATGGGGTTCCCCATTCAAAACCTACAGACCTTCTATTAGTTTCATCAAACTAGCTTACTAGCGAAGGGAGGGTGGTTGTATTCCACTATAATTTGTAATATGATTTCTCCCTTCATTTTCTATGATATTGTAACAATGCTGATGGTTTTGTTTTTAATCATTTGTCTGCTTATGTTAGCCAATTTACTGCACCTTAGGGCAGTAGTTAAAAATAAACATTTTGAACTTTGCCGTGTCTCTGATTACTCTTGTTGTGGACTGATATGAGAATAATAACGAAAAAGTGTTTCTGATTCCCACCATTAATGAGAGTATGCTAAGTCGCTTGTTCTGGGTTGTCTAATCATTGGTAGCTTCGAGATGATACGGAGAACAAATGAGACACTGATGCTAGTCGGATACGGGTTCTGGCTACTGAGGTGAGTTTTTGGTACACTGCAATTCACTGAGGTCCTGGTGTCCTGCGCATAGTTCTGTGCATGAGCAGAATCCCTGCAACAGAGCAAGGACTCGTATAAAAGAGACATGCTCGGAAGCAATCTTCTTAAGTAACTTGTAGTACTGTAATAATTGTGTTCGTAAATACTAATAATGCATCATAAAATGCACACATTTAAGCTTAAGGGGAGCTTGCCTATGTGTCGTACTAACAAGTAACCTGAGAGTGATTCAAATGGCTGCTAACGCGGGAATCTGTACTGAGCCTGCGTCAACTACATCTATGTAGTAATGACGTACCTATGCTTTGGAGGGAAATCTCTGCAGCTGCGCATTCGCTTCAAAATGGCCGCTTGGAACTCACGTTAATGCGCATGCTTAAGCTGAAACTAAACCCTGCAAATTTAATAAAATGCTAATGTGAAAGATGTATATAAGAAAAAGGGGGTTAGAGTAGAGATAGGTGGTAGACAGTGAAATCATTTTTATTTGAATTTAATATGTCTCTTTCTCACTTTTTATTAGTTCGTATTTTGGGCCTCAACGGATGACAGATGTCCATGCCCCCTTGTCTTCTGCACATGCGTATTTGTAGCCCGCCAGGAACCATGATGAATGAATTGAAACTCATCCAAGGCCACGTCCTCTGTTTGTCCTGGGAACAGAACCCTCTTCCTGACCAGTGAATGGATAAGTTATTAAATTGTATAATTTTGATCGATAAAAATGTGAACTCGGTGGGAAATAAAGCATGGGAAAGTAAATTAAGGGGTGGGAATATAGAACAAGGAGCTTAAAGAAAAATATTAAACTTAACATGGTGTGATGATCATCTCCCCTTTTCCTGTCCAATCAGAGTTAGGGGTTTCATAAATTCGAAACATTTAGGGGTGGTACATGCCATTAGAAATGTGTAATTGAGGTAGTTTAGTTAGTTCAGTTAACACATCGAGACGGAGAATGTTGAGAGACCAAGATGCTGTCTGAGAATTAAGAAAATACTGAAGATCCAATTTCCATACTTAGAACTTTGAGCCAATTAATAGAAGAAGATCGCTGAAGAATCAAGGAGGCACATAATAGAAGAAAATCGCGGAAGAATCGAGGAGGCACATAATAGAAGATCGCAGAAGAATCGAGGAGGAAGATAGTGTCAGAAAGGGGTGCGACGCGGGCGTCGTATCTAGAAGTGGTCATCTATCCTGTCCCTGAATCCTGTCCTGAGCCTTTGTCGCCTGATCTGTCCCAGGGGACCCTTTCCAATTCCTTGGCCAAGGGGTTGGTTTCCACACCATTCCAGGTAACTATAATTCTCTGTAGTATGTCATTATACTGCTCTCTCTGTTTCCTCACTATTCAGGTTCTGTCATCGTAATAACTTTATTTAACGATTATTCTAATAAAATTGTATTTCCTTCCTCTCTTTGAAGAAAACAGTGTTCTAACTGTATTTTGGTTTTGAATCACGTGAATTTGCAAGATAAACAGTTAAATCTCTCCAGAGTCTGTGGTTATTTAAAGAAGGCTTATTCAATGTAATTTTCATCTATTTAGTTAACTAAAAGGTCCATTAACCAGAGGAAAATATTTTGGATCAAGAGGTTTGGTAAGAAATGATTAGATAAATTTATCTTACAGGTATTAGCACAATAAATTGACCCCAGCGGTATCTACTAGCCTATATGAATGAGTGTGTGTTTATCGGCCCAGGTGAGTATATGGTAGTTGAGTACCTGAGGTTGGTAACCTGCTGGATCACATGTCCCATCAACTATTTTACGCTTTTAAAGGCATGCGTCTAAAACAATACCATTTCTTTGATAGCAGAAAACTTCCTTTAGAAATACTGAGGGGCATATGTACGAGGAAGTGGTGGAGTTAGGCGTTAGCCATCATGGCTTAACGCCTCACTCCGGCATTTCAAAAACACAAGGCTGCAGCATATTTACACGGATATGCTACAGCCTTGTGTTTCCCCCTGCGCTGTCACTACACTCAGCAGTGTAGCACCAACGCCTGCACCCTTGCACAATAGTGCAAGGGTGTCTGCATGCAGGGGAGGATTGTTTATGTGTAGGAAGGTTTCCCTTCCTGCACATACATGATCCTGAAATGCCATTTTGTCACTTATATGTGTGCTACTTAATGCAGCACACATGGAAGTTACAAAATGTTATTTTTTTAAAGGATTGTTTATGTGCAGGAATGGTCACCTTCCTCCACATAAACAATCCAAGGTGTTTTGCTTTTTCCACGTGTGCTGCTCAAGGCAGCACACATGGAAAAAGCAAAAAAAGAGGAGAAATAAAGCATTTCTTCTCGTTTTGCCAAGTTAAGATCAGATTTCCCCTGATCTTAATTTTGGCGCTACCTCCTATTTACGCCACCCTTGTAAATAGGGCCAGCGTAAACATCAATGGGTGTTGCGGTGGAACACCCACCACAACACCCACTGCCCACCCCTTTCACTCTAAGCTTAGCGTGAAAGGGGGCCTTATTTACAAGGCAGCATTAAGCCAAGTTAAGTGGCTTAACGCTGCCTTGTAAATGAGGCACAGCGCCTATTGCCACAGAAACTTCACAGAAAGTGACATTCCCGTGGTGATAGGGGCTTGTACATATGCTCCTGAGAGACTTCCAGACACGGGGGGCAGATTTACAATAACTGGCGCATCCCTGCTTATCAGCACGGATGCGCCAGTTATTGTGCGTCACGCTCCGACACCATGGATGCGCCGCATTTACAATGCGGTGCACCACGGGGCAAAAAACGGACAGATGCGTGACGCATCTGTGCCGTAAAGGCAGCGCATTGCTGGAGTTGCGTCGCAAGCGCGACGCAGCTCCAGGAAGGCTCTGGGGTGCCTTATCTTTACAATGCTGCGTCAATCCTTACGCCTGCTTCAAGCAGGCGCAGGGTTTTGACGCAGCATGGGTTCAAAAGTGACTGAGTGAAATCTTGTAGATTTCACTCAGCCACTTTGAGGACGCGTTCCTGTGACGGAACACCCCCCCCCCCCGCGCAGGAACGCCTACTTCTGGCGCAGGGCTTTACAACGTGACACATCTCCCAGATGCGTCACGTTGTAAATACCCCGCAGCATGGTGCTGGTTTTGCGCCGCCGCTGCGTCACAAAAGTGATGCAACGGTGGCGTAAAAGAGGCGCAAGGGGCTTGTAAATCTAGCCCATAATTCGAAATTCGTGGAAGCGGATTTCTTACCACTTTAAAAAAAACATTGACTTATATGATCTATCTTGTAATATTTTCAATAATCTTATTTTTTTTAACTTAAAAAAAACATTGACTTATATCACGGATACCGACTCAGTGCGCCAATATTTGTTTCAATCTGCATGTGAAAAAATGAAATTTGCACCGGCCGACAATAAAAGTGTACGCTGGGACTGGGCCTGAAACTAAGTTACTATAATTTCTATCATTATTGCTACAGTGAAGCAGTGACCCAAAGTCGTGAGAGCCCCCACCTACTAAATGTCCTGAAACGGACCTCAAGATCGCAAAATGCTACAACCAGGTCAGGAAATCGCAGAAAAGGAATCCTTACAAAGCAAGCCTTCAGCAGCCAACCACCTACCTAAAACATCAAAGTCAACAAGTGCACAGTGCAAGTTCTTGTTTTTAGTTCTAATATACAGTTCTCTCTACCACATAGGGGCGGTTGTCTGTACCATTAGCAACTGTGCCACAGTGCTCTGAAGCAGCAGAAACATGTCATCTGGGCGCTGTATAAAAATAGGAATGGAACGTCCAGAGTACTCCCCTTGCTTAGATTGACAGTGTATTGGTGTGTCGTGAATGCGCGATAGCTAGATCTGGTGGTTGAGGTGGGGAGGGTGGTTGGAGGAAAAGGGGGGTCGGTTGACGGGGGTCTGTGCTACCAACACAGCTAACAAGCTGCTAGCATCTAATTAAGGCGTCCGAACTTGAAACGCCGATGCCGGTTTCCAAAGGCTGGCATCCAGAAGTGATGCCACGTCAAACCTCGCAGCCCTGCAGGCAGAAAGACATCCTTTGCTGGGAAGAGGACCTGGCAGCCTAGAAATATTTTTCAGTCATTATTTTCCTCTTCAAGCGCCGTTTTATTTCAACCTTCATTGCCTCTGCAATAACAATATGCAAGCAAAACATGCTGTCTTTGTTTAGCCTATATTATTGTCTACACCTGATGCCCACAAAAAGTCTCTTTCATTAGTACGAACCAAATAATTAAACGGAAAACCTACTAACGAGCACACTAATACGTTTTTTATTATTTCTTATTTAGCATTGTCAGGCATCCTGTTTGCGATGGAAGGTTGTTTCCATGGAAACGAAATCTAAAATCCACTCCTTCAGCCTCCATTGGCAGGAGCCCGCTAAAGATCCCCATATCGGTAAATTTACTAAGTGGTCTGCAGACTCTTGTACTTCGGCATGCATAGCTGCGGCCCTCGCCTGGCGGAGACAGCAGGCGAGGGCTTCACGTGCTCAGCGCTTGTCCGCGAGACACCTGCCGACAAGAGGTCTGGAGAGCCACTGCGTCATCACGTCAATGGCGGAGCACGGACTCCATGGGCCCAATGCAGCAAGGAAACGGGCCCCCATCCATAGTTGTGTAGTAAAAACCAGACACCTACGGACGGGGGTGTAGTGGGACCCGGTGCTCCTGCACCATCCATAGCTACGCCCTTGAATCATATGAAGAAACATGAAATTACATCTCCTACTCCACTGTTTTATATCAGTCAGTTCATGCTTCTCTCCCCATTTCATTTTGTTTTTTATCTATGAGAGCCATGGGATGTAATACATGGACTGAAAGGCAGGGAGGGAGTCTGCCTTCCTGAAGGAGAGATTTTCACAAGTGAGGACAAATTGTTCATTTTATAGTATAATTTCCACTCAAATTAGCAAACAAATCTATGGATTCTGAAAGGGCACTCATGAAATAGCTCGTTCTCAATGATGGGCTAACCCAGGCCCCTGCAGCCCCAGCAGCCAACCAATGCAATAAAATACAAAATATACACATTGCCACCGCCTTGAAGGCAGTTGCATCATAATGCGGCTAGTGGGACCTCCACCTCCTAGCCGGGCGGTCCTGCTTCCACGTCTGTGTTACATCTGCCCGACATTGTAATCAGGCCCTCAGTCCCAGGCCAATGAAGAGATTTGCGATATGGTAGACTGTGGGGGAGGGGGTTATCACATTCTGCAGAGGGGCCCTACCATTTGGTGTTACGCGCTGTTCTCAATCATATATTATTACACCAAATTGCCTTGCGAGGGTCTGGGTGGAAATGTAAAAATATACAAATCTCACAGTCATCAGAGCGAGCAGATCTTACAGGCTCATGCTGCACGCCCCTGCTATGTTAAATAACATATGGGGCTGACCTATTGTAGCCAGGAATAAGGCCCACCTTTAATGCAGAACAATACCAAAGACATGTCATGTTGTGAGTGACCTCCCCTACTGTGGGGGCTGCCATGCAGCCCGGATTCCTCTTCACCCCATTTCTTGCTTTGGTCGTCTGTTTCAACTTTGCTCTGTGTCCATTGATCTGCAGCTGCCTGTGGTGCCATCATGGTGCAAAGGGACAGGGAAGCATGGCAGAGTAATGGGTGGCAGCTGCAGTTGTGAAGCAATGAGACGGACATTGATTCTCACTCATCGAATCACACTGAATTGTAGCAAGCTCTACACTGCACCCTACCACTGTTAAAGCATGCTGGCTGCAGAAAAACAACCCTTGTCTGTGACTCTCCAACACAATGTCTTTGAAGAACATGATGTAGGGTTATGGTTACGGCCTACACTCTGCGGAAACGAAGGCTGGGATGATGGCAGCTTGGAAGATAGGGGGGGGGTAGGTGGATTGGATGGGTTCACTGTAGAACTGGGTTCAGGATTTGGATTTGTGTAATGGGTTTACGCTATGGACAATGTTCTGCAGCAATAGAGATCTCTATGTCCTTTAGACACTTTCGGGGGTTGATGTTCCCTGGGTGGATGTAATGTGTGAAGAAAGTTTGACACTTTTGGGGTTCAGTCCATTGGGCATGGGCTTCTCACCTGGGCTTGCTGTCTTGAGTCGCTGTCTTGCAATTATTGAGTAACAGAAATATACAGCAAGAGCGGACTCTTTGAACCCTCTGTGATTGCTTTCTTTTAAATCTTTATATTGCAAGTTTTTTATTTATTATTTTTAAGGATGTTTTAAAGGAAATGTAATAACATTATATGGATTTGTTTTAGTGGCTTATAAATGATACCTGCTCTGAAAAATGACCTACAGTCTAGAAATGAATCAAAATACCCTTCACCTGTCATCTCTTGTTGGGTTGGGGGTGGTGGTAAAGGGCTTCTGCTCAGGAGGGTCTTCCCCTATAAGGATGCTGTTAGTTTATGGCTCTCATTAACAGTTATGTTTTTATTTTCAACCTTCTCCCACCATTCAGGGCACTAACATTTGAAGGCATCTTGTATGGATGCATAAATAGATAATATGAGAGCTCAAACCTAGCTAGAGGGCAACAAACCCTGAACAAAGGCTAGATACTGGAGTTACCATTCAAGATGGTTTACTCCATTGCGTGCTGAACTATTATTTGAAGGGTGGGGTTCCCAGCTCCATTCTAAATGTCAGAAGGTTCCGGGAGGCGCAGATGTTGCTCCAGATTTTGGAAGCCTAGATTGAGAAGGTTTGTCTGCAGAGTTTCTATATTTTGCATGTGTTTTTTGTTTGCCAGCTTACAATGTCGGGGCCTCAGATGTGGTGCGTCCCCTTCATGTAGTTCATTTCTCTGCCAGGGACGGAGGGATGCCAGTTCTGATGGTCTTGTAAGTGATGCAGCTTCTCTTGAAGAAGATTTGGGTTAGGCGCTTTACGGGTATCATACCCTATATGTGTGGAGACTAACAGTTGCCACCAGCAGCGGTCCGTGGAGGGTGTTCCGTGGTGCGGATAGCCGGGCGGGGAAGGGGCTGGGTGGGGTCTACTAAACACCGGAATATGGATAATTGGAGGTAAGTAAACAATTAAATAAATAAAACGAATTTCGTAGCGCGCGCTGCACCGCATTTTGTGATGCAGGGCGCGATACGAGATTCGTTTTTATTTATTTAATTGTTTACTTACCTCCAATTATCCATGTTCCTGTGTTTAATACCCCCCATCCTGCCCCTCCCCGCCTTTCCCCCCCACGGAACTCCCTCCATGGACCGCTGCTGGTTGCCACTGATATTCACAGTTCTAAGCCGTTTCCCAGTTAAAATACATGATCTCTAGAAATCCTCTTCGATCACAGGTAGACCTTACTTTCAGCGCTTAGTGATTCTGGGGGCTGTCCAGTGAGCCTAGGCAGTTTTCTTAGCTTCAATGAAAACTTGCATTCACTGTGAGTGGCATTTCTGAATATTTATCTGGACCAGATAGTGGCATCAGTTTTGTAATGTATTTATTCATTTCAACTCTTGCAACAACAACAAAAAGTAAGTTAAGTGCCCCTCAAAATTCTAGGCGGTAATCTTGAGTTGAGTGGATCGCCTGAAAAAAGTATAATATATCATCTAAGTAACACAAATCCTTTAAGGTCCCTACATTCTCCTATATAGAAATGGCATTATTTTTACCATTGTGTGTCAAAATGTTTCCTATTTGATTTTTCTGGCTTTATCATTCTGTGAGCTGTGGCTTAGTAAACAGTGTCACAGCTTCTGTGCTTTCCCCTTTAAACATGTATTGTGCATAGGTTTCATATAATTGACTTATTTAACTTTCCAGTAAGACCAAGGCAGATGGAGCAGAAACAAAAACACCTGTGGAAGTTATAAATCATATGTGGGCTGCAGTTTGTATTTGTACTCTCTACATATATAACAAAAATGTATATGTCCAGAGAGCAGCAGTGTGCTCTGGATGGATTGCAGTTTAAAAGCACAGCGACATCACATGCCAATGAAAGGTGTCTTTGCCATGCAGAAAAACCTACTTTGTTATATTCAGTAAGTCACTGCTAAAGTGTTCTTTGCCAGCCCACAGAGCTGGATGATTAATATATATAAATGGGGCTTGCTCGATATTAAGGAAAGTATGGCCCCCACTGTGATCACTTACAAAAAGCTGTATTACCAAGTAGGTAAAGCAAATTTTTCCATGGACAGGTCTAAATATGAATACAAATCAGTTTAATGCATCTTGGGAAAATGATGGCTCGGTTAATGTAAGTTACTTTCCACTTAGTGTTAAACATTGAATTCAATTGTGAATGTACATTTCTAGCCTAACTGAAAAGTTACTTCAAAAGTGTACTTTGTGCTGCCTGAGAGAAAACTGATGTATACCTGGTTTACATCAAAGCCCTGCCCTAGAGACTGCAAACATATCTCTGGCTGACTGTTAATGATTCTCCTCCCGGAAAGCAATGGCTTGGCCTCTGGCAAACAGAAGGCAGGAGTGGTATTAACAATGTGTACTTGTCAAGGTTAGCCACCTGGGGAGGAAAATAACAGGTGTCAACACAAAGAACAGCTTTTACAGCTCTTCTGTTATAAAGTAAATTCTAAGTTAAACTTTCAGGAATAGAAACCATTGATTCATAGAGTCTCCATAAACTTTTGATTGTATCCCCAGGCTGAGGAAAACCAGTTCTAGCAATGGCAGAGGGGAGGGATTTCATCTTTATATGGCAGATGTTAGAAGGAGGGAAAAGATTCCTACAGCAAGAGGAAAACTGGGGCTGTTTTGGACGAGGGAATGTGGCAAGAATTATAGTAAAGAAAGAGAAAGTCCAGCAAAAGGAGGAGGGAGTTTGTAAGAAAGTTGCCAGGATTTGTATTCTATATTCACTGATAAGGAGAAATCTGGGTTCCCACATCCATAGAACATTCCTGCCCCTGGGAAGAAGTACCCGAAGAAAGAATACTCAAGGACTTTTGACTCTTGCAGTCAAGAGGGCACTGGAACTGCTCTCAAAGGTCAAGTGGCTGGCCTCCTATTGTTGTTACATAAAATGCAGAAAGGTGCCACACTCTGAGAAGGCCCGGCTGACTATTGTGGACTGGACACCATAGTAGCACTGTCGGGAGGGAGGCCAGATGCCTAAAATATTTCCTTGAGCATGAGAAGAAGTCAGCAGGTGACCAGGTGGAACTTCCCCAGCAGTTTAAGAAATTTGAAACGTAATCATTTTGTCTACGTTGCACTGGAACGAGGAGCAGGGACTTCTCCAGGAAGGGTGCATCCTCTTCAGACAAGATACCCAGGTTTGTCCTACTAAGTACTTTTGTTGTGGAAAAAAAGGCTCAGCAGGACCTTGCAGTGGTCGACCTAGATTCAACTCACCTCATACGAGGACTTTAAAAACCAAAGATATGACTAATCCTGAAATTAAAACAGGCAGGTAAGAGTGATGGAGCCGGGTGGGCAGGGGGATTTCGACGGGCAATAACGAGGGGAAATTAAATAAATAATTAGCTTTCCCTCATCATCGTCTGTCGAAATCCCCCAAATCCTTGACTCTAAATACAGTTTCTCTTTTATAATCTGCAGGCCTTCTTCTAGTCTCCTTCATGGACGAAATGCGAAAGCTAGCTGAGCTCAACAACACTCCTGCTTACCTACCGTACCACTGCCGACAGGCCCCAAAGAGTGGAAATTCCTGAGGAGAATGCAGCTGCACCCCTCAATCTTGCAATTCAGTATTTTTCTTTTAACAAACATATTAACTAAGAGAAGTGGGTGGGTGGGAGAAGTTTTACTCCTTAACCTAGATGACAGAACATTTAAATATGTGGTAAATTGGGTCTCGGGGGCAGAAGAACAGTTTCCAATGCATGTATCTGTACTCTGTCATACTCATTCTTTTAGTTCCTTCTAATAACAGATTGGTGGCAAATGATGTGCTGCTGCTTATTGCCAAGATGAATGTTGGCTTTGTGTTGTAGTGTTTGTCTTTGTCAAACCTTCCTCTAAATCCCATTACCCATCCATTCATCAAACCCCTAACCCTCTTCCCCCGAGCTGTGTGATTTATTGATGTGTGGCTTAAATTACACCATCAATGGATCACACACTTGGTGGGGTGGATGCGGTGAAAGCAACACTAACTTACTGTAGAATCTTCTAAATAGTAGCCCATACCAGCCCATTACTAACCCGCGCTTTAAAAATTATCCATTTTGTTTAGATATAGAATGAAGAACACCAGTCATCAGCATCATTCAGGCCTTGTGTTGCCTAACTGTAAAGGCCTAACCTAAGCTAGTCGACTCCAGAATCTGAGTCCATTTTTGATAACTCGTTGCTTTCGCAAATAATACTGCTAGCTCAACATTAGCCAAAACTTATTAGTATTGCTATTTTTTCTATTTTAGCACGATCAGGCATTCTCATTGTGTCATCATCACGTAGTACTCAGGTGGTCAATTCTTTGTAAATCTTTGATAAATATATAACCCACTTACTCAGTGTTTCTACTTCCATTTAGTTGCCTACGATGGATAATTAATAAATCATTCAGATTAATCCTACAGTTCACCTGGGTGGAGCTGGAGGCGTGACCTCGCTTGTGAAGTTGTGATGCCTCCCCTGTTATTGCTGCATGTATATTCAGGTAAGACAACTAATATGGATGTAATTTAACTTAGTAAGAAATAAATTAACTGCTACTGTTTTTTATCTAGATAGTTCAGAACGTAGTCTAGGTCTTCTCATCATGGCAGTATTCCCCATAATGGCTAAGCTAGTTAGAGTAGTATAAGCCTAGACACCATAACTAAGTGCTACGCTATCTCTAGTCTTGAGTTACAAGTACATAAACAGGCTGTGTAAAACTACTTGAAGGCAGCAGTGCAAAGTATATATTTTTTTCCCAAGCAAAGTGTCTATTACAGATTGCTTTGAGCTGAGAACTACAAGTCAATAAAAGCATAAGGTGCTCCCTCCAGGGAATGGTCTTTAAACGAAGAGGCGATGAAGGGATTTTGTGCCTCAGTTCCCCTCCTTGATCCATTCATTGGTGCAGCTAGTGTAAGTAATCAGCTCTTCTGGCTTGAACCACAGGTTGATCTCCTTTTTGGCACTTTCCACAGAGTCACTGCCATGGCATATGTTCCTGCCAACCTGGATGCAGAAGTCCCGGCGAATGGTTCCTGGTTTGACATCAACCGGGTTGGTCCCTCCCAGCATTACCCGGCCAGTCTTCACCACTTTAAATCCTTCCCAGACCATAGGCACAACAGGGCCGGAGCCCATGTATTTCACCAAGCCAGGGTAGAATGGGCAATCCTTCAGGTCAATGTAATGTTCCTTCAGAAGTTCACTGGAGGCCTGCATAAACTTCATGGACACCCATCGCTAGCCCTTCTGCTCAAAGCGCTTAATTATCTCTCCCACCAGTCCCTGTTTAACTCCATCTGGCTTGATGCAAATGAAGGTGCGTTCTGTGATACCGTTACCTACATGTTTCTGCTGCAAGAAGTGTTGTATTCTCTGTCAATGTAAGCAGCGCTGAGCGAGAGGGAGCAAAAAAGCAGCAGCAGTGCAAAGTAAAAGTAAAATAAACTACTTCAGGCATAAATTTTGATTATAAAAATAGTCTCCCCTTTATTTATTTTCCAACAGCCACCGGTATTCCCTCTGGATACGCTCCAGTCTCTGCTGCAGCAAACGGGCCACTCTCTTCTGCCTGAAGGTGATCCGGCTGGACCAACAGGAGCAGCTAAGTAAGGAAAAACAAAAAAGACAAATTGTAAATAGTGCTCTGTGCAAACAATTATTTTAAATAATTGGGTGGCACAATATCAGTACACTGCAGGTACCCAAGAGACAGTGGAATGTATTTGATGTGATGATTATGATTAGGAGAATCACAAGGCAAATATTCTGTTTTCTTTTACCCACACATGTTGCCAAACACAAAAAAGCAGTGGCTGTGTGGCAGAAAAGTAATAGGCAGAAAATAACATCACAGGATAAAAAACACTATGATTGGATTATTTATTTTTCAAAAGGCTTTTCAAGTAACTATAAACAGAGTCAGACACTTTGAGTTGAAAAATAAATGACTTCTCATTGATTAGTACGGCACTATGCACTATTATGGAATACAAGTTGTGTATGGTGCTGAAATAATGAAGCCATGCTCTAGCTAGCCAGTGCTACTGGCTGCAGCTGTAGTTGTCAATAATCTATATTTAATTCCAATGGTCCCGCTCTTCGTCAAACGCATTTCTCTTTCTACCCTGTCTCCAAAGAGGCTGATGAATAATGCATAAGATACTACGTCAGTCACACACCTCATGTATAACATGCGGATATTAATATATTATCCTGTTGAGGAAAATGAATCTAATGGATTTCACTACAAATAAAGGAATTTATTATATAGATTATATTTGGCCCATTCGTCACTGTGTATCCCATAAGCCAAATTTATTATCAAATCATGCACTTACTCCTACTTTACTCTGTGGCCTCAACCACCACCACTTATTTGCAACAAATTAATAGTGCAGTAACCAAGGAAAGGTAACTTAATTTTCTCTACTGCAGGGAGTCGGGTAGAGGGATTAGACCGGTAGGGTAGAGATTTGTTTATATATAATAGAGAGGCCACTACACTGACCTTCGCTTCTTCATCTTTGGCTTATTCAGTCAGAGTTCAATTGAAAAGGGAAAAATCTGAACAAGTGTAAATTAAAACTATGATAATCACTTCACATGGGTATCACATGATTAAATGTGGCACATGCCAATATACCCTTTCACTCATAGACCATTTCCTTTCTTTTAAGTTATCCGCCATTAGTTCACGTCTCCCTCAAACCATCAAAACTCATTATGTGAGATTATGCTGCATTGCAGATAGAAAAGTCCATAATAATAACTCAACCACTGCTGAGGCTGGTAAAAGTGGAGGGGGTTTCACCTCACAGCCATTTATTATGACAGCGAGCGACACCATGGCAATAGCTAGTGAGCATAGTAATTGCAAGAAATATCTGATTTACCAGTACCCGTCTCTGCTGCTGCTTCTTCCCCTGCAACTGACCCATCGCCGTTTCCTTCTGCAGCGGCACTGGAGCCGGCATCTCCGATGTTCTGTGTGGCTAGAATACAACATTACACATAATTTAGATCCCAAATATGCAACCCCAAATGCAACAGCATTGCAGAACTACAGCTCAGTTAGCACGTATCTTCCAAATATTACTCTGGGCATTTGATTGGTTCGCAAAGTTAGACAAGCCAGGAGTGGAATAACGGTCAATGAAAAACATATGGGTTTGGGTGGCAAATGCAATGTGAGGGGGACCTCATAGTTTTATTTCCAGCCTGGCTGCATTGTCATTGGAAATTGGTGGTGTACTGTAACTATAAATGAATGGGTCTGCAGCACACAACAGTGGGGGCGGGAGGGTGGTCCATTATTACCATGGCCACTGTTTCGTGTACTGAACTGTGTTAGAGCTAGGCATAAGCAGGAAAAATAAATCCTTCTGAACAAACTTACATGGTAATTATTTTTATTTAAAATACTAGCTTACTTGGGCCTGCTATCTGAATCTTCACAAATCACGATGGATAGCACCCACATTCCAATACACCAATAAATGCCCCAAGATTCTACGGTTCTGAAGTTCACAACAATCATAAAAGGACTTACTGGGTTAAGCAGAGCCCTCGGCAGCGACGCTGATCGTCAGTGCAGGCTGACCAGCTTGCCCCAGACCCTCTAAATCGTCCCTATTCTTGCCCTTGGGTGCAGATGAATGAAATTAAGAAGATAAATAAAAATACATTAGTGATTCTATTAATAATCACGACAAAATGTTTTAGGAAAAGCAAACGCAGTCGCTACAACAGATCACCTATTGTAAAACTAGATTTCATTCGAGTATCGACTGCAGTTAAATCCATATTCCAAATCTCCTTAACAAAAACTACATTTGGAACTGATATATTGCAGGAAATAATATTTAATTGTATCCTATTCACATTTCCCAACACCCTTGATGAGCAAACTCAGTCTCCCTTCAATGCATAGATGCATACTTCACATCATCACTGTGTATTCAATTGAATAACCTGGAACTTTATGAGCTACATCAACAAAGCACAGAGAGAACACACTACTCAGTGATTAACTATAGTGACAGATGAAACAGTCTGCAATGGCTTCTTGATTAACCAGCCAAAGTGAGCGCCTGGTGAAAGCGATTAGGTAGCGCCACTTGCCTAGCAGAAACTAGATCTCACAATATACCAGCGTAAACTTTACTAAACACAACTTGCCGTTGAGTATGAGCAGCCTGCCAGTAGAGTTTTTTGTGTTGCATTGTAGAACACAAACACAACAAATAGTTAATGCTCCCCGAGCCCCGGAGTCTCGACGCATAGCAGGTTGAGCAGGTCCTGTTCTCAGTCGAGAATGTCAGGCTAGCGGTGCCTCAGCTGCTGGGCAGTGCGCCGAACCTCGCTGGTATGCTGAACGCACCGGCCCATCCATCCCCCAGCACCGCTGATGCTCCCGGAGGGAGAAGATGCTACTGGGCCTACAGCCTGATGCCAGTATAGAAGAGAGGTGGCGCTCCACAAAAAAAACTAGTGCTGCCACCTCTTCCTCTCCAAAGATCCCCTGGGGCTGCACACCTGGGTGGCGGCGCCGTCCACATGAAAGCCTCCCCTCTGCCATGGCGCCGGGTGGGGAAATTATAAACTAAAAAGGGAAAGTAAAGAAGAAAGAAAGAAGGGGAAATAAACTAAGTCAAAAAAGTGACTGCCTTAGGTCCTGGGAAGTCCATTATGAGAGACTCCTCAACATTTCCAACACGTGGCTCATTGCTCATCAGGCACTGATGTCATTATAGAGACTGGGTCTGAAAGGAAAAGTGAAGAGCCCCTGATAGTTGCTGTTTCTCAATCAGAAATGCCAGTCAAGGACATGTCTACTGCCTGTCCCCACTTTCCGAAGACACTGTCGGAAGTGTGATCCAAGCGCCACAAAGAATCATTTAAGAATTCTAATATAGCCTTTGAGCCCGATGTTGCAGGGTCTACCAGCCATTAAAGACCCTCTCCAGCGTTAAACCTTTAACAAGGGAGCTGGCCTTTAATGGCTTGTAGAGCCCGCTACAGAGGGCTCTAAGGCTATTAGAACATTCCGCTCCTAGAGGGCAGAATGTTCTAACAAATTTAAAAAAAAGGCCTTAAAAAAAGGCCTCACAGGGCCCAAGAGTGTTAAAATCCCCTTGTGTTCCGTGAGGCCTTTGGTTCACAGCAACAGTTGTGAACAAACATTGGAATGTTGATGCTCCTGGCTTCCACCAGCCATTAGAAGCCCGGAGCATTCCATTGTCTTCAGTGGATTGCGCTCAACATTACAATGTTCTAGTTATATATATTTGTAAAAATATTTTTTTTAAATGATTCAGCAGTGGGGGAGATGTAGTGTTGTGTGAGCTTGTATTGACGGAACCATTGTGGCTGCTGATGGACTCCATAGAACTGCGATGAAAGCATTAGAGTGCAGTGAAAGTGAATCCTGGTTTAGAATGTTGAGTTCCCGGTCACACGCAGAAGTGCTAGACTAAGTTCTGTGTGTGGTGTAGTCATTGGCGAGTAACTGGGCTGGGGAGGGCGCTACATCAGGATCTAAACTTCATCAAAACTATAATAAATAGACTTGGCTCTTTGGGTGAAGGACATAATTGAATATGCAGCTTGAATTTCAAGACCTATCTCGTTTGTTACTGTAATGTGTGATCACTGAGCACTTTTTGCATTATAATTGGTTCTTTGGTTCTTAAATTATTTGTGTTTATAGGCTGACTTTGTAAATTATTTGAGCCAGAATAATTGCATGGAGGTACATTTTATTTGCTTATAAATGTAATATACTATGTGGAAATTAGACCATAGGTAACCGTTGTTGTGTGTAGATGTAGTGATGAAAAGAACGCATAAAGAAGCTGCGTGCAAAGCTTGAACATGACGGACTGCAGTGATGTGGAATACACCCCTCTCTCATGCTCCCAGTCTTCTAACTATTATTTCTCTAACTTCTTTTTCCCTTTCTCACTTCTCTCACTTCAGCTTTTATCATATCACCACTCCAGTTTGCTTTTGTCATCTGTCTCTCCTCTGTCTTTAATATGCTTTTTCATCTCTGTCCATTTCTCACCCACTCCTGTGATGACGCAAGATTTAAAAAAAAAAACACAATACACAACACATTTACTGATTGAAGACAAGAAAAGCTGAAAGTACACTTTGCACATGTTAGACACAGTGACACATGAAACGGATACAAGTGTAGTAGAAGCACCATAAAAGCGTGCTTATCAAGTGATATGAAGAAACATACATCCAAAGTAATGCTAACACATTTAAACAAGTTGCACTAATACATTTATCACGAGTATGTTTATTAATGTTTACTGATTAAATTGTGATGTTGATAAAGTGGCCTAGTGTTTCTAATGCTTTCTGTTAAAATGCACCATTTAGAACGGTTGGTGCAAAAAACATGTAGAAACTAGATAAGATGTTGAAATGTCGCATTATAATACTGGAGATTTTAGAGGGTATTAAAAGGGAATTTTGAGTATGAATCTAAAAAATTATACACATATGAGAGAACATATGTGGTAGTAGGGTATTTCTAACGTTAGCTATCTCCATGTAATAATGTTTGTGAAAGTTCTATATATTCTCTATTTGAAATGATTTATTGCATTATATTTGATGTTAGTTTAGAGTTTATTTAATCTAAAATATGTAAAGCTAACTTAAAGGCTTTATTTGTCCTGTAAACGTATAATTCTTGACATTCCTGAATGTTTCTTCAGATTTCACAGTGAAATATTCCTGTTGGAACAGGATTTTAGTTATTGCTATAGATGGTTACTTTGCATCTCCTTTTCACAGATGTTAGGTATATGTGGACTTCCAAATCTTTCATTTTTCATGACCAGCATGTGAAAACATCTCACTGTTGCGAGTGTCCTAGGTGACATTATTTGAATCTGAACATATGATAGTCCTTTGATGGTGGTGTGATACTACATCACCGGGGCATTTTTAGAGGCTTTATAAAAAAAAGAAACCCCAAAGAAGGGGCATAGCTATACTTTTTCTTTTGGACTGCTTTGGTGATACAACAATCTGAAGCTGATGGACTGAAAACCTCTTGCTGAACCATTTACATTTCATTTTCCCTTGTTCTACGCTAATGGAGTTGCCCTTTAAGGACTTAAAATGTGAACCCTTTCCCCTCCTTCATAGGATTTGAGCTGTTAGACAAAACACTATACTTCTGCCTTAATGGTGGTGAGACTTTGTAACTCTGTAAACAAATTTTACAATAACCATCGGATAAAGCCTGCCTAATATTTTGGTGCTTTTATAAAAGCTGTGATATTCTTCACTGAAATTCCCAAGAGACTGATTATTGAATGAATTTTAAATATTTAATGCAATAACCAAATTAATCTAATATCTGTCTGAGTCTATTGTCGAGTCCTGTTGCTTCTTCTGTTTAAATTGTGCTATATTATTGATGTCTTAAATGAGCTGGAGGGAGAACCAGCGAGCTTTGACAGAACATCAAGTATTACTGTTTTTGTTCTGTGTTAATGTTGCAGAGCTGCTGGTTTGCATAATTCTAGTCAGACTTATCGGCAGAGAAAGATTTGTCAGAGGATCATTCCTCTGTGGTAAATGGAAGTGCAGCAGATTGTCTAATCGTAAAAGTCTCAGTATGGTTAGAGTAGAAAATAGGGTAAGCGTATAGTAATAAACTTCTACCACACTTGTGCAGCAACAAAACTTGGAGCAGAGCTAAGGAAGCTGCATGCACAGCTTGAACCTGACAGAGACTGCAGTGTGGGATAAACACCCTCTCTCATGCTCCCATCCTTCTCTCTGTCACTTCCATCTCAACTCTTCGCTTTTGTCATATCCCCACTCCAATTTGCACATGCCATCTGTCTTTTCTTGGTCTTTCATATGCCCTATCATCTCTCACCCACTCCAGTCTTCTTTTTCTCTCGCTCCCTCCTCTAAATCACCATCACTCTTCTTTCTTCTCCTTGTCTCTCTACCTCTGTTCCCTTTCTATGTCTTTCTCTTCTATGCTCTCTTTCTCCTGCACTCCTCCTTCATTTTTGTATTGTCCTGGCCCCCTACCTCACTAGTGGGTAAAAGCAGATATTGACAGAAAGTTAGACCTGTTGGCGTTACCAGAGAAACATGCACCAATGAATAACATTTTGAAGGAAAAAAAAATATTAAAATTGCTTTCCTGTGTTTACGCTGTCAATCCATGGAGGGTACCTTCCTACATACAGTCTGGGCTAGTCTAACATTGTCAATATTCTGGAAGGGGGTGTTCACATGCCTGTCTGAGGTTCTGGGGTGAAATATTACACCCTCACCACGATTAGCTGTGCTACATATCACGGAGGATATCGGGGAGAATAGATATAAGCATCACTTACTATTCACTATACACTAGTAAAACGTGATATCGCCCGGGTCTGGAAAGACGACTGCCCACCGTTGCTTGGGGTATGGAAAAAAGGTCTAGACTTCTGTATGGGCCTAGAACTCCCGGTTTGTAAAGCAAGGGGATGCCCCCGTAAACACTACAAAATTTGGAAGAGGTGGGCTGACTAAAGGGGATTGTATCTGGAACCTCCTCCCCCGCCTCACATCGACGAATAGTTGTTATGGCATTAGATATGTGGCATTTGTGTAGTGCTCTTAGTCAATATGATTGTGGGTGGCAAAAGCGCTTTCTTTATTCAGGATTGTTATATCTCTTAACCTATGGCAATGTGACGCAGTTGTTTTCCCTCTTTCTTTTCCTTTTCTTTGTATCGCTTTTTCCTTTCATTTTATTTTTAAAATGTTGACTCTCATATGTGTCACCCTACTTCTGTACCTTGGGTGCTCTATATGATCCTTGTATTGCGTTGGCTGTCAACAATAAACCTATGTTGTGAAAATAAAATTGCTTTCCTGCTTTGAAATTAGACGTCTCTGGTGCCCACAGCTCTACACTTGCATTCACAAGTAGGTGCACAGAACAGAAGTAGGCAGACAAAAAGACCTGCCTAACATAGTCCGCCACCTGCAGTATTGACATGTATTATAAACCATTAATTCCAATTCACACTACAAACATTACAATATGAAAGGGCTATATGACCCTTTGAGGCTACACTCAATCTCGACTTCAAGCCTGACCCCGATTTCTCACTGAGCTCCGAGGTGATGGTCCTGGATGTTTCCATCACCTCTCCTCCCATCACTTACGTTTACTCAGCTATCTGGAAACGTCCATAATGCACTTTTTTCGCTCTTGATGTGGGCACCAAGAGCCTAGTTAACAGAGCATCGCCATGAACAAGAAATTCTCAAAATAAATAACTAAAAACTCAAAGCTGATTTGAAGCCCAGGTTTCATACCTAGGGTAGGCAATAAACCTCTGTTACAAAGAAGGTGAAATATGATAGTAAATACAACAGCTGAAAGCCTCAATAAATTAACAGATGTTTACAGTATGGCAATGGGACTTTTACCTCTGGCTTTATACTCTTACAGGGATCTATTAAACACAGATATTTTTCTGTCTTTATTCTTTCTCACATGTTTACGGGTAAGTCAATTCAATTCGCAGGAGTGACTCTTTCACATTCTCTAATGTGTCGCTGCAGTGCTCGGACTTCGCTGCAGCTGAATTCCCACCCAGCTCCGAGAAAAGATTGGTTTCCTGGAACTTTGTAACTCCAACCAAACAACATTTACTCCGCCTTATGAAATCAGCAGCTCCCACTCAGCAGGGCTAATAGCTGTGGGGACAGCCTGCCTGGCGTGTGGCCTGAGATGAACTAATGCCATCTCCAGAAACCATTCACACGTGTGTCCTATATCAGCTTCAAGTGGGAGCATTTTCAGTTTAAGTACAAAATAAAATAATGTACTTTAAAGTTATGGTAGCAATTTATTTTTTGTGTGTAAAACACGCACATCTTAGCTGCAGCATATATTTTATGTTTCGGTATCAGGCAACGGATTTGAGTTTATTTCCCCCACTCTGACATCTGGGGGCATATAATCAAGGCAATGCGATAATTATCGCTCAGAGCTCTTAGGGTGAGGATAATTATCGCCGGCCAACTCTGAATTTCATCGCCGAGATAGCGTGCTATCAGCAACGCTTATCTCCAAAGCGATAAAATTCAGAGCGCAAGCTGCCAATTGTGCGATTATCGCTGGAAATCCAGCGATAATCGCACAAGGTTTAGCGAAAGCTTGCTGATAGGGCAAGGCATACTTAGCCATGATATCCACCTTACATAGGATATCATGGCTAAGTCAGTCTTAAAGCAAGCGTAAGGAAAGTAGCGATAACAGAGGTTATCGATACTTTGATTGTCGCTCTGCAGGTTAGCGTGCCCATTGATAACTGGAGAAATGTCGCTTACAACATTTCTCCAGTTATGTCAGGAAACGAACCCCCACTTTGCATCTCATTAGAGATGCAAAGATGGGCATTGGGTGAAAGGGCGATAATGCAAGGATTCACGCGATAGCGTGACCTTGCTGATTAGGCGATAAAATTATCGCTGCTTTCCGTTCGAAAACGGACGCTAAAGGGGCGATAATTTTATCTCCCGGGCTTGATGATATGCCCCTTAGATTCGAGCTCGCTTATCCCTCCCTCTCCCACCTTCATCCTTCCCGTTTCTGCTGCCCTTGACAAGACACTGGGTGCACAGCGCCACTGAAAAGCTGGTCTTCCAGCCTCTTTGACTCTGTGTAGACATGGGCGAGCAGTCAAGGCCTAGCTCCAAGATGGCAGCATAGTGTTGGTGCTAGGTACAACAGGCTGATAATCACACTTGCAATAAAGATGCGGATATCTCAGTGTTTCATAAAAATGAAAGACAAATAGCAAGAAGCACACAAACCACAAATAAGGATGGAAATACCACCCTGCGATACACCCTGGGCCAAAAGACGTGAGCCCTTAGCAGGTACTGTAAAACAGGGCGGTCATACAATGTTTGCAAACAGTTAACGCTCGCAATCTCTGCCAGATCATGAACAATAGACTGTAAAATGGGTGAACTCACATTTAGAGCCAAAACTGGTGACTTTCTAACAGGTCTGTAAACTGTGCAATTTATGACCGTAGTGACCACTACTAACTTTAAAAACGAAGAGACCACAAACAACACAGTGGAAAGTCAAACAGTAATAACAGAGTAACCTTGCAAAAGAAAACAAGAGTGCCTCGGATTTGGGGAAGTAAATGAAAGAATGAGTGCAGATAACAGAACCACAGGTTCAGGGACAGTGGGAGGTGGACCCTTAAAGTGGGAATATCTCACAACCCGAGGGTCCTACATGCTCAGGGTAAGTAGCTTCCTAGTCAGGAACAACTCACAAAATATTGAGGGGGCACACATGAGTCTGGCCTACAAGACACAAAGATGTATACACTCACCCTTCCCAGTCCAGTTGTGCAGGAGTCACTTTGGGGGCGGAACCTTTGCTGTGAATGGAGGGAGTGAGCTTGCAGCGGTCACAACCGCGCTCCCTTCCAGTGGTTGGTTCTTGAGGTAGCCATCCACCTATCTCTGCTGAGAGGACAAGAGGGCTGCTTGGCAATAGATTCATTTATCTAGATGTATTGGACTGGCTCAGGTCAGGGCTTCAAAATGGAACTTTCAGCAGTAGAGCTTCTGCAGGGCCTTCAGGCGTGTCACCAGGCACAGGGAACCAGGCACCAGTCAGCTCCACACTCATGAGGCACCAACAGTAGGGTCCGTTGAAGTCTGTGCGGAGGTGTTCATTTGGTGTGGAGAAGGAGGTGGGCGGTCCAGCTTATATTTTCAAGTTCTGGCAGTCACTGCCAATCAGGTTCATACATCTCTAAAAATCAAACTTCCACTCAAGTAGGTTGAAAGACAGGTTCCCTTTTCAGGGGAACCAATTGCCTCTTTCTGTAATGCACTGCGATCGTGCTGCATATAAGCAGATGACCATATATAAAATCAAAGGTTCTGCTCTGGTGGGAGACGCATATATTCCCCTCAGATAGGTTCTCTTGTTAAAGGAAGCTGCTCTCCAGTTTAAAAGCAGAAATATCAGTATAACAGTACTTGGTACTCATTTGGCACAATCTCAGTGCATATATCCAAATATTTCTCACACCAGTCCTACTCAGTGTTATGGTAATCTACCAATAAAACTAGAGTAGGGGCAACGTCTGCTGTAATACTACCACCTATATTTCTGGCACAGCCAGGGAATCCACCAATTGAATGGGAGGATAGGTTTGAACATTATTTGGAAGCTATGAATATTCGAGGAGTTAGAGTGTTGCATGAAAATGATGGCAATTGAGGCATTTCTGAGAGGGAAAATGGCAAGTTAGTTAAGATTCTGCATAGTCTTGCACACAAATATTGTTGCTGACAATTTTCTTTTGCAAAATATTAGTGCTCTCATCCTGCAACCTAAGGGTAGAAAGTATTTTTCCAAATTAGATTTAAAGAATGCTTACCATCGGATACTAGGCCCCATATAGCATTCATACCGATGATACCTTCCGTTTCACAAGTATACCTTTCAGGTGTTCTTCGGCTGACAGTCAAGTCAAGTGAAAGATGTCTGAAGTTTTCAAGGGAGTCGATAACAACATATACCTTGAGGATGACTTATTCATTTTTGTCAGAACCACAGAACTCCACAACTTGTCACACTCAAACAAGCTTTTGGTATATTGTGTGAGGCAGAACTTACTCTAAGGAAAGAAAAATGTAAGTTCCTGTTTGAGGAAGTTGAATTTTTAGAATATACTTTATCTGAAGGAGGGTGCAGACACAAGCAAACTTGTTGAAGGCCATTATATTGGCTCCTCCTGTGGCTGATAAGGGCCAGTGAGATGGTGTTGGGTACTATGCCAAGTTTGTGAAGAACCTTGCAGTTAAAAAACTGAAAAAAGAAGAATTTTCCTGAGGAAGGAGTGTAATGCTACAGGGGCAAATTTGCTCTGCATGAATTTTAGTCCCATTTGACACTAAACTGAAAACTATTTCGAAGGTTGATTCTAGTGCAACTGCATTCGAGCTATATTACCACAAGTTCATGGCAAATGTGAGAAACGAAGGCATTTGCTACATGCTCTCTGATGGAAAAGAAATAGAATTATTCCATCAGAGTGGGAGGCATTTGCTCCAGCATGGGGGTGTGCAACACTTTATAACATAAATGTGGATGTGCAAATCGTGCTTCAGACTGATCATAAGCCACTAGTAAAGGTTTTGTTACCTGATGGAGCAGGTAAGGGCTTTGAGAGATTGGCCAGACCAGCGGTCCATCTCCAAGAGTATTGATATAAATTACAGCATATCACTGGTTGCCCAAATGTTCAAGCTGATTGTCGGTCTCCCATCCCTGTGTGTTTGGAGGAGATTGATGTTGAGCCTGTGAGAACGAGAGAGAAAGAGGATGTCGTCGCAAGTGTGGGGCATGTGGTTGAGTGGTATTGTGGACCAGTAACAAGGTAAGAATGGGTAAATAGAATGAGCAATGATGTGATGTTGAATGGAGTGCTTTTAAGGTTTGAAGGATACAGGATAGTGGGAGGAGTGAAAGCACTCAGGATATTAAAGTAATTCTTGATGTAAAATGTAGGTCATGAGAGGGTATATGTAGGAGCCTCCTGCAGGTTTATGTAGGAATATTATCGAATTGGTGTATGAAGGTGTTGGAAAGTGGATTATTAGTAGTGGTAAGTATGCATCTATCACTGGCACTAAGGCTACTAACACAATATAGGGGTCAGAATAGGTCTCAGAAAATTATTCCCATGCTTAAATCTCAGTAGCTTGGCTGCGAGCAGGCATGTAAAGCATTTAAAAACAGCAATTCAGTAAATAATTAAGGCACAATAAAAATCCAACATCAATTTATAAAAATAGGAAATATTGAAATGACACTAAAATGAAAAATATCCAAAGTAGGGAACCCAATATATGATTTTTAAAGACTTAGCACTATATAGTACATAGAAACCTATAGCACCTATTGGGACATCTAGTCGCGCTAGTCCGGGACAAAGTCAAAGTTTCAGGCCGACAGCGATGGAGCCCTGAAAGCTTCCATTCATGGAAGGCCTATTTCAAAGTTTTTACCTTCTGACTTACAAACTTTTCTGAAGCTTTTTTTCCCGGGGTCCCTCGAAGCTCTCAGCCAGTCCGAATTCGGTGAGCGTTTGCCGGCTTTCTTTGCGACGAATTCCTGGTCAAACTTATGAAATTCAGACCTCCGGAGCTTTCCAGAGGGACGAACCAGAGATCCAGGCCAGCTCGCAGTTGAAGGTGGGCGGCTTGATTCTCACGATTGGTCCCGGTCACCTTTTCTACGTTCGGACTTAGAAACTTTTACTGAGCTTTTTCTCCCGGGGTCCCTCGATACTCTTTACCAGGCCAGATTCGGTGAGGGTTCGCTGGCTTGGGTTTAAACCAACTCCCCGTCAAACTCTGGAAGTCTGACCTCTGGAGTTTTACAGCCGTACACACCTGGAGGGCAGGCCGGCTCGCGGTTGAGGATCACCAGCTTGGCTGGCCAGGTCGAGTTGGTCCAATTATGGAGCTTTTTTTTCAAAAGTTGCTCCAAACTTCTTCAAGCTTCTGGAATGTCTACCTGAAGTTCTGTTGAAGGTCCCAAAGTGTCCAAAACTTACTTGAATGGTCTGGAAACTCCAAGATGGTCCTTGAAGGTTGGGACTTCAATTCCCACAATCCACTTGGACAAAACCCTTGCAAATCCACTGATAGTACTCAAGGCTGAGGATTCTTGATGATGATGGTCCAGGTGAGATCTGTTAACCTTTAGCTTGCAGGGAGTCCACTCTTTAGTCCTTTTGAAGTAGGTGTGATGCATGGGGCTGTAGTTCTAGATTGTGCAGCAGGCGCAGTCAGAGTGCAGGGCCTGGTTGTTGCAAATCAAACTTCCAGCATGGAACCTTCTTCTAAAGTTTCAGGCAGCAGATCTAAGAGGCACTACCCCTCTCAGATAATTATTCAGTGTTCTCTGGGGTCACACAGGAGTGCACCCCTGTCCAATGAGGTGCAGGACAACACCCCAGAGCATGACCATTTCCTCCTAAGTGCAGCGGCGCCGTCACGCAGGGCGGATATATATATATATATATATATATTCACTGAAAAAAACATAGGTTTCACACACGTTATAGTTAGGAATTAGCATTTAAAAAACCTTGCAAATTCACTGAAAAAAACAGAGGTTTCACACACGTTATAGTTAGCTGGACATTTTACTCGCAAAAAACCAATGAAATTCCCCCGTTATAGTTAGTTCAGCTAACTATAACTCGCGCACCCGCAATCCACTGCTGATGACGTCACATATTACATCACTCATGACATGGTCAGTGACATCACTGATGACATCACTGATGACATCTCAAATGACATCACTGATGACATCACTGATGACATCATCTAGTGAGTATGAGTTTTAGAAAAATTTTAATATGTTTAATATATACAGGGAAAGGCCTGTTTAAGAATGAGTGGGTGTACAAGTGTGTAAATGGATGATTTTCTGTGGTGCTTAACATGATTCTTTAAGTTAGTCATTAAATGTATCTTACTGCAGACTAGTGACTAAACTGTGTAAATGTGTGTATGTGTCTGTATGTTGGTGTATAAGTGGCTGCATGGTTTTGAGAACAGCTATATGAGTGTCTATATGAGTTATTGATTGTTTGTGTGAGTATCTGTATGGGTTCATAAGTGTTTGTGTGGGTAGGGTGTGTGTGACTCTGGATATAGATGTGTGAGTGGGTGATTCTATGGGTGCATGGTTTTAAGAGTGCATCTGTGATGGACTGTATGGTTGGGTGAGTGTATGTATGGGTGTGTTAGGGATTGCATGTATATCTCAATGGTACATATGTGACTAACTACATATATGAAAGGCAGTATATATGCGTGTAAGAGTATATAAGTGGGTATATGTGAGAGTGTGTGATTGTGAGAGTGGCTGTATGGATGAGTGTGTGCTTGCATAAATGATTGTATAAGAGCGTAAGAATGCGATACTATTTTTATGAGTAAGTGAACTTGAGTGTGTTTCACTGCCAAGGTGAGTAAATGGGAGTGTGATTATTTGCATGATTGAGTAAGTGTGAGAGCATCTCTATGGATGATTTGTAGTGTGTGAGTGTCTATTTATGTGTGTGTATAAATTCATATGACACTTTTGTATGAAGTGACTGTAGGTATGAGTGACTGTACAGGTGAGTGTGTGGAGGTGTATGTTGACCTAAGAGTTAATAATTGGGTAAGAAGTTATTGGTATTGCAGTATGTATGGTTTTGAGAATGGAACTCTTAAATTTTTTGTCTGTGTTTCAAAGGTTATATTATTGTGTGAGAAGATGTGCTACTCTATCACACAGATGACATCATCAGTGATGTCATCAGTGATGTCATTTGAGATGTCATCAGTGATGTCATCAGTGATGTCACTGACCATGTCATGAGTGATGTAATATGTGACGTCATCAGCAGTGGATTGCGGGTGCGCGAGTTATAGTTAGCTGAACTAACTATAACGGGGGAATTTCATTGGTTTTTTGCGAGTAAAATGTCCAGCTAACTATAACGTGTGTGAAACCTCTGGTTTTTTCAGTGAATTTGCAAGGTTTTTTAAATGCTAATTCCTAACTATAACGTGTGTGAAACCTATGGTTTTTTCAGTGAATTTCAATGGTTTTTTAAATGTTAAATTTTTTTTTTTTTTTTATATTTTTGAAATATTTCTTTTTTAAAAACTTCCCTATGTATACATTTATATATTATCTGTATCCTTTAATTTGGTGTGGCTTTTTTTTAAAAGTTTTTTTTAATTTAAAGTTGAACAGCATAGTTAATATCTTCTATTAAGTTATGGCCACTTTTTTTTTTTTTATATATAAATTCTTGGGGTGCGCGCTCAGAGCGCGCTCCTAGTACGTTTGCGTACATTTTTCATGAATTCTGGCGTACGTTATTTACGTACGCATACATACGTATTACTGCACGCTCGGAGCGCGCACCTAGTACGCATGCGTACGTACGCACGCTTACGTACGTCGTACGTACTCCACGCGGTATACTTCCGTATACGCGTAGAGTACGCGCACTGACGTTTACGCATACGCGTGTGCTGCGTATGCGCGTTACGTACACGCATAGTATGTAAGCGCATGCGCGCATACGCGTTCGCGCATGCGTAATTGTACCGTGCACGCAGGGAGCTTGCTCTGTGCACGCACGTCGGGATATGTGATGAATAAAACAACACTTCTAATTGGTTTTCATTACTTTCAGTTTCAGATTGTTTCAACACCACACCCAATCCCCTCATGGCAAGTCATGTGATCCAGAAACATCACTTTTCATTGGTTCAAAGTACTTTCAGTTCCAGATTCTTCCAAAATCACACCCACCCCCCTCATTGTTAGTTCTGATTCCCTAGGAGAAGGAGCTAATCTGTGTGTTGAGATACAATGGCAGAGCAGCAGCCTCCTTCTGAGAGTGAGCAGGACACTCTTGAGAGACAGAGGCAGAGGAAGCAGAAAAGCTCCTTTATATGGCAGTTTTTCACTTTTCCAGAGGGACAAAAGAAGGTGAATGCACCAAAGGTCACCTGCAAACTGTGTCAGTGCGTCTTGTCACCTGGGAATCCTAACAAGAAGTATTCTTTTAGTATTCATACTATGACAAGACACGTTGAGAAAATGCATCCAGTGACTTTTCGTCGAGCTTCTGGAGCAAACCCTCTACCTGCTCAACCGACGACATCTGCAGCAGCTCAGCCGAGCACATCTTCAGCAGCTCAGGCAAGCACTTCTTCTGCAGTGGTGCCTTCACCTTCTACCACACCTCTGGATATTCGTCCTTGTTTTTTGAGGATGAGTACTCACTGCATGGATTGTGGTCGTCTTATTACTTTGGGTGAGAGCAGTATTGATCTCATTCAAAGAAAATTTGAGGAGCATCCTTGCGAGAGGCCACAATTTTCTTTTTTTTTTTTTTTTCGTTTTTCTCTTCCTCTGTCCCTACGTTAACTCAAGGGCTCTTTTTAGAGCCACCTAAAATCAAAACACCACAACTTGTTTTTTACAATCTATTTATTTTTTTTATTTTTTTTAGTGTGCGCGCACCCAATGGGTTTAAAAAAAAAAAAAAAAAAAAAAACAACATTTTTTTTCACCTTTACTAAACCATCAGGAACTCCTTGAGAAAGAGAGGGGAGTGACAAAGTAATTAAAAAGGAGATGGTGTACATTTCACAGATGAACGTAAGACAGTTTTCCTATTAAACTTTAAACTCTGCATCAGTATTTATGTATAGGTACCCAAAAAACATAATAGCTCATTTTAGTGTTGCATTTGAATTGGCTGTATTTACAAGGAGAGGAAAAGACACACAGAGAGGCTTATCCTCTCCTTGTAAATATGGAGGAGCACCCTGCGCCACTAGTACGTCTAGAAAATTGACGTAGTGGTGGCGCAGGTGGCTTGTAAATGTGCCCCAGAGATGTTAAGGAAATTAAGGGGGAAACAGACAAATCAAGAGTGACAGATACAGACACAGAGAGCAAACAACTGAGAAGGAGTAAGGCAGTTAAAAAGACTAAAACATGTGGATACAGAAAAAGAAACATGGATGACAAATTATTGATGGAGGTAGTAAAGGTAGGGGAGTAATATAGAAGGAGTGAGGAAGTTACAAAAGAGTAGTAAAGCAGGAAGAGAGAGTGAGCAGAGAAATGAGAAAAGTAGAGTAAGGACAGGTGAAGAAAAGGAAGCATGAAACGAAACCAGTGACACATACAGATATGTTAAACTTACCTGACCATCAAAATAAATAATTTAGAATTAAATGTTTTTATTTAATTGCAAAGATAACTGAATAACATCTTGTAAATGTTCTTTCTAGTTCTGTAAAAAAGAAAAAAAGTATTAATATTCAACAATACACTTTATTAAACAGTACATGTTTTTTCATATTTAGCAAAGCAATTTTTTGCCCTTTTTTTGCTGTTTCCAGAATGTTTTGATTTTCACTGAAAATAGTGAAATCAATTGTATTCATCATTTAACAGCGGGCAAAAAAAAAAACAATCTGAAAGATTGTTTAAAAAAGCCCCAAATGTATCCTCACTAAAACATACCTTAATAGAAATGTTAAAAATACCTTTTAAGAAGAATAACAATTTCTAAAAAATAACGTCTGTAAACCTTGTTGCAAAAGAACATTTTCCAAAATAATATCTGTCAAAGAAGTCAACAATTGTTTGTTTTACCTTTCCTTACGGCCAAATGATAAGTTTAAAATCCCTTTTGAGGGAAATATCCAATTTTAATCCTTTGAAATTTTAATAATGCTTTCTTCCAATGATGATGTTAGTATTTAAAATTTGGGTTTCAGAAAAATTAGGTAACAATTGGGTAAATCATAAGGCAAACGTTGCTTGAAAATCAATTGAGAATCATTACACAGTGTCCATCCTTTTTCACATTTAAGATAAACTGTGTAATGACCAGAAGTTATAGAAGGTCCATCATGAAAAATTATTGCAACTGCAACAAAAGTTTTTCCAGATATTGATAATTGTTGTCCTGTAAACTTCTTTATTAAAGTGTCCAGTTTTGTTCCATCAGCTCTACAACGTTGCATCATTAAAATTACATACTGTCCATATTTCTTTAAAAATAACGTTGATAACATGTCTGATTTACATTGAGAACATTCCATGTTGTGATTTGCATCTTTAACTAATTTACTAAAAGTCACTGTTTTACTCTCTGGTAATGGTAAATATATGAACCTTTCAGAATCAACATTACTACTGCTTGTGTTCATATAGTTATCACAACAATGTTCCCATTTATAAGAGACACCAAATACATTTTCTACTTCTACCCCTTTATCTTCCAGTACCATCAGGATATACATCAAGAATTCCTGTGCATCTTGCTGGACATTTTGTGTAAACTGTGTACGTCCAGAACATACATCTAAAAGATTTCTAACATCAGAAGCACTTTCTATTTTAGTTTTATCGTTACTCAGCTTCTCATAGAGGAGACTCAGCAAAGAACAGAATCTTTTTTCTTGATTTAGTATTATCTGCTCTTGCAAACTTTCAAGATAAAATACAACATTCAGCACTACATTTGCGTAGCAGTTGACACCAGAGCTATTTTCAAAATGACTACCAACAACCTCTTCAGCATTCTCCTTTTTCTTATTGCTTGCAGTCACATCACTATCTTTTTGTTTTCTCTTCTGTACACCCTCATTACAGATATCCTCAAATCTCCTTTTCCGACAAACAACACGTTTTTCAAACACAGGATACTGACCTAAATGAGGAGCATAGCTTCTTCTTAATCTATTATACTCCTTTACACAGTTTGCATCAGCACTTACTTTTGAGTCATCAAAGTCTATCATGAATAAACCAGATAATTTTTTCACGCGTGACAAAGCAACATATGCCATACCTTCTTTAAACACACTAGATCCAATGTTTACAAAAGCACTATCTACAGTTAATCCTTGAGACTTGTGAATAGTTACAGCATATGCTAGAGAAAATGGAAACTGCTTCCTACGCACATATAAGTCTTTCACAAGCAAGAAACGAACTGAACAACGACAAATGTCTTTAACCTCTTGTATCTGATCAAATTTTATTTTTAAACATTCAATTCCAACTTTTTTCTGGTAATTAATAAAACCCACAACTCTTCCCATAGCTCCATTCACTAAACCTTTCTCTACATCCAAATTCCGTCTTAAAATTACTCTACAGTTCATACACACAAAGATTCTTTTCCAAACCTGCTGTTTTAGAAATGTTTTTCTCCAGAGAATCCAATTTAGTACCCAATTTGCCTGTCAATATAACAGTTATTCGTTAATTTTCTATTTTATCCACAGCTTTCAGTTTTAAAATCTCTTCATTTTCCAATTTCAAAAGTTCTTGATTGAATACAGAACATTCATGTAGTGTTGGCATTAAGCAGATTACAGTATTTTTTTCTGCAATTTTCTTGTATATTCTCTCTGGAACTATTTGTTCTGTTGGAAACAAATTACTCAGCAATCGACTCTGTAATGCTTTTCTGCCATGTTCTGTGAGTAGTCCAATTCTTATATCTTTCAGAATACTTGCATAGTCCTCATCATTGGCTTGCCTCATATTGGTAATGAGTTCCTTATACTCAAAATATGTCCAAATATTTACATTGCCTATACTTCCTAATGACTTTTTTGTGTCTTCATGTGTAAGAGTATGGAATACCGGTTGTCCTTTAACTGGAGTAAGTTGCAAAAGATCTCCAAAAACTATGACATGTTTTCCTCCAAATAGGACGTTAAAGTCTGTCTTCAGAATTTGCTGCATTCTTAAATGCACAAAGGCAAGCATTAAGCTTGATACCATGCTTACCTCATCAATAATGAGTACTTTCATTTTCTTCAATACTCTTGAAACTTCCAAGCATGCTTCTCCTGCTAGTTTGTGGTACTGTATTTTGTTCTCATGCTCTACTGGTAACATTAGCAAACGATGTAAGGTAACTCCTTTGATGTTATACGCTGCTAACCCAGTTGGAGCAGTAACAACACAAGACAAAATGGAATCCATTTTCTTCTGTAGGTAGCTTCTAATTACATTAATTAAGAAACTTTTTCCAGTTCCTGCTTGTCCACTTACATACATTCGCATTGGTTCAAAAGATGTGCATGAGCACTCTTTATTTTCATGTAGTAATCCGTGATCAATTTTTTGTCTGACTTCTTCATAAATTTGTTTTTGTTCTTCATTCAGTTGCTCCTCCAAATATGTTAAGTCTACAAAATCTTCCTGAGCTTGATTCATAGCTGTTTCCACTTCGTTCATGGCTATTGCTGCTTCATTTTCGATGATCGGTTGTCCTAGAGGATCTTGACTGAATGTCCCAGAACTTTGACTGTCTTGAGAACTGTCTCTAGCTACTTCAGCTGCAATTGTTTCTTCTTGTTCAATTTCTTCATTTAACATTTGAACATAAGTTGTGAAAGTACTGCATTCAACGTTGTCTTTGTTAGCATTGAAGGAATCTTCATAGCTCTGAAATTCTCCAAGTAGTTCCTCCTCTGTACGCCATGGTTTAAACAGCTGCAAAAGTGTCAAGTAGTAAAATTCCTTTTTGTCAGGAGTGTCGCAACTCAGCTTCTGGTGATTTATCAAACTTCCTTTTGTTTCCTTCACCAAACATCCTTCCTCACCAATGACTTTATATTTTCCATTGTTGATATCTTCTGTGACATTCCGTTTAAAAATAAAGTTCTGCAGCACTTCATAGAGACACATGTTCTCAAGGTGATGACTTCTTTGTGGGTAATATGTGTCCAACATGTTTGTTCTTAAAATGTCTGTACTTTCAGGTTCGTACTCTGCTAAATATTCAATTTCTTGAATAGATTTCAGAACCCGATTTCGCATTCCTGCAAGGCCTAAACTTGCCCAAATTATTCTTCTGGATTTCGAGTACAGACTTGCAGATGATAACCTATCTGAGCATTCGTAGGATCCAATTTCTCGATGCGATAACATCTTTAAACTGAAACTGTATAGCTTCTTACTGACAGTCTTCTCGTGAGAAATTTCTTCCCACATTTCCTTCAATTCCGTTTTCTCAGATTTAGTGATGTAAGATGTGACATAGCGAGCAACAGCAATAGAATTGTCAGCCACATACTGTATATCCATGTTAGCATTCCACATGGATAAAATGACTGGGTTGTAGTCATTTATATATTTTGACTCTTCTTTTCTTCTTAGGTTGTAGGTATTCTTAGGCGATTTTCTTGTAATGGTATGTCGCACAGCTGACATAAAACTGTTTACTCTTCCTTTTGAAAGAACAGGTCGTGGAAATCCAAATCGACATTTTGTGTAGAATTTATCTTTACTCTTGTACTTCCGTCGACAGTATTTTCCACACCGATGACTTTGGAATTGTAAAACTTGCTCTTTTAAATTTTTCTCTTCTGTGCTTTTAGGTATAGCACATGTTGCATATGCTTCGATGAAACTTAAAACTGCATCTTCAGAATCTGTCCCAAATTTTGGAGCATCCTTGATCCACAACAGCATATGAATATGAGGAGCACCTCTGGCTTGGTACTCTTTTCTCCAAAAGAAATCCACAACTTCTCCAAGAGGTGGATTTTTTTTATTGCAGATGAAGGACATCATAGCCTCAAATCTATGATTGAAATATCTGCAAACATTAACCGGATCCAATGAGCACAATTCTCCTGCTGTCTTGTATTGGATGTTTTCAATATTTGAATTTGCCTCTAGAAGAAAATCCAGAAGATCATCCCAAGCGTACTCAGCACAGCTTAGGGTAAGGAACCATGTAGGAGTTCCTAAATTCCGTAACATACATTTCAATTCTCCATGGCGTCGGTACCAATATTCATTCGTCCCACGCTGACAAGCCATCAAATTGATCAATTGAGATTCCAAATGATCATCTCGCTGTTGCACTTTGTTCATAAAATCCTTTGCAGTCACATTACATAGATGTACTCCAGTTTTCAAAATGTGATTTACTGCATAAGATAGTGCTGACAAGTCACTTTCAAATAAAAGATGGAACAAATAAGGAATACTTTGACGAAATCTCAGATCTTCAGCATATAGTCTTGTAGTCCGATACTCAGAAGCAGGAATCTGTACTGGACGTTCATCATATCGTCCTCCTTCTCCTGTAGGAAACAGCTGGGGAAAACAACGAGCTTCCAAGCTCTCTTCCCATACACTCACGGGAGTTCCTTGTGCTTTCTTCATCTGAAACAGATCAATAGCGTTTCCCATAACTTCTTTAGCATGAAGAGGATGTATGCTGAAATGTTCATAAATTTCTTCTTCTTTTGACTTATCCACTTTTTCAAGTTGCCCAGTTGGTATTCCTGTGTCTTCTAGTATTTCTTCTTCATCCATATAAATGGCTTCATACCATTTATTATTTTTTTTCAAATACAAATTTGCTCTTTGTACTTTTCGTACATCCAGCAGCTCCTGCCAAATGTTCTTATTCTTTGTAGGCACACCATTAACCAGAATAACTAATGGTTCAGTTTCCAAAGTATCTGCATCAATTGTTTCCATATTTTTTTTCAAATCTAATGGCAAATAGACAACTCTTCCTTTTAAACCTCTCTGTAAATCCGAAGGAGGTAATTTACCAGTTTTTGGCTCCATACGCACTATGGTCTGAAACGGATGGACACATTGAATGAGTATAGACTCATACGTATTTAAATCAGAAAGTTCTGGAGGAATATCAACCAATTCTAAATTATTATGTACAGCTCTAGCTGGCATTCTATTTTCTTCTAACTTGTTATCACAGTATTTACAAATACGATGATCTTCACCCAAATCAAAACAATTTTCCAGAAATATATATGTTGCAAAATCTTTCCACTTATAATTATCTTCATTTCCACTTTTTTCATACAGATCAATATTCCTTGTTTGATTTTTGTAATGGCTTCTCCGGCAACATATACAAGTAATATTTGGTCTTTCATTAGAGATGATAGCAAATTTTGTCATTTCATCATCAAAATTTTTACTAACAGTGAGTTCTACATTCTCTTCCACATTTTCATCAATAACTGTATCATTTTCTGCACTTTCTTGTTCTGGACCAAAGTAACTAAACTGAATTTCATCAGTAACCTTCACTACATCTGATACAGATCCACAGAACAGAGCATTATTCAACTCATTTAACTTTAGTGCTGGACTTTTAGCAAAATACAATGTTCTCACAAACTTTCTCATTTCAGTATGATGAACTGCCAGCATCCTAAAATGGTGAAAAACACTTTGACACACTTTCCGAGATAGACAAGCCAGAGAATGTCCTTGCAAACCAGTATTCTCTCTCACTCTGCATGGATCTAGTCTTTGAAGCACCTTAATCTTCTGTTTAACACTCTTTTTACTATATTCTCTTAGAAAGTCACGTAATTTATCAATAGATTCCTGACGCACAGTACAAATACTACTACAATTCCAAGTGTACACTGGGGCTTTAGGACGTCTTCCCATAACCTCATCAGCCATCACTTGTTCCTCATTTCTTGGAACCATTTTCTACTTTTCCATTACACACCCATCCATAACTTCATATGCTCTACCATTGGTGTCAACTGCATGCAACAAACTATTACTTTGAAGATAACTCTCTTCATTAAAAAATGGTTCAGTACTTGAACTATGCTTCCATTCTCCTAAGAACACTTTACAAAAGTTTTTTTTTTTTACTTCTCTTTTCCTTTTGCTTTGTGACTTCATTGCATTGACTAATTTATCTAATCTACGCAACCTGTTCAAAATTAAAATGAATAGTTTTTTTTTATTTCTAATGCCTTGGTAACAATATTTTCAATTAATTTCTTTTTCTTAAAAATTTTTGTTTTTTTCTGATATTTTTTCATATCCTTCAGCAAATTTAACATCACTCTTCTCTGAAACATTTTTGGATGAATGTTTTTAAAATCTATTTTCCGTGTTAAGTCACTCTTCCTAACTTCTGAGTCTATATTAGCATTTTGTTTTTGCTGTCGACTCTGTTGTTGTTTTGTACTTGAAACACTGTTTGAATGTATCTTCCGATCATTTTTTTTTTTTTGAAGATATTTTTAAAAAAATCTTTAGTTTGCTTACCAGAAGACTTTTTCTGTTTTCCAACACGTGCTTCGCCTCCTATTTTTTTTTATCAGTCGTCTTCAAATATAGTTGTTGTTTCTTTTCTTTTGTTTTTCTTGACTTTATAGGCATCTTTATATTTTTTCACTGTTGCTCACCAATACCTGCAAAAAACTAAAAAAAAATACCTTTATGTAATTTAAATTCATTACATTTTTAAAAAAAAAACTTTTCAAATCCTATCACATGAGCTGATCCTTTGCTACGAGTCAAACTCTTACAAAATAGAAGAAACATGAATTAAATCTCTGACAACAATTCCTGTGTCCACACAGACTCATGGTCTGATTCTAGGCAGAAAGCGATATTTCCTTTGGCAATTTGAAAGCACATTTACTACTGGGGTAGAGCAAGGGATAATTACTGTAACAGCCTGACACATGTTCCTTCTAGTTTAGACAGGCAGAAAGGAGCACATATCCTAACAGCTCCTTAAGATCATGACCATGTGTTAGAGGGTGAGTGATTAGACTAGAGCAAAGGAAATGAGCCTTGGTGACGTTGAATCTGTTTGTGTTACACACTGCTATCTGAAACACAACACAGAGCTGACTATTACGCATGGGAGTGTAGCAGAAGCTGCTGCGTGTGTGCAAAGAGTGTGTTTCTGGAGACTGTGTATTGTCAGCTGCAAGAGACATCTGCATGGAGTCTCCCACAACTGCATGAAGAGTACAGACATGTGTGTAAGAGTACATGTGTGGTAAGGGTTAATTGGAGTTTTCAACATGTAGGAACCACCTCAGCCATTGCAAGAATTGATGAATAATCTACCATGCTATTTTCAAACGTGTTTGCATTTGCATCACATTTTTGAGATACTGCTTTCTGCTGATTGCTAACCAACACATTGGAAGAAAACAAGCTGAGCCTTTCCTGAATGTGCAAGTTTTTCTGATCAACAGCAACACAAATTAAAATGCTAACAACAATTCCTGTATGCACACAGACTCATGCTCTCATTCTAGACAGAAAGCGATATTTCCTTTGGCAATTTGAAAGCACATTTACTACTGGGGTAGAGCAAGTGATAATTACTGTAACAGACTGACACATGTTCCTTCTAGTTTAGATAGGCAGAAAGGTGCACATGTCCTAACAGCTCCTTGAGACCATGACCATGTGTTACAGGGTGACTGATTAGACTAGAGCAAAGGAAATGAGCCTTGGTGATTTTGAATCTGTTTGCGTTACACACTGCTATCTGAAACAGCACACAGAGCTGACTAATACACATGGGAGTGTAGCAGAAGCTGCTGCGTGTGTGCAAAGAGTGTGTTTCTGGAGACTGTGTATTGTCAGCTGCAACAGACATCTGCATGGATACTCCCACAACTGCATGAAGAGTACAGACATGTGTGTAAGAGTACATGTGTGGTAAGGGTTAATTGGAGTTTTCAACATGTAGGAACCACCTCAGCCATTGCAAGAATTGATGAATAATCTACCATGCTATTTTCAAACGTGTTTGCATTTGCATCACATTTTTGAGATACTGCTTTCTGCTGATTGCTAACCAACACATTGGAAGAAAACAAGCTGAGCCTTTCCTGAATGTGCAAGTTTTTCTGATCAACAGCAACACAAATTAAAATGCTAACAACAATTCCTGTATGCACACAGACTCATGCTCTCATTCTAGACAGAAAGCGATATTTCCTTTGGCAATTTGAAAGCACATTTACTACTGGGGTAGAGCAAGTGATAATTACTGTAACAGACTGACACATGTTCCTTCTAGTTTAGACAGGCAGAAAGGTGCACATGTCCTAACAGCTCCTTGAGACCATGACCATGTGTTACAGGGTGACTGATTAGACTAGAGCAAAGGAAATGAGCCTTGGTGATTTTGAATCTGTTTGCGTTACACACTGCTATCTGAAACAGCACACAGAGCTGACTAATACACATGGGAGTGTAGCAGAAGCTGCTGCGTGTGTGCAAAGAGTGTGTTTCTGGAGACTGTGTATTGTCAGCTGCAAGAGACATCGGCATGGAGTCTCCCACAACTGCATGAAGAGTACAGACATGTGTGTAAGAGTACATGTGTGGTAAGGGTTAATTGGAGTTTTCAACATGTAGGAACCACCTCAGCCATTGCAAGAATTCATGAATAATCTACCATGCAATTTTCAAACGTGTTTAAATTTGCATCACATTTTTGAGATACTGCTTTCTGCTGATTGCTAACCAACACATTGGAAGAAAACAAGCTGAGCCTTTCCTGAATGTGCAAGTTTTTCTGATCAACAGCAACACAAATTAAAATGCTAACAATAATTCCTGTATGCACACAGACTCATGCTCTCATTCTAGACAGAAAGCGATATTTCCTTTGGCAATTTGAAAGCACATTTACTACTGGGGTAGAGCAAGTGATAATTACTGTAACAGCCTGACACATGTTACTTCTAGTTTAGACAGGCAGAAAGGAGCACATGTCCTAACAGCTCCTTGAGACCATGACCATGTGTTACAGGGTGACTGATTAGACTAGACCAAAGGAAATGAGCCTTGGTGATTTAAGAATCTGTTTGCGTTACACACTGCTATCTGAAACAGCACACAGAGCTGACTAATACACATGGGAGTGTAGCAGAAGCTGCTGCGTGTGTGCAAAGAGTGTGTTTCTGGAGACTGTGTATTGTCAGCTGCAAGAGACATCTGCATGGAGACTCCCACAACTGCATGAAGAGTACAGACATGTGTGTAAGAGTACATGTGTGGTAAGGGTTAATTGGAATTTTCAACATGTAGGAACCACCTCAGCCACTGCAAGAATTGATGAATAATCTACCATGCAATTTTCAAACGTGTTTGCATTTGCATCACATTTTTGAGATACTGCTTTCTGCTGATTGCTAACCAACACATTGGAAGAAAACAAGCTGAGCCTTTCCTGAATGTGCAAGTTTTTTTGATCAACAGCAACACAAATTAAAATGCTAACAACAATTCCTGTATGCACACAGACTCATGCTCTCATTCTAGACAGAAAGCGATATTTCCTTTGGCAATTTGAAAGCACATTTACTACAGGGGTAGAGCAAGTGATAATTACTGTAACAGACTGACACATGTTCCTTCTAGTTTAGACAGGCAGAAAGGAGCACATGTCCTAACAGCTCCTTGAGACCATGACCATGTGTTACAGGGTGACTGATTAGACTAGAGTGTTACAAAAAAACAAGCTGCCCCTTTCCTGCGAGTGCAAGGGTAATAGAGCAAGACCAACCGGAATGAAAACTCTCTTTACATTTCCTATGTGCTCACTGTCTCATGGTATGATTCTAGGTAGAAAACAGTATTCCTGAGTGATACCAGTACACATTAACTTATAATGAGGTCATACTCCATAATATATAACATGTTCAAGCCACTTAAATATCTTCCTTTACATAAAATGTTAAACACAACTTTTAAAGTGGTAGGAAAATGTACCATACTATTTTCAAATGTGTTTGCATTCGCCTCTCACTGATCAGTAAATGATTTCTGCTGAATGCTAACCATCACACTTTAACATAACAAACTACCCCTTTTCTGCGAGTGCAAGGCTAACAGAACAAAAGCAACACAAATTAAATCTCTGTAAAAAAATCATGTGTGCAGACAGACTCATAATGTAATTCTAGTCACAAAACAATATTCCTCACTAATACCACTAAACCTTAACTTACAGTGAAGACATACTCCATAATATCTTACTAGTTCTAGACAGTTAAATTTCTCCTAAATCACAAAATGTAAAACACAACTTAAAAACAAGAATGAGAATTCTATTATTTATATCAAAATACACCACATACTTCCCCTCTCAAACTCATAACTTACCTTTAAAATTAATTAGCTGAGAAAGAAATGTGGGACTCAAACAGCAGATTATCAGAGCCAGAATCTCAGAGCTCTACACCTCTCTCCTCTCTGCAGAACCAGTAAATGGCAATTTTTCCCTCTCTTTTTTCCCACATATACATGTTAATGTTAAATCACAGTCCTTCCCACATTTTTTCAAATGGAATCACATATTTCTATTGGTTGCAACTTTCAACCCCTTTGCAAATCATCCCTTCCCCCAACATGACTTCTGCCTGCTGCCATAGCAACAGCTCATGGAACACTAGTGTGAGCACAGAGGTCAGAAGTTCAGCAGACATTGTTTCAAATCAAAACAGCAAGAGTGCTTGACTTTTCAAACCTAACAGCAAATCCAAAGTAATGTTCAGTGGGAACACATTTTTCTGTACCAATCCAAAACATGCTTTTAAAAATGTAAACATACAGCCTAGTTTTAACTGTAAAATGGTTTAAATCAGCCAATGAGTTCTTTTTATCAAATTAAAGTATGTATGCCTCCATTTTCCAACTGTGTTTCTTTTCATATTGCCATTCTACTGAAAGACACCTTCTGAGTGCATCCAGATCTCCTTGAAACATGTTCACAGTGTGGATTGTAGGTCATAGCTATGTCTTCTGGAGTGAAAAATTTGCAGAAAAAAGAGGTATGGTGAGAGACCTTGCTTTGCCAAATGTAGACATTAAATGGATTGGTCAGAGAGGGTTAAAGTGGCACCAATTAATGCCCTTGGTGAAAACCTTTCTACATCTCCCACAGCCTAACCTTATTATTGTGCACTGTGGTGGAAATGACCTAGGCACTTTAACTGGGGTAGGTCTGGAAATGCTTATTAAGGACACCTTTGTGCAATTGATGTCGCTTTTTCCTCAATCTGCCTTTGTATATTCTAACATATGCCAAAGGCAAAAGTGGAACTGGTCCAACCAATTTTGTCCACAGATTGACAAAGCAAGAAAGCACGTCAATAAGTCTGTTTCTGCTTTCCTCAGAGACTATGGTATGGGTTCTATATACCACAACAACTTGCGTTACAACATGCAAGACATTTATAGAGGAGATGGTGTACATTTCAATGATGAAGGGAACAGAGTCTTCCTCTTGAACTTTAGACTCTGCATCGGTACTTACTTGTAGGTATCGAAAAACACTCAATGAACACAAGGGCTCTTTTTAGAGCCACCTAATATCGAAACACTTAAAAGTGATTTTTATTACTTTTTTTTTTATAATGTTTTTTTTCGGGTGCGCGCTGGGTGCGCGCACCTCGTGATGTTTTTTAGGTTTTTTCGGGTACGCATAGAGTGCGCGCACCTCGCGATGCTTTTTAAAAAATTTAAATCTTTTTTTTTGCCCTTCGTGGTCCTACTGTGCCCCCCTGACAATGACTAGGGGGTCTACAACTCCCTACCCTGCCCCCTCTTCATGGTCTCCACCTTTCCTTTTTAGTGCGACAGACAAAATGTCGGCCGACACTTCCTGATTTCGACCGATTCGAATGTTTACTGACATCTAACAACCAATCAGAATGACGCTCGCGCACGGTAAGGTGCGCGCACAGGGCTTGCTCAGTGCGCGCACGGTACGCGCGTATAGATATTGATATGCTTTTAAATGCTATTTTCTCAGGAAATACTGAACAGATTTATACCAGACCTCCAAAAGGCACTTCCTTGACCTTATGGCTACCTCTCTGCCAAATTTCAAGTAATTCTGTTCAGCCGTTCGGGCTGTAGCTGTGTCTAAAGGTCCTATGGGAAAATGCATGGGGAAAACGGTGTTTGGGGACCCCCCTTTTTCTCGGCCCCCGCTTGACGATTCACCCCGAGACTTTCAGGGTAGGAGCTGAACGGAGCGCCCCATTAGTTTTGACAATTTCGCGAGGATTCGTCAACCGGCGCCAAAGTTATTCAAAATAGAATTTTGAGATTTCCTATGGAAACACGGTCCTAACTATAACTATCTACTGGCGACCGCCAGTAGATAATATATATATATATATATATATATATATATATATATTATCTACTGGCAGTCGCCAGTAGATAGTTATAGTTAGGACCGTGTTTCCATAGGAAATCTGCAATATTCTATTTGGAATAACTTTGCCGCCGGTTGACGAATCCTCGCGAAATTTTCAAAATAGGTGGGGCGCTCCGCTCTGCTCCTACCCTGAAAGTCTTAGGGGAGTCGTCAAGCGGGGGCTGAGAAAAAAGGGGGGTCCCAAAACACGTTTTCCCCATGCAATTTTCCATAGGGACCTTTAGTCCAAGGTACAGCCCGAACGGCTGAACAGAATTACTTGAAATTTGGCAAAGAGGTAGTCCTCAGGTCAGGCATGTGCCTTTTGCATATATGGTGTCAATCTGTTCAGTAGTTCCTGAGAAAATCAAAAGTAAAATCACATACATATCTGGGCGGAGCCTAACCACACATCTCATCGTGAGATCTGATTGGCTGTCAGTACTTCATCCAAGAAGTGTTGGCAGCCATCTTGGGACCAATATACATGATAGCACCTCATTAAAAAGCATTGCAGTTAATAGAAGGTTTTAAGACTTTAGTTACATTATAAATCATTTGTTGATGGTACCATACTCATTTTAGGAATTGTGGTGTGTTCTAAGGTAATTTTACCATGTGAAAAAGCCTTCTGCTGTGATATCACGAACCATGTTTGAGAGAAAACTATTTTCTCATACTTTTCCTACAGAGGTTTGGAAGGTGATCTATAAGCTAAACTGAGAGCATATTTTCTGTAAATTCACATTATCTTTCTCAGTCATGTAAGAATGAAGTCTGACATTCTCAGTAAAACATGTACATCCAACAAGGGCAGAGACTGTCAGTTGATTCCTTTGTGTTCTACTGCAGCTTCCCAGAGTGCTCTAAAGAACAACTAGAGCGCTAACAGTCTTACTTATGACAAAAGTATGGCACACCTGAAGCCATCTTGATTGGAATAAAGTGGTAACACTTAAAACATTTAATTTACAAAGGAAAAAAATAAGGAAGTTCATTTTGCCATATAAATTATGATTAGTGCTGCAGAAAGAAAAACTAGGGCACATTTTGACTTCTGAAATCCTCTTTTATTTCATAAAAACATTCTGACATGCAGACTGAAACATGCACTTTTAATACCAGCAGCAGACTTTTGTGGTGAGCAGTAGCTTTACTACAGTGATCTAATGAGCAACTAGAGTGCTAACATTCAGAATTTATGGCAAATGTGTGACATATCTGAATACCTTCTTGATGGAATCAAAGTAAAAAACTGAAAGCATTTCCTACTGAGGAGACTGCAGTAAATGAGGAAATTAGGAAACTTCATAACAAATAAATCTCCTAATATGGCCACCAGAGACAAAAGAGCCCAAATGTAGCCCAAATATCACCCAGATGTAGCCCAAATGTAGCCCAATGACAGAAGTGTGCAAAACACTTATTTTTTGTGTATTTGCAGTTTTATATAGTGCAGACTTGTCAGGTATTAGAGTGCTTTACATGAACATTGGTTACATCACCCAAGATCAAATTCATTTTGGTTGTAGACATGGGGAGATTAAGTGATTTGACCAGAATCACAGAATGTTGAGCTGAAGCAGAAACTCCAACCTGGTTCCCCAGTTGCAAAGTCTGCAGCTCTGAAAGTAACACCACACCCTCTCCCCTTGGATGCAACAATCAAGTGGTCAACTGGATAAAAAAACTAAGATTACAAATAATTTAAAAGTTCTTTGTCGCTATTTGAAAACTCAGAAAATATGTCCTCATTTTAGTTTTTTAGAGCACTAACCATAATTTTGATGCAAATAAGACCCTCTCATATATGTAATTTCTAAAGGAAATGCTCTAGGCATTACAGTTTTGATTACATCAAGATGACGTCAGGCATTCCACACTTTTGTAATAAATATAGAATGTTAGCAATTTAGTTGTTCATTGGGATACTGTTGAGAGGCAGAGGCCAGGGGCACGGACTCTGAATATTGAAGGCAGGTAGGAGAGTGCAGAGGCAACAATTTGACCACACTAGGCAGGCAGGAAGGGCAGTGGCAGCATAACAGACTATGGAGGGCAGTGGAAAGGGGGGCAGGGGCAACAAACCAACAATACAGGACTGGCAAGAGAGGCTGTGGCAATATAATAGACCATTGTGGGCAGAAGGAAGAGGCAGTGGTCATACAACCATACATGACAACAGACCCGTTTCAGCCAGGAAACGTCCAGGTTTTTAAGCTCAAACGGGCTTTACTTGATCTGTTTCTTGACTACAATCTTCTCTTTTTCAATGTAACTCAAAGGGGAAAATCAATACCCCAGTTTTATTTCAAAATCTCCCTCTTACCAAGTTCAAAATGTTCGCAAGTATGGTACATTGGATCATGGTAGGCAGGAGGAATTGGGGTAGGGACATGGACTCGGATAACAGAGGACAGGAGGGACATTGAGAGGTGCACCAAACTGACCCTACAGGGCAGGCATCAGGGTTTCCAGCAGCACAATACACCACACAGGGCATGCGGGACGGGAGTGGAGCACAACAATCCTTAGAAAGCAATATGGAGGGGACTGGACCATGCATATGGACAACAGACAACAGAGGGGAAAGAGGCAATGGTAGCTAGCTGACCATAATGGACAGACAGGAGAGAAAGCTGCAGCATAACAGACCATCAAGGGCAGGAGGGACGGATCAGGGGCATTACAATGGAACCGACAAGCCAGGAGGGAGGGAATAGGGGTCTGCACATGGAAACAGAGGGCTGGGGGCAAGGGGGCAGGGCAGGAGCAGCAAGATGACCATGGAGGTCAGGCAGGATGGGCACTAGAAACAAGACACACCATGGAGAGCAACAGTGAGACTATGATGGCATACACACAGACCATGGAGGGAAGGTGGGAGGGGGTCAGGAGCAGCTAGCTGACCACACAGGGAAGGTGGGAGGGGCCATGGCAGCACAGAAGACCATGCATGGCAAGCGGGAGGGTTAGTGGCAGCACAATGGCTAGGTTGGGCAAGAAAGAGGGTGCAGGGGCATGCACAAAGGAACATGGAGAATAGAAGGGAGGGTCAGGACCTGGGCACAGACAAGAGAGTTCAGGGGAAGGGGCCTCACAACAGACCGCGCGGGGCAGGCAGGAGGAGCAGTTGCAGCACAACAGACCAGGGAGGGCAGAAGGGTGTGGCAGTAAAATGGACCATGGAGGACAGGAGGAAGGGGATAGGGGCATGGCATGTGGACAGGCAGGGTGGAGGTGGCAGGGACAGGTTACAGTCATCTGACAATGCTAGGCAGGTGGTAGGGGAGTGGCAGCTCAACAGAACACTCAGAGTAGATAGGAGTGGCAGGTCCATGGAACATGGTGGTCAAAAAGGATGGAGCAGGGGCATGCACAAAGACATCGGAGGGCAGGGGGAAGGAGAATAGGGGCAGCAAGCAAAGCACAGAGGCTAAGTAGGAGGTCAATGATGGGCCATAGAATTGGGCAATGGAGGGCAGGATGAGTGGACTGGTACATCATGCTAAATGCAGGGCAGTGGCAGCACATCAGACCATGCATGGCAGGAGGGAGGAGGCTAGTCCATGGATTCAGACAACAGAGGATAGGGAGGAGGTGGATGGGGCAGCAAGCTAACTGTTCATAGAAGGTGGGTATTAGGAACGTTATTGTTTTTAAAATGTGTGTCTGTGCGAACTACTTAAAATATGAACAAGTATGCAGCATAATCTCACTTTTATTCAGGAAGAAGAGGACGTTTGGGACTGTGACTCCGGGCTCACTTGGCAGAAACATCCCCTGACCCTCCACCCCCCATCGCAAAATGTAATGCCCGTGAAAAGGGTAGGTGGACGCAGTGTTATATAGAACATAGTCCTGAGAGCACGACTGAAAATGAAAACTAGATATAGTATATGGTATAAACTATGCACCAAAAAGTGTGATATAAGATGAACCGGGGCGTGAAATATAATATGCAATACATTGTGCCCAATGACAGATTCATTGGAGAGCGCGAGATAGCACAGGCACTAGCGCTTGCTATGTGATATGCGCCTTGGAGTGTAATATGCACAGGGCAGTGTTGTGTAACCTAAGTAGTCTCTAAAGTTGTAATATAAAATATGTGCTGGGTAGTGTAACATTGCATATGCACTGTGACAAAGATATGGATCCCAGATTGTAATATGTATGGCATAGCGCTGTGCTTTATAACATAGGCATCGAGGAAGGCACGTTAGATGGGGCAATATGACCCGTGCGAAGGCAAGTGTGGCATGACATATTCACGGGGTGGTGTTACAGTACAGGCTAGAGAGTGTCATAGCATACGCACTAGCTGGTGGAATACAACACAGAGGTGTGTGGCACTCGGCGGGCACTGGTGGGTGTAACACAGCATTGGGCTCAGCCAGGAGCACGCTGACACTCTCAAGTGAGGTTTGTCTCCTTTCCAGAGAGTAAAATAAAAAGTATTACACATCCGGCGGTGGATGTGTGTTTTATTAACCATGAGGGGGTTTCTTGCATAGTTTGGTCGAATTTTTGTCGAATCCCCTTTGAATGGCTTGGTGTGCATGTGTATTAAATGTGCCCGTCAATAGCTACCCATGTTTGTATAAATAAACGACGAGGGTGTCTACTTGGAGAGTACCCACCAGCGGGGGTGCCGGGATTAGGCACGGTAGGGTGTCAGACACGTCAGAGCTTCACTAGCGGTGTGAATACATTCTACGTGGATTCAATGTATGCATAGTCGCCTTTTAATAAATATCACGCAAATCGTCATGGTGATAGGTACATACGGTTTGTCCAGCATGTCCTAGGTGTTTCTATAAATATATTTTAAAAAAGTAAAATAAAAAACAAAGGCCGGCCCCGGGGGATGGGGTCCCCGGGGCCATAAGTGGCCTGAGGAGGGGGGCAACACAGCCCCCCTCCTAAAGAATACAAAAATTTAAAAAAAGGCTATGACCTGGGGGTTGGGGTCCCCGGGGCCGATTAAGGCCTTGGGAGGGCCAAATTAATTTTTTTCAACAAAAAAAATTAGGGTGCAGGCCCTGGGGGATGGGGTCCCCAGGGCTAATAAATTAGAAAAAGAAAGGGGGCCGCACAGCCCTCCTTCTTAAAAATAAATAAATAAAAGACCGGCATCGCGCCGGAGGCCACGCCCCCTCCTTGCAGCACTCTGCAAACGCGCCCCCTGGCCAGTTGTAAGTTGAGGAATTAATTCCCCTTCAATACTGAGGGTCGCTGAGGGCCAACTAGCCCAACAGGTATCTTCAGTATATGCCAGGGAGCTGCGTTGCAGACAGGTGTTCTGAGGCCACGCCCCTTTTTACACCTCCATGCAACGCAGCTCTGTGGCGCTTACTGGAGGTACCTAGTGGGCTAGTTTGACCCTAGGGACCCTTAGGATTCAAGGGGACTTAATCTCTCAACTCAGAACGCCCACAGGCCCTGTGGCGTGTTTTTAAGTTGGGGAAATAATTCCCTTTCAATCCTGAGGGACCCTGGGGTCCAACTAGCCCACCAGGTGCTTCCAGTAAGCACCACTGCTCTGCGTTGCAGAGAGGTGGTGCAGGCCGTGCCACTTTTTACACCTCTCTGCAACCCAGCTCTGTGGCGCTTACTGGACGTACCTAGTGGTCTAGTTGGACCCTAGGGACCCTCAGGATTCAAGGGGACTTAATCTCCCAACTTAAAACGGCTACAGGGCGTGTTTACACAGTGGGGTAGGGAGGGGACGGGGCATGAGGTGACGTGTTCAAACACGCCCTGTGGTGCGTTTTAAGAGGTAGTTTTAATCCCCTGCCCTATTATATACTAGGGACTTACAGAGGAGGTCATGCTAATCACAGGGGGACCCCAACACATAGTGTGCCCTAGTATGTAGGTGTTTTCACTGTATTCTGAGTGTCTTTTAACATAGCACTGGCTCTAGGACTGGTTAGTCAGACTCAGTTACCACCAGTTTCCGTCTGAAAAAGTTGAGAGTACAGGATGATTTTGCAACAAGGCTTGTTTCTGCTCTTCTGTTTGTTCTTTCTGCACGTTATACTTCTTCCTGCACTTTTCTTCGTCTTTGAGGACTTCTGTTGCTTCTTTCTGCATTTCTTTTTTTTCTTTCTGTGCGTTTTTCCTTCTTTCTTCACGTCCTATCTCTGTAGGCATAGCTAGAAATTAGCATTTAAAAAACCTTTGAAATTCACTGAAAAAACAATTTTCGTCATGTCATCAGTGATGTCATCAGTGATGTCATTTGAGATGTCATGAGTGATGTCACTGACCATGTCATGAGTGATGTAATATGTGACGTCATCAGCAGTGCATTGCGGGCGCGTGAGTTATAGTTAGCTGAACTAACTATAACGGGGGAATTTCTATGGTTTTGTACGAGTGAAAAGTCCAGCTAACTATAACGCCCCTGAAACCTATAGTTTCTTCAGTGAATATATATATATATATATATTTTTTTTTTCAAACAAAACGCCCTTGAGCTTCCAGGACGCACACAACAGCCTGCCAGCCTTTAGGCTTCAATTATCAGCTTGCCTTTACCATCTGGTATATTGATTGCGGCCTGACGCGTTTCGTGGCTAGAACGCCACTTCCTCAGAGGCCCATTGTAATTTGCGCAGAGAATCGTGCTCCTTTATATACATGCCTTCAATTGGTTCACGGCCCCCAGTGGGCCTTGCTAGTTGATTGCAAGTTCATGCGGCAAGCTGTTGTGTGCCTCCTGGAAGCTCAAGGGTGTTTTGTTTGAAAATAATTTGTCACGGGGGCCTTTACCGTACAGGACGGCACCATCTTTTAATCTTAAAAGGCTGTGGAGGGAAACAAATTCCAATCCGAATATACAGCACAGTGCGCCCAAATGAAAACTGTCTTGCTTTTACGATGCTGGATCCAACTACGGAATTCATTGATGTCTTATTTATTTTGCGCAGGGAAACCTACTAAGGAATTGAACTTTGCTTAAAGGACTAAACTACATGTCCCAACATGCCGCATGAACTTGCAATCAACTAGCAAGGCCCACTGGGGGCCGTGTACCAATTGAAGGCATGTATATAATGGAGCCCGATTCTCTGCGCAAATGACAATGGGCCTCTGAGGAAGTGGCGTTCTAGCCACGAAACCCGTCAGGCCGCAATCAATATACCAGACGGTAAAGGCAAGTTGATAATTGAAGCCTAAGTAAGATGGACATTGTAGATGACAATTCTCCTATTTTCATTCATAGGATGACTATTCTAATTTGTGTATAATAAATCTTGTTGGTTTAGCAATCAGGCCCACTTGGGCTATATAAAATGCTTATTAAGTTAAATAACACTGGTCACCTAGCCAAATTTAAACACACTGGTGTTGAAATGTACCCTTGTGTTATAAATGTACCTTGGATCTTTATACCTAGACAGTCTAGAGCTGTGACTGTTAGATCGTTCTCTATATAGATCGAGAACAATAAAGTTTCCTCCGTTTAGTTTTAAAAAAACGGAAAAAAATGTAAAAGATAAAAGGCTAATGTTGACGATCTGTTGGTTTTATATCATGGAAGCTAATGTATTAGCTTTAAGAATATACCAGATTGGATTAAGATAACGCTAGATATTTGAAAAATATTTTTGATATACACATGCCAAGCACTAGTTACAACGGGAAAGTCTGCTTTCACTGTATGTTGAAAATCAAATGTCATGTGACTAATGTTATTTAATTGTTTTTTTCACGTTGCCTCGATACTCGTGAACAAGGAAAAGTTTGGTTTGCCATAATAAATTCCGCCTTGAAGCAGTTGGGAGCCGTGAATCGTTGTATTTCTTGCATATTATAACAACGGAGTGTTAGGATTTAGGGGTTTCGCTAACCTGTCACGGCCCGCCGTCGAGAAGCGGCTTGAGCTGAAGCGACTTTGTGGTGCGTGTATATATATATATATATACAGTTATTAGTAAATATCATTGATGTTCCAAATTGTAACAATTGATTTTATTGGTCTATATGATTTGTGTAGTGGAGGTATTTTACCTGTATGAATTTTATTGTACTTAAAAAATGTCTTAGTACATGTAATGCATTGGTGGATCGGCATCAATGGGAAATAAGTTCAGTCTGTTCTCATTGTCTATTAATTCTAGCAATGTGTGATAGGTCGTTTTTCTAAGCACGAGCACTTTAAATATCGAGTAAAAATCTCTGAACATTGTCATGTGATCAAGGCTGCTTTGACGGCTGAAACGCGTAATGGCAGGCAAGGAGGAATAAAATATCTTTGAACCACACAACGAGGTCCACGTTCGTTCTTGTTTTCCTTGGAGAAACGTGTGAGCGAAGCAAGCTCATATTTTGCTGGTGTTCGACTGTTACCGGCTCGTGGACCCCCCCCCCCGAGGAGAAGGCTCAGCAATTGACAGCCGTTTGCCCCGTTCAGGGCTCCCACTCTCGGTGACACGGGCTCGTGTTACTGATACAGCGGGGACCCCCGGGGCACTTTCTGGTGTTCGCTCAAACGAAAAGAAGCAGAGCTCCCCAGAGTGGTGAGACTAAGCGGTATGGAACTTTAACCGTGGAATTCTACAAGCAGATGGAGACGCACTGGATCATCCCAGCCCACACTCACCGGCGTATCCATCAGACTTGTCCAGCTCGGCGGAGCGGGTAACAGACGGAAGCGCTTCCGAAGTGACGGCACGGGAAACTCATCTGGCGATCATACTCAAGGTACGCTGCTTGAACTCAAACACCACACGGGCCGGGAGTTTTCCATCTTCCGCATAATCCTTTAGTTTCATTCGGAACTATTACGATTATATAGGAGGAACATATATACCCTTTCCTCATATTCAATATGTCTGCCGACATGCTCAGAACTCGAGAACTTGCCGCAGAGGAGATGTTCTCGGATGACACTGGGGACACAAATGGTGCTAACAGAGGAAAATACAAAGAAATTAATGCCAATACCGGTGCCAATGGGGTAAAAGAGAAATTTAAAACATTGGAGAAATTAAAAAGCCAGGAGCAGTCCAAATGGTGGGAAGCGCGCTCCCTCAAAAGGTATCTGGATGTGGGGCGAATCCCCAGAGGGCTTCGTATTATGATTGCCCCTAGTTATGAGGCGCCTAATCCATTAATGATGGCCGAATGGGGAGAGTGCAACCTAGAATCGTCGCGACGTTTGGTGGAAATTTTGGTCAAATATGCCGACATAGACCGAGAAGAATTACAAAGAAAAATTGATGTCCTGGAGGGTGACATTACTGATATCGAAGAAGAATCACAGGCAAGTCATAAACTCAGGGAAGAAATGAATAGCAGACTTGCCAAAGAAGAGGAAAAAATCAAAGCGCGTAAGACTTTCAAGTTCAAACGTGATCGTGATGACTACGCGAGTGGTCAAATATTTACGTTTGCTAGACGTTACAATTCACTAAGAGAAGCGACAGCAAGGAAACGCACGCAAGGGAAAGACATAACCAAACCAGTGCAGCAATGCAGTGAATTGGCTACCGCGTCTGATCTCAGCTCGGCCCCGGAAAGTGAATCGGACAACGAAAGCAGCAGAAGGAACACCCACGAAGGAATCAAATTCACTCTGGGGGAAGAATTGGACATTTTAAAACAAAGCAGACGGGACACACTAAGACCACACAACCAGGGGCCAGCAACAAAACAAAATCCAAAAGGCGAAAGGAGCGACGCCAGGCAAGCCGAAAAAGGAGAATTCAGGAAGCGGGGCCGTGGCAGGGGAAGGAGACAGTAAAGGTCACTGGAAATTATGGCATCATCCCCCCTACCAGCGAGCATGATGTTAACACTATTATTAATCTTGCAAATATAAACCTTTCGGCAGCTGAAGCCCAAATTCTATCTCTGGGATTGTCCCACTGCCAGGAGTCAAACTTCCAGTACACTACTACTCGTGTAGATGTCTATCAATTTATACGGAAACTAAAACTACTCAAATTTCACCAGCTCAGAACACTTACTGATCAGTCTGAAAGAAATGCTCCAAATTTAGAACAAGATAAATATTCGGGATTAATGGTCCCAGATGTGGGAACATATCGGGACCTCCTTGAATTGGGTGAAGTAGTACAAGCCAGCGAATCCTGTATGTCCCCTTTGGAAACATGTGTCAGACCAACAACTCCGTTCAAAAACAAATCCAAATTTGTACCAATCATGGCAAGGGATGGGCTTGATGCATTCAATGAACATGTAGTTAACCAAATCTAAAAACTCAACTACATAGTTAACAGCCCGGACAGAAAGTATACTAACAAAGAAAGGAAATATTACCAACTCATTGCCAAATTGCAAAAGGAAAACATTGTTGTCAGGAATTCAGATAAAGGGGGAAACATTGTTTTGTGGTCCATGGAGGAATACCTGAAGGAGGCTCACACCCAACTAAATGATGAGAAATGCTACAAGAAGAGCACTCCCGCCAAATATAAGAGTACACAGGAAGCACTGGCCAAATATCTTTTGGCATGGAAAAGCCTGGGACTACTGAGTGGTGATGAGTACAAATTCCTCAAAAGAGAACATCCTACGGTTCCTTGTATATATTTTATACCCAAAGTACATAAAAACATGAATAAACCCCCGGGTAGACCGATTATCGCCGCCTGCGATGGGCCACTGGAAAATCTATCTAAATATATAGACTACTTTCTGCAGCCATACATGAAGAACTTAAAATCATATATCCAAGATACATGTGATTTTTTGAACAAAATTAGTAATTTGGAATGGAGCACAGATTACCTGCTGATAACGTTAGATGTGTGCTCACTATACACATGTATTCGTAATAAGGATGGCTTGAGAGCAGTAGAGCATTTTCTCAGTAGTAGATCCATCGTATATGCTCAGCACACAAAAATGCTTTTGGACATGTTATTATTCAGTCTTGACAACAACCTTTTCCTTTTTAATGGTCAAATGTACCAACAAACGCAGGGTGTAGCTATGGGGGCCAGTTTCTCTCCCAGCTACGCCTGTATTTTTATGGGCTGGTGGGAGGAACTGGTCCTCATGCAACAGTTCGAACACACTTATAACAATAATGTGATTTGTTGGATTAGATTTATTGATGATCTATGTATTGTTTGGAGGGGAACTGAGACGGAAGCTATTGAATTTATTGATCAGATTAACCATAATGATATCAATGTAAGATTTACTCACACCATCAGCAAACAAACAGTGTCCTTTCTAGATGTGCAGATTACAGTGGAGAATAACAGTCTAACTACCACATTATTTAGAAAGCCTAGTGCAGGGAACACTATCCTGCATGCGTCAAGTGCTCACCCTCCCCATTTAATCAAAAGTATTCCATACGGGGAGATGCTCCGTATTCGGAGAATATGCAGCAGTGAGGAGGAAATGAAAAACAAGCAGTTAGAGAGTCGTACTAGGTTTCTAGCTAGAGGATACAATGCAGGAGTAGTTGATGCAGCCATCAGAAGGTCACGTTCTAAGGCAAGAGAGGAACTTTTAATTTACAGGGCCAACTGTCCGGAACAAAGGGTCAATACTTCCGCTCAACCTGTGAGACTGATTCTTTCGTACTCCAAACAGGAAAGACAGATTAGAAACATCATTAAGCGGAACTGGCATTTTATACAAGATGACCCGGTGATAGGAAGTCACATGCTTACCAATCCTTCCATCACTTTCAGAAAAACAAAAAGTTTGGGTAATAAATTAACAAGTAACAGCCAAGATGTGAGTCGCAAAGATATGTGGCTCACTGCTAGAAAGGGTTTCTTCAAGTGTTCCACTTGTAAGGCTTGTAAATTTGGAAACAACATCAAAACATACACTTCAGCTTTCTCACCTAAGATCCGGGAGATTAAGCAACACCTTACGTGTAAAACTGAATATGCAGTGTATGTTTTGGAATGTAGTTGCCATCTGAAGTATATATGGAGCACAAGAATAGCTGCACATAAGAGAATACTGCAGCATATACGAGCGATCATTAATAAAGATCAAAATTACCCAGTCGCAAGACACTTCCAAGCCGTTCATGATAGTGACCCCAATCATCTAAAATACTTTGTCATAGAGGCTATCCCGGTCACCAAAAGGGGAGGAGACAGAGAAGTGAAGTTAAGGCGGCTAGAAACTCACTATATATTGGAATTTGATTGTAAGCATCCAAGAGGGCTCAATGCAACCGAGGACCTTTTCACTTATCTGTAATTTCTTACCGAATTTGCAAAATAGATTTTATCTGAAAAATGAATTTATGAATTACTTATCATGCATTTTTGGCCTTGTTTATTTATAAGATGTTTTATTGCTTTTAGTATTTATACTGATCTTATCCTAATATTTATTGTGTTTTAGACTTTTTAGACTTACATTTTAGACATATGGTTTTTACGTATTGTGTGTCTATTGTTTGTTCTGATGGTTTATAGACCAATGATATTATATGGTATAGCAAACACTAGCTTAGTTATCCTGACTCCCCTAGCAGCATCATTTTGGCATTTATGCAGAAACATCAACCTTCCTTTGTTCATATCTATTTTAGTACACATACTAATGGTTCATTGGAACCAACTTGCACTTTTTGCACTTTTTCGTCTTTACAGTGCCTTCGGATTTTAGTATTTAATTTGCATTATGTAAATATTGGGATTTATTGCAATGATTATTTATCAATGCACCTCTCTACTAGATTTAGTATTGAGGCCCTGGGTATAGATACTTGATTTCAAACAACATCCGGGGGATCACTCACGAGGTAGCACATATGGGTTTACGGCAAGCATATTCCAATCATTAATTCATTTTTTACACACAGTCACACATGTAGTAGGCACAGAACGACTGAAAACACCCCTACATAGGTTAATTACCCTTTTGTATTTAAACAGTTATTAGTAAATATCATCGATGTTCCAAATTGTACCAATTGATTTTATTGGTCTATATGATTTGTGTAGTGGAGGTATTTTACCTGTATGAATTTTATTGTACTTAAAAAATGTCTTAGTACATGTAATGCATTGGTGGATCGGCATCAATGGGAAATAAGTTCAGTCTGTTCTCATTGTCTATGAATTCTAGCAATGTGTGATAGGTTGTTTTTCTAAGCACGAGCACTTTAAATATCGAGTAAAAATCTCTGAACATTGTCATGTGATCAAGGCCGCTTTGACGGCTGAAACGCGTAATGGCAGGCAAGGAGGAATAAAATATCTTTGAACCACACAACGAGGTCCACGTTCGTTCTTGTTTTCCTTGGAGAAACGTGTGAGCGAAGCAAGCTCGTATATATATATATATATATATATATATATATATATATATATTACCTACTGGCGGTCGCCAGTAGGTAGTTATAGTTAGGACCACGTTTCCATAGGAAATCCGCAACATTCTATTTTGAATAACTTTGGCGCCGGTCGACGAATCCTCGCGAATTTTTCAAAATAGGTGGGGCGCTACGCTCCGCTCCTTCCCTGAAAGTCTCGGGGGATTCGTCAAGCGGGGGCTGAGATAAAAGGGGGGTCCCAAAACGCGTTTTTCCCATGCATTTTTCCATAGGACCTTTAGACAGGGCTACAGCCCGAACGGCTGAACAGAATTACTAGAAATTTGGCAGAGAGGTAGTCCTCAGGTCAAGGAAGTGCCTTTTGTAGGTTTGGTGTAAATCTGTTCAGTAGATTCTGAGAAAATAGCCTTTAAATCAATATATATATCTGAGCCAGCTTACGGTGCGCTTACGGTACGCTTACCGTACGCGTACGGTGGCGTGCGCGAGCGCGATTCTGATTGGCTCTTAGATCTTAGTAAACATTCGAATCGGCCGAAACCAGGAAGCGGCGTCCGCCATTTTCTCTCTCGCACTGAGAGTGATGTTTAAAATATAAAGCACAAAAACATGTAAAGGGGCTGTTTAGACAGCTCCCACACACATAGCAATGTTGAGGGAGTCCCCAAAGATCCCCCAAGGCCAAAAACTGAATTTTTATTTTTTCACTAATTTCGCCGATTACGCTTACCGTACGCGTACGGTAAAAAATTATAAAAAAAAAAAAATTATCCACACTCTCCCCACCCCGTGTGCAATTGGTGCCCGAAGGGCACCAATTGTTCATGGCTTATTATAGATGAGTTAAACTCAAATATTAAAAAAAAAAATAATAAAAAAAAAAATTATCCACACTCTCTCCACCCCGTGTGCAAATGGTGCCCGAAGGGCACCATTTGCGCATGGCTTATAACATATACGAAAAATTAAAATATTACCTTTCAAAACGAAGTGCATCATATGTCCTCCATGTGCGCAGGGTGCGCGAAGCGGATCGTGCGTACATGGCCCATCTAGCGTAACGTGGGCACGCGGTGCGCGTAGCGCACCGCGTGCCCACCGTGCGTGCACGGCACTAACTGCGTAACGTGGGCGCGCGGTGCGCGAAGCGCACCGGGTGCTCACTGTGCGCGCACAGTGCGCGAAGCGCACCGTGCGCGCACAGAACGAACTGCGTTAAGTGGGCACGCACGCCACGAATGGCGTAAAGTAACTTAGCATTTAAAAAACCGTACAAATTCACTGAAAAAACCATAGGTTTCACACACGTTATAGTTAGGAATTAGCATTTAAAAAACCTTGCAAATTCACTGAAAAAACCATAGGTTTCACACATGTTATAGTTAGCGGAAATTTTACTGATAAAAAACCAATGAAATTCCCCCGTTATAGTTAGTGCAGGCAACTATAACTCACGCGACCACAATCTTCTGCTGATGACATATGTGTCTTTATGAAAAAAAAATATTTGTAATATATGTATAGCTAAAAATGTATGGAAGAAGACATGGGCAAATAAGTGTCTAAATACAGTATTAGCATCAGCAGAGGATTGCGGTCGCGTGAGTTATAGTTGCCTGCACTAACTATAACGGGGGAATTTCATTGGTTTTTTATCAGTAAAATTTCCGCTAACTATAACATGTGTGAAACCTATGGTTTTTTCAGTGAATATATATATATATATATATATATATATATATATATATATATATATATATATATATTTAACCACATTTTTTTAAAAACTTACCATTGCCCCGGGTTTCATGTCTCCACTCCTGCTTTTCCCCATTTTGTAGGGAATCACAGCCAGGCCACAGCGTTGTGATTCGTAGGCACCCAGGCTCCCCTGACCAATCAGAACACTGCAATGCAGCATTGTGATTTGTTTTCCGCATCCTGGTTGGAAGCTCAACCAGGGAATGGGATCCTTTGCTTGTTCTCCATGCAGACTGTAATGAAGCCTGCATGGAGAACGGGAAAGTACCCATGACTGGTTCGGGTGGCCTGAGAGTCCCAACCAAACAGTCATTGCGCACTTCAGAGTGGGCAAACAACTCCTCCCCTGCCCTGCTCCGAGAGCAGAGCAGCCCCATCCATCCGTCAGCCCGTAAAGCAGCAGGAAGGACATAAAATGATAATAATTTAAAGTTTGTGCTTCTTCTTTGCACTGCTTAAAAGCAGTGGGGCGACGTTCCTCCGCCATAGCAGAGGAGTCGGCTATTCCAAAGTGCGGTACAATGTGCTCCCAGAAAGCACTTTTTCTCCAAACTTCAACATGGCTGAAGTCTCAGCAGAGAAGGTAGAGCTGGCTAAACCAACCTCAAGGATGGCTTATTTCCATATCCTCCCCCTCCCCCTATCCCCCCCCAGCGTCTGCACATTCCTTCCTTAAGCTTGCCATCTGGCTGGGTTCAAAGAGAAGGGGGGTTAATGAAACTGGTTTCTTCTGCCTATCACCTCCTTCATTTGAAGATCCTTGTTTACGACCTCTCCCCCCTTGCTCTGGCATTCCTATGTAGCAGAATCCTCTCCTCCCAGAATGAATTTTTGCTTAGAGAAAAGAAAGTCTTATATCTTCTTGACCGTACATTTTAGGATAAATTCAACAATAGCATATTGTTGGATACATCAATACCGTTCTTGTGAGTCCTTACATTATATGTTTTTGTTTGTCCTGGCAGAAGTTATTAATTAATAACTTCTTGCCATGTTAACCTATGTGACTGGGGATCTGCAATAGGTAGAATTAACTGGTCAATTTCTCCAACACAAGGACTAATAAAACACCTTATATATGGACCCTGCCTCTATCTACAGGACTCCCCACCCCAGGAACACCTAGGGGGAGACTTTAGGGGTTCTGAATATATAAACATATCGCAGATCCTCACTCCACAGTGGTCCTAGCACAAAAGTCGATTTTTTAAAGCACTTTACTACAAAGTGGAAGATGAAATGTGCAATTTCACGAAATCCAAGGCATATAAAACCTATTTTATAAGCGGCCTCAGGCCTCAGCAGTGCACGCATGGAAGTGCAGAAGGGCTCCTGGCCTCTAAACTGACATGCTCTATTATATACTAGGGACTTAAAGGTAGTTCCAATCCGCCTACCCTATTATGTACTAGGGCTTTATAGGGGTGGCCATGCCAATCATGGGGGTAACATAGCCATTGTTTACCCTAGTGTATGTAGGTGTTTTCACTGCATTCTAAGTGTGTTTTCAGTATAGCACTGACCATGGGCCTTGTTAGGAAGACCCCAGGGACAGTTAGAGCCAGTTACCACCAGTACCAGTCAGCAAAAAATGGGGATGTCCAGGGCACAGGATGACTTTGCAACAGTAGGCCATTTATTTCAAACCTTTTCTAAAAAGATGGTAAAGGCATCATTTTGGTGGGGAGGTATGAACGGTGATGCCATGTCTCGTGTGGAACAGTGTGTGGAGTGCAAGGAAGGGGAGTAGAGACTTATTATGGTGTCTCAGTCTCATGGTGGAGAAGTATGTGATGCAAGTGAACTGTGGAATAGTATATGTGTCGATTTTATTGGTCCCTTGCCGCCAGGTCTCAAGAGAGTCAAGGTTTGCCGTTAGTGGACATTCATTCTTAGTGTTTGGTTGTGAAGTTTAGGAGAAAGAACTAAACTAGCGATAATTTGTACTCTTTTCAATTCTCAGAGAGGAGGGGTATCCATCCACTATTAGCTATTAACTTCTACTGAAATGATGGAATTTCTAGGCTCATGTGGCATACATCATGCACACACTGCCTTATTCAATCCACATGCAAAAGGAAAGAATGAAAGAGAGAACAGGATGGTGAAAGGAGCAATCCAGTTGGGTCAAATCAACAGGATTGATGTAGAGAGTATTGTGGCATAGATGGTATAGGCATAGAGTATAACAAACTATGTGACATGTGAGATAATTTTTGTAGTTGACAGGAGCCTGGTACCAAGTTAGTTCTGGCTTAGTTGAACAGCTTGATTGCATGAGGCTTGGAACTTAGTTTCAACAGAACACATACCCAGAGCTGTTTGGTAAAAAGTTCAAGACCCATGTTAAATGATTTGTTTACCAGAGATAGTTTGGTGGTTATCGGGTGAAAGTAAGGTGCGAACATATAGGTAACATATAGAAAAAAAATCATGTCCCATTCAAAATCTGGGAGTTGCATGAATATATTGTTTTGATGACTGGAGAAAAGTGGAATCGGAGGAGAGTTGCTTTCTACCATAAAGGGGATGAGCATGTCTGATATGAAAAAGATAAATGTAGAAATTTCGTCACATCCTCTCCTATCCTGACGATACAACTCATTCTGTCTCTCACAGACAAGACACCCACTGCCCAGGGGAAATTCAATGCCTGGATGACTGAAATTCCCAACTGGCTGCAGACAAACTATCTGAAGCTAAATACCGATAAGACCGAAATCTTGCGCTTCAGGAAGAGCACTTCATCATGAGACTCCATCTGGTGGCCAACAGAGCTAGGAGCGACTCCCAACCCAACCACCAATGCTAAGAATGTCGGGATCGCCCATGTACAACGTTTCCGATTAGTACTATGAATCTGATGTACACAGTGTTCAAACATATTTTTAAATCGTACAAAAATAAAGACAGAAGGCCTCTATCTGCCCCATGCCACCGACCTTATGTCAGAAGGGGTGGCGAGTAGCTACCATGCCTGAGTGAAGTTCCAGCATCCCTCAAGCTAGAAAGGTGTCACATTCCAAAGGCCTGTTCAGAGATCACTACCCCATTATGACCTACAGGATCTCCTTCATAATCCGAGAGGAGCGCAGATGTCTAGTTTGAGGGGTCCCTCTAGATCAGTAACCCACACACTGTTGCAGAAAGCAAAAAATATACATGGATCTCCGAGGGACAAATAAAAAAATGGCAGGGATGGTACAGGTTATTATATTCACTTCATTCTATCCCATGGTACCGCTCTCATACCTCAAACTCCATTCCCTCCTTTCCCTCACTCCTGGATCAATTGTTCTGCTTGTGGTTGCTACAGCCATTTCCCTTCCCACAAAACAAAATTGTTGGCAAGGAAGGAGAAAAACATACCATGACACGTCAAACAGATGCCAGAGACCAGAGATAAAATCAAAATGAGGTAAATATTAGCCTACTTCATAATCTACTGAGGATATATGTAGGCCATGGATCATGCGAAAAAAAGTATAGTATTGCTGTACGCGCTATCACTATGAGTCACTGGTATCCGAAGCATACATCTCACCTAAGAAAACTTGGATATATAAAGAAACTTTTTTTGCCTTAAACTTCGCCCCTTCCTCCAAAACCGACAATGTCCTGGCCCCCTATCATCACCTCTGTAAAGACCCCAGGACGTTCTTTAATGACCAAAGCAAACTCATAAAAAGCCACAATTTTTTCCCAATCTTGACTCTCTCCTCAGTACCTCTCCGAAGAGATCACTTGCTCACAGCTTGCAAGAAATCTCATTTTTCTCAAGCCATATAGAAGACAGATACTCAGATCTTTAACAACCTCCTATTGCCCTTTAGAAAATCACAATACCAAGGGGCTTATTTACAACCCCCTTGCGCCGCTGGTGCGTCACTTTTAAAATGGGAAAAAGTGACGTACCGGTGGTGCAAGGGGCTTGTAAATAAGGCCACAAATTTCTAAAATTGTGATTGCTCATCCACAACCCACCCTGCTTAACAGTCCGATCACTCAGTCCATAGCCTAACTAGCCAGAGATATCAGTCAGGAGTCTGTGCCCCCGGCAGGACAGGGACTACCACACTGAAGATTGGGAATCAAGTTCTCATTACAGGGATAAGTGGAGGAGTTCCAATTCTACCTGACGACTGTTGTTGCAGCACGGTTTTAACAAAAAATTTACAAATGACACCAATCCAGGAACACCCTTACACCATTAATCTCCACAACGGCCCCCACAACGCTAAGGATGCCTGGCCTCTACCTTGGGGGTGCCCAGGAGTGGATGCCTCACAGGGAAAGCCAGGATGGGTTCCACAGCGGTATTCGTACAAGCGCCTTGAGACCCTTGCGGGTGAGTAGTGCGCTATACAAGTATCAATATACAATTTACATTTACATTAGTTTATCGGCGAGCCCATAGCACCGAAAACACACCTTCACTCAGTTTTCTGGATCAGTGATAAGCTGGCGAGCTGCAAGACATACAGGGTACCTTTATACTATTTCTTTGCCTAAATAATAACTATACATTATATACATTTAACTCCAGAATTTTCGGTTTTAAACATCAAGATACTCTGCTATTTTAGGTCGATGGACCAACTAGAAGGAATCAGTTGATGGCGATTAAGTCCAGCTCAATGACTATAAAAACCTTTTACATTTAATGATCATAACTTTAATCCTAATAACCACAGACTCAGTTTGAGTTAGCAGGAAATTTTATCTAGATTCATTGAATAAATTGATTAAGTAAAGTTTTATTAGACACATTATGGACATTAATTTCATAAGCATTCAAGTAAAGATTGAAATAGAAACAGAAAATACTCATTACCCTTGGCCTTAGTGCGATGATGAGAATGGTTCACCAGAGCATGAACCAGATCACAGGATAGGTTCCCAAACTGACTGACCCTCTAACCTCCTCAGACGTATTCCCTCCCAGGATAGAGTCTCGCTACGGTCTCGTTCCTTTTCCCCATCAATGTTCAAATTTGTCAAAGTCTTTTCAGCATCAAGTAGGAAATTGTCTCAACAGACAGTGTGTCGTGTTGAATAGTAGAATAAGCAATTTCCACACCGTCATTATAAGCACAACCCTTTCACTAACTTGCTATACCCAAAATTGAAACCTTTTTAGGGGCTACATTCATTCTGATTGGTCCATTGGAGGGGTGGTGATAGTCACCTCATTGTCCTCCTTGCCTAAACCAGTTCTATAAATGATTCATTCATGTACAAGTCTCGTGACTTATCAAGTTCCGATATTTTAACTTTGTTAATGCATTTGCAACAATTTTTCATCAGTCATACACTGGATCATCTTCTGCAGTTCGAGTCTCTCATCTGTTCCCAGGCATTCTTACAGGGAGTGTTGGCACAACTCTTGTCTTAGGTCACTCCATCCTTGATATCTCTCACTCCGGGCATAGGCCACACACTCGTGACTGAAACTTCCATTCTGCTCATGCGCGGGGGCCATTTTTGTTCTTGCGTACAGTCACATCTCTCGGCAGCGGCCATTTTCCCAGAGAGGCCTAGCAGGCCAGAACGGAACTAATATAGAATGCCCAAAATATCGACTCCAAAATATAGAATCCCTATCTACAAACAGGTAGGAACTAAAATATCGATTCCAAAATATAGAATGTTAAAATATAGTTAGCTAAAATATCGAATTTTTTAAATGTATTAAAAATAATATAAAAGTAACTAAATATTAAAAACAATTAAATAAAACATACTTAAAATAATATGAAAAAGCTTAAAATGTAAAAATAATAAATGTAATGTAAAAAAAAGTAGAGATTTTGTTAGATAGTGAGAGCGTAAAAATTACTATTCCCACTCCAGTGAGTGCAACAGTAGGGAAAGCGTTGGATAGCGGGAGGGTAAAAATTACTATTCCCACTTCAGTGAGTGCAACAGTAGGGAAAGCGTTGGATAGCGGGAGGGTAAAAATTACTATTCCCACTCCAGAGAGTGCAACAGTAGGGAAAGCGTTGGATAGCGGGAAGGTAAAAATTACTACTCCCACTCCAGTGAGTGCAACAGTAGGGAAAGCGTTGGATAGCGTAGGGGTAAAAATTACTATTCCCACTCCAGTGAGTGCAACAGTAGGGAAAGCGTTGGATAGCGGGAGGGTAAAAATTACTGTTCCCACTCCAGTGAGTGCAACAGTAGGGAAAGCGTTGGATAGCGGGAGGGTTAAAATTACTACTCCCACTCCAGTGAGTGCAACAGTAGGGAAAGCGTTGGATAGCGGGAGGGTAAAAATTACTATTCCCACTCCTGAGAGTGCAACAGTAGGGAAAGTAATGATTTAATATTAAAATAAGATTAAATTAATTATCAATACCAATATAAAATTAATAAAAAATAATTACCAATTAATAAAAAATAATTACCAATGAATAAAAATTAATTATCATAGAATAAAAATTAATTAGCAATTATCAATACATATAAATACAAATTAATATTTACTTTATTACAATTAATTTACTTCCCACCCAATTCCCCTATATACGCACAACCCGCTACGGAATTAAATTACGCAAAAATTAAATTACATAACATTCATTACTTTAAAAAAATTAAACATACATTCCAAAAATAATACATAATTTTAAAACATATACTACCATACATAACACTAATTTCTTTTTCGATATTATGCAAATCTATATTTTAAAATTCGATATTATGGAAATCGATATTTCATACCCCAATTTCGATATTCTGTCCTATCTATATTTGAGAGTCGATATTCTGACCTATTTTTATTTTGGATTCTATATTTTGGTCGTTTACCACATAACCAATACTAAAAATCCGAATACATATGTATCACAATATAATCATATAGATATGACCTACAGGAGAGGAGAGATTATTACAGAAAACAAGAAAAGCTTGACCCAGAGTAGGAAAAGGGCCCTATGTTTTTGCTTCAGCCAACGAGTAATTGGGGCCCAGATTTTCCTACTCATTTCACGTTTTCTGCGGCCTCTCAGCTTGTAAACCGCAGATTCCATATTATACACCGCTAAAAACAGAGTACGCCATTAATGAATGTGGGAGAGTCAGGGCTAATCCATTGAGATGTTATACATAATCGCAAAATGGCCATTGCAAAAGACAGAAATCCCCTCTCAGAGCTAATCCGGGCATTAGCCACTGAACACCCTTCTACCCCCAAAATAATAAAATCTGGTGTGAGAGTTACTGGAATAACGAGGACCAAATTCAAGAAGACCCCAATCTCCTGTAAAAAACATTACTAACTTTGAACAGGTGAAAAACATAAGTAGGGTATTAATTTTTGATATATAACCCCGATCCGGGCTCTGTTCCCGATGATATCGCGGTTCTAGTCAGATCGGCCTCCTGCCATTTAGTAATTCTATCCAAATAGCTCTTAATCTGCAAAAATTTAAAGTCAGTCCTGGGAAGACCAAACTTCTCCTGCAAATCCGTAAAAAGAAGCAATTTGATCTTCCAAACAAAGGTCTCCAGGGTATTAATGCCAAAATTCTCCCATCTAAAAGTAATATAGTTTTGAAATATTGATGGTTGCAAGGGGTAAAACGAAAGAGGGGTACAAACGTTAATATTAGGAATCTTAAATCTATTCCGCATCTCTTCCTCCAGGTTGAATAAACCGACTGAATTATTTTGAACTTCGTCTTTTTGTAGTAGTTGTAGTAGTTTGTTTCTAAGATTTTAACTTAGCATTTTCTGGCATTGTCCCCCAGGGCCATCTCATATATGGTTGGGACGACAGCAGGAGAGATTCTTGCTTTTGCTCCAACCAACAATATCCCCAGATGCTGTACAAAAGCGGACCAATGATAAAAAAGAAGGCATGGTACACCCCAACCCCCCTCACTCTGGGTAGCCTCATCCATTTACTACTGCTGAATTTGCGATACCCCCATAAAAATCTAGAGCAGACTCTTTCTGCTTTAGAAATACAGGATGAGGAGATTTCCAGAGGTATAGCCCGGAACAAATACAAAAGTTTCGGAAGAATCATCATCTTAATTACATTACTTCAGCCATGCATAGAGAGGTGCGGATGATCCAGTCTCTCCAATATCTCATTACACTCATTGATGACAGGTAAGTTGTTTAGTTCAGGTATAGAGGCAACTGAGGCCGATATCTTCACTCCCAGATATGTTGCGACGGGAACTGTTGCAATATCTGACAGAGGCTCTATATCTGTATAGACAACTTGAGTCTTGTCAATATTTAAATTTGTACCCCGACACCATTCTAAACTGATCAGCCAAGTTCTTAACCGCCGGGAGAGCAGTCCTGATATCGCTCGTAAATATTGCGATATCGTCGGCGTAAGCCAGTGACTTAAATTCACTACTATTAACTTTAACTCCCTTAATATGTAGACTGGCATCCAGTTTTATAAGAAATAAATCAATATATAACGAACATAGCAGTGGAGAGCAAGAGCAACCCTGCCTGGTTCCTCTGCTAATGCCAAAAGAGTTGGATTCTTGACCGGATATGCGAATACAAGCTTACGGCAAAACATAAAGCGCCTGTATAGCTTGAATAAATTCCCTAGATATCCCCTTCCATTGTAAGACGGCCCACAAAAATCTCCAGGAGACCCCGTCGAAAGCTTTTTCTGCGTCCAACAGGATCATCCCGAGAGGTGCCCTCATAGCCTGAGCCCAATCAAAAAGAGCAATCGCTCGCCTTACATGATCTGTAGTATACCGCCCAGCAATGAACCAGTGTTGGCGGATATGCACTAATGGGGTAATGACCATAGCAAGCCGTGACGCGATGATTTTTGAGAAGATCTTACTGTCAGCATTTATGAGAGATATAGGTCTGTAAGAGGACGGGCTAAGTGCAGATTTGTCTTTTTTTCCCTCCTCCAAGGTATCTGACCCTTTTGAGCAAGCTGAAATAGGGGCTCAAGCTCAATTCGAAGCACCGACCGAAAAGTCTGGTAAAATTCTAAAGGTAGGCCATCAGGCCCCACAGCCTTGCCCGAAGCCAAAGATGTTATTGCATGCTCTGCCTCTTCCCAGATAATCGGGGCAGAGAGAGCCTCATTTTGTTTCAGAGTGACCTGTGGTGTTTACCAATCCCTAAAATTTTCTTCGACCGATGTGGATCCCGCTCCCCCTACCTCTGTTTATAGTTGTTGATAATAGTGCTGAAAAACCTTCAGAACCCCAGTTGGAGTATCCTGTATTCAGCCCAGATGATCTGTTATCCGATCAATCCGGTTATAGACCCCCTGTTGCTGTAGACGCTTAGCCAGCAATCTCCCCATGTTTTCTCCAAATTCATATATATCTGCCCGATACTGTACATATTTAGCAGCGAGTTCTTCTCCAAAATGCTGATGCAACCTGGCTTTAATTACTGCAATATGTTGTGGGGACTGATCGATATTATGATCCTCCCTAATCCCCCTTATAAAATCAGCCTCCCTAAATTGTTCCACCCAATCTCTAATCTTCTCCTGTACCACACGCTCTCGATGTATAGAAAAACTAAGAGTCTCCCCACGGACGGCTGCTTTAAAAGCATCCCATACAATAATTCCAAATGCGGTACCCTGATTAATATTAAAGAATTCCTTAATCCATTTATTCATATGCGAACAATAAGCCTGATCTAATAGAAGCTTCCTTTCAAACGTCCATGTAGTCTGAAGCCGAGGAGAGCAATTAACCGGAAGTTCAACTACTAATGGATTATGATCAGCAATTAGCCTAGGATACAATTCAATCATAACTTTCTCCACGATTTGGCTAGAAGTAAAAAAATAATCCAGGCGTACAAGTATATTATGAGGAGCTGAAAAATAAGTTTACCCTGGTTCCCCCTGTCTATGCCTGTGCCAGACGTCAGTTAATCCATATTCCCGGATAGGGCCCTGCAATGCCTTAAAAATCTTGGCCTTTCTTCCCTTATATATATGGTTACTCACTTAATCAAAACTGATGTCCAAGTGGATATTAAAATCACCACACAATACAAGGGAAGACGGGCAAGTTGCCAATTCGACACTTATGAAATCCAGCACTGTGGGTTCATCTACGTTTGACCCATACAGGGAGCCAATTGAAAACATGGTGCCCTTAATTCCAGCCTCTAGAATAACCCAACGACCTAATTTGTCCTCCTTAACACGATGAGATATTACCAATCCTTGTTTTGCTAAGCTGGCCACCCCTCGAGTACTTGACGAGTACTAGCCAGCAAATCAAGACCCAAATCCTTCTGCCAGCTACGATTATTTCAGGACAGATGGGTTTCTTGTAAGCATAGAACATCTATCTGCATAAAGCTTATTAGTTTAGCCAGCAACCCCCTTTTTTTCCGATCATTCAATCCACAGATATTTAGTGAACATATCCTTATTTTGCCCGTTCTATCCATCATCCTTGTGAGTAAGATCTATTTGCAAAATTCATAATGTAGTACGATAGACCCAAATGCCAATTTCTAAATACATTCATTTTAGCGGTCAGCTCAATGCCATGACAACACAAAACAAACATCAAAGATATCCACCAATCCCACCCATACCCCCACCCTCCCTCCAACCTGGAACCCCCTCTCCCCCCATCCCACAAATTCATTGGCATTTGAAAAAGGGAAAAGGAAACCCCAAGCAATTCCCTAAAATCTATTAGCCTTTTGATCTTTGTGATATCTGCCACTTGCAATTTCCAATACAGTTTAGGACCAATAATTTACATGATTTGTATAGTTCTTATAATCCTAAAGTCATTAAAGATGTACATGAAGTTAAAAAAAAAAATTCAAAAAAGAAAATAAGCCTTTCTGTTTACCACCCACCATTTTAATGACCCGTGTTAGTTATTACCTAGCATAAGCGACATTTAAAGCCATTTTACTTACCATCTGCATTCTTTGCCACAATATATTTACTACAAACGAAGTACATGCAATTTACTCCTGTTTTTCTACACGAATCACAAACCTAAGTTAATTAAATTTCACATTGGCAAATAAATTTGATTTTTGCAAATGCCAGTTAGTTTCCCGTGTGTAGTGTCTAATTAAAGGTGCATTTTTTGATTATTTCATGCATTCAAACAGTTAGTATTTTTAAAGTTATGAGGTCATTAACTTCGAAGGGGGTACAACATTTTGCATTTCCTCTGCTCCATCAATTCCCCCCTTTGGTGATTTTTAATATCACCACAAAAACCATCTCTACCAATTTATCAGAAATCATGTTTCTTGTCCTTTTTCATCTGTTAGTTTAAATAATTGTATTCTACACATTCTGTCTCTTAGTCTTGTTGTACACTTTCTCTTTAAATTCTTCTAGTTCAATCTCTCCCATTTCTCGTTCTCTTTGTTTATTTTTCTCATTTTGTCTTTTTACCTTATTTTCTCTTTTTCTTTTTCTAATACATACACATGCTAATCTCAATATTAATGTCATTAATATCACTATTGTCACTGGTATTAATATTTTCCCAACTAATGATATTACCTACGTCTGTGAACCATTTCTTTACTGAGGAAAACCTCTTACCAAGTTTCTCCCAAGCACCATCAACCTCCAGTGGGGTAATTTCTTTATGCAATTCAGTAATATTCTTTATATACTTTTGTATATTCTGTCTTTTATCAGAAATGTAAGTGCAACAATGTTGTAACTTCAGCATTCCACAGACTCCTCCCTCTTTTGCCAAAAGAATATCAAGGGCAAGTCGATTTTGCATCACCATAGATCTCATGGGAGCCATCTCAGTATTTACCATCAAGAACCCTCCAGCAGTATTCGTTGATAAACGATCTACTATTGTTGACAATTTCCTAATCTTATATGCATTAAAAGATACACCCACTGCTGGTATCAATGCTCCAAAAATGTTACCTATTATCTCAGAGAAACTTTCCCTTCTTCTACGTGTTAGTGGTTTACCTATTTAGTGAGTTCCTTTAGTTCCCCTAGCTACATGAAATATCTTTGGAAAGACCAGGCCTAGATAATATGTTCCGTACCAATGGTCCGGTAACCTATAATAAGCTTTGTTCCCACAAATAAAATAGATCCCTGGGAATACTGGATCTTTTCCTCCTTTGAATCCCCATCCCCCTATAATTCTGTATTTATCTTGGCATTCACTAGCACCCACGAAATAGTTGCCATGGATAGTATTCTCTCTACGAATACACAATTTTCCTTGTTGAGGCAAATCTAACCCCAATTGCTACATTAGTTTCGCTCTTATCATAACTTCCTTCCTCATAACCCCAAAGTGGTGTTTTCATCTTTTCTCCTACTACTTTTCTTTGAAACTTAATTCTTCTATCCTCTACCATGTCTAAAAATACTGTTTCTTCTTTCCATAATCTACAAGTGAGGTTGTATCTAAATGCATATTCTAATGTTAAATCTTTTGTTTCTAAGAACAATTCTCCAAAAAAGTTACCAGGCTTCACCTTGTTTAGTTCACAAACTACAGAAACTTTAGTAAAAACATCATCCATATCAGTAAAATAATATTCTAATTTGCCTGACTTATAAAATAAACTAGCCAACACACTGCAAGTTATTCCATACGTCAAAGGAAGGTGATGATATTTTACACCCTCTGTCACAGATGCAGGTAACTGCATACAAACATAACACTCCCTAACATCCATTGTCTCTACATACTCATATAAAAGCTTTGTAAAAACATTCTTAGAAAAATCATTTATTGACCTGTCTCTATGAAACTCAGTATTATCTATCAGTGTTGCAGTATCCTTTGTGTTATGTGTCTTATCACTATTTGTTTTATTGTTCATCCCAAACGTATTCTCTGCAGTTAATCTAAGTGGAATGACTATTGCTAAAATGAACCAAATAAGCATCAATAAACCTGTACAATAAAAACACATCCTACACCATCTACGTAGAAAACTACACCTAGATCTTCTATCTTCATTCTCTGCCATGGTAAACTATAATCTAAGATATGTACAGAAAAATGTATCTCTCCACACTCTGAAATATATGGCCTTTGAACCAACTGCCCGTGGTGCACTGTTTGGTCCTGCAAATTTCCTTTAAGTTCATCAGTTTGTCTGTATTCTGGTTTCTTTAGTCCCCTTCAGGTTGGGCACAGTTCATGTTCACCCTCCTGTTTATAATTTTTGTTTGAGTTCTCTTGCTGCTATCCACCTCTTCGATGTCAAGTAGAGCTATGCAAGTCCATTCAGGTGATTTGTATTTCAAATTAGGTCGTTTTACTCTTTTCGGTCTTTGCAATTGTCCTTTATCCAAATTTATTTGATTTCTTTGACTTGTTATTTCATTCACTTGTTCTTCCTTGTCTTTGTCCAAATGTATTATTTTACATCTCAGTCTTTTACATTTGTTAGGCTTATTGTCTCCTTTAAGTGGCCTTTTTAGTCCAGTCTCTGTTTCTTCTTGTTCCACTTTCCAAGCTCTCTTTCTTGGTCCTCTCCTTGGTCTTCATTCTTCTTCACTTTCTTCTGATTCTGTTTCAGATCTCACTTCACTTTCTTTAACTTTGAACTTTATGATTTCTGATTCTTAGTTTGATTTTAAATTCTCTTCCAAAGGGATTTCCTCAAAACTTGTACTTGTACTTGGTTGTTCGACATCACTGTGAATTAATTCTGTCTCTCCTGTTTCAATATGAATTGTCTGTTTTTCAAAGTCCTCTGTTTGCTTTTAAATGTCCTCAGTTTGTTTTTAATGTCCTCAGTTTGTTTTTCACCAAATTCAGATTGTTCTGCCTCAGATGTTGAACTGGTATCTGATATTTCCAGATGTCGACTTACAGGTCGATCTTCAGGATCTGGAACTCTGACTGTTTCAGTATCTGTCTCAGATGCCGAACTGGTGTCTGATATTTCCAGATGTCGACTCACAGGTTGATCTCCAGGATCTGGGACTTTGATCGTATGACTAGCATGAATCACATTTTTCACACCTGCACACTTTACTGCTGTGTTAGTCACTAGGATCACTTGTCGTGGTTTGTCCCCGCGTGGAACCAGGCAATTCCTTCTTCGGTGGACTTTTGTGCGAACCCAGTCTCCCGGACTCAGATCATCTGTTTCCATCGTGACTGGAAAACCATGTCTAGGAATGAATTCTCTCAGCAGGAGTTTTGCTACAGACAACCACCAAGACATACCTCAGTCTGTTACTCAGGGGCATTTCAATGAAATCTAGTTGCATTCTGGTAAAAGGACCTCCTTCTCGTCCTATTGTTCCTAAACTCACTACTGTTTTCCTTCCTGGATTCAACTGTTGACATATAAGACATCTTTGACAAAGGCTTTCAGCTATAACCCTAAATTTTGGGTTGTAACAAGTCTGTTTAAAAAGTCTGATCATTGCATCTCTGCCTATGTGTGCCTGTCCATGGTACATCCGTGCCATGTTAGAGATCATGCTATCCGGCATAACTGGTCTTTCATCCCTGTAAACCCAAACTCCATCTTCCTCTCTTTATCTACAGCCTGATTATATCTACGTATCTTTTTCCTCATCACCTGCTTCTTCCTGTAATTTTCTCACTTCCTCCCATGTTTCAACTGTGTTAGTAAACATCAAAGGACATGAAACATGTTTTTTTCCCTCCTCCGATTCAATGAGGGTATATATCTAGCACAATATTGAGCTATTTCATCAGCAAACCTATTGCCTTCTGTAATGTAGTCATCACCATTTTTGGGTGCAGCGCATTTAACCACTGCAATCTGTTTAGGCAGCTGTATCGCCTCAAGCAAAATTTTCACAAACTCACCATTCCTAATTGGAGATCCTGAAGAAGTCATAAATCCCCTCTGGGACCAAATCTGTCCAAAATCATGTACCACTCCGAAGCCATACTGGCTATTCGTGATCACAGTGATTCGTAAATTTCTTCCCAGTTTACAAGCTCCAATTAAAGCAATCATCTCAGCAACTTGGGCTGAACATATTCCTCTTAAACAAGATGCTTCCATGATGTCTGCCACCGTACATACAGCATACGCAGCGCTCAAAATTCCTTCTTTCATTTTTAAGCATGATCCATCCACAAACATCACATAATCTGACTCTTCTAGAGGTTCATCTTTGATGTCGGGGCGGGGCTTTGCGCAGAGTTCAAGTACATCCAAGCAATTGTGATCAACGTCATCTTTGACCTCTGCATTTACTGCATCCGGTAAGAAAGTGGAAGGATTCACACTTCTGTATCTCACAATCGTTACATTGTCTGCACCCATAATCACCTTCTCATATCTGGTTAATCGACTATGTGTCATGAATTGGGTCTTTGTTCTGGATAAAAGGATTTCAACTGAATTTGGGACATATACCTTTAACGGATTTCCCATCACAATGCCTTCACTCTGTTCCAGGCTCACACAAGTGGCTGCTACTGCTTTTAGACATCCAGGCAATGCTTTTGCTACTGGGTCCAAAACAGCTGAAAAGTATGCTATGGCCCGTCTCATTCTTCCTTGCCTTTGTACCAGCACCGAAAATGCACATCCGTCTTTTTCACTACAGTGCAACTCAAATTCTTTCTCATAATCAGGCATTCCCAACGATGGGGCTTCACACAACCTGCTTCTCAGTTGCTCAAAAGCTTCCATCTCCTGCTCATTCAACACAATTGGATCTTTTACAACATTTTTTGTTAATCGCTGTAAAGGCTTGGCAATCAATGAAAATTCATTTATCCACTGTCGGCAGTAACCAACCATTCCAAGAAACATTCTCACCTCTCTCTGTGTCATTGGGGCTCTCATTCCTTTGATAATCCTGATTCTTTCAGTCGTTATTTTTCACATCCCTTTTTTTCAATCTTATGACCTAAATATTGTACTTCTTGTTGACAGAACTGCAGTTTAGATGGGGACACCTTATGTCCTCCTTCTGCCAATGATTCAACAATGCAATTGTGTCGGTAATACATGCCTCTTTGGTCCTTGATGCCACCAATAGGTCATCAATATACTGGACCATAACAGATTTCTCTGGCATCTTCAAACTTTCTAGAGATTTCTTCAGAATCTGATTAAAAATGGAAGGACTCTCTGTATACCCTTGAGGAATTCGGCACCATGCAAAAATACGCTGACCAAACCGGAAGGCAAATAATGGCTGGCTATCAGGGTGTAAGGGAATCGAAAATAATGCATGGCACAAATCAATAACTGTGTATCATTCTGCATCATGTGGAATTTGATACAGTATTACAGCAGGGTTTGGTACAATTGGGCAACAGGGAACAACAATTTTATTCACCTTTCTCAGGTCTTGCACTATCCTATAGGTTCCATTAGGCTTTTTCAGTCCCATTATAGGTGAATTACATGGGCTACTCATTATTTCTCTCAGAATCCCTTGTTCAATCATTTTATCAATCACTGGTGTTATTCCTTCAATAATTTCTGGAGTTAATTTGTACTGCAGAGTATTCGGGAAATTTGCTTCTTTTACAGTAATTTTTACAGGGTCAATTCCTTTCATTAGACCTATATCTTCACCCGTAAAATCCCATACATCAGTCTTCACTGTTCCTTTCAATTCAGTAGGGATTTTCTCTGCATCAAACACAGGAAATGTATTACAATTTCCTGGTTCAAGTGCTGTCATAGTCCCTTTATACAGAACATCATCATCTGTTGTCTAGAATGCAATGCCATCTGGGGTACAGTAGATGGTGCAGTTAGTTTTATAAAGAATATCGGGTCCAAGTAAATTTACAGGACTGCAATCACACACTACAAAACGGTGCATATCTTGAAAGGGACCAATTTCCACCTCTACTGGTTTAGTAAGAGGGGCTTTAATTTGTCTGTTGGAGACACCTACAACTTGGATGAATTCACCTGAGAGAGGAAGCCCTGGAATTTTGACTGATCTTACAGTAGAACAGGTAGCACCAGTGTCCACAAGGAAAGTAACATTTACACCATTCACCTTTCCATCCACAAATGGACCTGAATGATCTACCTGTAGAGTTGCGCCAAGCACGCACTCCTCTTCCTCTCCTAGGCACCGTCATAAACTTTCATCCGATTCATTTCCATCTGGTCGTAGCTGTTAGACCTGGCATCATTGGCGTGGGTCTACCTTCCTCTCTACTCTCCCTATCTTTTATATTGGCTGGATTTAGATGTTCTGGGCGCCGTGCCACTGCTACTCAGTGCCACAGTGCAAATGCTCCCTGTATATAAATGACTGTATCAATAAGGATAACTATAATACCTACATCATTGTAGCCTGTTTCAATAGTGAGTTACCTTCCATTTCACTGTCCTTACTGCGAAACGATCCATTCTCATAGGCCTGGATGGGCCGGTTAAAGATTTCTTTCTATCATCCTATCGGGCCCTAGGAACCTGATAGGACCCTCGAGTTTGATACGTATATGCTCAGGACAATGAGGGGCACCTTTTAGTAAGGACCGTTTTTATATTGCATGCTGCCACTGAGCGCCCGCCTGCCCCTGAGTGCCCGAACCACTGTGAGTGCACGCTGCGGACCTCAGCCTCCAAGACCTGTGGTCGCTGGGAGTCCGCCTGTCACCGTCTCCGCTTCTTCCAGAAGCTGCGTGCTGTAGTCCCTCTCAACGACAGGTACCTGGTGCGTAACGGGTCGTGTAGGCCACGGCCCTGAACTCAGCCCGTGCCCCGCTTTGGGTGAATACGTTGCTTTCTCTTTTAGTCCCTACGGTTTGACGTGAAGTTTAGTTGTTGAAACGGTTTGAGAGTCTTTTAGTTAAACTGTTGGATAAAGATATTATTTTTCTATATCTACCCGAGTTGTGTCCTTTTGTGGTGTTGTTACTGCCTTATTGTACGTGGCCATAAACGCTTCACACACTCCCTCTAAGATAGGCCTGACTTCTCGTGCTACGCTACCACAGGGTTGAGCAGGGGTCATCAAAGGGGGTAGCCCACTTGCCCTGACTTAGGAAGAAGGGTCCCTATTCGGACATTGGCGCCAGCCATGGCCAACTAGAGACCTCCATTTCTAACATGGGCAGTCAGCGGTGAGGATCAGGACTTGCCTTTATGATCCACGTACAATAACTGGTAAACACCACTGGTGAGTGTAGACCAAGCACAGCCACAAAAAGTTGTTTGTTTGGTTGGTTGTCTTAGTAGTGACTTGTTGATAGCAGCCATGAGTACTGCTAGCAGAGGAAGGCCAACGTCCAATGCTTCGGAGGATCTCACCTTTGAGGAGGAAAGATTAGATACCTATACTGCCAAACAGCTGAAGTCATTTTGTAATCAATTCTCAGTCCCCGTGATAGGCCTCTCTAGGAAAGAGGAGTACCAGAAGGTGCTAAAGGCCTGGTGGGAAGCGAGAGAGTCCACCGGGGATGAGGAAGAGAATGCTGAAGGACAGCCGGATGGTGCAGTAGAGGGGGGTGGGGATAGAACACCCTCCAATCCAGGTACTAGTGTATCCCAAAGGAGCCTGACCCCAGAAGAGCTGGAGGACCCGGAGAGAGATAGGAGGCATAGTTTGGAGATGGCTAAGTTGGAAGGTCAGAAGGACCTTGAGAGTAAGAAGTTAGAAATTGAGAAGAATCGATTGTCAATTGAACTTGAGAAAATGAAAATGGAGCATGAGAGAATGTTGAGGGAGATAGAGTTCAGGGTGAGGAGTGTCCCGGTCTCCCCCTCTGGTGGCAGCATACCTTTAGTAACTCCTGAGAGTAGAGTTTATATTCCTAAAGATGTCATTAAGGATTTTCACGAGAGTGAGGATATTGGGCAATGGTTTGCCGCATATGAGATAGCAATGGTGTCCCACCGTGTCCCTGAGAAGGATTGGGAAGCGGGGTTGTAGGGACGCTTTGTGAGTGATGGTAGGGATACCCTATTGGACCTGCCTGAGGAGAGCAGGATGGTGTATGCCCATATGAAGGAAGCTTTGATGACCCATTATGGTTTGACCCCAGAAATGTACAGGGAGAGGTTTAGGACCTTTAAGAAGTTAGAGGGTACCACATGGGTTGAATATGTGTCTTATTTCTGCAGAGCAATGGATTGCTGGGTGAAAGGTAGCAAAGTGGAAACTTTTGAGCAGTTATACGATTTGTTTGCGTGGGAGCATTTTTCTAGTAACTGTTTTCCAGAGCTACACCAGCACTTGATTGATAGCAAGCTGACTAACCCTAGGAAGCTTGCTGAGGAGGCGGACCGCTGGGTGAGCACCCGGGTCCGCAAAGGTTTTATGGGAGACTTCGCCAGAGGTGGGCAGGGTCACCAGCAGAGAAGTGGGAGGGACAAGGGTAAGCCAAGGGAATTCCAGAAAGGGCCCCAAAGTAATTCCCCAGGGAACCAATCAGTGGTGTCCCAGCCTCCCCCTGAGAAGAAGCCGGCGTCCCCGACAGGTAGGCCTGTTCAGAGGGGACCGCTTACTTGTTTCAAGTGTGGTCAAGTGGGCCACCATTATTATGATCCCCAGTGGGACTCCCATGCACCCCCTCGTGCACCACCCCGTGCACCATCCCGCCAGATTGCCAGTGTAGCCCTGGGGGGGGAGGAGATGGAGGTCCAAGGTGGGTAGGATCCCGTAGAGTTAACCCTTGTCTCGCTAGGAGACTTTCAGAAGGTCCCTAACCCCACACTGCCCAATAACACTAAGAAGTACCGGCACGGGGTGACCATCAATGGCCATAGGGTGGAGGCTCTCAGGGACACAGGAGCTAGTGTGACTGCTGTCAGCTCCAGGTTAGTGTCCAAAGAGCAGATTTTCCCCCATGCGTTCTGTCCCGTAGTATCAGCAGACAACTCAGAGAGCCAGTGTGAGGTGGCTCAGGTTCCCTTCGAGTTGGGGGGGTCTCAGGAACTCTTCAAGTGGCTGTGAGGCCTGCCATGCCTGTAGACTGTCTGTTGGGCTACGGTGGAGAGGAAGTCTCATTTGGAAATGTTGGGCCTACCTGAGTGGGCGTGTGCAACCATTCGGTCCATTGCAGCTCAGAAGGGTGTTCAAGAGGGCCTGGAGCCTGAAAGTATGATCCAGGCCCCTGCCTTAAAGAGAAGGGGTAGGGAGCACGGGAAAACGGGCCCGCGGTTCCCGCTGTCCTGGAGGGAGCAGACCCTGAGGGGGATGCCCTGGAACCTACAGGGGAACAAGTGGCTGATCTGGGAGACCTACCAGAGCTGACTCATTGGCAGCAGGAAGGGGGTCCTCCAGGGAGAAATTTTGCAAGCAACAAAGAACCTGCCCTTCTCTTGAGGGGGTGCGGCAACAGGCCGCCGCCCAAGCAGCAGGTGATCAGACAGTGTCACATTGGATCTATTGGAAGAATGACCTCCTTTACAGCGAGCCTAAGGTTGCTGAGCCTGGGTCAGCCCGTGTGCTGGTGGTACCCCAGTGCTTCAGGACCCTCCTACTGGGGTTGGCTCATGATGTAATGAGAAAAGAGAAAACACCGGGCACAGTGTAGGTGACAAGCTTGTTACCTGTCAACTCCAAATTCAACAAGATTACTTCTAGCTATACATCACACATACATACATTTATAAAAGAAAAAATTGAAGAAATGTAATAGAACAAACGCTTTTATGTATTTTTGAGCTTTTTTTATTATTATAATGTATAAATATTGTTCTTTTACTTTCTTACTCTTAAATAAATTAATTTCTCTGTGTAAACATATACATTTGCAATAATCTATGAGTAATTATAATACCAATATACATACGAATTCTATTCCTGATAAGTCTTGATATGATTTAATATAGATAGTACACTTCTAAAACTACTATTGTTTTCTCATTTTCTAAATTTGATCTGAATTATGAGGACTGAACATTACAAAAAAGCGATCGAATATTTCAAAAAGAACAGTTCATACCTATCAAAACATAATTATTTCTCAACAAGCAGTTGATAGGCATTAGACATTTCAAGAAAACAATGTATACATATCACAACATGATTATTTCTCTACAGGCGGTTGGTAGACACAACGCGTTTCGTCTAAGCCTTCGTCAGGAACCCGCTCAAGGTTGTATACTAAATGCAAGAAATAATTACAAACAATTAAAAACCAATGTTAGAGTTAGGAGTCAACATGGCAATCTATACTTATTTACATATTTGAATATCAATATACAAATAATCAACACAAAAAGATCTAGTTTAAGGCTTCCAAACCGAACTAAGGCAACCACTTGTATGTTGGAAACACTACATATCCAAGGGGCAATGGGATGCTTAAAGTGTTACATGGCTAACTTAAGCCTCTACTCTCTCACATATAGAGTTTATTCCAGAATGGTTTAGACATGAATGGAATTACAATCTGTATGCCTACCTCTTATATCTTTGGAAGTTAACGCTATCCATTCGAACCGGGTGCATCGATATCAATCGTGTTTCAAGATCATCTATATATGATAGAGACAGGAATGTAATTAAATAATCCGTAAAGGCCCTTTACGTGTTAGATCTACCAAGCAGTCATGTTAATGAGTACATTTTATGTACCTGTTAAGATTCTAATCTCTGATCAGTAGTATGGGTCAATTGAATAATGATCACTAGTTCTCTCCGTACTTATTCCAGATCACTGTTCAGTAATAATACCGACTGATGAAAACAAAAGTCAAGATATGGTAAAAAAGAAAATTAGAACCCAAAGGTGTGTCTTAAAACAACATAATATCACGTCAATACGCATATATTGTTAAGGATGCTTATTTATGAGTGAGGTTTCTTATGACTTGATACCATAGATACTCACTTTCTAAAATGATTACATTTTAGCTTGGTATATGATTATTGAAATGTTGGAAAGTCACACTTTCTCCCCATTCTTCACATGAGGTATGGTGTCAATAGCCCTAAACATAGGGAATATAAATAAATCAATAACATACAGATAGTAAGGGTAATTTACAAAGATGTTTGACTTTTTCTTATTTAATAGATTGCCTGCAAGGTCATGTCCCTTAAGTTGTTTCGAGACGGTACGTTGTAAATTTGCGTACCCATGGCCTCAAGGGTAAATCTATTTACTGAAATGTCTCTTTGTTACACTCATCAAAAAAACACCCAACCTTATACACTACTAAAGGGTGTATGTACTCAATTAAACATTATTTAAACCACCGAGCGTCACGCCGAAAGTTAGCCTAGATGGAGCGAACTTGAACGTATATATATTAAATGTCAAACAATTCTGAGGATAGCAGGTATCACATAAATCACTACAGTTCCATCCTAAATATTACTCTAATCTGAACCCTCAGGTTCATACTATTTATTCATGGCTTCTAGTTTTAACTGATGCTCACATCATTGTCTGGTATTTGTACACCAACACACTAGAGTGTGCATACCTGTATTTACGTAGATTATACGTTCTGACTGAAATCAATTACTTTCCTATTGTCGGCCATCTGGGTCCTCTTATATATGTCGACTTGACACAACACAACCTAGTCAATAACATAAACATATTACTATTTATTAACCAGTATATGTTTTCCATATAGGCACCATTTTAGCCATGCTCAATTATAATAAACGCACTAATATATGGATCTTTACACCTTTCTAATTTGTCGAAAGTTACCCAAACAACCTACACACCAAAATTGCCAGTGTAGCCCTCGGGGGGAGGAGATGGAGGTCCAAGGTGGGTAGGATCCCGTAGAGTTAACCCTTGTCTCGCTAGGAGACTTTCAGAAGGTCCCTAACCCCACACTGCCCAATACCACTAAGAAGTACCGGCAGTGGGTGACCATCAATGGCCATAGGGTGGAGGCTCTCAGGGACACAGGAGCTAGTGTGACTGCTGTCAGCTCCAGGTTGGTGTCCAAAGAGCAGATTTTCCCCCATGAGTTCTGTCCCGTAGTATCAGCAGACAACTCAGAGAGCCAGTGTGAGGTGGCTCAGGTTCCCTTCGAGTGGGGGGGTCTCAGTAACTCTTCGAGTGGCTGTGAGGCCTGCCATGCCTGTAAACTGTCTGTTGGGCTACGGTGGAGAGGAAGTCTCATTTGGAAATGTTGGGCCTACCTGAGTGGGCGTGTGCAACCATTCGGTCCATTGCAGCTCAGAAGGGTGTTCAAGAGGGCCTGGAGCCTGAAAGTATGGTCCAGGCCCCTGCCTTAAAGAGGAGGGGTAGGAGGCACGGAAAACCGGGCCTGCGGTTCCCGCGGTCCTGGAGGTAGCAGACCCTGAGGGGGATGCCCTGGAAACTACAGGGGAACAAATGGCTGATCTGGGGGGCCTACCAGAGCTGACTCATTGGCAACAGGAAGGGGGGCCTCCAGGGAGGAATTTTGCAAGCAACAAAGAATCTGCCCTTCTCTTGAGGGGGTGCGGCAACAGGCCGCCGCCCAAGCATTGGATCTATTGGAAGAATGACCTCCTTTACAGCGAGCCTAAGGTTGCTGAGCCTGGTTCAGCCCGTGTGCTGGTGGTACCCCAGTGCTTCAGGACCTTCCTACTGGGGTTGGCTCATGATGTACCATTGGCCGGACATCTGGGGCAGACAAGACCTTTGAGAGGTTGGTCACCCACTTCTATTGGGCCCAGATGCGCAGGAGCTCAGATGCTCACTGCAGGACGTGTGAGACTTGCCAGGCAAGTGGGAAGAGTGAGGGGAAGATTAAGGCCCCCCTACAGCCCTTCCCTGTTGTGAGTACCCCTTTCTCGAGAGTGGGCATTGATATTGTGGGGCCTCTGGATCCCAAGACAGCCATGGGCAACTGGTTCATCCTGGTCTTGGTGGACCATGCCACCCGGTACCCCGAGGCCATCCCGCTCAGGACAGTGACAGCCCCCGTGGTGCGACGGGCACTGATGGGGATATTCTCCCGCATGGGATTCCCCAGGGAGGTGGTATCCGATAGGGAAACTAATTTCATCTCCAAGTACATGAAGTCTCTGTGGGAGGAGTGTGGGGTAACGTATAATTTCACCACTCCTTACCACCCCCAGGGTAATGGGCTGGTTGAGAGATTCAACCGGACCCTTAAGGGCACGATTATGGGCCTAGGGGAGCCCATGTGGCGTAAGTGGGATGTCCTATTGCCATGCCTGTTGTTTGCCTACCGTGAGGTGCCACAGAAGTCCTTAGGGTTCAGTCCCTTTGAGCTACTCTATGGTCACCCGGTAAGAGGGCCTCTGAGTCTGGTCAAGGAAGGCTGGGAGCAATCTCCCAGGAAACCTCTCCAGGATGTGTTTAATTACATGATGGCCTTCAGAAACCAGACTCGGCGTTTCAGGAAACTTGGTGAGGAAAACCTGGAAACCAGCCAGGAAGAGATGAAATGCTGGCACGATCAGAATGCCACTCTGATCGAGTTTCAGCCTGGACATAAGGTTTGGGTCATGGCCCCAAGTAGAGCCCTGTGTGCTCCAGGTTAGGTGGACCAGCCCCTTTGAGGTGGTGGAGCGCAAAAGTCCTGTTACCTACATGGTGGACTTGCAGTCCCCCAGGAACCCCTTGCGGGTCCTACATGTTAATGACCTAAAGCCCCACTTTGACAGGTCTGAAGTGGGCATGCTTCTGGTCACAGATGCTGGGATGGAGGAGGAGAGCGAGCCTCTTCCTGACCTCCTGTGTGCCGGGGAGCAAGATGGGTCAGTGGAAGGTGTGGTCCTCTCCCCCACCCTGACTCCGGAGCAGCAGGGTGATTGTCGCCAACTGTTGGGGCAATTCAGTGATCTGTTCTCCCTGGTGCCTAGTGTCACTGATTGGTGTGTCCATGACGTGGACACAGGGGAAAGTCCGGGTAAGCGCCTACATTAAGACAAGGTTACCAAAATGTTTGCCCTTGGGGTGATTGAATCCTCAAGCAGCCCGTGGTCCAGCCCAGTGGTCCTGGTCCCGAAAGCTGCCACGCCTGGTGTCACCCCAGAACTTCGGTTCTGTGTGGGCTACCGGGGCCTCAATTCAGTCACAAAGACTGACGCGCACCCCATCCCCAGAGCTGATGAGCTCGTAGATCGGTTTGGGGCTGCCAAATACCTCAGCACATTTGATTTGACGTCTGGGTACTGACAGATCGCCCTGACCGAGGGAGCAAAGGAGAGGTCAGCATTCTCCACACCCGATGGGCCTTACCAGTTCCGGGTGATGCCCTATGGAATGAAGAATGCCCCTGCCACCTTTCAGAGGTTGGTCAACAGGGTGTTGGTTGGGCTGGAAGATTTCAGTGGCGCCTACCTGGATAACATTGCGGTGTTTAGCTCCTCTTGGGAGGACCACCTGCACCACCTCTAGGAGGTATTGATGGCACTGCGGAAGGCAGGCCTCTCAATCAAACCCAGTAAGTGCCAGATTGGGCAGGGTTCTGTAGTATATTTGGGGCACCAGGTGGGGAGCGGCCAGGTGGCACCCCTGCAGCCCAAAATTGAAACTATTCTGGCGTGGGAACCCCTCAAGACTCAAACGCAGGTGAGGGCCTTCTTAGGACTCACCAGATACTACCGGAGGTTTGTCAAGGGATATGGCAACATTGTTGCACCCTTGACTGAGCTGACTTCTAAGAAGCAGCCCAAGAAGGTTAACTGGACTGACACCTGTCAGAAAGCTTTTGACGCCCTGAAGACTGCCATGTGCACCACACCCGTGCTTCAGGCGCCCGACTTTTCAAAGGAATTTGTTGTCCAGACAAACGCCTCAGAGCATGGTATAGGGGCTGTTCTGTCACAGATCAATGAGGAGGGACTGGACCAACCAGTAGCCTTCCTAAGCAGGAGGTTACTTCCCCGGGAACAGAGGTGGAGCGCCATTGAGCGTGAGGCATTTGCTGTGGTCTGGGCGCTGAAGAAGTTGAGACCATACCTGTTTGGGACTCAATTCCGGGTTCAGACAGACCACAGGCCCCTTAGATGGTTGATGCAGATGAGGGGTGAGAATTCTAAGTTGTTAAGGTGGTCCATTTCCCTACAGGGTATGGATTTCATGGTGGAACACCGCCCTGGTACAGAGCACGCCAATGCGGACGGTCTGTTCACATTTTTCCACCTTAGTGATGAGAACCCCCAAGGGGATGGGTAGTTCTCCCCACATTTCAGCTGGAGGGGACACGTGTTAGACCTGACATCATTGGCGTGGGTCTCCCTTCCTCTCTACTCTCCCTATCTTTTATATTGGCTGGATTTAGATGTTCTGGGCGCCCTGCCACTGCTACTCAGTGCCACAGTGCAAATGCTCCCTGTATATAAATGACTGTATGAATAAGGATAACTATAATACCTACATCTCTGTTTCAATAGTGAGTTACCTTCCATTTCACTGTCGCTACTGCGAAACGATCCATTCTCATAGGCCAGGATGGGCCGGTTAAAGATTGCTTTCTATCATCCTATCGGGTCCTAGGAACCTGATAGGACCCTCGAGTTTGATAAGTATATGCTCAGGACATTGAGGGGCACCTTTTAGTAAGGACCGTTTATATATTGCATGTGTTGAAATACCTTTTCTGAAAACATGGTATTCTCTTGCCTAAGCTTTACTGTAGGCTGTTGCACGTATGTTATTGACCATCTGGTTTTGGAGCAGCAGGGCCAGCTGGGTCAGACCTGGCTGGAGAGAGAGATCGATATTCAGAGCATGGGGAGGGGTGACTCTTTGATCCGGGCAGGGCCGTGCCTGGCAAGGTGAATGATGGCTCCACCTCCCACTGGGTATCTGATAGCAGAACCCCTCATTCTGAAAGGGCAGGATGTCACCTCATAAACCAAGTGCTCCCCGACCCCACCGAACTGGTTCTGACCGGAGTCAGTGATTTGCAACCTTAGAGAACAAAGACTTTTTAGGTATAAAATGCTGTGCTGGAACTTTGGCCAAGTGTGTTCCTTCTGGATGTCAAGACGAAACTCAGTTCGAGTGAACAGAGGAAAGGACTTTGCAACTTTCATCAAGCTTGCTGAAGAAAGTACCCGAGGGCCTAAATTGAGAGCGCCTCCTGCAGAAGTCTCAGGGACATTAAACTTCACCCTGTGCGCCATCGGAATTCCTGTGCGAGGAGTTCTGTTTGCAAGTGAGGCCTCCGTCGAGTAATCCGGAGCCTCTAGTTCTACTGTGAGGACTGTGGACTGGGCGCTTGTGAACTTTTGCTAAACCTGTGCAGGCCGCTGCAGCTAAGAGAGAGCTGCCGCCGCTGAGAGCCCGCCTGAATCGGAATTGAGACTTTCTAAACTTTCGCTGAACCTGTGCGGGCCGCTGCAGCTAAGGGAGAGCTGCCGCCGCTGAGTGCCCGCCGGACTCTGAACCTTTGAACCTTCTTGCTAAACCTGTGTGGGCCGCTGCAGCTAAGAGAGCTGCCGCCGCTGAGAGCCCACCTAAATCTGTATCTTCAAACTTTTCGCTGGATCCGTGTGGGCTGCTGCAGCTAAGAGAGCTGCTGCCGCTGAGAGCCCACCTGAATCAGCACCTTCGGACCTTCCCCTAAATCTGCGTGGACCGCTGCAGTCGAGAGAGCGCTGTGGCCACTGAGCATCCACAGCGGTGCCCGCCTGGTCGAGACCCTAAATTATCCCATGGGCCGCCGCAGCTAAGAGAGAGCTGTTGCCACTGAGTGCCCTCACCCTTTGCTACTGTGCACCATCGTGATTCGTCCCGTGGGCTGCCACAGCCAAGAGAGCTGCTGACACTGAGTGCCCACACCCTTTGCTACGGTGCACCATCGTGATCTGTACGGTGGGCCGCCGCAGCCAAGAGAGAGCTGCTGCCGCTGAGTACCCACACCCTTTGCTACTGTGCACCATCGTGATTCGTCCCATGGGCCGCCACAGCCAAGAGAGAGCTGCTGCCGCTGAGTGCCAGCAACCTTTGCTACTGTGCACCATCGTGATTCATCCCGTGGGCCGCTGCAGCCAAGAGAGAGCTCTGCCACCGAGTGCCTGCACCCTTTGCTACTGTGCACCATCGTGATTCGTCCCGTGTGCCGCCGCAGCCAAGAGAGAGCTGCTGCCGCTGAGTGCCCGCACCCTTTTGCTACTGTGCATCATTGTGATTTGTCCAGTGGGCCACCGCAGCCAAGAAAGAGCTGTAGCCACTAAGTGCCCACCCCTTGTGCTATTTTTCATCCTCGTAATTTGCAGCGCGGGCCACCGCAGCAAAGAGAGAGCTGTGGCCGCTGAGCGCCCGCTCCATTGACAACTTTGCATCCTTGGGATTTGTTCTGTGGGCTGTCACAGCTAAGAGAGCTGTGGCCGCTGTGAGCCCACCATGGAGCTGCATGACGAGAGTCATCGCCACCACCTGCCCGGGCCGCCGCAGCCCCGCGCTGCTTCCACTGAGCGTCCGCCTGCCCCCAAGTGCCTGAACCACTGTGAGTGCACGCTGCGGACCTCAGCCTCCAAGACCTGTGCTCGCTGGGAGTCTGCCTGTCACTGTTTCCGCTTCTTCCAGAAGCTGTGTGCTGTAGTCTCTTTCAACAACAGGTACCTGGTACGCAACGGGTCACGTTGGCCCCGGCCCTGAACTCAGCCCATGTCCCGCTTTGGGTGAATACGTTGTTGTCTCTTTTTGTCCCTACGGTTTGATGTGAATTGTAGTTGTTGAAACGCTTTGAGAGTCTTTGAGTTAAACTGTTGGTTAAAGATATTATTTTTCTATATCTACCTGAGTTGTGTCCTTTTGCGATGTTGTTACTGCCTTATTGTACGTGGCCATAAACGCTTCACACACTGCCTCTAAGATAGGCCTAACTGCTCGTGCTATGTTACCACAGGGTTGAGCAGGGTCTATCAAAGGAAGAAGGGTCCCTATTTGGACATTGGCGCCAGCCATGGCCAACTAGAGACCCCCATTTCTAACAGTAGCCAATACTGTGAAACAGCAGCTGCGCGCGGCAATTTCGTTACCTGCTCTCCACCATAGAATCCTGTCTCTGCCCTGTATCTTTGAAGATTTACACTCTTTGGGAGAGGTGGCTGCGGCACCTGATTGTGTTGAGTAACTACCTGTTGCTGTGGCGGTTGTTGATAACCCACCTCATTCTGCACCCGTGGATTTAATGATTTATTTTCGGTATTACCTTTTGGAGGTAATTTACACTTTTTTTCCAATGCCCTAATTTTCCGCAATTATGACATGGCCATTTCTTTTTAGCTTCTTCTATATTCATATGACCTTTTCCTTTACCAATGTTTGGTCTCATTTTTGTCTGCCCTGCTTCATTAATCTGGTTAAGTATCTGGGCTTCTTGTTGTTCTGCAACCTTCACCTGTGCCCATATTGCTTTTTCTTTGAGCTTACGTTGTCTAGCTTCAATATCATCACTACAATATTTTGTATACCTTAGTACCTCATCCACTGTAACTAGACTGCCAACACAACATGTGCTGCTTAATCATTTCACTGATCTCGGGTCTTAAACCATACACAAATCGATATACAAAGTGACTCATGTCCTTTTCACTCAAGCTCTCATATCCACTGTACTGTTTAAAAACTAGAAGCAACCTTTCATAATAAGCATGCAAAGACTCTTTTGCTTCCTGAGTTGTTCTATTGATTTTCACCCAATCTGTTTCTCTTGGAGGAATCTTATTTTTCAAAAATGTGATTACTTGCTCATATTTTCTCATTACTTCTGGACCTGGAGCTCTAGGATATTCTTCCTTTGGCCAATCAATAGTGATTTTACATTCCGTCCACAAATCAGCAGGTACAACAATCTCAAACAATCCATCCAAATCTTCCCACAATACCTTTGAAACCTTTACGAACCTTTCCACTTGTCTATACCATTCTATAGGCTTTTCTCTTAATCTTGGAAAATCATTTGTAAATGATAATATATCCTGTCTTGACCATGGGACATGTACATAACCTCCTCCTGGAATTTCTCTCATTGGACATTCTACTGCTATTGGTTCCTTATCTTTTACTGGGAAAGCTAAAGTTGCATTATGAGCCGCATCTTCTTTCCTCTTTGTCCCTCTACTTCTCCATCTTTCTACATCTCCCCATTTTCTCAGTAACACAATTCGTTCGTTCTTTTATCTGAGTCAACCACCCTGAAGTGTTCAAATTCTCTACATCTTTCTCACTAAAATCTACTCTATAAGGTTTCTGTAATCCTCTAACTTTAGCAAAATCCACTCCCAATCCAATTGCTGTTTCTTCTAATTTTCCATGCAAATTCTTAGCTCTCCACGTACTACTTTTACACATAAACATCAAGTCTTCATCTTGATATGTTTTTAACCGATCTGTACCAATAGTTCCTAGAATCAGTTCTTCCATGTCTATTTTTAATCTATCCACATCCAAAGGTTGTGGTTCTGTATCTTTCATTTGCAGACTCTTGACCCATTCATTTATTTCTTCCACCATTGGACCCACAGGAGTTGTATTTAAATCTACTCTATTCACACTTTTCTCTGGTGTTTCAGTTGCTGACTCAGCTCCCATTGGAATTGTATTTATTGGACTCTGATTTATTGTTAAATCCATAGGTGGAGTTAATCTGACCGAATCTTTCGTCTCCCTAATTTCAGGATAAATCTTTTCTCGTACCTTTTGCATACTACAATTTAAGGGAATTGTTAAGGAATGTTCATCAATATTTTGATTTTCAAATACAGATATCACTGGACCTTTAGTTACTGGTACAGGTACAGCTTCTACATTCTTTGTCAATTCTTTTATCTTTTCGGCCAATTCTTTTGTTGTTCTTGCTAATTCAGATGCATTATGATTATCAGGTTCTACAGCCTGTGGTATTTTCTGTCTATTAAATAGACTATTTTCTGCAGAAGATCGTTCTAGACTTTAATTCATCCCAGTTTCCATTGGTGGTGCATTTGGTGTCACCACCGCAGAAACCTGTTGATATGGAGGGGGTCTTTTATTTAATATGTCTTCCAGCAGCTCATCATCTATTTATCACTGACTCCATATCCACACCTTTCTGGTACTGTATGCTTCTTTTCCTCTGTACACTTTTTCCCTGTTCCCGCCTCAACTGTCCTAGGAGGAAACATACCATCCATCATATTGGCATACCTCCATCGTCTCAACCTTTCTTCATGACTCCAACCCCATACTCTTCCAGGAACAAACCCATCATCCCTTGTACCTCTGTGTCTCTCTCTTTCATACATCTCATTCATTCACCTAGGGCTTCAAACTGTGTCGGTCTAGGTCTCGGTTCAAGCTTCATCATTTTATTTCTCAAATTTCATAGTATAGCTGTAGTAAACGAGCCAGTTTCTGGAAACGCCAATACTCTATCATTTTGAGTATACTTTGCCCAAATTTCCAACCAAATACAAGTATGATAACCATATTTCATCATCATGTAAGATGCGGGTGTTTTTGGTGGAGGAAGCACTTCTCCCTCTCTCGTTACAATCTTTTTATCTTTCTTAAAAAGGTTCTTGAATTTCATAAACCATGAAGGTTTCTCTATCTCTCGTCCATCATAATAAGCCATATTTCACAATTATTTGCCGAAGCAAATTCACACAACTCTCCTTTAATCTGCTCGACTATTCTGTCCTATCCCAGCGCGAATCACACAAACACACCAATCAGAAAGCTTTACGTCACTCTCACACTGACCAATCTCAGCGCAACTCACACCAACGTACACATTAGAAAGCTCTTCGTATTTCCGCAACTGACCAATCCCAGTGCGGTTCTTGTTGACTTCATCTCTACTCCTGCTTCTGCTGACCCCTCCTTTACAAAATTATCGGCATTATTTTATAACTCGCTGTTTTAACAAAATCAGTTAGTTACGACATAAAACACATTATTATTATTGTCCATAAACAAACAAGATAGTTTATTCAAACATTCAAGAATACTGTTTGCGTTTCATAAGTGTAGCGCTTCCCTCTACCTTACCCTTCTCTCAAGCAAGAGGTAAACCTGTTTCTCTGGGGATAAAACACATGTGGAGACTATACTGCTCCTGAGAATTAAGGCCAGAGTTTCACAAGAAAAACTGTTGCTATTTCACTCAACACAATTCACAAATGAATTTCCCTAACATAACACAGTCCTGTGTTATCACCAAATTGAAATCAGACCATGCACAATTTCATGTGACTTCTCTTGTCACACACATCCACTTCCTACTTCCCGGAAGCTTCAAAATTCTGACTACATACAACATGACACAAACTCAACAAGGATTGTTAGACATGAAATTAATAATCAATAATCCCTTAAACTGACCTATAGAAACCATAACTCTGCTACCAAGAAAATTGGAGGGGTGGTGATGGTCACCTCATTGTCCTCCTTGCCTAAACCGGTTCTGTAAATAATTAATTGATGTACAAGTCTCGTGACTCATCAAGTTCTGATATTTTAACTTTGTTAATGTATTTGCAACAATTTTCCATCAGTCATACTCTGGATCATCTTCTGCAGTTCGAGTCTCTCATCCGTTCCCAGGCATTCTTGCAGGGACTGTTGCCACAACTCTGGTCTTAGGTCACTCTGTCCTTGACACCTCTCACTCCGGGCATAAGCCACACACTCGTGACTGAAACTTCCATTCTACTCATGCGCAGGGGCCATTTTTGTTCTTGCGTTCAGTCACATCTCTCGGCAGCAGCCATTTTCCCAGCGAGGCCTAGCAGGCCCAAACGGAACTAATATGAAAACAACGTAGCAGAAATTAGACATAGAAAATAAGCCCTTCTTTTTACCACCCACCATTCTAATGACCCGTGTTAGTTATTACCTAGCATAAGCAACATTTAAAGCCATTTTACTTACCATCTGCATTCTTTGCCACAATATATTTACAACAAACGAAATACATGCAATTTACTCCTGTTTTCTACACGAATCACAAACCTATGTTAATTTAATTTCACATTTGTAAATAAATTAGATTTTTGCAAATGCCAATTAGTTTCCTGCGTGTAGTGTTTAATTAAAGGTGCATTTTTTGATTATTTCATGCAGTCAAACAGTTAGTATTTTTTAAGTTGTGAGGTCATTAACTTCGAAGGGGGTACAACATTTTTTATTTCCCCTGCTCCATCACTGTGGAGCCTTCAGCATCACTGAATGCAGCATTCTGCTAGAATGGTTGGAAATGGAAATAGTAGAGGTCACCAGGATGCTTTCTTTTCTTAAATCACATGGGCACTGCTGCAAGGCTGAGCCTGGTCCCTGATCAACTTGAAATACTATACTGTTCGATTTGTATGGATCCCACTGAGGTACAATGCAGACTGCCACATTCAACCAAAGTATAACGAAAAACAATGTTCACTGAGGTAAATGAATAAAAAAGGAAAATATATTTCAACTTGAGGTGGTGTAATGAGTAGACCACAGGATCAATAGATGAAAAGAAACAAAAAGGCCATGTGAACATATATTCATAAGTATAAATAAACAATTGGCAATAAAGGCAAAGAGCTCAGTGAAAGAAGTGAACCCACGGTGCAGTTCAGTGAAATGCCCAAATGTGCTGAAAGCTGAAAGGCAACAGACATAAAAAAAAATTAGTCGCAGAGTAACGGCCGGTACAGTGTCCATAATATATATCCCTTTATTTTCATGGTTTATGAACCAGTCTTTAATGCAACATTTGTCAATAGCGTTTTGCCCCAATTGGGACTTCATATCAGAATGGTTGTAATTATGCCTGAGCACTACATGATCTAAAAAGTTTTAAAAATTACATAATTAGGGAACTGGATTCAAGTGAGAATTTATACATAGTCAGAAAAATGTATACATACTTAGAGAAGCGTTGGTAAAAAATCTAAACAGCTAAGGCTCGCGATATTTCTTTTTGTGATACAGGATGGAGAAATATTATTACAATCATTTGGATGAATAAAGTGCCCTTGTGCGATAAAGTGATGCACATGTGTCACCGTTCACATGCCTTGACCTCTTCCGATTTATTGGGCATTAAGAAGTGGTCTCCCAGACCTACAGAAAGTCCCAACCAGTTCCATGAAAATCTGCAAAGTGTATTTGAAGTGTACAGTCCGAACTGAAGCAATGATCACCCGCAAGTATTGTATGGTGCAGAAGTGCTTTACCTGAGTGGCAACCGTGGGTGGGATCGTGAAGAAGGAAAGATCTTAAAAATGCTATTGTCCTTACCAAGCTGTACAGTGATCCAAGCAATCAGAATGGAGTTAGGGCTAATAGCATGGATTGTAAAGACCCAAATGTCCTTATTAAGATTCTGGAAATGCCAGGACTTAGGTGGTGTGCAGAAGGTCTCACTCTGGTGCAGAGAGGAGATTCAAACAAGTAGCCTTAGTTGGGCAAAGGATGTATGAAGAATCCTCCAGAATACAGCAGTGCACCTTAAGGTGAGACTTTCGCAGCCATCCCTGAAGGTAGATTTTACAAAGAGAATGCTTAGAGACCAAGGGCTCTTATACTCAAGATCCCAAGATCTAGATTATACGAGTGAGAAAAAAAATCGGTCAAGTGGCTAAAGAGCTCATGGGAAAATGCAGCTTGGTTCCCATATTTGGATATTCTGCCCAATAAAGGGTTAAGACAAGAAATTCTAAGGGTTCGTGTTTGTATTAATCCTTGGAAGACAGAAGGAAAAATAAAGGCAGTATTGATCCAATCAGATGGTATTTGTAAATGCGGCCTGGGAATAAATGACACTTTGCACATATTGCTTGATTGCACACTGATTTTAGCCATACGGAAATTGTTATTATGTCCAATATTCTGAAAACACAAGGTTAGCTCACATGCCCAAGCAGTTTGTCTACTTACAGATATGTCATCTCTAGATATTACAATTGCATTGGGAAAATTTCTGAAAGCAACTAAAGACTTTGTAAGGGAAAAATTAAAGGAGGGGCATTGATTTTTAATGCTTTCAGAGTACTCCCATTGATGAAAATTTTACAGATTTAGATTTTTGTAAACTGTGTTAAATGAATTATGATTGGGGGCTCCATTTTTTTTCCCCTGTATGTTAAATTGTTTATTTTTTCTCTGTAGAACTAATAATGTTATCATTATGCGGATCTAAATCATTTTCTATGTATTGTTTAAAGACTATGGTCTAAATAAATAACGTTTTATCTCGCTCAGTCCGAACTGGGCTGATGTACGTCCATTGTTGTGCTTGATGGTACCCAGTCAAGTGAGGGACAGGGTGAGTGAAAAGCTGGTTTGGCTGAGACAGGAGCCTGGGAATGATGTGGCCCTGAATACAGCAAAGGGAGCGGCCTAATTGAACGCAGGTGTGCGTCTTGTGATGACCGATTGGGCTAAGATTTCCAATTGCTAACAGATTAAAGGTGAATTACCAGCCGATTATCTGGACAAGCTAAAGGATGGGTTTGCGAGAAACTGGAGCATTGCTCATTGGACAGAGATGGCTGAGGAAGCTGTAGGTGCTGCCTTGGTCCAGGATTGTTAACACATGTGTCAAATAAGTCAATGATTATTCGTTTTGGATGGAAAAAGAAAAACCTGGCTGCGTTAATGACTGTCACGAACAACAACATTGACTTAAAAGAACGAAAGAAAGAAAGAAAGTTTTACCTAAAATGTAAAGGGGGGAATGTGAGAAAGTGGCATCTTTCTTGCATGGTATGCCCCCACTTTTTGCTGAATTGCTGAATGTACTTTGACTGAGTGTGCCCTGGACTCCTGCCAATCAGGTGCCCAGGGCCTATGTTCCTTCCCTGAAACCCTAAAAGCCAAATGGGCAAACTCTGGCCACATGTCAGCCCCTGGTAAATGGTACCCTAGGTACCCAGGGCCTTGTGACCAGGGAAGGCCTCTAAGGGATGCAGCACTTGTTGTGCCACCCTTAGAGGCCCTGTACCCTAACAAACACACTGCCCTTACAGGCTGAGTGTCTGGGTACAAGATAAAACAGAAAGTCAACATGGCACACATCCATGTGTGCCATGCCCACCACCTACACTGCCCTGGCATACATCAGCCACCCCTCTAGCTGGGTGCCCTATGCCAGTGGTGTGGGCACAGGAGCATGAGCCCTGTGCCCCTACAGTAACCAGGTCCATTCCTGGGCACTGTAAGTGCAGTGCTGCCATTTAAGAGTGCATGGTGCTGAGAGCTCGTCAAACACGAACTCGTCAGCACCATAATGACAACACTGAAGACTGAGAAGTTTGGTATCAAAATTCTCAGCACATTAAACCCGCACTGATGCCAGTGTGGGATTTAATGTACCAAGCACCCCAGAGGGCATCTTAGAGATGCCCCCTGAAACCTAACCTACAATCCACGTCTGGTCTGTGAGGCTGCCTAGGCTGCCACACAGCAGACATGTTGCTGGACCCCTGGGTAGGAGAGCCCCTGCTCTCCTGGGCCTGCAACAATGCACATCCTGAGCGAGGTGCTAGATCTCCTCCCCCCAGGATGGGCAGGGGAAAGCTTCAAAGGCATGCCTCCTCTGTGAGCTTCCCCAGGCCACTGGCAGCCCCCACTCTGGCGAGAAGCCTGGCCGGAAACCCCAAATAAGGACAGGGGATGTGCCAGCCTGCCAACCCCACCCCTCAGGTGGGGGAGGCGAGGTGAAGCACATCTCCGGGCACTCGCCATCTTGAAGATGGGAGGCCCTATCCAATCAGGACTAGGCTACTGCCCCCCTCCCACCGGAGAGAGGCAGGATAGGGGGTGTACCCACCCCAGGACAGGGACCCATTGGTCCCTGCCCTTCACCTACCTGTAATGCCCCTAAATCTAGTATTTATGGGCACCCTGAACCTTCCTTCCCCAGATTCCAGATTTCGAAATACAAAGAAGAGCAAGAAAAAAGAAGACCTGCCCTGCAGCTGCTAAGAAGAGGAAGACACCAACTGCTTTGGCCCTAGCCCTACCGGCCTGTCGACCCTCGAACCTGCTCCTGCTACAACCTGGCATCTCTTGTGGCCAGCAACCTCACAAACCCCGGAGGACCTGGCTACCTTTTGGCTCTAAGCACCTGGGACTCCCATGAGTAGAGGCTCTACTCAAAATCAGCTTCTAATCCCTGGCATCAGCCCGGAACTGCGAACCCTGCACACTCTGCACCTGCCATGCCTGGCCTATGCCGGAGTGAACAAAGACCACGAGGACGACCCCCCGGCGAATGTGACCCCGAGTCCGGCACCCAAGGACTTCCCTCGACGCTCCTGACGACGCCTGCAGCCTCAGAACCAGGTACTCCCCAAACGCGATCAACAGAGGGTAAGATTTCCCGAGACCAAAAGGCACACCTGCTCCTGATGCCCTGTGGCCCCCTGTGCCCAACTCCTGGCTACCTAACTATCCTCCAACTACCCAACTTACCTCTCGAAGTGGTGGTGGCACCTGAAGAATCTTCGTCCCCGAGCATTCAGTCTTTTTCTAAACCAGAGCTTTCCCATTGAAACCAATTGAGCGCCCGATGGCTCAAAAGCACCCTGCACCCAGCCGCCCGAGTGGCCCTGGCAGTGTAACCTTTGCACCTATCTACTTCCCCATTTGCCCTGAGCAAGTGACCAGGAGCCCAGCTCCCACAGTCGCGTGGCCTGCCAGTCAGCAGCCACCAACCAAGGCCCCCCTGCCTCCCATAGGATAACATTGGGCCTAACTCACTCTGCACCCAGCTGCCCCTGTGCCGCTGAGGGTGTAACAACTGTACCTACCTGACCCTGGGAGACCCCCGAGTCTGTGCCCCGAACCTTAAATTTGCCAGTCGAGTACTTACCTGAAAGCTGATAACTTAATTTTCTCCATAGGGTAACATTGACTGGTTTCTTCTGAAATTTCTTTTAAGTGTGGAGTTTTCAAAACTTAAAATATTCACCAAAAATCAGCCGTGTAACGAAAACGAAAATACTCACCTGCTATTAGGTGAGCTCCCAGTGCTGGATATTGGTGCCCAGCACTGTCCCTGAAAAATATTCCCAACCGTACTTACCAGTAACCCAATTTTCTTCCATAGGGAATCAGTGTCTGTTTTTCTGTGAAATCTCTTCTGTCGATTTTTTCAAACTTCAAATATTCTTTAAAAATCGTACAAACTGTGAAAACGTAATTACTTACCTGCTTTAGATAGAGGTCCCAGTACTGAGTCTAGGCACCAAGTACTGGATCACAAAAGTAACGAGAACATACTATACCTGCAACTTGAATTTTCTTACATAGGGAATCATTGACTGTTTTCTATGAAATATTTTCTGTCAACTTTTAAAATAGTAAAATGTTGTCTAAAAATCATAACAGCAACTAAGTTGACTTTTATCACTTGTTTCTGAGAACTGACCCAGGACTGAATCTAGGATCCAGTCCTGAAATTACAAAAGTAATCCTGAAAGTAATCTATTGCAAATAACTTCAAACTTCCATTGAACTCAATGCATTATTGTGTTTGAACTTGTGTTGCCTATTGCAACAAAATGTAACTTTCTACAAAAGCCAACTGCATATTGCAAAAGTATTTATCTAAAGCATCTCATTCTGAGAAAGTATATTTTGATACATATTGTTGGTTCTAAAATAAAACAAGCATGTATTTTTTATATATAAACCATTGGCCTAGAGTTCAGTTATTGAGTGTGTGAGACCATTTGCTGACTAAGTGTGTGCAACAAATGCTTTACACTGTCCTCTGATACTGCCTTACTGATCGACCAAGCTACCACTTTAGAGAGTAAGGTTATATCTAACTTTAGCCTCTTCCAAACCTCTGGGGACTGTGGACTCTGTACACGCTGTACCTATTTGGGAACAGTATATACAGAGCCACTTTCTCACAGGGAATTCGGGGAGTCCCAACAAGGCGGGGGACCAAAAGAGGAGACAGAGGTGGGGGAGGGAGAATGGGGAGGGTGAACTGGAGAGGAAGAGGAGAAGCCCAAGGTGTGGGAGGGTCTGGCTTTGTCTACAGGCAGCTAGGAACATTTTCAAAGAGATTGTCCTGATACTGCTTTGAATATGCCTGGTATCACGAACTGCACAAATTTAACAGATCGCACTGAACCCTTCCCCTGAATCATAGGACAGCCGGCTGGTGCTGATTGTGCTCTAAATACCCTGATTCCCACAGAACAGAAGGATCCCAATGTTGATTGCAGGTTGAACTGAAAACAGGTGGCCTGCTTCGAAAACCTCCAAATTCCCTTCATTTCCTCTATTGGTTTTGTTCATAGACGTAGGCAATATCTCAAACCAGAGCGCTCCATGCCACATTTCTGCCCCAGGCTGTCACAGATAAGCACGCCTTCTATTGAGTCCTAGCTCACCAAGAACTGTACTGGGCCAGGACACACTGTCCAAATGTACTGTGTTCGGTACTGGATGGGGAGTATACCTTAACAGATCTCATATTAGGGAGAATGAATCCTAGCTTTACTCTACTAAACAAATTGTCAGCCTAGTACTGAGAACAATGAAATGGCCAGAGACTTACCTGATTTGCTTCTTATGTGCCCTCCACATCTTGGTTCACAGGGGCCAATGACGTGGGATATAGATCTGATATGGAAAATAAAGATAAACCCATTAAAGTATCTGTCTTGAATTCTGGCGCATCACCTAAAACCAGAAGCAGAGGCAGTGATTTGGCCTGTCATCGCAGACTTCATTAAGCATGGGCTTTTGATGCTGGTTTTTAACAGGTGTACTATGTCCATTCTTCCTATAATGAAGATGGGAAACAGCAATGTGCACACATTCATGCAGGATTTGCATACAATTAACACAGTGTGGTTATTCCTAGTGTGTGGTACCCAACACCATCCCCACAAATGCCCAATGTTTTACAGTGGTCAACCTATGTATCCCCTTCTTTTCTATACCAATCCATGAAGAGAGTCAGTTCCTCTTCACACAAACATTTGGCAGATCTCAACTTTTATGGTGGAGGAACCCTCAAGGCTGTATGGTATCTTTGTCAACCTTTCCTAAGCTTTAAAGAAAGATTTGCTCTAGTGCAGTACACTGTTGATTTATTATTGGTCTCTTGCGTTACAACAAAGACGACTCAGTTTCGCTCCTTACTGAGCTGGTTAAGAAGAGGCAAAAAGCCAAATAAAATGCAGCTTTGCCTCACCTGGGGGCATTATTTGGTCCATGAGATTTCCATTGGAAAGTAACATTTGTCAACATATAGAATTGAAGTGGATTGTAAGTTGCCCTATCTAGCGACCATCAAACTTTTTTTTATAAGTGGATAGGTAATAAGGATAGAGAATCCTAGGGTATGCCGCAAAGTTATGTCAGAAAGACGCCCTCATATCTTTGCAGCGGTAAAAAAAACACACAAAAACAACATGCACTTTTAGAGAAAATACAGGCCCTACATTTGGGCTCCCTGATTATGACAACTCGTCACTCTGTATTGTCATGGACATGATGGATTTGCCCTTGGGGTACTTCTAGTATGTTATTCTTCTTCTTTAGATCCAGAGGTGGCTGGGGATATTCCAGGCCTCCACTTTATATCCTCTGCTGATCATCATGTTGAAGCCTCTGAGAATATTGTTTTGAACTCCCCGCAGATAGTGGCTGTCCCCATGTTATTTCTCTTCTCACCATCAAAACTCAGCACCTTTGCACTGCCAGGCTGCCAGGTTTTCCCACTCAGATTACCCTCATACTTTGTCCCAACTTGGGGAGAGGATGTAGCCTTACAGCTAGAGCGGTCAACGTTGAAGCTGGGGAACCGGGTTCGAGTCTCGGCAACGACGCTCAACATCCTGTGATTCTGGGCAAATCACTCAATCTCCCTGTGCCTAACAAAAAATAATGTGTCCTCATGTAACAAGAATACAAAAAGAGGGACAAAAGAGGCCTTTTCCATTCACAAAGGAATGGGAGGTCCAGTAGGAACAGGGGCCCCTAGTGCAATGTGTAGACTTGGTTGGAAATCCATATGTTGGATTTAAATGCCTTCACACACCTTTGCAGGTGTCATGCTTCATCATTTGGGCTGCTCCTCGTCGGGCCGGCGGTGCAATGTCCGACGGGCTCCCTAAAAAGGGGCACTTTGGCGGAGATCTTCTATCCAACTGCCGTATAGGTGAAGTGCGGGTGTGGGGCCAGGTTAATGTAGATGTATGGAAGTGTGGTTAAAATAAGGTCAGAAGTGCCTGGAGAAAATGAGTTTTATTCTGATGGCCTCCTAACCTCAATTTAAAAGCGTGTAGACATGGCACTTATTTGAGTATAATGTCTCATATTAAGGTGGCATGTGATTATAAGGAGTTGGTCAACATGTTTCTCGCCTTGAGTAACTATACTCGCGATTCGTCAGGACCTTTTAGAAAAAACTATCTACACATAACAACCTAATCAAGTTAAGGTTATTTACAACCCTAAGTGTTATGTTAAAACACAATACCTGTTTGTGTCAGGGGCTACCCTAATCAGTCATCGTCCTGACATCAACAGTACTCGGTGGACTGTACATGAGTGTAGATTCCTCAGTGTTTGGGAATTTCTCCTCCTCACGTAGCGCGCTTAGACCTACCCTCTCCACCGAGTCCGCCGGCCCGACGAGGAGCAGCCCAAATGATGAAGCATGACACCTGCAAAGGTGTGTGAGGGCATTTAAATCCAACATATGGATTTCCAACCAAGTCTACACAGTGTTCTTAGTTTGATTTAGCCTTCACGTTGACTCTACTCTATTTCTGAGGAACTATAGGAACATCCTTTGTTATCATCCTCATGTAACAAAACTGGTGCTATTTAAGGCGCTCTGATACCCGATATCTTCGGGTCTAATTCGCGCTATATAAAACTACAAAAAAAAACATGAGTGTCCACCACTGAGGAGGGGGCACCCCATTATAACTGAGGCTGCAACAAAACCCCGCTTTGATCTTACTGATAATCATACCAAATAGTGAATGTATTTGTAGACAGATCATGCCTTAGAAATGATGAAGACGAGCTGGTTTCCAGCTACACTGAATGTATGGTTTATTAAATTGCCAAAAGCTGCGTTTGCACAATGTGAAATATGCCCAGATTGCTGACCTCACTGAACTAACACCAGCGTGTATCATGAATGAGAAAAATATTGTAACAGTATTCACAGACTCATACGCATTCCGCGTCATGTATGACTTTGGGCTTCTCTAGATACAGATGGCATTCTGCAATTTGGCAAGGACCTCCATAAAGAATAGCTTGGATGTACAAAATGTATTGAACACCTCACTGCTCCCACAGAATACTGCAGTGGTAAAATGCACAGCTCACCAATACCCGCATGATGAAGTGTGTTGAGGGAACTGACTCAGCTGCTAGACAAGCTGCTTATTTGCACCATGATGCTGCTATGGATGTTGTTCAAACAGTTTTGTTTCTTGTACTCATGATAAAAGATTTGTCTCTGTTACAGAAGCAAGCCACATAATCCAGCAACAGAATTGGACCAAACAGAACTGTACTAAGAGCCCAGAAGGCATATGGGGAGTCAGCTGAAGATGCGTGGTTTTGCCAAAAGTTATACTCCCCATCTTTTCACATTTCAAATCATGGAGATGCCCATGCTGGTAGAGATAGCATGTCACTGCAACATATTGGTATACATACTTCTAAACATTTTAAACTTTTTTCATGTCTCTGTCAGATCTTATTGTGGACAAGTAAGAGTGTGTGAGTGAAAAGGTGTGTCCTGTCACCGCAATTCCTGAGAGGGTGAAGAGTGTTGTGTTCTGGGGTATCTAATCACTCGTTCCTCTCTGAGAGAGTAGGAGGGCAGGTGAGACACTATAGCTAGTCGATCCCGGGCTCATGGGTACTAAGGTGGTAGGATAACTCAGTCCCTGCCTACTAAGGTTCTATGGTCCCAAGAATAGTTCTGTGACTCCGCAGAATCCCTGCAACAACAGCGCATGTGTGCTGTCTGGAGCCGAGACCTAAAAAGGCTGGAGCTAGGCACAGGATTTCCAACTGCCCCCTCAGGCTGGCTATCACTTCTTCTAGCTGGGGTTTTACTGTCTTGACCACTTAGTGACTGAAATGTTTTTGTAAACCAGACCTCTAAACTGCTCCAGGCTTAGATGGGCTTCCACATTATCGGTGTCCTGTTAGCGCTCCACTGTATATGTGCCCCTTTCCATGGCAAGGTCGCGGTTATCCAATGAGGGGTTCTTAGATGACGCACCCTTTTCCCTTCTTTTTGGTGCAGTTTCTCCTGCTACTATATCCCGCTTCCTTTTATTGGAAACTGGAGCTTTACCCCTTTGCCTACCAGATCTCATTCTGGGGCGTTACATATAGTTACAAAGTCAGCAGGGAAATAAAGTTGGTAAGGGCACCTACTTGTCAAAAAGAGCAAAGGTTATGTAGGTGGCAGGCTCTTAATATTCACAGACTGAGGACCAACGCTGTCCTGTGCCCAGTTTCGGGCCTCAGGTGTGGCCTCTCCTCCATCTACGTATCGGGAGGGGAGGGGAACAAGCACACCAGAGGCTGCTGGACCTTTTAGTTTTAGGTTGAGGACTGATGGGGTTTCTTAAGCAACCGGAATCAACCGTGGTCTCCTTAACTCAAGGCTCCACTTCACCCCACCCCCCAGGTGCATCTGCTTCACTTTTCTTTATGTGGAGGACGAGGGCACGAGCAAGACGATGGCACCACCTGACCCTTCCTAGGTGTCAGTTTCCTCCTTGTATGTTGCAGGGGCACACGCACAATATAGGGATGGACGAAGTCCATGTAATCATGAATAGCTCCTCGTGGTTCCTCCATTGGGTTGCTGCAAAAAAAAAAAGTGTTGGAGAAGCAGAGGGGATCCAGACTCCAGCCCTCGGAACCGAACATCGCACCACAGCAACAGCAGTCAAAACTCTGTCTCCGCCCTTCAACTACGAACCAGAAGTAAAATCCAAAATGTATCGATTTTATCACTACATGCCCCAAATGACCAGGGGAGAAACTCAGGTCCTTTGAGATAGTATTTTGCAAGTAGCTTCATTTTTGATGCTTGTTGACTAATATTCATTGAACATATGCTAGACTTCTATGAGATATCCAGAGTTTCTGTTTGTATTTTTAAAGCATTGAGAGCCAAATCACTTATATATTATCAAAGGTACAAAATATTTTAAGGGCAAAGTGATTCATAACCAGGCTATTGTAAAACCAGTATTGTTCTGCATAGGGGCTGATCCAGTGTTTAATATACTCTCAATTATGAATACCCTCCTCTTGGGGAACATTAGTATCAAGATCAACTCAACACGAAGGTCTCCAGAAATATTGATTCAAAATCTTCACTGTTGTTTATCAATTGAATACTTTCACTGACTTAGTAGTTCAAGTAGATCAGTCAAAAGGTTTGACCAGGACACAGTAGGCCTTCAGGATGGACTGACAATATCTTTATGCATTTCAGGAATTGTGGAGATGACTGATGTGTGAGGTGTTTTAGTGTTTAAAAAAATATTTGCGACTGAGATGTCCACATTTCTCCACTCTTTTTGTAATGTCTAATATTCTTTCCTGAATTTCTTTGAGGAAATTATGATGAGTGGGGGAAGGGGTGGTAATGTTCTACATTGGCTGGTTGCCTAACAATCGCTTGTCAATATTTTTCTGAGTCCATGATCACACCACTCCACATCCCGGTCAGCTAGTCTGATCGCAATAGCTCAATTACTCCAAAGATTGTGAAGAGAAATAAGTTCATCTTTTGGGTCATATTTAAATTCATTTTTTAACTCAGTGATCTCTTTCAACACCAGATTCTCAAAAGCTAAAACATCTTCTGGCACAGATGATGAAAGAGGATTGAGCACAGAAGAAGGACTAAATTCTACATAAACAGATTTGGTGAGGAAGAGGTGTTTGGCACAAATACTTTCAATTTAATTCTACAAGAAAAATAAAGTGCAAGCGTTAACTTGGTACAATTGAAATCAAGTCAGTCCTTTTCATGGGCACACAAAGTCCTTTGCTAACTGATGAAATGTCATCAGACAACAGCTCATGCTTTGATAAATTAAAAAGAGGTGTCTGCTTTTAATGTGTCATTATGCCCGTGGAACGATCGTATTATTGAGGATGACTCCCTTGGTAAAACTTCCAAAAGGTCAGGAATTTGCCCGGGTTTTCGTAGTATTGGCTTTGCCCTCTCCTACTGCCATTCCTCTTCTGTCTTCATTAATGTCGCTCGAAAAACAAGCATTTGCAATGCAATAGGTCTCGCTTTTGTGAGAGATTAAGCTCTTGGCATTTCAAACGACAATTCCTTTTTTTAAATCTGTTTTGAAAACCAACACATAAATAAAAGGCATAGTCATTTACAATTCCAACAGCACAATCTTTCGTAAATGCGAGACCTATTGCATTGCAAGTGCCTGGTATGTGAAGGGGGCAGACAGAGTGACGGAAATATACGCAGGGAACAGTAAATGAAAATACAGTGTAGAGCAGAGAGAAGGACAACAGGGTGGGGCCTCCAAGGGATTTTTTTTCATGTGTTTTTATATAGTGCGAACTTTACCTGAAGGTGTCAGAGCGCTTTACAATAGAACCAGTTACATTACATATGGAGTTTTCAGTACATAAATAACAAGACATTGTGCACCCCCTCAACCAACACGCAAACACATGTATCTGGCACATGCACGAAGCAATGGTTAGTCCTTCCCCCCCCTTAAAAACTGCAAAGGCATTCTAGGAAAATTCCTGAAAATTATTTTTTATCTTTACGCCCACTGATGTCAGTAGGAAAAAAGACGTAGCCTATCCTGCGGTTCTCCAGTGCTATTAAGCAAACGAAGACACCTGGTCCCTGCTACAACCCACAAAAGTGCTTGTACTGTAGTGCACTACCACTTACAGAAATGCACCGCCCTACCAGTACCATACCAACCTCACGTAAAAGAATATCTGATCTATGCTGTCTCCCATCCAAGTACCACAAAACCCCTTTCCCTCCACGGTATAAACATCCAGTTTTCTGCACACTCTTCATCTATTAAGAAAGTACAGTTTTCTAGTGCACTCTTTATCTCGGCATACCTGTTCTCTCCCTTCCAGCAATTGGTCAACAAGCAGCACCCACTGTGTGGCTATGAAGGTGCTTCCGAGGCAGGCAAACAGCTTCACATTACTGTTACCGGTGGAGAACGTTGCAAACAGGAATAGACGGCCCCACAGTGACAGCTATTCCAGAGAGGGTGCATGTGGCTTCACAGCGCCCCAAGAGGTGCATTTTCAGAAGTAGACATTTTGTTCAGATTTTGGGTCCCTTTGCAGCTTTCTTTTTCAAGTGCTAAAGGCAGAACAAAGGAAGGTGGTAGAAGCAGAGTAAGAGAAACCATATATGATTCATAAAATATTTATGAAAGCGGCTTTAAAGGATCTTTTGTTTTCCGACTATTTCATGGTTGCTGGAATTGCCCCTTCAAGCTTTCGAGTGACTCTGGACTTCGCTTGACTTAGTGGCAGACAAAACAAGCTGTTAGTGAATTATTCCTAGTCCTGCCGTGTATTTGTCTTTCCCAAAAGGCAGGGGGAGGTTGAAATGTAGCAGAAAAGTTAAAGCATGAACAGAAGAGGAGGCTTCTGGGAGTGCGGTTCTGCATGCCATGTCCACATTAAAGGCTCTGCATGGAGAGACGTGGGACACACAATTAACTGCAGAAGGCTGCCTCCTTCCCCTCCCCCCAGTAACATTTTCTAGGAAAGTATCATTCTACCTACTAGAATGAAGGGAAACATTTCTTTGGAACTACAATCGGTGTTGTGCTGCCTGCCGTACACCAGTGCTGAGGGACAGGGGGCGCGAGGGTAGGGGGGGTGTTGAGGAGAGGCACCCGAGCAGTCATTATGCATTACCAGTGTGCACGCCACAAAATAACATTCACTACTCAAAAGTAGCCTTACTTGTTGGTGGCCTCGCAGGCTGGCAGTGCCCGATTTTGCGGCGCTGTTGATGTCTTCCTTGTCCAGTGAATGGTTTGTGAGCTTAACTCTGTGATACCACCATCTGTCACTGCTTTTGATGTAACTTCTAAGAGACTAATTTTTCGCAAACATGAGCTAACAGAAGACCATATTCATAGTGCCAATATCGGCAACTGTTGTCACATAACACATAGTAAATACATAAATAAACCACACGACACATATTGTAAGTGGAGAAATATTGCTGCAGGTTTATTAGCATAACCAATATGCAAACATGGTGGGTTATCTTACGGGCGATCCGATCCCAGGGCAGGCCAACCCCTAGCAGCCTGCCCGTCTGATAAGCCTAAATTACACCATGGCAGTCGCCGATTGGTGCATACCAAATCGTGGGAGGGGCCACCCCTCCCATCCGTGGACCACCAGTCCACGTGGTAACTCATGCCCCCCCCCCCCCGAAAGAGGTGGGCGGAGCGTATGTTGGCAGCCCCCGGTTGCTCAGACCCACAACCGCCCGTAGGACTAACGGGGTGCCGTAGTTCTTCCAGGGCACAACTCTAGACATCCCTGGGTATCCTGGCTTAGCACCACGCTGTGCTGCTGCATGAAGTACCCCTTGGTATCTGCAGACTCTGGATCGCCCTGTAACTCCTCCTGCAACACAAAGTAACATGTTAAAAGCGTAACCGCCCCTCCTTAGTACCTCCGTCTGCTGGGTAAGCGGAGGGGCGGGCAAGGCAAGGCGAGACGAGAGGGACAAGAGGGCGAGGAGGGGGGCGGGGACAGCCTATATACCCCTGCCCCCTCCCCCTTCCGCCGGAAGGTCCCTTGCTGGACAACTTCCCTGGCCCAAGCCAGGAACTAGACCGGCTGCCCACAGTGCCATCCTGCGGCACTAAGGCGGCCGCCCTTTTAGGGGGGTTGCTGCGCAGCCCCCCGGGCAGCCTTGCATAGTGCCAATATCGGCAACTGTTGTCACATAACACATAGTAAATACATAAATAAACCACACAACACATATTGTAAGTGGAGAAATATTGCTGCAGGTTTATTAGCATAACCAATATGCAAACATGGTGGGTTATCTTACGGGCGATCCGATCCCAGGGCAGGCCAACCCCTAGCAGCCTGCCCATCTGATAAGCCTAAATTACACCATGGCAGTCGCCGATTGGTGCATACCAAATCTTGGGAGGGGCCACCCCTCCCATCCGTGGACCAACAGTCCACGTGGTTACTCACGCCCCCCCCCCCCCCAAAGAGGTGGGCAGAGCGTATGCTGGCAGCCCCCGGTTGCTCAGACCCACAACTGCCCGTAGGACTAACGGGGCGCCGTAGTTCTTCCAGGGGACAACTCTAGACATCCCTGGGTATCCTGGCTTAGCACCACGCTGTGCTGCTGCATGAAGTACCCCTTGGTATCTGCAGACTCTGGATCGCCCTGTAACTCCTCCACAGCCTTGGGAGTGGCCACCGTCACTACCAGGGCCCCCCACCAAGGTAGACTTATTCCCTTACAACCTGCTGCAGCCAAAGCTTCCCCTAGGTCCAGTTGGAAAGGATCCGTGCTTAAACTAGAGAGGTGCACCCCATCTCCCTCCAGGCACCCCGTGGGCTCGGAGTGTATAAGACCATGCCTGATGAAGCCAAAACCTCTTATTGCCGGGCTTCTCCCAGGTCCAGCCAAAACAAGTCTTAACCAGTACAGGACCGTAGGCCCGCTTGCCCCATCAGGACAGGTGCCCCCATCCATTCTAAACTCCCCATGGATTTATGACTGAATTAACCTGCCTAGGAGTAGGCGATGGTCCAATGATACCTTTGCCTGGCTGAAGGACAAAACCTATTCCAAGCCACTCCTACCAGGAGGTGCCAATGCGAGTGTAGTTAATAGATGACAAGCCCGCTCTACCTCCTCTTTCCTCAGTTATCCGAGTCTAGCACTAGTCGGAGTATGCCAACACCTTCCGACAGTCACCACCCTATGTGAAGCCTTGCCCTCCCAAACTTCTGCTAGCATACCGTGGAGCAGACAAGGCAGCGTGCCCCAGGGGGGAACCAAAGCATAAATACCTCTCTATGTTGAAGACTGGGAAAGCCAATAATTCTCCTGCTACTTTGTAGCCCAAATATGTTTCCCAGGAGTTTCCCCCAATCATATGGACCAGGTCGCCCCTGTTGGAAGGCCACTTCCACAACCTGCATAGCTGCCAGCCAGTGCTGGAGGGCGGGAGAAGTTGCCCGTTACCGTTACTCACATCAATGGTACCTGTTTCATCGAACTCAAGGACGGGCTACTAAGTGAGCTTACCAGGCTCCGCCCTTGACCCAGAGGTCAAACCCAAGCCTATCTAAATTCTGCTGCTTCACCTACCCGTCAACACGAATAACTGGCGCAACTGAACCACTTATCGCCGAGCAGCATGTCCTCTTGGACAGGTGCAAGCATTCAAACGCAACCAGAAAGTCGAACCGTACCCAGAACGGTAACCCCCATCTGGCCTGGAAGCGTGACAGACAATACTACTGCCTCAACAAGGTATGTCCTTTGCCTATTCCGTGTCTGGCTGTAAGAGTTAGACCTTGCCAGTCCCAGTCCCGGGTGAAAATAGGAGCTCTACAGCTGCTGGTGCTAATGATGGAACACGTGGCCTGATGAAGCAGACTGTAATTCCCTTGCTACTGTTGTGCACGAACCCACAACCATTGGCTCTCCATGGTACAATCCCTTCCTGCTAATCATGGTTTCCTAGGAGGATGATGACAAGTCTATGTTTAAGAAGTCTAACCATGTCCTGAACAGTAACCCCCAACCGGCCCTGATGCGAGACAAACCATGCCAAGGCACATAGATGATTTTAATAACTAATAGCAGGTCTAACAGCGTCAACGGGCATCCTAAGCTTACAATAGGAATGATGGAGTAAGGGTATTCCAGTGAGAATAAAGACAACAGCCTCCCATCTAACCAACCGTTGCGGGAACCACTCCTGTATATTCTAGTACAAATGGTCCCTGTTGACCTGTCACTGCCTGATGTACGTGACCTCGGAACATGGTCCCTTTGCTTGGCGGCGTGCCATTGAGACAAACATCCAACCCCGATAAATACCACTACCTGCCTACGCTGCAATCTTGCCTGGCATTCCTCCATGCCCAGATATACCAAGCGATGATTGCTCTACTCCGTCACTTGACCCGACCATACTTCGAAGAACAAAGTAGTCAATCCGAATACAGTAACAGTACTGCACCGAGCACAGGCTACCAACCTCGCCGCTCCCCGGCGAAAGGACAGTCCGCGCTCATGCCCAAACCAAACGACAAGCTACCCACCACATGTAGCAAAGTCCCCTTACCAGGTCACTAAGACCTTATAACGCACCTCCTGGAGGAGCCCGGGAATTGGTGCTTGTGCTCTGCATTGTCTAAATTCGTAAAAGATGCACGTGTGAACTGGTCGCGGATAAAGTTGATAAAGCCTGCAAAATTCCACTCTGCACAACCCGCTGGCCAATGGCTTCCATTGAACGGAGTTGGCAACCGACCTCAACGCACCAGAGGCGGAACAATGGATTACCGCTCTGATCGAACAGATGCCCCTTGCATCAGATATCAACCATACCCTCTTGGCTGAAAGCTGCTCCATGCTTCTGATGCATCGGCACCCCCAGCCAGCTAACCCTGATAAAATCAGCTCGTTACCCGGAGTTAACCGTGCGATGAAAGCACTACACCCGCTAGTACGACGTTAACTCTAGAACCAGGCTCCACCACAAGAGCCCTTCACAAGCCATGTGGCCTAAACATTCACCCCGTGAGGCGGTTGCGAATGGGCGGCGAACTCCTAGGCATTCTCTGCCATGGTCAAAAGTGGAGTTCTGGTTGGCTAAGGTCTGCAACTGAGCCTGCCCGAACCCCCCACAAGTCAGGAAAAGAGAGTACACCTTACCGCTAACTCCTACTGACCCCCTAGGTCGCTAACCAGAGCCTCAGGGCCTATCCCAGAGGCAATGTAAATATACTATTATCCAAACACACACCCGTAGTACCCAACTCGGCCCCACAGCAGCGACCGCATACACCTCTCACCGCTAAGTGTCCCAGGTCAAGAAATGCTATGTATTCACCACCCAATGTAAACTAAAATTGCAAGCAACACTTGCAGGAGACATTCAATATCTTGTCATTGAAGCGCTGCAAACGTGGCAATCGAACTTGGGGAGCGGACACGCCTCTATTACCCTTGAACTCCAAGTATGACAAATGAGGCAATCCAGTCCCCCCCCCCTCCCTCCAGGCTAGAAGGATGACTTGGGCAAGAGGAAAGCTGCCTGTAGCCGACGAACCCCCTGGGGTTGCCCGCTGTGTTTCAAACAGATGGACCTACTGCACGGTTCGAGTATGTCAAGGGTGTATCACCGTGGCTTTCTGTGGCAGGGGGGGGGAGATATGTATGGGTCCCTCCCCCTGGAGTATTGACTACCCAATAGTGAAACTAATATAATATACGTCTCGGATGTTCCCTCATTGTCTTGTAAATACCTGAGACTACCCTTACGCGGATGTCATCCCACTCACCAAGCTCATTACGAAAGGTAAACCATTTTAATGATGAGCCCACCTCTTTGCTGACACTGAACTATGTCAAAATTCCCCCAAGACGGGTGCTGACCCAGGCAGATTACGCCTCTCACCGTACCCGAGAGGACTGCACCACCAAACTAAACCCGCTGTGCTGCCCAGAGGTCACGGTTGACAATCTCTGCAATGGCACCCTGCACATTTATGAAACGCACACCCCCACACATTAATCTGAGATAGGCCGCAAGATGACAGATATAACATCAACACCATATCTATAGTCGCGTTAACAGCCGACTGCGGAGAGACACGCACGCGGCCTCCCGGGGGACACCACACACCTCAAATCATTCCAAAACCGAGAAACATAGCCGGGCAGGAGCCTGTTGCACCCGCTACCCATGCTCATTATATGGAGAATCAGGAACACAAAATTAATGACTAGTGTTGCAAACCGAGTCGGTAACTGTGCTGAACACCCAAGGCCTCCCCCAGGGCAAAGCTGGTCCTCTTCCCAGGAAACGTGCTTTGCTTTGCAGGCCGAGGCACCTCGTGCGTGCTTGCACACCGTGACCACACCCGAGTGATGCATCCGGTGTCCCCTCTTGTGTCGCTGCAACCATAAAACCTCATGTAAACCTGCCCCTGGTGACACCCCCTGAGTACCTCCACCCGGGTCCCCCTGTGCTTGAGGGAGCTGTTCTGTGCCTAGGTGACGTGCCTCCCGACTGGTGATTTGCTGTTTCTGTCATTGCATGCCGATATATGATCCAGCAAGAACATACCCGGCACATCAGGGTTGTAGGCTTTGTCAATGGTAGTTAGTTGCATAAGATAATAAGCAGCAACTGAGCTAGTGAATAATATTGCAAACGTTCGCTTTAGAGCGCTGACTGTTGCTTAGGATGCAGACCTCTGCCTAATATTGCTGCACATACCAGAACATGATACCCCTAGCCATAAATTTAGCACCCGGGCCGTTATGCCACACCCTCTCCCTGGCGGCATACCTAATTTGTATCAAGAGCAAACCTATTAAAGACAAGAGCCTTCAAAGTCCAGGGTCAATAGAATGATTGCCTCATAAGCTATGGCAACTCTAACGAATTTCCCCCCAAACAGTGTGCCACCCAAGAGAAAACTACAGCACCGCCCTGCAGCACAAAACTCCTAGATATAGTTGGGCAATTACTCCATTATCTTTAGCTTAGTAAGGCGGTGCAGATATAAATTGAAGCATGCAATAATGTGGCACCATTGTCACGTACTAGCCCTTAGACCCTAGCTTAGGCGCTGCCAACCCGTGAGCTGTGCTAATCACACAGATCGCATCCCCGTACCGGCTGGCCGTAATAACCGTATTAAACAAAGAAGGGATGACAACGGAGCGCTTTAAATAATCGTGGATATTACCTAATGCCCTATCCATTCTTCAATCTCCAGCTGGACACGTTCTCTTTCCGAGCGAAGGTCTACAGTTTCACCCTGACCTTATAACCTCACCCCATGAGACAATTGCTCGTGTTTGCAAGAGGCCCCCCACATGCCCGGGGCGGGGCTATACTTTTTTTTATTTTTTTTTATTTTAATTATATACTATATCAATCACCGCCCTTTGTCTCGAGCCCGCACCTTTCGGGGCTATCAGCTGGGTTTGTAGGGCTGTTGCATAGTGCCGAGAGGGAGCGCTAACATTTAAGTGAGGATAAGGGCCTTACCAGCTGTCTTGCATATGTAACCGCTAGCTGGCAGATAGAAAAAGAGCATGTAACACGATGAGCACGTGCTGGCTCAGACCCAACCTACACCAGAGGTAACACAGGAGCCTTGCATCAGGTCTGCTGCTTTTGAGGTTGGTGTTTGAAGACGTCGCCATGCCTCCCGCTGCCGTCTGGCCAGCTCCCCACTCCGACAACGCCGGCTGACTTCACCGGATCGTGCTACCCCATCTCGGCGTGTACTACATGACACCAAACATTCCTGCTTTATCATCAGCACTCTGTTGCTAAGCCGACGGTGGAGCCAACATTAACCCCGACCGTGCCCCCATGCCTGCCGCACCCGCCTATGGGAGCGGCCTCATAATGCCGGAAGCTCTTAATTGCATACTCCCCCCTCATACGAGAGCGGCATCATTCCAGCGTGGCCCCATGACCATATAAATGTCTGAAAACCAAAACTAACTGCCATTGCAGCGGCTCCCTATATGGGAGCGTTCTCAGTATGCCTACAAGTTATATCGCTGCACCCGCCTGCAGGAGCGGCCTCATTTAGCTGGGCGCTAAACCGTTGAAATAAATCATTAACTCAAAGAAGTTGTAAGGCAAGTCAGTTTCAGAAACCCAAGGACTCGTAAGTACTCTGCCTCCCAGAGTACTTCCGCGCTGATAGCACCAACACATCAATAATCACGACATGCCAGCATTCGTGCCGCCATTACCGCTACCCCCGCCTACAGGGGTGGTGTTACCACGTGACGGTAAGCGTGCCTGACCCAATGGGGACTGAATACCATACCCCAGCGGCGAGAATTCCGTGCCGTGCGCTAAATTCGTTATCTGAACGAAGTTGCAAGTGAAATCAGTTTCAACGAATAAAGTAATGCCTCCATTACAAAAGATTCGCTGTACACTGCCTCCTGCGGCACACAAGCGCCGATCGCACCCACACATCACTAGTCACTAAATGCAAGCATCCAAACTTAGTTTGTTTCGACACCCACTCTTGTCTGCACTGAAATCGCCATAGATTGCAATGCTACACCACATAATACGCCATTGGCATCACTCTCCAATACCAAATCAGTGCTTTGCTCCCACAACGCGTCACCTTTCTCTCCGAAGCTCCTAATGAATGCGACATCCCGCACCTTTAATAACGTTAATGGCACCGACATTCCAAGTAAGACTGCCCACTGTCTTCGACATGCACCCTCACACCTACCGCGCAACCCACCGCCATTTACAACGACACGCGGCTTTAGCTTGCCGGATGGCATGCCCCAAGGGACCGAAAGGGGGTCATTTGAACTTGCGCAAACTGGCAGAGTGGCACCCATATTGCGGGGGGACTCACCATGAAAAACCAAGCAGGCACCCACAAACGCGACGATGCCTGATGCACGGTGATGAATTCGACGCCAGATAACCAAGGCGAGGTGAAGACACATGAGGAGATAGCAACATGAGCCAACAAAACTAAGCCAACACCGTAATTACATTACACATATAAGGACGGGGAGATTAAGTGATTTGCCCAGAATCACAGGATGTGGAGGCTCAAACCCCGGTTTCCACGTAGCAATGCCCAACTCCCAAGGTAGCACAGAGAGTTGAGAGTCTACATCGACTATGAAGCCGGAATAACGTGGGCCGCGCGCGAGACTAAATGCCCCCAGCGCCCTAGCGAGCCACCGCGCCGCCCGAGACTATTGTGGCCCCGATAGCAGGGCATGCTCTTGCCCCCCCCTTACCAAACTCGCCCCGACAACCGAGCTACAAACCCGCTCCGCGCCTGCCCCCCCCGCCCGTGGTGTTCCGACCACAGGGCCCCGTCACCTGGTACTGCCCAGGGACAGGGCCGGGGCGAGAGGAAGGTCACCGGCAACTCACCCAGTAGAGGCACTAGCGGAAGGCGCACGATGATAACCAGTAACGACAAGACGATCGAGCAGCGACCTGCTCCAAGGCGAGACGAGAGGGACAAGAGGGCGAGGAGGGGGGCGGGGACAGCCTATATACCCCTGCCCCCTCCCCCTTCCGCCGGAAGGTCCCTTGTCGGACGACTTCCCTGGCCCAAGCCAGGAACTAGACCGGCTGCCCACAGTGCCATCATTCGGCACTAAGGCGGCTGCCCTTTTAGGGGGGTTGCTGCACAACCCCCCCGGGCAGCCTTGCATTTGTTGAATCGCAGGACGTTGATCGGACGTCAGGCTCGAACCCTGCTTTTAAAGCTGGAATGTTGGCAGCTCCTGCCTTACATCACAACGTCGCCTGCAAGAACGGACAAGTGTCCTGGCTTGTTGTAGGTGTAATGTTACTTGTTGTGTTAACTAGGAGGATAAATGGACAGAAATCGGAAAATACCACTCGGACACAACCGCTGCACCTCTTCAGGACTCACGCATAATTTGGTGCTCGGGGCTCAACTGCTCGTCATGAACGGAGTAATCTGTAAAAAGATAAAGGCACGCAAGGAGTTCCGAGGCAATAATACTCCATGGGAGTAACTTTTAAAAACAAGCTCTCAAAGTGCTAAGGCTGCAGCGCTCGTTAAATAAAATAAACATGGTACAGTAAATACAAATACAACTAATAGCAAGCAGTGACGGAGGTTAATTGAGTTGTGTACCAAATGTAAATCCGAAGCTAAAAACTCATGAACAGCTGGGAATAAAGATGGACAGCAAAAGGCCCTGGGAGTGACCAGTAAAACAAAGTGCCTACACCGAGTAACAAGAGTGGTGCGACCGCGCTCGTGTGAAATCTGACACAACAGATGGCACACTGTGCGCGCCGCTGCTCGTAACCGCAAGCCATAGGCCTTTTCACACGCACGAGCATGTGAAAAGTCCAGAGTGATTCCAAAAGGTTGTTTTCCTAGAGCGGCTGGACCGAAAAAGGTTGGCTGTAATGACTGCTAGGAGCAGGAACTGAGCTAATACCCTGTAAGAGGTCAATTACTTCCGAGGAGTTAACAGAGAACTCCAAAATGTTAATGTCTTTTGAATCTGCCCAGCAGCCCTTGTTGGTCACCAAACTGAGCGGTGTGTGTGTTCTAGAATTTATATTGATAGCGTTATGGATTTTATTAATTTTCTTGTCTAGTATGATCACATTAAAGCCAGAAACGTTTGTCTATTTTCTATGTTTTTTTTAAATAGCATCAGATTGTAAAATCTGCTTTTCTAGTTCAACGTTTTCTTCTAGTACTTTTTTGTTCTAGGGCAGTATCTAAGCCTGCAATCATCCAGTGTCTTAAACATTTGCTGGCTAAATAACTAAGGCCAAGGTGAAATTTTGGGTTACTAGTGAATAATAGATTTGCTAACCTTAAGATAGTCTGTTAACATGCATGTATGCTAGTGCTTATCTGTTTGTTCTTATACATTTTCAAGTAGGTCCAGGGGACCTAGGAGGTATGTTTAGGTTTTGTGTTGGAGGAGGCCCGTAGAAAAAGGGCCCACTAAATATTTTTTTCAGTGTATCTGCCAGCAGAGGAAGGTCCTTCTTTGTTGATCGTTGTTCAACATTCAGTGTACGCATAAAATACCTACATTTGCGATACTTGGTTATAGATCCATTAAATAAAACAATGCCTTCATAGCCAAGTGGATGCACTAAGCTAACAATATAAGTCATAGGGGCTAGATTGTAAACCTTTAATGGAACCTGTGGATAACACCATGAACAACACCAATGTTCACATGGGGTGTAGGAATAAAAAGAAAAAGGAAAAAAGTTATACAAGTTAAAGTGGTGTAACAAAGAGATCACAGATTCAATAAATGAAAAGAAACAAAGTCCTGTAAAGTGCAACTGGATCCCTTCCTTGTAAACACAGATTCATACGTGTATAAGAACCATTGACCAAACAATTCACAGTACTCAATACAAGAAGTGAACATATGATGCGAGTGATATATCAACCTATGCCCAAATGTGATGATAATGAATGTCCATAGATAAGTACAAGAAAAGGTTTATTGGAACGATTATTATGATCATAAAAAAAATACTTCATATATGCAGTTATTTGTTAATACATAAATACATGAAGGTGTAATAAAGAACAATAACGATATATAATATCCATTAAAATAATAAAAGAATAATATAGAAGATGATATGAATACAAGCAAAGGTTCACAGAAATCGTAAATAACAGTACATGTCAAAAATACACAATTAAAATAAAATATATAGATATATATATTATAGAAAATGATAAATTAAACATAATAATAAATAAACAATAGGAGGTCAAGGAGGCTTGGTCACTTCTTGTTGTGAGTGAGCAGGTAAAGGAGTTTTCTTCACGATATCGTCTAGAAATTGTGTGAGTGGGCCCCAAAGGTGAGAACGTTTAGTAGCAAGAGAGATAGGATGAACGAGTGCTGTATCAAGGCGATAATTGTGACATACAGCATACCACCAAGCTAAATAGGACAATTTAGAGGAATCTTCCCAGTTTTTTTATATTTGCTGAAAAGCTACAGCTATTAACAAATCAATAAGTGGTAACTGGGATTGACTTGTTTTCCGGTCCGGTGTTAAACTACCTAGGAAAATGTTTGCAGGGGAGAGTGGAATTGTGGTGACCTGTTTCCAAAATATAAAAACATGTGGACATGTGAAAAGCATATGATGGAGATCAGCGTGAACCTGGGAACATGTCCAGCAAGTGTTGAGATTTGTGTTGTGTATTTTATGTAGGTATGTGGGAGTAAGAAACAATCAGTTGTAAATAAAGAAGAGTGTTTGTGTTGTGCTGGCCGCTCTGGATGATTTCCCAAGTTTCGTCCAAATTCTGTTCCAAAAAGAGATAGGCCAATTTGTTCCCAGATCGGATTCCCATGAGAGTTCCACTTTGGTTTTGTCTCGGATCTCAGGAGGTACCATTAAACGGGAATAAATGGTGGACGCTTTAGGGTTTATGTGCAAAAGGTTATGCCATGGGAAAAGGGTGTGGGAGGGTGAGGAAGGTGAAGATTTGAGTTTAGCATAAGTATCAAGTATTGCTTTCTGCAAGGTCATAAATTTAGGTTTAAAGGAAGAAGGCAAATGATAAAGAGTTTGTAATTGCGTAAATTGAATGGGTGCTCCCTGATCTAAAAATTGATGAACCCAGAGTAGACCTTTATTTCTCCAAGCCTTCCAAAATATAGGTTTCCTATTGAGGAGGATGTGTTTATTGTGCCAAATTGTGAAATTGAGAAAAGTGTCTAAATTATGTACTACTAAGTGGGGTGCAGTGGTTAGTAGTTTACAGGATTGCTTAATTATGGGAGTAGAGAGCTTTTGTGGTTTGCGAGTAAAGGAGAGATATTCCTGAAATGAAAAGGGAGCTAAAAACGAGGTCTCAAGATCCACCCAGAGAGGTTTATCTTCAGATTGATCAGTGATCCAATTTGATAATTGTCGTAACTGAAAGGCTTTGTGATAATTGGAGAAATGGGGGAAATTGACACCGCCTTCAGATTTTGGTCTTGTTAATTTCTGTAACGCCATTCTTGGTTTTTTAGCATTCCATAAAAAAGAAGTCAAAATAGAATTAATCTTTTGAAAGAATTTAGATGGAATGGAAAGTGAAATGTTAGAAAGGATATACAAAACTATCGGAGTCAACATCATTTTGATTGTGTCCAGACGACCCCACCAAGAAAGATGAAGGGGATGCCATCTTGCGACCAAAGTTTTAAGTTTGGCAGAAAATTTGTCTATGTTTAAAGAGTTAGATGTCTTTATAGAGGGAGAGAACCAGATACCAAGATATTTGATATGTTTAGGGCTCCAAGTAAAGTTGGAGATCTTAAAATCATCCTTAAAGGTGTATTTGGTTAAGAGTAATATCTCACATTTTCCTCTATTCAGTTTATAGCCAGATACCAATCCATAGGCCTCCACCTCTCCCATGAAAGCTGTAAGCGAAGATTGTGGTTTGGAGAGAAAAACTAAAATATCGTCAGCACATGCTGCCAGCTTAATTTGTTGAGGATCCGAGACAAAACCTGTGATTGAGTTATTCTGGCGTATTCTTGAGAGAAAGGGTTCTAAGGCCAAATTGAAAAGAAAAGGGGACAAGGAGCATCCTTGGCGTACTCCTCGTTTAAGATTGAAGTAGGGGGAGATGAGGACATTTGTAGATATGGCGGCCTTGGGCTCAGAGTAAAGTAGGGCTATTAAAGAAATGATTTTCGGTCCAAACCCAAACCACTTGAGAGCGTGGAAGATAAAAGGCCAGTAAACCCTATCAAAGGCCTTTTCTGCATCTAACGCAATTGTCGCCAAGGAGTCCGGATAATGTGATTTAGATAAAATGTCAAAGAATAAGTGTGTACTGTCAGTGATGTTGCGACCTTTGACAAAACCTGATTGTTCTTTTCCAAGCAGCATGGGAAGATATGGTTCTAATCTTAGGGCTAGAGCATTCGAGAACATTTTATAATCTACGTTAACTAAGGATATAGGTCTATAATTCTTACAGTAACGTAAATCCTTATCAGCCTTTGGTATTAGACAGATCAAGGCTTCGGAAAAAGAGCCAGTGGAATTACGGGAAGAGATAAAGGAAGAAAGAAGAGTGTGTAAGTGTGGGAGTAATAGATGAACGAAATGTAAATAAAATTCCACTGTGAAGCCGTCTGGGCCTGGGGCCTTGTCTATGAATGTCCATAGATAAAAAAAAAAACATAACTATTTAGAAAGTAACGATGGTACAGTGACCACAAATATATCTCTGTAGATACTTTCGGTCTTTACTATTGCATCAATTAATGGTGTCTTGACTCTACTAGGATTTCAATGTAATCATCAGAAGAGTTGAAGTTATGTTTGAGCACTCTGTGAACTATAAAGGTATAATATAAAAAAACAAAATCACCAAATTAGGAATTTGGATTTCACTGGAAATCTGAACAAGATCAAAAAAATGTGTATTTACTTAGAGATCCTATGTTAAAAAATTCAAGAAAGCTAATGATCACAATACTTGATATCTGTAATGCAAGGAGGAGGAATATATGAGAGTTAGCTGGGTGAAGAAAGGGACACACGTGGGTGCAATTACGTGTTGGAGAGTTAAATTGCTAATATTTTGACAAAGGTTGTGGGCCATATAGGATGAAAAGGAAGATTCATAAAACTAGATTAATCAATCTAAAATTGGTTAACAGAATGAATGCAAATCTTTTCCAATTATAAAAATAGACTAACAACTAGCCAAAAACAGTAAAGAGTGCTCTAGAAAAGTAGGGGAATGGCTGTCAATGAATCAACCATCCGATAAAGCCCCAGCAAAAACTGAAAGAAAATCAGGGGGGTGGAGGGGAGTAGAAACCATTTGGGTATATTTTAAGGAAAGAATTGCAAATAATGGTGTTGCAGGAATTCTGCTCAGGAACAGAATTATGCCTGGGACCATAGAACATTAGTAGATCAGAACTATGGGCCTGAATATGGCAGTCAGACTTTCGTCCAACCGCCATCATATTGGGTATGGGACCACCTGACTTGCAGTTGGCGGTTCCACCATAGGTATTACAATGCATCTGCCTTTAAGGCGGTCACAATGTGAATGTTTTGAATTGCAGCGAGTGCTGCAGCACACACCGCAGTACAAAAAATACAGATCAGACATATCCCTGCACTATGTGTCAGGTGATGGAGCAGGTAGTGCAAAATGTTGTATACCTCCTCTATTCTTGCACGAAAATACTAATTATATAATCTATTAACTGTAATATTATTAAATGAGTGTGGCATGTATACTAATCAACATTATAAAAACAAACTACATATGGAATTTGCTATTTGCACGGCTAAATAACTCTTATAACTAAAATCTGTACGCATATTAATAAATAGTATATGTGGTAATAGAATATCGCATGATATGTTGCTTTGTGACGTTTGCATCTTCATGGAGGATCGGAAAAGGTGAATATAATGGCTTTAAATGTCGCTATATGCTAGATAAATACAAGCACATAGAGGGATTAGTAAGGGGTTAACATTAGAATCATCATTTCTATGAATTATTTATTCTTTTGTGATTGTTTCGCTTAAATTGACATCTGGGCCTAATCCAGAATGGCCGCTGACATCGCACGCAGAAGTGGCCACTGTCTCGTGAGGCGCAGAGTCAACTGCGCATGTACGGACAATATTGTGAACTTCTTAGCGACCTTTACTCATCATGTTCCCGGTCAAGGATAAGAATTTGGTGGTTCGCCAAGATAGGGGAACAATCAACCTTACAGTAAACCGAAACAAGCCGACACTTTAGCTGACAAGTGACCTCACCCCTCGAAATGTACTGAGGATCTGGGAATAAGAATCGGACGATCCCAACCAGCCAATCACCACTGTTCTTGTCCTAAAAATGTATCATGTTAACTTGGTTTTTATTATAAAAGAATAGTGGGATAGTGAAAAATCATCATCTTCATCATCACAAACTCTTTTCTGACTACAACGCCTTTTACATTATGGTCCAGATGCTGCCCGATCGTTTGATGACTGCAAACTTTATCCAAATCCACGGGCTATGATAGATGCTTGCACGATTTCTGGTCCTTTGATAAAATTGGGGACTGTAACGTGCTGAGCAGAGGACTTTGGGCTTTGGCCTGCTTTATTCGGACAATTTACGACAAACTCGGTTATGCAGAGCCAATGAATTAGAGGACTCCAAATAGCCAGATTAGGTAAATATGATTTTCTGCGATTTACTTAAATTTATCAAGAAATTCTGAACTTTGACAAGACAAAATGCTAATATAAATCATTATGAAAAATTTAGATAAACAAATATTGATTAATAAGAAAATAAGAGTTTGTGGTCTTTCATTTAGAGAAATAAGGATTCTTATTCTTAAAATGTGTTTTAGCTGGTTCTAAGTCACCATCAACCAATCCAACTAATTGGTCCGCCGACCAAGTGGGTGGAGTCCCTTGAATTTTAAGATTAGGGATCTATAGGCGATGGATGTTAATGTAAATTTTGTAGAAATAACTTTTCTCTCCCTATAGGTTATAAGGTGTTCCCCCACATGTCCAGAGCATGAATTATTCATCCCTCCTGTGTGTTTAGACTCGTGAATGGTGACGTGTGTGAGTTGGTGTTATGGGCCCCACCAATGAATGCGTGTATGAATGAGTGTGCGTGACGTCGGGTCTGCGATGCAGGGAGGATATCGGTATATGTTGTTCCCCATTTCCCAGTCTTGAGCTGTATCAGTTTTTCTGGTAGCAGAATGATGGTTATTATTGTATTGGTTTGGTGATTATTGCTTGTAAATTGCTTATTGATTGTGGATAAGTATTGGTTTATGTATGAACACTCTATGTTGAGTCGCATTGAGTTCCATGTTGTTTGACGGCTTCTGGAATGTAGAAAGTCGGAAGATTGTAACGATTCCGTGGTAGGGCAGACTGTTCGCTGCTCTCGGAAAAGATGGAATTGTTGTTGCCCTGTAGGTACACAGGGAAAACGTGTGACGATTGGAGTTGCACGATGCATTGTCTTGGTTCGATTTGGTAACATCGTCGTGTGTTACTGCTAGGGACATTTTCTGTATGAGAGAAATGTATGGTAGCGAAGGTCACCTGTGAAATTTTGGTCTTAGGTACCAGGAGTCCAAAAGGCACTCTGATTACGCTTATCACTGGAAAGGTAATAGGTGTTCCCTAAGTTTGATAGAAGGATAAAGTAGAGGGAAGGGCTACTTTATTAACAAGTGTAATAATTCTGTAGTAGGGCAGACTGTTCGCTGTTCTCGGGAAAGACATAATTCTGTGTGAATGAACTACATTTCCTGTATGACAGTGCGTGAATGAAATAGCACTCGGGTTAATTGTGAAACTCTGGTTTTATTTCTCAGGAGCAGAGCGTCTCCAACAAGGTGTCTTAATTCTAGAGAAACAGTTAGCTAATGCTTGTTAGAAGGGTAAGGTAGAGGGAAGTGCTACTTTATCAACGGAAGTAACAATTCCGTAGTAGGGCAGATTGAACGCTGCTCTCGAGAAAGACGGAATTCTTGTAAGAAAGGTCATTAGCTATTCTTTTGTTAGCGAAACAGATAATGGTGGCGTTTTTATGTCGTTACTAACAGATTTGTGAGTCAGAAAGAACGTAAAAAAGTTTGCCGATAAATATTGTAAAGGAGGGGTCAGCAGAAACAGGAGTAGCGAGAAAAGCTGACGTCAGAAAGACCGCGCTGGGATTGGCCAGTCAGTAAGAAACGTAGACGCTCCTGATTGGTGCGCTAGTGTGAGTCGCGCTGGGATTGGAGAATTACAGAAGTGACATAGACGCTCCGGATTGGTGCGTTAGTGTGAGTCGCGCTACGATTGGTTAAAACAACAGAATAGTCGTAGGGAAATCTAGCGATACACGGAAGAGAAAATTATGTATTACGATCCACCAGAAAAAGAAAAGTCCTGGTTTGGAAAGATCAAGAGTTTATTTAAAGAGGACAAACCGATTGAGACTAGAAAGGGACAATTGCTTCCTCCACCAAAATCGCGCGCATCCTTTATGGCGGCGAAATACGGATATCATACTTGTATTTGGTTGGACAATTGGGCAAAGTATACAAAAGATGATGGAGTTTTAGCTTTTCCAGAACATGGTTCATTCAATTTAGCAGTATTGAGTAATTTGAGAGCGAGAATGATGAATCTAGAACCGAGACCTAGACCAACACAGTTTGAAGCATTGACAGAATGGGAAGACGAGATGCATGACAGAAAACGGCAGAGGAGTGGCGGAAGGTACAAATATATGTTTGATAGATCATATGGACAGGAGAATCATGATGATAGAATGAGGAGATGGCGAAGCGCAAACATGACTGAGGGTTTGTTTCCTGTGAGAAGTGCTCAAGAGATTAGCAATAGAAAATGTATGGAAAAAAGAAATAATACCGAGTCAGGAGGATACAGTGTGCATGAATCGCAGGATGATGTTCTTGATGACATGTTTTATAAAAATACACCCCATATCAATCAGATTCCACATTATTGACACCAAGTGGCCCAATTAGAGAGACTCCACGAAAAATAAAATTTGAATCAGTACCACAAGAAGTAGGAAGAAACAACCCTTTTAGAGAAATAGAGAAAACACAACATGGTAAAATGGGTAATGAAACTTCAGCTGAACTAGCAAAACCACTTTAGAGTTAACTGAAAAGATTAGGGAATTAACCAAAAATTAGGAAGCCGTAACCGTTCCTGTAACTATAGGACCTGTAATGCCTATTTCTGATAAACAGAAGGATAGTGAGCATTGTCTGACGATTCCTTATAACAGTAATAAACAGACCGAGAGGCCAGAAAAAAAATTCAGATGAGAACCTATGGAGACAAACAGCAGGTATTTCAGAACACAGTACGCCTAAAAATTTGACAGTAAATCAAAGTTTAGTGGATAGAATAATAATGACGACAGAATCAGTCCCAGGATCACCAAAGAGTTTAGTACAACTAAATAATGAAAAAAATCCTGTAGGACCTACTTCTGAAGAATTAAGTGAATGGTTGAGGAGTTTACAGTGAAAAGATACAGAATCCCAATCTATAGATGTGGCCAAGCTGAAGATTGTTTTGGAAGAATTAATAGTAGGGACTATCCCCACGGAGAAGTTAAAAGTCTATCAGGATGAAGAATTATTATTTTTATGTAAAAGTATAACCTGGAGAGCAAAGAATCTACACGAAAGACTAGAAGAAGTGGCAAATGAAATGGGTATAGACTTTGAAAGAGTAAAGGCTTTACAAAAACCATACCGAGTAGATTTTTCTGAAAAGGATATTGAAAATCTGAACACAGCAGGAAGAGCAACTCAAATTAAAGACAATCATTTTGTTAAGAAAATGGGGAGATGTAGATAAATGGAAAAGTAGGTAGTTTCGAAAACGAGATGATGTCTCAGACAAAACGTTTGCAGCTTTCTCCGTGAGAGAAAAGTAAAAGGTAGTAACAGAATGTCCCATGAGAGAAATTCCAGGTGGAGGATATGTACAAGTCCCTTGGACTAGACAAGATATTTTGTCATTTACCAATGATTTTCCTCGACTACGCGAAAAGCCAGTCGAGTGGTATAGGCAGGTAGATAGGTTTCTAAAGTTATCAAAAGTGTTATGGATTGATTTAGATAGTCTTTTTGACATAATAGTACCAGCAGATTTATGGACAAAATGTAAAATTATGATAAGCTGGCCTACACAAGAGTACCCCAGAGACCCCAAAACTGGTGCCCCTGATCCTGAAGTAATGAAAAAATATGAACAGGTAATTGCCTTTCTGAAAAACAAAGTACCTTCCAAGGAGACTGATTGGGTAAAAATTGACCGAACTCATCAAGAAGCTAAGGAATCGGTACATGCTTATTATGAAAGGTTAATGCTCGCCTTTAAGCAGTTTAGTGGTGATGAAAATTGGAGAGAAAAAGATTTAAGTCACTTTTTATACCGATTTGTATGTGGGCTGCGTCCAGAAATAAGTGAAATGACTGAACAGCATACAGTGGACTGGCAAAATAAGAAATTAGATGAAGTACTGAGACATGCAAATATTTTAGTGATGAAATTGAAGCCAAACAGCGTAAGTTAAAAGAAAAGGCTATGTGGGCACAGGTAAAAGTGGCAGAAAGACAGGAAGCTTAATTGATTGAACAGGCAAATGGTGCAGGTATGAAACCCAAATTTAACGTTGGAAAAGGAAAGGGACAATTTAATATAGAAGAAGCCAAAAAGAAATGGCCATGTCATAATTGCAGAAGAATAGGGCACTGGAAAACCGAGTGTAAATTTCCCCCGAGTACTAATGGTGATAATTCATCATTGAATTCGCAGGTGCAGAAAGAGATGAGTTGTCAACCACAGCGACAGCAGCAGGTTGTTGCCCAACAGAATCAGGCGCCAATACCGCCTTTTCCAGAGAGCGTAAATCCTCAGAAATACAGTAATGAGACAGGATTCTACAACGAAGAACAGGTAACTAAGCTGCTGCGCGCTAGTGCTATTTTGCAGTATTGGCTACAACGCGATGAGAGTGAGTCAGAAGAAAGCTATTGACGGTGCCGAGGGGAGGAAGAAGAGTGCGTACTTGGCGCAACTCTAGAAGTAGACCAGACAGGTCCTTTTGTGGATGGAAAGGTAAATGATGAAAATATTACTTTCCTAGTAGATACTGGTGCTACTCGTTCAACTGTCTGGTCAGCTGATGTTAAAAATCTTCCTCGGACGAAACAATCCAAGTAGTTGGAGTATCCAACAGACAGATTAAAATATATCTCACTGAACCATTAAAAGTTAACATGGGGAAATTTTCTGAAATGCACCGTTTTGTCGTGTGCGATTCAAGCCCTGTAAATTTGTTAGGAAGAGATTTGCTGTGCAAAATGAATTGCACCATATTTTGCACTCCCAATGGTATAGCATTTGAGACCCCTGATGAAGATGTACTGTATAAAATGACTATGGCTAATATGGAACCTGAGATTACGGAGGCATTTGCTGTATTTAACCCTGAAGAACTACCAAAAGAACTGAAAAAGACAGTAAAAGCGGAAGTCTGGGATTTCACAGGAGAAGATGTGGGATTAATGAAAAATGTAGATCCTGTAAAAGTGACTGTAAAGGAAGGAATAAGTTACCCAAATATTCCTCAGTACAAATTGATACCCGTAATAATTGAAGGAGTTACTCCTATAATAGAGAAAATGATTAAACATGGTATTTTGAGAGAAATAATGAGTAGTCCATGTAATTCACCAATTATGGGCCTGAATAAACCTAATGGAACGTTTAGAATAGTGCAAGACTTGAGAAAAATAAACAAAATTGTTGTGTCATGTTGTCCTATTGTACCAAATCCATCTGTGATTTTGTATCAGATTCCTCATGATACGGAATGGTACACAGTAATTGACCTGTGTGATGCTTTCTTTTCCATTCCATTGCATCATGACAGTCAGCAGATTTTTGCGTTCCGGGTTGGCGAACGTATTTTGGCATGGTGCCGAATCCCACAGGGGTATACAGAGAGCCCCTCAATATTCAACCAGATATGGAAAAAGTCCTTAGACGATCTAGAGATGTCCGAGAGCTCAGTACTGGTACAGTACATTGACGCCCTACTTGTGGCGTCAAAAACTCGAGAAGCTTGTGTAGTAGATACCATAGCATTGCTGAATCATCTGGCAGATGGAGGACTTAAAGTATCCTCATTGAAATTGCAATTCTGTCAGAAAGAAGTACAATATTTAGGCCACACAATTGAAAAAGGACTGAGAAAAGTAACTGCAGATAGAATCAAGATAATAAAAGGAATGAGAGCCCCAATGACGCAAAGAGAAGTGAGAATGTTTCTTGGAATGGTTGGATATTGTCGTCAGTGGATAAGTAACTTTTCCCTGATTGCAAAACCTTTGGTACGCCTGACGAGAAGTGATGTAAAAGACCCCATTGAATTAAATAAGGAAGAGTTAACAGCCTTTAAACAATTGAGAGACAGTTTGTGTGAGGCACCAGCACTTGGCATGCCCGACTATGAGAAGGAGTTTGAACTATACTGCAGCGAAAGGAATGGATGTGCACTTTCTGTATTAATACAGAAACATGGAAAACTGATAAGACCAATTGCATATTTTTCAGCTATACTCGACCCTGTAGCTGTAGCATTGCCTGGTTGTTTGATAGCTGTAGCAGCCACCTGTAAGAGCCTAGAACAGAGTGAAGGAATTGTGATGGGATATCCTGTGCGAGTGTTTGTACCTCATGATGTGGCAATCCTTTTAACAAGGAGCCGCACTCAGTTCATGACGCATAGTCGGCTGACTAAATATGAGAAAGTCATATTAGGTGCAACAAATGTGAGCCTTTTAAGATATCTGAATGTGAATACTTCAATGTTATTGCCTGATGCTGAGAATGTGGAAGTCAGAGATGATGTGGATCATGGATGTGCTTGATTTCTGTACCAAACCACGTCCTGATATAAAAGATGTACCTTTGACAGAAAGTGACTATGTGATGTTTGTGGACGGGTCATGCTTGAGAACAGACGAAGGAATTCTGAGTGCAGCATATACAGTATGCACAGTAGCAGCAGTAATGGAAGCGTCTTACCTAAAGGAAGTAAAATCAGCCCAGGTTGCTGAACTGTTTGCATTAACCAGAGCATGCAAATTGGGAAAGAATGTAAGAGTGACTGTGATAACCGATAGTCAATATGGCTTCGGTGTAGGGCATGATTTTGGCCAAATTTGGTCCCAAAGAGGGCTTTTGACTTCAAGTGGAACCCCTAAAAGGAATGCTGAAGCAGTTGGGAAATTGCTTGAGGCGATACAGCTGCCTAGAAATGTGCTGCACATACAAAGACTGGAGATTATATTTCAGCTGGTAACCAATATGCTAACGATATGGCTCCATATTGTGCACAAAATCAGAATTCTGTAAATCGGGCAAAAGAAAAGGAAATTAATTCATGTCCCTTGTGAAGGACTGGGTTTTTCTAAAGCCCAGCGGTGCCAGGGAACAACACCTGAAACCTTCGTGGGTTACCTGTTCTGGCGTACCAAACACAGAGACACGGGACACTTCCAGCGGCGTCAGAGATCAGCGTTTATTTTACTGCAGGGATACAGAGGTCACAAGAAGTACACAGCGTGTAGGTTCTCGGAGACTGCTTCAATTTGCAAAAGTGGATCGCTCCTTTTATACACGTTTTTCCCATAGAACAATATGGTGAACAAAGATTACAACTCAGTTCCCACAATAAACTTCAAAAGGGTCGCGTTCATGTTTCAGGAGGCCGGAACATGATTACCACAGTATTGCCAGTTCCCAACTGTAAAAGCATATCTTCTCTGCAATAAAACACATTCCATCCTGATCGTAAACACATTAGGAGAAGGGACAAAAACAGATGCAAAGAAAGAACAAGGATGCACAACAGGTTAAAGAAGAGTGTTAGGAGTAATAAAGGAAACTTGATAACGGGATCAGAGACACCGTGTCTAATGTATGCATGGCTGAAACAATAGACCGGCACGGCAAGATGAGCCTCGAGCGGGGCCATCTGCCTTCGTCGTGTCGTTTCCCTCATCATAAAAGTCATACTCAAAGGAACACGTGTCTCTCGTGTAAGCTTGAGAGTCCCAGGGTCACGAAGCGGACAAAAGTCCGTTCGCTGGCTACTTGAGGGCAAGAAACAAAATGGATGCCGTATCTAAAATGGAACCCGAGGGTTCAGATGAATAAACCCAATAATAAGACGAACCATACGTGGTTGCGTAGCGAAACTGCGTACACCCACTATACTCGTTATTTGCGGTTCGTAGATACCCAACTCATCCATATTCGTCACCACTCAAAAGTGTCGTTCCGTCCCACACGGAACCTCAGACGCTCCTTTTGCCCTCATGTAGGCAAGCACTAGTCAAGATCAGAATCTACTTCAATATTCATCAGATCGTTCAGTTGCTGCTGGAACATCATTCTATTCATCAACGTCTCCTTGGTAACGGATGGTCGTCTCATGCACGTTGTAGCACATAGGCCACATAAGGCAGGACCACACTGTACACAAAGGCAACACGTGAACAGAAACGTTACAACAATCCCTACGATCATCAGAATCTCCCAACCCCAAGTTGACATCAGGCCCCAAAACCATCCTAGAAGCGTCCAATTACCTTCGTCCACGTGTATGGACTCGGAAATCTTGTGCAACTTCGAGATGGCTTGGTAGACAGTTGGAGCATTGTCAGGAATACAAATGCAACAACTCGAATGGATAACTTTACACACACCACCTCTATCTGCGAGAACAACATCTAGAACCATACGGTTCTGCAACGTCATGAGTCTATCCGCCTGAAGTTCAGCTGTGAGATTACCAAGGGCACTTGCAGTAATATTTGCAGTCGATTCTACTACACGTGTCAGTTGTCTTAAGTTCCTACTATTAACCATAGGTCCCCAAAACGGCAAGAAACCCTTAAAGAAGTCTCCTGCTTCTTGACCGGCAGTATCCTCTTTGCTAATAACACCTCTCACAACTCTAGTTTTGTGATAATCTGAGGCGACAGTGAAAGTCGGTGGTAAAAGATTCGCAATATAACAGGTACCCGAAAAATCACGGGGCAACCATGTATATGCGCGTTCATAACATACAAAATAAGTGCCCTTAGCGGTCAGAAAAACAGGGGAAGAGAGCATCGGCAGAACATACGTGTCAGTGCAAGCACTGTTCCCAAGTTGTGCTCTCGGATTTCGACCCAAACCTTTCAAGCAGAAATTACCGAGGTGTGGTACGATCCATATTGGGGACGAGCTCTTAAGCTGTCTATCACCCACTGACGTACTATACTCAGCCTCGCTCAGATCCTTGTAAGCCTGTACCTCCTCACTTGGGATAAGCGATGCATCAAAAACATCTCTATCTAAATCCGCTATCGCTATCGCCAAAGGTTTGTGATACGGCCCAGGACCAAAATTGGCAGAACGTGGCTCTCGACTGGGGTAGGAATCTAGTGCACTACGGAACATAGTTTGGAATGCTCGAGCCGAACCCTGGGAGCTGTAGGGAAGAACCAAATACGGAATACCCCTATCCATGGTATGTGGCATTAACCCACACACCCAACAATTGGTAGTGTTCATCACCAACTGATGCTGATGTAGAAGTTGAACAAAGGAGTTGTTCATGAACTCCGCACGTCTAACCTGTTCATGTTGGGGCAGAGGATGAAAAGAATGTGGGGAAACAGTGGTGAGGGAGCTTAGTTTAGGAGAAAGGGTAGGTGAAACAGAAGGTAATAACAACTGTACTCCAAAATATACTCCACCCACCAATAACATAGATAAGGTCAGGAACAGTAGGAACACCTGAAACAAAAAACATTTTGTACATACAACTCTTCTTAATTCTGATCTCTGCGCCGACATCCTTTCTACTTCCAACAGCTTAGAGAATGCCATCCTCTACAAACCGTCCGTGACGTACTTGACGCACTGCGTTCTGAGAAGCGATTATCAATCCCCAGGAGTTCCCAGGAATCGACAAAAGTAACCGACCTAGCGTCAGAAACCTGCTAAACAGAAAGGAGTACCCGCACAGCCCTACGGTGACCCGGATGGAGAGGTTTCCTCGAAAAGCTCAGATCACAAATCTCTTAGCCGCGGGACAGCACATAAAAACTCAAAAAGAAAGGATATAATTGTCCATAATGTTCATAACATCAAAAAGCAAATATACAACTAATTTTTATTAGTCCTTGAACGAAGAAAATATCGGCTTCTTCCAGGTCGAGTTTGCTCTACAAACAATTGTTCAGCTGGCGCAACAGTGTTCGATGAAATGGACAACGAGTCAGACCTTTGGCTCTCTGCTACCGATGACTCTTCATGTGGGTTTGGCAGTGACAAATCATTGCCCCTAGGTTGAGCATGGCTAAACGGCACAAAGTGCAAAGGAGTCTCAGTTTCTGTTGCCGAAATCCCAGTCCTCACCCAACCTTCCGTTGGTAAGGGGATCGGTACCTTCTTCGTGTGGCTGGCGTGTACCCAGTTTTTCCTGCCCTCCAGCCGAACCGCAGTCCTCGTCGTCAATAAGACTTGGAAGGGTCCTACAAATCTTGGCTCCAAGTTACGCTTCCGACCAAAATTTTGGGTAACAACCCAGTCCCCTGGCCGGAGCTGGTGTCCAGGACCCTCTGTCTGCGCCGGTAGAGCTTCAAAGACCTGTTGATGGATTAACCGTAGTTTAGTGGTCAAATCATGCAAGTAATCAATTAACATTGGATACTCAAGACTATCAAAGGCCCTTGGTCTCGGGACCCCCCAAATATTCGCAGGGCGGCCGAACACAATCTCATATGGGCTAAGCCCTACTCGAGAGTGCACGGTCGCTCTGGTCGATAGGAGAGCCAGAGGCAAGGCATCAGGCCACGATAAACCAGTCGTAGCCTGAATCTTGGCGAGTTTCAGTTTCAGGGTACCATTGTACCCTTCAACCAAACCCGCTGCCTGAGGATGATTAGCACTATGGAATTTCTGACGAATTCCAAGGCCCTTACACACACTCTGCATTACACTTCCCACAAACTCACTCCCATTATCCGACCATACAATCCGTGGCATTCCGTACCGAGGAAAGTATTCCTTCAGCAGGATTTTTGCTGTGGACAGGGCAGTGTTATCCTTAAGAGGATAGGCCTCAATCCATCTGGAGAACGCACAAACCACAACCAAAACATACTTTAGGTTATTGCATCTCTCCATATGGATAAAGTCCAGCTGGATAACCTCAAAGGGACAAACAGGAGGAGCAAAATGACCAGGTGGAGTGGGGGTACCCTTGCCAGGATTGTGCATCAAACACACCATACAATTCTTAACCACTCTCTCGGCACATTTAGCAATACCCTCATTTCTCCATACAGGGGACAAGAACCTACATATTCCTTTCGCACTAATATGTGACAACCCATGAGCCATTGTCACAACAGCTAATACATACGCATCTGGTAACATCCACCTCTGACATTCCGTCAGGTCAACCCAACATCCATACATATCCAACTTTCCCGTACTTTCTTTCCACTTAGTCTTCTCGGCTTTAGTAGCTTCGTTCTGAATTGCTTTCACACTCTCAATAGTATTTTCACACATACCAGTCTCTGTCGGCCACCTTACTGAACTCGTGACATACATTCGGATCGCAAGATCCTTAGCCGTTTCCTTAGCAATCTCATCCGCAAATGCATTACCACGACCGACATCATCCGTCACTTTCCGATGTGCACTACATTTAACAATTGCCACTTGTTTAGGCAGTGTAAGTGCATCCAAAAGGTCATTCACGAGCTGTCCATGCTGGATCTTCGTACCATGCGATGTCATAAATCCTCTTTCTCTCCACAATCTTCCAAAGTTATGCGCAACACCGAATGCATACTGACTGTCGGTAAACACATTCACTCGCTTTCCTTTAGACAAAACGCACGCTCTTGTCAATGCGATCAACTCTGCAGCTTGTGCTGAATTCTGATTCAATCTCGCAGTTTCCACAACCGTGCTCAACGTTACTACAGCATACGCAGTCGTCACATCACCATTCGGCAATTTAAAGCACGACCCATCCACATACAAGGTACCATCGGGATCTGTCATGGGAGTGTTTTTCAGGTCCACACGACCTTTTGTTTCCTCCTCAGTTCGTAAATAACAATCATGTGGTGGCACATCATCTGATTCCATATTAATCGGCAACAATGTCGCTGGATTCAGTACATTACAACGTTTGATCTGTATATGACTTGCCAAAAGGGTCAGCTCGTACCCAGACAACCTTGCACTCGTCAGATGTTGAGTCTTTGTCCGATTCAAGAGAGTATCAACTGCATGCGGAACCATCACCATGAGCATATTATCCATAACAAGACCTGCGGACTGTCGAATAGACGCCGCTGCTGCCGCTGTCGCCCTCAAGCAACTTGGCAACGCTCTAGCTACCGGGTCTAAGGTCGAGGAAAAATATGCACACGGGCGCTGCTTGTCGCCAAATTGTTGCGTTAAAACACTCAACGCACAACCTTCCCTCTCGTGAACGTATAATGTGAATGGCTTGCTATAATCAGGAGTACCTAACACGGGAGCCGAACACAGCGCATCACGTAGTTCAGAAAAACTTTTCTGACATTCCTCCGTCCACGGCAAAGGAGTCGAAACATCCTTACACGTGAGAGCTATCAATGGCTTCGCTAACAGTGAAAAATTCGGAATCCACTGTCTGCAGTATGACGTGATACCCAAAAAGGCACGCACATCTCTCTGAGTTGTTGGCACAGTCATTCGAGCAATTGCTGCGATTCTTTCAGGGGTCAACCTTCTTCCCGCCTTTGACAATAAGTGACCTAAGTAGGTAACTTCTTGACAACAATATTGCAATTTAGAAGGTGACACTTTGTGGTGTAAGTCACAGAGATGCTGTAGCAGTGACACAGTAGCAATCTTGCAAATTTGTTCAGTATCTGCAGCCACCAACAGATCGTCGACGTACTGAATCAAAGCCGCACCAGTCGGCAGCACAAATGCATCTAGTTGACTCTTAAGAGCCTGGCTATATATCGATGGGCTCTCACAATAGCCTTGAGGTGCGCGTTTGAACCGGAAACTGCGACCTCCTAACGAAAATCCGAACAAATCACGACTTTCCTCAGCAATCGGAATGCTAAAGAACGCATTCTTCAGATCTATTACCGAGAACCATGATGCAGAGGCTGGAATCAGAGTCAGTAAAGCTGTAATGTCTGGAACCACAGGAAACTGTGGGACAACAATTTTATTGACTTCCCGTAAGTCAATAACTAGACGGTACACGGGAGGCTTGGACGGATCAGTTAGTTTCAGAATAGGCAACACGGGACTATTACACACGTTACCTCGTGTCTCCTCAATAACATCTTTACCGATCAGATCATAAATGATCGCTAATAGTGCCCGTTCACCATCAAGGGAAATACGATACTGTGGTATGCGTGGTAAGCGCGCATCAACTTTCAATTGAACAACATAAGGTGGGATATCCAACAGGCCCACATCATTGGGACCTGTTGCCCACAAAGAAACCGGAAGAGAACTCAATTCCGGTGGGAGCTTATCGATCGATAGATACATAGGGGAAATCACATTCTCACCCAACGTAAGCTCCACACCCGTAGGAGAGCAGTACAAAGTCGCATGTAACCTCTTCAACAAATCCAAACCCAAAAAATTCTCACCACAACCAGTAGTCAAAATCAAAGGAGCTTCTAACTCATGAGACCCAATCGTAAGTGGCAAGGGGCTAGAAACTGGATTGCTAACGGGGGCGCTAGAGAATCCAACGGAAACATTCGTTAAGCCAGACAAAGGCACGCCAGGGAGTTTCGAATGCATAATGGAACTTTTTGCTGCACCAGTGTCCAACAGAAAAGGCTCAACGATGCCCAATGCAGCTACTTCAACATAAGGCCCTCTCTGATCAACCGGAACTGATACTTCTCCCTTCCTTCGTCTATGGCTGTCCTAGTAGATACCATCCGTATCAACATCACGCTCAACGTAACAGTCATCCACATGATACTGTGCAGATCTACCAGACGAGAGATCGCGTTGATCGAAACAATTCTGCGAGTCTGAGGAAGTGGCAAAACGCTCGGCCTGATTCTGAGTAACTCCACGACCTCTACCACGTGAAGCTTGTTGAGGACCACCACGACCTCCTCGAGCTGACACACCATTATTCCTATCACGGAGAACCGGACAATTAAACTTCAAATGGCCCTCCCCTCGACAGTACGCACATTGATTATATCCCAACACAAAACGAGGTGCGGGAGAGTCATTTCGCGTCTGCGATCTAGAGAACTGTGATTGCGATCTATTTGGCTGTTGCGAATCATTGAAATTCGAGCGCGGAGGATACGCTTGCTGCAATAAGACCTTAGTTTTAAGATCCTTTGTTTTCTTATCTGCACGTTCACTTTCCTCCTTTTCCCTATTTTCGTAATATTGGGCCGTAGCCAATATTTGAGCAGTGGTAGAAACAGCCCATGAACTCTCAGAATTTTTCAACTTATTGCTAAGTTCGGGCAACAAGTTTGACACAAACTTATCAACAAACAGCCGCTGACCACCCTCTGAGCCCATGTCCTGGCCACTATGATCGACAAATGCTTCCTCAAATCTCGTAAAGAAATCGGAAACGCTTTCATCACTCTTTTGCTTGCACGCGGACAGCTTGTCCCAATTAACGCGCATCGCCGGCATAAGCGTTTTCATAAGAGTAATAATCCTCTGGGGCAACGCCACAATAAGCTGCTCAGGCTTAGCCCCACCGACTTGCTGAGCGTCTGCCGCTGTAAGGGCAGCCCAGTCACCGCCTAACTCAGCCGCGTGATTCTCGTGACGAATTTTCGCCCAAATCGGCTGAGGCACTACATTACCAAACAACATATCAATATCAGCTAGGTTCATAACAGTAGCATCCACCAATTGGGACAGCTCCTTATAATAACCTGCTGGATTTTTACGGGGATCAGGCAAAGTTTGCTTCACCTGTAAGACTTCCGATCGTTTCCAAGGGAGGTGTATCCACACTCTCTGAAAACGGCCTGGGACAGCAGGGTTAGCATTAGGATCGCCTGGCATCCATACTGGGGGAACTTCCCGCATCGGATATTGACCAGGTTGTGCCATCCATGCTGCCGTCTCCTCCTTAAACAATGCTCGAGGTTGCACTGTACATCGAAAGGATAACAAACGTTCTAGAGCTTCTCGAACCTTGTCACCTACAATCACACCAGTTGTGAACCGATGCTGGAGCTCAGAAACCTCAGACGGTACAGTATCTACCACATCATGATCCCACTCCTCCTTCAACGATTTACACAATTCCTCAAACACGAATCGTTGAGTGGGCGCATTAAACTGAGAAAATGTGTCAAACACTACACGCGAAGGATATTTAACAGGATTACGAATCCATTTACGTGCCATTTTTACCAGCGATTCGCGTTCTCTATCGTTAGGAAGCTGGCTGCGCCTCTGAGCGACATCTGGAAGAGTCGAGCCGAGTATTGGCCCAAAAAGCGGAGAATAAAGAGAAGCAACAGCAGTCAAGAGACGACTACGAACAGAAGGAGAAGAGGAAGAAGATCCAGGCGCGGCGACAGTAGGGTTGGAGACAACAGCAGTAGACGCGGCACCAGGAGTAGCAGGAACAACAGACTGAGGAGGGACTTGAAAAGGCGCAGTAGGAAGAGAAGCCGGCAAAAGAGGAGGAACGATCTGTGGCACAAGGGGATTCAGGAGAGCGGGAGGAACAGCGGGCTGACCAGCAGCCACCAAAACAGCAGGTGGAGGAAGAGGTAGAATCACGGGACCCAGAGTATCGGGAGCATAGGGGGGTGGTGATTTCAACAGATAAGACAATAGCGAATCCTCTACCGCTTCTTCTCCTGACTTATCATTGTTAGGCGGTAGCACCGGATAACACTTATCCACCGCCATATGATGAAGTCGAGCACTAACTTCCTGCTCTTTCTCATCTTTGTCTCGCTGATACTGTTCAGCATCTTGCATCACCGCAATAACGCCTTCTCTTTTACTTTTCTTACTCTGCTTGATTTCTTTCTGCTTGGCCTCTTTCCGCCACAACCGGAAGGAATCAAACATGGCCGGCCTAGCCTTCTTTTTAAACAGTTTAGCTTCCAAATTATCTAAAACGGCAGTTTCGAAACTACCATGAGATGTCCAACTAAGAACGCCATCATGTTTAGTGTAGCGGACCCAATATTCATTATACACGATAGGACCTACGCCATGGCGACTATAGAGCTCATAAATTGGAGTTCCAACCGGAGGTATCGGACATGAATCCTCCAGCCGGGAATCCATTCTGCAACATTTAAGAAACCCAAACAAAGTACTACGGCTAGGCATCGCGCACACTAACCGAGTTTACAAACTTCAAGGGCTATCGAATTTACGATATCCTCGCAAAAAGTTTGCGAGACCCTCGGTTTTTGGCAATTGCAATCGTCAAATAAAACCCAACAACTAAGAACCACAAATGCTACGGTACCATGTAAATAACAAAGGAACACAGGGAGCGACCCACAAATACTTAACTGAAAGAACAATGGCGTCACCAGGAAGGCCCGTCTATCATCTCGCCGTACAAAGGACTACGCCAGGCGCCAAAAACAGGTCGACAGTCAGGGCATCAGTCCGTCGCAGCCGTCAGGAGGCGGGGATCTTCGCGGGAAAAGACGTCGGGCCACTTATCTCGACAACTGGATCGATGAAGCGGGGTGCACCTTCCCTCGGAGATTTCACACGAAGTTCCTCACGATCGTCGGGCTTTGGACCGGTACCACTGATGTCGCCCCACGTTGGGCGCCAACATAAGGACTGGGTTTTTCTAAAGCCCAGCGGTGCCAGGGAACAACACCTGAAACCTTCGTGGGTTACCTGTTCTGGCGTACCAAACACAGAGACACGGGACACTTCCAGCGGCGTCAGAGATCAGCGTTTATTTTACTGCAGGGATACAGAGGTCACAAGAAGTACACAGCGTGTAGGTTCTCGGAGACTGCTTCAATTTGCAAAAGTGGATCGCTCCTTTTATACACGTTTTTCCCATAGAACAATATGGTGAACAAAGATTACAACTCAGTTCCCACAATAAACTTCAAAAGGGTCGCGTTCATGTTTCAGGAGGCCGGAACATGATTACCACAGTATTGCCAGTTCCCAACTGTAAAAGCATATCTTCTCTGCAATAAAACACATTCCATCCTGATCGTAAACACATTAGGAGAAGGGACAAAAACAGATGCAAAGAAAGAACAAGGATGCACAACAGGTTAAAGAAGAGTGTTAGGAGTAATAAAGGAAACTTGATAACGGGATCAGAGACACCGTGTCTAATGTATGCATGGCTGAAACAATAGACCGGCACGGCAAGATGAGCCTCGAGCGGGGCCATCTGCCTTCGTCGTGTCGTTTCCCTCATCATAAAAGTCATACTCAAAGGAACACGTGTCTCTCGTGTAAGCTTGAGAGTCCCAGGGTCACGAAGCGGACAAAAGTCCGTTCGCTGGCTACTTGAGGGCAAGAAACAAAATGGATGCCGTATCTAAAATGGAACCCGAGGGTTCAGATGAATAAACCCAATAATAAGACGAACCATACGTGGTTGCGTAGCGAAACTGCGTACACCCACTATACTCGTTATTTGCGGTTCGTAGATACCCAACTCATCCATATTCGTCACCACTCAAAAGTGTCGTTCCGTCCCACACGGAACCTCACTTGTTGTTTACTAACATTGTGAATACATGGGAAGAAGTGAGGCAGTTACAAGAGGAAGCAGGAGATGAGGAAATGAGACAGTGGGTAAAAGCAGGATGTGCACCAAGGGAAACAGATCATGTGTGGGTTTATCGAGATGGAAGACCAGTTATGCCCGACAGCATGGTGTCCGCCATGGCACGGATGTATCATGGACAAGCACATGTAGGGAGAGATGCAATGCTTAGATTGTTCAAACAGACATGGTATAAAGCAAAATTCAGACTTGTAGCTGACAGCCTTTGTCAAAGATGCCTTATATGTCAACAGTTCAATCCTGGAAGAAAAACAGTGGTAAGTCTAGGCACGATAGGTCGAGAAGTAGGGCCTTTCACCAGAATGCAAATTGACTTCATTGAAATGCCCCCCTGTAAAAGGTTGAGGTAAGTTTTAGTGATGGTCTGCCTGTTTTCTAGATGGGTAGAAGCATATCCCACAAGAAGTAGTGATTGAATTACTGTAGCCAAACTACTGTTGAGGGAGTTCATCCCTAGATCCGGGTTCCAGTCACAATTGAGTCAGATAGAGGAAAACATTTCCATAATGAAATCATGAAGCTAATTTTTGAGGCATTGAATGTACAACAAAAACTGCATTGTGCCTATCGCCCAGAGGCTTCTGGTGTGGTGGAACAAGTAAATGGCACTATTAAAAACAGATTAGGAAAGATGTGTTTGGCCACAGGTTTGAAATGGCCTGATGTCTTGCCTCTGGTACTCATGACTATTAGATAAATTCCAGATAGGAACACAGGTTTGAGTCCCCACGAAATTGTGATGGGGAGAGCAATGAGGCATGTATTCATACCAGTCAACAAGCTGTTGCCTATCTCTGATGACTTGGTGTTGGATTACTGTAAGGGGTTGGCTGACTCCGTTCATTCTGTGTTTCATCATGTTGGATCGGATGCCACCACCCTTGAAAAGAAGCCAGTTCATGATCTAAGCCCAGGTGACTGGGTGAGAATTAAAGTGCACAGAAGAAAGAACTGTTTGGTCCCACGTTGGGGAAAACCACGACAAGTGATTTTAACTACGACAACAGCTGTGAAGTGTGCATGAGTAAAGAACTGGATTTATGCTAGTCATACCTTGCAAATTCCAAACCCAGTGGATAACAAGGAAGGAGAATCCTTTGAAGAATCAGAAACTAGTTCTGAATATGATACTGAGGACACTAGAACAAGACAAAATCCTGAAAGGGGGGAGTCAGAACCAAATTTGACCTTTGCCCCAGAGAACATTCCCTTGAGGAGGAAGTTGCAGATTTCTGACACCAGCTCAGACTCAGAAACTGAACAAGCACAGGTACATACTGGAAAAGAGAAAAGCAGTGATGAGACAATTAAAGAAATTTTCGATAAGGAAGTTCCTGATGGAAAGTTGAGAGAAATTCCACCTGAAGTAACAAAAGCAGATGGTCAGGTGCCCGATACAGAAAGTGAGGGAAAGATTTTTGCGGAAGACCCCCGAGGAGTTGTAAGGAATTCAAACATCCAGTTAGAGGAAGGGACGGTTAGTCAGCAGGAAGATTGTGTGGAAGAACCACAAGGAGGGATAGAAGTAGGGAAAATAAAAAGTGGCGGAAAGAAAACCAGTCAAAACTAAAAGTCAAGTTGAATCAGAGAACAGTGATGAAGAAGTAGCAGAAGGTTGAGTCCTGAGAAAGAGAGCATGGAGAGCTGAGAAAAATGATAAGGGAAATAAATATGAAAAGATCAGCAAGTGATGAAATTTGGCCAAACAAAATAAAGAGATTGAGATACCGATTGACACGAGTGAATTCATCCAGAGCTGAACAAGTGAATGAAGTATCTAGTCAAGAAAAATTAAAAGACGAAGAAAAAACGACCACAGAGGAAAATAAGAGAACGAGAAAACCTAACCAGAAGTATAAGTCGCTGGAATGGTCATATGTGGCGCTGCCTGAAATAAAAGGAGAGGCGGAAAGCCAAGAGATTCCAGAGGTGACTGTACCAGAAGTGGTTGAGGAAGATGAAGAATCGGAAATCCTGAGACTTATCTTGTCCGACATTGGAGAAGAACCGGATGTTCAGGAAGTTCTGTATCAAGATTATGAAAGAAAAGCGAAAGACGATCAAATGCCAAACTGAAAAGACCAAAAGTGATTCAAATGGAAAGGCAATATTTTACTGGAAAAGACATAACTGATAGAACCAAGTAGGTGCTTAGAGCCTTGGGTTAGACAATACTAGTTGTGAAGTAGAAGAGGCTAAGTCAAAAGACACTGATCATTTATCGAAATGGCAAACACAAAGTAGAAAAACTAAATGTGTATTTCTTAGAAGATGGTTTAAAATGTGTTGTTGTTGTACAGGATTACTAATGCTTCTATGGAGTGCGTTGGCTTTAATGATTTCATTTAAAGTTACACTAGAAACAATAGAAGGACATAGTGAGATTAAAACTAATGAAGAAAAGATTCAGAAAGTATATCCGACTAATATAGATAGAAAATATTAACATAAAGACAGGTCTATAAATGATTTCTCTAACAATGTATTTTCAAAATTACTGTACGAATATGTAAAGGCGATGCAGGGAGGATATCGGTATATGTTGTTCCCCATTTCCCAGTCTTGCGCTGGATCACAGGCACTATGCACTGCCTGACATGGTGCAGGGATGTGTAGGGGAGCCCCCCAAAACTCAAAGCTGAGGGACAGGGGCGAGGAGGCCCACTACCAGCCCCAAATGTCCCTTTCCCCAAGCCTTATCATGGCAGGTAAACAGCTGGTGGGAAGGATCATTGTAATCCTTAAATAGGTGTCTGTCAGGCACCGCCACCATTGTAGGGATCGATGTTTCCCTCCGACGGTCCGACGGGCTCCTCGAACCCATCCAATCCGTCGCTGTCGATCTCTCCGACTGCCACCCATCCACCCACCATCCTAATGTGGTTGGTGGGAATCCTCATTCCGATGACTGAGGGACCGCCGACGGTTGTCGGTGGCGGTACCACCGTCATCATAATAAGGCTCTAAGTCACCATACCACATCAGTACTGTGAGTAGTTGGCCTGGCATATGCTGGTCACTAGTTATAGTGGCCACCTTGCACCAGTCCAATTTGACTCTTATGGTAGATAGGTTTAAGACAACCTTTTAAAGAAAGCTATCCTAGTGGTAGCTGTGGAGAGCAGCCTTCAGGCTAAGTCTCAGAGGAATGTAAAGCAGCTTGTTTTACCTTATAATCTCTTGAATTACCAAATGAAAGGACACCACACAGGTATATGTATCAAATATATATGTATTTATTTCTAGACACACTCTACTAATCTCTTTATGAGATTAGAAGCCAGGAACACATTCAAATATCAATGTTTCACAATAAGTTAAGCACAAATATGGCTGGGACCCTAGGGGCGTACCCAGTGCTTAATTTGTAAAATATGAAGTGCAGGTGCTCACATTTTTTTTAGGAGGCCCACCCACTTCCCTTTGCTCCACCAACTTCCACCAGCGGCTCCTCCTAGACGTAAGTGAGGTTGAATTCAGGAAGCGCCGGGACTGCTTTGAGGCGTGCACCGGCAGTTACACAGTCCTGTCATCCCGCTGCATACAGTCAGCATAACTGCCAAGGTTTCAGATTGCCACGTGTGACATTTTCATAATTTGTGTAATTATGAGTCACATTCAATGACTATGAGCGACACTTTCTCCAGAGCAAAATCAAGCAATGATAACGATGGTAACATAAAAATCTGAAATTACACCCATATGAGCAACGAGAAACTCTAAGAGGATCTTAAAACTACTGCAGAGCGTAGAAATGGAAGAGCACTAATCTACTGCCCTACTGTAATTTTTAAAAAGACTTTACTTATGCTCATGTTGACGAGCTGTAAGTTAGTAAATTAAATTAGGAATCATTGAAGACGAGTGACTGCTTTATTGTCACAGGTGGTTGAAAGGGCTGGTGATGCATCACCCTTCGAGTTTTGTGATGTGGGGACTGTGTTAAACCCTGCTCCTAGCCTTATTCAGCAGTAGTGTAAGCAGTAGCCTCTGGCATGTTGATTAAAGAGGAAAAATGCACGCTTCTTCACTAAGTGCAAGCAGAGTTAATCAGAATCATTTATTATTGTCAGTGCAGGGGTAGTAGTGCATCCCAGAAAGCAGAGGTGGTGCAGGGTGAAGTGCCCTTGCAGTGAGTTACTGGGCGGATAGCAGGCTCTGGTGTTGGCCGTCTGCATGCTGGCCTCGCTGGGTTGCTAGGCTGTGTCAGATGACGCCTGCTCACAAACACACCCATTAAAGAGTGCACAGCCTGCATTTGAGCACCCTTGCAGCAGGGGGCATGGCAGCACAGCACATACAAGATAAACCTACCACAGCACAGCAGGTGTTGTGACCGAGGGACTGCCTGCTGCTGTGCATAATCCCACCCAGGGAGACACTGCTATCGTAGGGTGTCAGCTGCTGTGTTGGCTGATATGATAACAGTGCCCAGACAGTGCACGCACGCTGGTTTAAGTTGTTTTGCATTCTAGTGTACGTTTTTGAAACTCTATAGGTTTTTTCTTTGATGCAAACAAACGTGCACGTAGTTAAATTTCCGATATGCTACATGCCTCTTTCTTTTCATGAATGGTGTTTCAGCTGTCAGCGGCTTTGCAGACTCTTACATGAACAGATAAGCACACACGGGGATAAACTTTCACACAGCTGGAGTGAGAGGCAGTCGGACAATGTGTGGGGTGACCACTCAGACTCACGCTGAAGGGCCTCGGATACGGCCGTGTCTCCTGCGCTGTGAAAGGTATGAATCACAGGATTACCACAGCAGATTCTGGGACAGGGCCGGAAGCGCCAGAAACTCTACCGAGAAGGAACAGAGGTGGGCCAGACTTCATAATTAGCATTTTTTGTTGGGCTGACATCTTTCTTATACTTTTTCGCCTTATTCTAGTGACTTGAGGTCTGCGAGTGCTTCTTTCACATAAGACATGCAAATTGTATAATGAGCAAACGACGTTAGTTTTTGTCATTTCCACTCAGTTTTCCTTCTCACTGGCAAAATGGCACACCCATTTATATTAGAATTATTGTTTAACCTTTTTGAATGAGCATTTTAAATCTCTAACGTAGAAGACAAGTTTGACTTCTATTTAAGCCTATAATAAAACTTACGGTTGCACTAGGAGTAGGGCCATGATGGTACGGGCCAGCAGCAGAGCGCGACGATTCTTCCTTTCACAGCACAGGCTGCGTGCAGCGCTGGTCCAGGACTCAGCAACTCGCTGAACTTGAAGCACCACCACCACTCCTTCGGTGGTCCGGGTCATGAAATGCCGCTGACCGCGGCCCCCGCAGGGGGCCACTCGGCGGTCGGCGCCTTAGTGGCCCCGGTCACCCCTCCCCACTCCCTCCCTTCGGGGGGGGGGGCAGGGACACAGACTGGAGCCCCCCTCCGTGTTAGGGCCGGAAGTGACGCGCAATGCGCGTCACTTCCGGGCCCAGGTGTGAGGGGGAGGCTATTTAGCCTTCCCCCACCCTCACTGGCGACCTCTTTGGTCGCCCACCTCGCCTTTTTCGGTCGCAGTCTCTGGCTCCTTCGTTCGTCGTCCTCGCCGCTGCGATCCCGGCCCTACCACCATCTCGAACAACGGTGAGTCTTGCTCTACCCTTCCCGCCCCGGCCCCGTCCCTGGGCAGTACCAGGTCGCCGGGGCCCTGTGGCCCGGATGGCCACGGGCGGGGAGGGCGCAAGTTGGGCCAAGAGGGCTCAGGGCCGCGTTAGGGATGTGGTCCGGTTGCGTGCGCGTAACTCGTCATGCTTTACCAGACACCCAGCTTAGAAACTAAACATGGAACGTACCGTTGACTACTCTCTCACAATCAGACACCAGCAAACATGAAACCTTCCCAGCTTCATGCGAAAGGGGCCCCGTGATAATGTGATGCAGTGTCGTAGAAACGATCGTTTGTGCTATAAAAATGTAGAATGAGCGGCGCTCCCTGGGGAAGGTTATTATTGCCCCCTTCCCAACGGCTACGAGGTCGGGAGGGGGGCGCGTGTAGTGGGCGCCCCCCCGTACGTTGTTGTGTGGGGGCTGAGGTGGGCGGGGCCAAGGGGTAGCCGTGGCTACCTGATAGTTGGGGGCGGATCTAGGGTAATCCGTTCCGGCCCGCGGGATCGCGTCCGGATTGCAGGGGAGGAGAGTTGGCCTAACCGCTAGGGCGTTCGACCTCGAACCTGGGGAACTGGGTTCGAGTCTCGGCAATGACGTTGGAACAGCCTTTGATTCTGTGCAAATCACTTAATTTGCCCGGGCCTAACAAAAATGTATGTGCTCTCATTCTATTGTATTCCGAATGACGCGCCTAGTGCCTGCATGGGATAGGAAAACAGGGCACTCAGGTAAAGCGCTCCAATACCTGTGGGCCGATGGCGCGCTACATACATATGGCAACAGGTAATCGTGGCTGCCCATATATGCGTGTCACGATGCCAGTGCAGGCATTGCTCGCGGGTTGTTGCTCCAAGAAACTCGAGCTCACAAGATTGCCTTGGGAGCGAAGCGCCCAGTGCCTACACGGGAGAGAAAAGGCGGCACTCATGTGAAGGGCATCAATACCTTAACCTCAATCTCCAATAACTGCGGCCTTTTTTCCCGCTGCATAACGGATACAGGCATGCCCAGGTTCGCGATCTCAATCGGCTTGGTGCGTTTGAATCCTGGGCCCGCGTCCGCATTCTGTGATTAGGGGCGAATCCCGTGCCTAATATTGATTTAATGACGGTGCTGCGCGCTACAATGTCTTCGGGTCGCGCGGCTGCTCGATAACGAATAAAGGCTTAGAGAGCAAACCTTTAGAAAGGCCGTGGCTCATGTCCTCAATCAGGGGGGCGGGGTCTTCGAGTCTCGGGCCAGCGTCCGCATCGTGCCTTGTAGGAGAGCGATTGTGGTCTGACGGTTGGTGTTTCGACTTTGGGGCAGGAAACCAAGATTCGAGCCTAGTGGTCGACTCCACATCCTGTGCTTCTGGGTGAATCACTTAATCTCCCCACGCCGGAATGTAACGGGTGTTCATTTAAAGCGCCGTCATTCCGTCGCGCTGCACAAACCTGCATTGAATGAATAAGGTAACCGATGCTCCTGTAAAGCACCGTCATACCTTCACGCAGTACAAACCTGCATTAAATAAATATTTTGATTTCCTGCCGATTTTGGTGCTGGTAACCAGGGTTCTATCATTCTCGGGTCGCGTCAACATCCTGTGATTCCGGCCAAATCATTTAAGTTCCCCATGCCTGAATGCGTAATGTAAATACGGTGCTCGTGTAAAGCGCTCCAATACCTTCGGGGCGATGGCGCGCTGCATAAATATGCAACAGGTTGCTCCTGACACTCGCTCACGCAAGATGGTACTTGGGAGCGGAACGCCCAGTGCTTAGATTTAGAAGTTTAAATACGGCACTCATGTGAAGCGCAGCACCACCTTCGGTCGAGCTCGCGCAATTATGTTGATCGTTCGAGATTGGTGACGGGGCGGCCGGGGTCCAACAGGAATTGGGGGCTGCCTAGAGTGCATAATCACGGAGTTTTGGACTTGTCATGTAAGCGCTCCAATACACTTTGTGCTATGCAGCCGGCGCTCTTGCAAGCGCTTCAATGCGTTCGTGTGGAGCTCGCGTGATCTGGGGCATTCAAGCATGTTATTATTGTACTGCGAGACTTAAGTAAGGCGCCACAATACCTCGTGTCGATTTCGCGTTCGAACGCGATTGAGGTACTGAGTTACCAGTGCCCAGGGTGGGCTCAATACGATGCTCATGCGCGTGCAAAGTAAATGAATGGGGGTTGGACGGCAAAGAAGCCGCACACCCTGCGCCGGGGGAGCCGTTACGAGATTAGCGTCGGTTCACGGCCCTAATACACCAGCACTGCAAGGCTGGGAGCTGCCTGGGTCCCCGCTGATCGCGGGCGGTGCAACACCTGTGGCGCTCCCTGGTTAAGGTTATCTCCCCCCCCTCCCGCTGCAGTTGGGGGTGGGGGGGGCTTGCAGTGGGCTGCGGCAGGCGCAATGGACCTGGCGCGGGGATCGTTTAGTATGGTACGAATCTTGTAAGCTCCCCGTGCTTGAATGTGTAATGTAATAAGGTTCTCAGGTAAAGCGCTCCAACACCTTCAGGTCGCGTTCGCGCCAAATAATTATGCAACATGTATTGCTGGCTTCCTATAAGGCAGATAAATGATACAAGTGCATGCATTGTTCACATACGCGATTACGGGCATTAATAAACCCCCCGCACGTCAATGGATAATCTGGTGCGGTACTCGCATGATCTGGTTCGGGGAGCTGGTAATATGGTATGAATGTCTTAAGCACCCCCTGCGTGTAGATGTAATGTAAATACGGTGCTCATGTAAAGTGCTCCAATGCCTTCCGGTCGAGTTCGCGCTATATAAATATTCATCATGTAATTGCAGGCTTCCTATAAGGCAGATACATGATACCAGTACATGCACTGTCCACATCACGCGATTACGGGTATTACGAATCCCCCCCCCACGGACCCCAAGGGTTAATCTGGTGCGGTGCTCGCTTGACCTGCCACGGGGATCGTGTTATGGGTACTAATCTCCTACGCTCCCCGTGCCGGTTTGTGTAATGTAGATACGGTGCTCATATAAAGCGCTCCAATACCTTTGGCGTCGAGTTCGCGCTATACAAATATGCAACATGTATGTGCTGGCTTCCTATAAGGCAGATACTTGATACAAGTGCGGGCATTGTTCACAAGATTTTGCTCCAATACCTTCCGGTCGAGTTCACGCTAGATAAATATGCAACATGTAGTGGCTGGCTTCCTATAATGCAGACACATGAATCACTAATCGACCGTGCCCTAATAGGTATGTAAATACGGGGCTCATGTACTGCACTCCCAACACCTTCGGGCGGGTCACGCTGTGACTCTGGACAGATAATTATTATCCACCTGCCTGATGATGATGTATGTATATCGGTGCTCATGAACGGCGCACCATTACCTTCGGATCGAGTTCGCGCTGTGGTTGTGACTCCGGGGAAATCACTGATCACCCCATGCCCAGATATGCATACGTGCTGCTGGGCCTGGACCCCCGAGGGTCGCGAATATGCACGCGTGCTGCCGGGCCTGGTCTACCTGGCCCCCCCGAGGGTCGCGACTCATGATCACACTTCCGTGCCCGAACATGTATGTAGATACGGGGCGCATGGACTGCGCTCCATATACCGTCGGCCGAGTCGCGCTGTGACTGCGGGCAGATCACTTAATCTCTCCGTGCCCGTTTATGTATGTAAATACGGTGCTCATGAACTGCGCGCCTATACCTTCGGATCGAGTTCGCGCTGGGTTTGTGACGCTGGGTAAATCAATGAATATCGCCGTGCCCGAATATGTATGCGAGCTGCTGGACCTGGTATGCCCGGGTTCCCGAGGGTCGCGGACCTGGCGGCTCATGATCTCACTCCCGTGCCCGAATATGTGTGTAAATATGTTACTCATGCACAGCGTTGCCATACCTTCGGGTCGAGTTCGCGCGACATAAAGGTGCTAATTACAGCAAGGGTCGCGCAGTCCGATCCTGACCACACGTGACCACGTGTCGCTCGTCTCCAACCTTTTGCTTACGGCCTCGCCCTCCCAGGTGCATCAGTCCTTGGGCAGGGCGGACCAGTGTGGGGATAGTCCTAACGTAGAACTGTCATTGCCATGTTAGTAACAGTTAAATACGGGTCGCTGCCGACAGTCGCTTAAGCCCGCAACTCGGCCCCGCCAACATGCTTATGTGGGCCGCCTTCAACGGTCACTGATATGGGGAACTCACACATATCTAACTGTAACCTAGACACCCGGGTGGGTGCCTAGTCGGGCAGGGCAACGCAACCAAGATAGAATGGTAGTTATTATCTAATGCTAAAGGAAGTCTGGATTGAGCCACTAGATGGGTTAGATATGGGTGCAGCTCAGTGCCCCAATCGCATTGAATACGGGGACGCACTGACATAGCGGCAAAAGAATAAGTGGTCACCACATAGCGCATCACTAGGGCCTAAATCATGGCACAAGGTTACCGGCGTGATTGTCCAAGTGGTTGCGGGTGTGCCGCTCGCGAGCGGATTGCAACCCGTGGTTTACCTCTGTCTCAAATCGACCGATAGTTCATGGTTAAGCCGATTGGCCTGCAGAACACTGAGCTGGGCACCATAACCAAGAGTTAGGCCTGCAGGAGGAGTAGCTGAAGGAACCATATAGGAATAGGTCCAGATGTACTTTGGGGGGCATTCCCCTGCAACCAAAGACAGATTTCGGGTTGCTTCAATGTAGACCTTCCACCCGGCTTGTGGGTGGTATGGTTGTTATATAGCAAGTGTGCGGTCGTTCAAAGTTTGGTAAAGACCACGTAGAGCCCCAGGGCATCAGGGCATTATTGACCGCGCAGCATTCGCTACGTTCAGAATAGGGCCGGTATTTGCACCAAAGTTTCCGGTTGGTTCCCACAGACTTGTCTGCCCCCAAGGTTATCCTCTAGGGGTAGAACTTGAGACTAAGGGGGCATTGCCTGCTTCGGCGGCACAAATAAGCGATAGCTACGCCGGGATGGAGTTACCATGCAGGTCCTGCCACCACTGGGTTCCCCCCAGGTGATGGGATCAAGTTAGGTGGGACCGCGAAGTCTACGGTTCTTGGGAAACTTCCTGCAGTAGGGCATTTAGCAACAGATAAGGTACCAGCGTGTGAGTATCAGATATCTGCTTTCCAGCAGCACCGTGCCCTGGGAGCACACGCGTTGCCCTAACTCTGAGGCCCTCCCAGAAGGGAGCCGGGTAGCAAAACAAGTGAATAGGCTCCTTAGGATGGCCTCTGGCCTTCAGCTGGGTGAAGCTGGTATGCCTAAGGGATCATCACTGAGGGATTCGTAGGGGCATAATTCCTATAAGGGATGGTGGGCAGGGGCAAGAGTCGCCCCTTGCCCATGGTCACGCGCTGGCAGTTAGGTGCACTCCCGTGCCCCAGGTTAACTATCTGAGGGGACTGTACAAATGTTAAGTAAAACCCTTCTCGTCATAATAGTCAAAGCGGGCAGGCCCAGGATTGTGAATAGGTGTAACCTTCCCGCTGGGGGGCGAATAGTTATTGCACATCTTCACAGGCCCCTTTATTTCAACAGACCCTATCCGACTAGGATAGCGTCTAGGGATTGGGGACATAGATGGGGCCATCTACAACTCCAGGAGCTATAGCTCACTGGTAAGTCTTGGGCCTGTGGTTATAAGGGATCTCCCAGGGTTTGAGTCCCGCGAGCACTGTCAAACTGTCATGAGGTGGCAGAATGTCAAACTCTTCTGTCTGCAGGGATGGTTCCCTTCCAGCTAGTTGCAGGAAGCCCTAGATAGGAGAGGTGCAGGTAAGACTATAGCGGGTTGGTGGGGGGCCCTGGCTGCGACGGTTAGCCGCCTCCAGGGCTGTGGCGGAGTTACAGGGCGATCTGGAAGCAGGCCGGTACAAAGAGTACCTCTGCGCGGCACCACGTGGTGCCTGAGCCAAAACGAGGAGCCTCCAGAGAGGTCCCGGAAGCCGGTCGGCGCCCCGCTAGTCCTGCGGGCGGTTGTGGGCCTGAACAACCGGGGGCTTGCTATGCGACGCTCCGCCCCGAGAGGGGGGGCGTGAGTAGAATTACCAACGGCACGTGATCGTAGAAAGAATCACTTGGGGGGCAGCACTTGCGGGCTTCGCTCCCGCGCTGCCCGGCTCATCAGGCGGGCAGGTGAAGTAGATGGTCGCCTGCCCTTGGATCGCCCGTAAGATAACCCACCCATTACATATACTGGAATTATGTAATAAACCTGCAGCATTTGTTACCCACTTACAACTGTTTCTTGTGTTTCATTGGGTAACCTAATTTGGGGAAGGGGGGAAAGCGGGGTGCCCCTGGGGGTACTATGACGGCTGTGCAGTGCGAATGGCGGCAGGATGGCGCTGCCAAACTTAAACTGTCAGTTTTCACACGTTCCCTCCAGTAAAGAAAATGCCCGCCTCTTGCTGCTATTCGAGTGACCTCACCTCAGGACCATATCAGGGGCAGGAAGCGGAAGCGGGGAGGCGCCGGAAGTTAGAGCGTGGGGGAAGGTGCCCGTTTGAGAAGGTGCCTGTTTAAGAAGGCTGATATGCCCTGGAGGCTGCGCCGCTTTTTATTTTAGACAGCCGGAGGGACGTGATTACAGCTGGGGAGAGCGATCACTATCAGCCTTGGGATCATGGAAAGGCACTGCTCCACTGTGTACTCTCTGGCAGTCCCAGGGAGGCGGAATGTGCCTCTTAATAAGGCATGCATCGATGAGGAATTCAATTTGAAATATTTTATGACGTAGACCTGGCCCTGAGAAATAAGTGCCGTGCTAAGCACCGGAAAGCACCGGCACAAATTAAGCACTGGGCGTACCAGACCATATACTAAAAAAGAGGTTTAGGAAAGTCGGCTTGCAGAATGACAAGGCCTAGGGCCTGTAGAATCGCTGGGGCTTCACTACTGCAGTGAAAGCAGTTAAGTAACAGACCCACGGGAGACGCATGCAGTGTGTGAACACAGCCACGGGTTCCCTATTGATTACAATGGAGCAAGTCGCGGTTTGATTTTTAAAGTTTTAGGGTACTTCGAGGAAGTCTACAAGCAAGTCACTTACAAGGTAAGTAATTCAAGGGCCAACACACACTAGGGCACCGGCGTGCACGAGTTACCTCACCCAGGGAAGCCGGGTGCATAGGTGTCTTGTGGTGTCGGGTCGCGTTGCTGTTTTCTATGGAGACCAAAGAAGACTTGCTGCAACTGAAGAAGTGTCAGGTGGAATCCAAGGCTGGATTCAAGATGCAGATGACCTGAAAATTGAAGGGACAGTGTTCACAGTCACTTGCCAGTGACCCGGGGCCAGGAAGATGGATGCCCACGGAAGTCGGATGATTTCAGGTGATCAAGGGTGTTTGGACTCTTTGCTCACGAGGTCCAGGAAGGATCGACAATGACCAGCAGCTGGATTCGTTGTGTCCCACAACGTTTGCAGCTGACTGCGGTGTCGGCATCCAGATTGGAGCCAACATGCCTTGGCAACTGCAAGTCTTGTACACAGTGAAGAAAGGCGATGGTGCAGACCAGCAAGGTCTGAGGGACTCACCCAGCAAAGGTGAGTGAGGGCAGGCCTGGAGCAATCAGGGGAGCCCTTTGAGTTGATAAGAAAGTCTTTGGGGGGACCCACAAGCCAATGGGCAAGGGATCGCAAAGACGCCTCTTGAGGAAATGCTTCCTAGGAGCCCACGGTCACTCGAGACGGGGTAGGCTGCTGATGCACAACCTACTGGTGGCTTGGGCCACAAATGGTCCAAAGCACAATTTCATAGAACATTGTGAAGGGGATGCACTTGACAATAGTGCACGGTTCCCAGGTATTGCAGTTCCTCGTCACTCGTGGGATCCACTCACCTCAGCTCTGCTGGGGACTCACAATGGCCATCGTGAAATCAGGAAATCTACTTCTACGTCTGTAGCGACTTCGGACTCCGGCGGGAGCGGGAAAGTTTGCGACCATTGATTAGAGTTTCTGGTGCCTGCCAAGCATGGGAGTCACTCCTTGACTCCAAGGGAGATTCTTCTGTCTTCCAAAGGTAGTGGGATGTCGGAGAGGCCAGGATTCTTCTTTTTAGAGCATTGTCCAGGGTTATCTACTTTGCAATGGCAAGGTTTCCTATCTTATACTGAAGATAGGGGAGGGACTAGCTCTAGAACCACTCCTCTGGGAGGGTCAGGGTAGGGGGTAGTTACACCCACTTCCCTTTGTCCAGTTTCGCGCCAGGTAGCCCCTGAACCGGTTTGAGCTGGCATATGCACAGAGGAGCCTACTGCTCCCCCAGTGCAGGACTTCAAAGCACTCTAGAAGTGCACCCACCCAGCCCCAATACACTAAATCCTGTCTGGAAGGTAGTGACACCTCCCTGTGACAGAATGCCTATTGTTGTGCCTCCTCCACTGCGAGTTTCAGTCAGCAGCAGGAGGGCAGCCCAGTGTCTGTGCTGGTGGCATCCATTTTGTGATGCCAGGGATCTTTCAGATTTCTACTGTGTTACCACAGTAGGTACATGTCGTCCCCTCTAGAAGGGTGGGATCATACTCCCACACCAGTTACTGGTGTGGGGGTATGATTCCAAGTTGTTTGACACCAAACACGACATGTTTTGAAGCAGTCATTCCAAAGTTAGCATTAACCGGGAGGTTATAATGCACTTAAGAGTATATGGTTTAACCGCATCCCCAAACAGCCACAAGGAATAGACCCTGCCAGCTGCAGAGGGGTCCTGCTCATGCAGAGGCACCCCCTCACATTGTAAACCAAGCACCCTGCCCTCAGGATTGATAGGGCCTTCCATAGGGGTGGCTGATAGGTTTATATGTGTGTGTATGGTGAGGTGTAGGAACCTATACCTCAGTGAGGAGTGCTAACACTACCTCACCCAGGCTGCAGTAGCAGGCCTGTGGTATCAGATTTAGTCTGCCTCCCAGGGGTGGCATAATACATGCTTCAGCCTCTGGTAGGCCTGTGAAGTACCTATGCCCTTGGTACCTAGGGTACCACATACTAGGGGCTCATAAGGTACCACAGTATCCAATCACTAGTGCATCTAATATGCACACCTGTCAGTTAAGGGAGTAAGCAGATAGGCTGGGTTCCTGGATAGCAGGATCCCAGCCAGACTAGTCAAAAATCATTCAAACACCAGGAAAAAAGTGGGGGCAACCATGTAGTCAGATTCCACCCTCTTACAAAGTACCATGAGCCAGAGTCCGACACGTTATAGTGTCTCACTTGCCCTCCTACTCATATCCAGAGAGACAAGTGAATTGACACCCCAGAACACAGCACTCCCGACCCTTTCAAGGATTGCGGTAACAGGACACCCCCTTTCGCTCACACACTCGTACTCATCCACAATAAGATGTGACAGAGTCACAAAGGAAGTTTGGAATGTTTATTCAAACTATTGCGCTCTAAAATGCCACAATCAGAAATCAACTGCCTAGCAAAAATACCATCAGCATAGTCTGTAACCTGTATATTATGAAACGTCCTGTCATATTATAGGACAGATTTAGCCTACCCTTCCCCTGTCCCTTCCTACAGAAGCAAAATGATTATACAGCTGAGATCTCTGTGATTAGTAGCGCAACTCGTATCTCAGCATGCACAGATGGACATTCCACATTTTACATACTGTTGTGATCCTTGCTCAGAAACTCTCTCTCTCTCTCTCTCTCTCTCTCTCTCTCTCCCTCTCTGTGCTACATTACTGTGCAGCTGCAGCTGTGTTGTGTCTTGGTGCTAGTACCTGACCAGAACAAAATAGCAAGGGACATTGTTGTTTGACCAGGTCTGCTGTGTTCTGCTCATTCCTGTGATTTAGTCTGAACGTGAAAACAACAGGTTCTGTGTGAAACACAATGTGGCACAAAAGCAAACGTGTTTATAAAGTAACGTGCGCAAAGCAAATGCGGCCTTTGTCATGCACAGATAGGCTACGATAGGGAAAACTGCAATGGGCCATGTACAGAACACATGACAATAGATATTCCAGTGAAAGAAATAAAAACATGGGGGAATCATGTGTGTCTATCCAAACTGAATTAAAAAAAAAAAATCTCACTTATTCACTAATATAAATGAGAGCTGCCCAAAGGTGGCTAACATTCTACCCTTTTATTTAAATGTCAACAATTACCAAATACTGAACCATAGAAATCACATTCAAAAGTATCAAAAGAGCTGCACATTATCACAAATCTGAATTCATAATAAAGCGAAAAGCATAATCATTCTATGCATAAGAGCACTGAATTACCATGTAAATAATTAAACAATGCTCCAGTGGTGTAAATGGTTTAATTGCTTGGACAGTCCATGGATGACAACAGTTTGATAACTGGATAACTTATTAATAGAGCCAAGAAGAACATGTATGTAAATAATTCACCAGAATACTGAATTGGCAATTGATGCAATGAATCTAAAGGGGGAATGTGATTCATTAATGCAACAGACAGTAAGGTATAGCCGGGTCTGGTGACTTAGTGGACTAATGTGTCCACTGTAGGGGCCTGTGATTGACCTCAGTCACAGGTTCAAATCCTTGCAGATCCACTCAGCCTATCAGCCGTCTAAGGTTGATAAAATTAGTACCATGAGTTGGGTAAGAAACATCTGATTATCAGCACCAAGATGCCCATGGGCGAACATGCGCTTTACAAATACATTTTATGTTATATCCATACAACCACTCAAAATCAATCATATAAGCATCAAATATTTTTTCTACTAGGATTGGGAAGACCGATATCCTCATTCAAAGAGAACGTTTGTAACAATCCATTCAATACCTTCCTAAACAGCCACTTTCAAGTCGGTTTAACAATATGCACTTCCTCTTTCAATGCTCACACTCCCAGGGTGTGGCTGGGGCAGTCACAGGCGGCTCCATTCCCTTTGTCTCCCCACCACCTCTAGACCACTCCATCATTCTATCCCCACCAGGCATGAAAAAGCCCAGGGCACCTGGCTGTGTGAGATTGGGAAGGCTACCTGCCTCCCTGTGGGTGCCGGTTTCAACACTGGCTCCAACTGGCTTCTGTCTCTGTCTGCTGGCAGCCCAAGGATTAATGCAGCTTCCCATGCTTTGCCTCCCACTACAACCTCACATCAGACGTGATGACCCATTGAATTAAAGTGTATTACTAAGTGGGGGAAAATAAACTAACCTGGATTCCATAAATTTGTGAGTACAAAGGGAAGCGCCAACTGCAAACCCCCCGCCTGCTGGTAGGTGCGCAAAATGTGGTGTACTGTAGACTGATTCCCTGGTGTCGCTCACTGGACCCTATTCCTTCTGACTGAGGATCACACCATGGACGGTGTTAAGCCTGGCGTACCAGGAATGGGTCTTCTTGGAGTCAGGTTGCTTAGGAGTGCTGCAAAAAGCAGATGGTAAACTCCATCAAAGCCTAGACTGATTCCACAACAAGGATCATAAGGGAACATTGAAAAGAACTTTTGAGAGTAAGTCCAAGAGGGCATGCATCCATCAAGAGGTAAACGGGTGGTTCCATGCATCTGCCCTGAGTCTTCTTTACAGCAGACAAATGCAGTGACTACCTCATCTTTTCTTGATTCAAACATTTTGAGAATGGTTCTACCCTTTATTCTGCTAGAATTTAGGAAATTAGTTGTCAACTGCCTCATTCTTTCAAAGTTGGACTACTGTAATGCCTTGTACATTAATCTGCAGAAGCGTATTTTGAATAAGTTAGACCCTGCAGCTGCTGCACGGCTACTACTAGGAATTCCTAAGCATCAATCTGCCTCAAAGGCCTTGACCCAACATAATTGGCTACCAGTGCAAACGCACTTAGATTTCAAGGTGTGGTGCATCACTTCCAAAGCTTTATATGGCTTAGGACCAGAATACGTAAAAACAGAAATGTATTTGGTATGTTCCATTTACACCCTTGCAATACTCATCAGTTTATAATGTGGTTGTCCCTAAATTTAAGAGAGCCCATTGGGCCGGACGAAGCTTGATATATTGTACCACTAAGCAGTAGAACTATCTGCCATTATACTTGAAGACTTGTATCGCTTTGACTTCCTTCAGGAAAAATCTCAAGATGCAGCCTTTTAATCTCTAAAATTTGACTAGGCTTTTCTTCTTTATTCTGTCGTCTGGATAGCACCTAGACCCCTTTGGGTATATGCGTGTATTATAAAAAATTTATTTCAACTGTGCTCAGTGCACCCCCAACCACATTGAACCACCAGGCGGGGAGGCCCATGCCAGGCTCCAGAAGTCTGCAGTAAAGTTGGTTACAGCTCCCCCCGACCCACCTTGAAACCCGTACCAAGGACTAACATGTGTGCGAGTCAAAGAGCCCATTGACACCCTGTGGTGCAATCAATGACCCGACGTGTCCACTTTGTTGGGGAGGTAGAGAGTGAACATTTTTGATAGAACATGAAAGATGGTTAATTATGCCTGGGCAGGGCAAAGCCAGAGGAAACCCTGGTGGAGGTCTGTAGCATTCTCAACATGCAAATCTGTTGTCAGACTTTGGTATAGAGGCAAAAGACTAATCAAAACATCTTGTTGCTGTTTTACTCCAAAGTTTCTCATGGGATATAAGGAGCTGGGAAATTCCAGTTTCATCTTTTAAAACGAATGATTTCAGGTCTTGGGGCTGAAACAATTTCAAACCATTGTCAAACTATAAACGGGTAGAAAACTGGGATTACTGGCGTGGTCCCAGGGATTGAATGAGAGTGCCTAGTAGGTCGCTTTTGGTAAGCAATACTGGTACTGTGGTATGAATTATTTGACGAGCGACACTTCCCCTCTTCCATTTCAAAAGATCTATGTCTCACTCTCAGGCCTTTGTTTATGCCTGTTTTATTTCTCCTGTATTGTTACCGTCTTTGCTATGCCTTTATATAATGTAAGCATAATTTTGAACACTGTGCCTTTTTCATGGCTTCATTGTTGTTGTTTTTGTGAAATAACATATGTGGAAAAAAATGAACCAAAGGTACTTGATGCTCATCAGACCCCAGAAAAGATGTTGGTTGATATAGACAGTAGGATGGGGACATGGGAGTCAGAATCATCTAAGGAGTGTGTAACAACGCACCTGCTAAATCACCTTGCCCTGAAAATGGATGGCGCTGGAGTGTCATGCCCAGACCCACCCATTGCTGGTGCCAAGAGTTGTGGGGCTAAGCCACGATGAATAGGAGGGCTGTTGCTGTGCACACCAAAGTTGTTGTTTTAATACTACAACAGGCTTCTAAGGGCAGAGTGCAGAAGGGTTCAATGTGAACAGCAGTAGAACATAAGAAATGGGCGACGGCTATTCTGAAGTGATGGGTGATGACCTCCATTGCCCTCAAGCCATCGATGGGGAGTCTGGCTCAGATCCCTTAACTCGTTATGGCAGAGATTGGCAGCGTCCAGTGTGGTAATGAAAACCATTCTAGAGAACCCAGTGGGAGACTCGGGAGAGTACTCATTTTGTGAAGGGCAGGGAGCCTTTGAATGGTTTTGCACAGAGGGGCCTGAGCACTTGAAAGCACTGCATTTATTTTTAAGTTTAAAGTGAAAGTTTATTGAACGAATTTGCAATAATAACACTTAAATAAACAACATACTCATTGAGCAGATAATCATAAATCTTGAAAGAATAACACAACATAACACCATTAGGAATAATAAATGATAACAACTACATAGCTACAATAAGATAAACAATATAGATTCAGAAAATAAAACATAATTAATAGTACAATTTCCTTAGCCTGAATAAATCATGGAGGTTTAGGCACTTCTTCAATTCGATGATTATGAGTTTGCGCGTCATGAGGAGACTTATTAAAAAAAGAAGTAACTGGGAGCCATAAAAGATCTCTTTTAATAGCTAATGAAACAGGGTATATTTATGCCCTATCAAGTCTATGGTGACAACTTACACCATACCACCATGCTTGAAAGGACACTTGAGAAGTATCCTTCCAAGATTTGGTCATTTGTTGAAAAGCTACTGCAAGAAGTAAATCAATTATACAAAAATCCCTGGATTGAGATGACCAATAATCATAAGTGCTGCCCAGAAAAAGATTAACAAAATTAAAAGGAGAATTTGAATTAAAAATAGAATGTATCTGTTTCCAAACTTTTAGGAAAAAGTCATATATAAGAGGGCACTCAAATAACATTTGTTTAAGATCTGCAAACGGTTGAGAAGAGGACTGGAAGATATTGTAGAATCTGGATTTTTACAAAGAGTTCAAAGATATTCTGGCACTGCAGCTAATTGAAGTATATGCGGAAGCATTAGAAAAACAGATACTCCCCACCCCCCCACGCTGCGGGAGGCCATTATAATCCTCCTCCCAAAGCCTGGCAAAGACCCTAGACACTGCGGCTCTAATCGCCCTCTATCCTTACTCAATCTGGATTACAAAATTCTGGCTAAGGTTCTTGCAAATAGGCTGGCTCAACTAATGGAGTATATTATCTCTCCGGTTCAATCAAGGCTTCTTTCCACATCGGTCTATCTCCTTAAACTTACGTACCCTGTTTGCGGTACTACACAGAATACAACTAGACACCCCTGCTGCCACTATATTACTGGACGCAGAGAAAGCGTTCAACTTCTTGGAGTGGCCATTCCTCCTCGAAGTAATGCAACACGGTGGCCCTACTCTACAGCAGCCCTATGGCTAGACTCCGGTTGAACGGCACCCTCTCCAGGCCTTTTCGTGGGACTCGACAAGGCTGCCCATTGTCCCCACTCCTGTTCATTTTTGCTATGGACCCACTGATTAGGCATTTTCAAGACCACCACTTGCATCGAGGACTACAGTTTAATACCGGTCCTCTCCTGGTTTCACTATATGCAGATGACACCATCTTATACGTCCGGGAGCCACATGTCAATTTAGCACCCCTCATAAGAGAAATGATCCGCTTTGGTAGATTCTCAGGACTGAGTATAAACTGGCACAAGTCCATAATTTTTCCACTAACCACGAGCACGGAGCAGTGGGAATGTGAATTTCCCCTCAAATGGTGCCATGACTCTGTAAAATATCTTGGGATACACGTCCATCTAGAGACTGCCCAAATTATCTTCTTAAATTATGGGCAGGCCGTTCATACTCTGGAGGGGCAGGTTTACAAGTGGCTGCGGTTACCACTATCACTAGCGGGACGGATGGCAATTGTGAAGATGGTAGTCCTACCCAAATTTCTGTATTTATTCACAACATCCCAATACCCCTCACTCAAGGTTTCTTTTGTACACTTCGATCGCACGTCATACGATTGGTCTGGGGTGGGAAACAGCCACGCATTTGCTGGTCTATCCCAACAATACCGTACGAAAGTGGAGGGTATAATGTCCCAGATTTCCAATTATATTATTTAGTAGCACAATGCCGCTATGTGCACGCTTGGTTCCACCCGGATGCACAAATTCCATTTCTGCGACCGGAGGCGGACCTTGTTGTCCCTGACAAACTATTTGGAGTGCTTCATGGGGGGTTCCCTCGGGATCCCCATGACATTCAGACGGTGTCTACCACCAACTGGGCGCGGGGGAAATTGAGAAAGCTTACCGGCGCTGAGACCCCATACTCTTCCTCCCTTCCCCTACCAAATGCCAGATGGTTCCCAATCACACACATTGACTGCATTAGATATCGACAAAGTGGGAGATCTCTTCCCGGGGGGACATGTATTTATACTGGTTGAAGATGCTAGATATACAAACTCTAGTTTCATGACCCGCTTTATTATGACTCGTGTAAAATCGGCCCTGCGGGCTGAATTCCCCACATTTCTCTTTGAACCGATCTAGTTTCCCCCACGCACATTAGTGATAGAGAACCAGAACGGTGCTCGCCTTATTTCCAAATTGTACAAAACTAGCGTTAATATGAAATCAGTAAGTGACACCAAACTTCGACAAGCCTGGGAGACTGACATTGGCGGGCAAATAACAGACGAACAATGGGCAAAATGCTGCGTGGCCACTAAAGAGATTTCCCTCAACAGTAGACACAAGCTGCTTCATTTTAAGTTCCTTCGCCGCGCCTATTTCACACCTGCCACGGCATACAGGATAGATGACACTAGGCCCCACACATGTTTAAAATGCAATGCACCTCACGCCGATTTCATACACTTGGCTTGGGCTTGTCCCCGATTACAGGCTTGCTGGACGGATGTTCATACGACCCTGGGGAAAATGGTTGGCCTCCCACTCCAGCCTATCCCAGAGATTGCGCTCTACACAGTACAGTTCCCCAAAATAGTCAGGAGATTTGCTTCACTGGGTCTACTTTTGGCCAAAAGGGAAATTGCCATACATTGGGGTAGGAAAACTGCTCCTAAACTGCAGGACTGGTTGAAAAGTTTAGCGTATTGTAATGTCGATGCTGAGGTCTACGCCAGCCTTATGCCGTCAACATCCCATCCCCGGGACAAATGGGGGCCATTTAGGGAATATGTAACAGCTGTTAAGCAGGCTTCCAGCTCACAGACGGATAACGGCATTGTGCCAGAGGGAGTGGGGTGATTGATTTGCAATTCTGTCACGAGACCCGACTGAACAAATATTCGGAATGATGCACGCCTGCTGCGTCCTAGGGGGCTAGCTCTAATCTTTTGGATAAGTGGGCACATGAGACTACATCATTAACGCTGTCATAACTGCTATTATTCTTGATCTGTCAGGAGCAACATATATTGCTTGCACAACAATTGTATTTGATTTTGTGAATAAGATGTTTGTTAATTGGAATAAATAAAGTGTTGAAAAAAAAAAGATATTGTAGAATCTAATTTATGGAGTTTAACAGGTGTAAATAGTAGTCTATTATAAATAAAAAAGAACGTTTGGGTTGTGTTAGCCGCTCGATGATTCTTATTTTGGACCAAATCTTATTCCAAAGAGATGTGGGAAAAGTGATTTGTACATCTATTCCCCATAGATGTTCCACTTCTGTTTTATCTCTATCTACTGGGATTAGAGTTATATGCTTATATATTTGAGATGCAGATGGTAACGTATCTAGTAGCTTGCAAATAGGAGAAGGAGAGAATGAAGATAACTGTTCAGAAGAGAAATTGTGATAAGCCACCTCTATTGCTGAGATAAGTAATCTATATTTATCTTCGTATGAAGCTGGAAGCGAAACAAGTGATTGAGCTTCAGAAAAAGGAAGACAGGAACCATCATGCTATAATTGAGAAACCCATTTCAAACCTTTAGAATACCAATCTTTCAAAATATAACTCTGTTGTTGATGTTAATCGAAACATTATACGAAATAGAAGAGGCTAAAAATTGATCTTTAGGTGATTTGAAGGAAATAAAAATGTCGGAAAGTATCTTGCAAGTATTTTTGAAGATTGGAAGAGATAAGAATGTAGGCCTGGACGTGAAAGACAGACATTCCAGCAAGGAAAAGGGTCTGAAACAAGATTTCTCCAGATCTGCCATGAAGGTTTAGATACAACATCTTGTACAACATTATCTTGTATTAAAAAGGTAGAATGTTTAAGACAAAATGCCAGATGATATTTACCGAAGTCCGGAAAATTAACTCCTCCCAAATGTTTTGGTTTTTTAAGTTTACAAAGAGACATCCAAGATTTTTTTCCATTCCATAAAAATTTTAACAAAATTGAGTAAACTTTTTTGTAGTAAGTTTGGGGAATATTAACAGGTATATTTGAAATATAAAATATTATAATAGGAACAAGTATCATCTTGATTGCATCAAGACGACACCACCAGGATAAAAATAGGGGATTCCACGAGATGTAAGTTCTAGTAAGATTGAAGATAAGGAGTTCAAATTCAGAGTGATAGAATTTTAAACAGAGTCCGAAAACAATAGGCAAAGAGATTTAATTTTATCTGGACTCCAATGAAACGAAGATGCATTACAGTCAGCATGGAAACAAATTATTTAAAGGAAGAATTTCTCATTTATCCACATTTAATTTATAACCCGAGACCGATGCAAAGCTATCTACTTCCAATAAAACCACTGGTAAAGACGACTGTGGATGTGAAATAAATAACAGGGTATCATCAGCATAAGCTGAAAGTTTAAGTTGAGAGTTTCCATAAGAGAAACCAGTAATTTGTGGATTAGAACAAATCTTTATTAAAAAGGGTTCTAAGGCGAAAATAAATAATAAAGAGGAAAGAGGGAAACCTTGTCGTACGCCTCTGCGTAGAGGAAAATAAGGAGACATCAGACCGTTAACTAAAATAGAAGATTTGGGCGAAGAATAGAGTAATGAAATAAATTGAATACATTTGGGACAAAACCCAAACCAGGAGAGAGTGGCAAAAATAAAAGACCAATTAACTCTATCAAACAATTTTTCAGCGTCTAAAGAAATCGCTGCTAGGCAAGACTTGTAAGATTTGGATTTACTGATAACATTAAAAAATAAGCAAATATTATCAGAGAGAAGTCTACCTTTAATAAATTCACATTGTTCTCTCCCAATTAAATATGGTAAAAAATTCTACAGACGCAAAGCTAACATTTTTGCCAAAATATTTATATTCTAAATTAATTAAAGAAAGTGGGTGATAATTCTTACATAATCTATGGTCTTTACCGTCTTTAAGAAGAAGGCTTATTAAGGCTTCTTGAAAAGAACCACCGGATGACTCAGATGAAATAAAATAAAGAAAGAGTTGGTGTAATTTACATATATGAAAAGAAGAAAAATATGAATTGAATTCGATGTGAAACAGTCAGGTCCTGGAGCTTTGCCTTGTTTAATGGAACGAATAGCAGTAGAAATATCTTGTATCTGAATATCTTGTTCTAATAAAGAAAAATCCTAGGGGTCTATTAGGATGGCGGTCGGATGGCCGCCACTGGGCTGGCGGTGGCAACCACCGGGCCGGCGGCGGTCTTCTACCCGCAAACCAGAAAAACGCCGGTCCCATTAGCATGGCGGTGATGACCGCGGCGGTGAGATTTTCCGCCTGGCACTTTTCCACTGGTAGCAGTCCGCACACTTGCCTGGTGGGCAGAGCTGGACCGCTAAAATGGGGGCGGTGCAGGGTCCAGCTCCGCCGGCATGATTAGGATGCCAGCAGTAGCCAGCCTTAATGTGGCGGTGGAAGCACCATGCAAAGGCATGTGGAGAATGTCTCCGGGGACCCATTGCGGGCCCCCAATGCGTTGGGGGGGGTACACTGGGGGGGGTACATGTCCCTGTACCAGGTGGCAGGTGCAGTGCAGTGATATGCTGGACATGCTGCTGGCAGCAGCAACCGCCACAATGTTAAATGCCGTGATCGTACCACCGTGGTCGGATTTCGACTGCAGAGCATACTAATTGGACCGGTGCTTATGCCGCTCGCTACAATGGCGGTCAGAGTGATTTTCCGACCGCCATCCTAATAGACCCATAAGTCAGGGAGTGTAGGTGCGGTAATGGAAGATAAATAATTAGAGGAGTCATGCATGTCCTACTGGAACTCTGGGAAATAAAACGTCTGATAAAATTTTGTAAATTCTGAAAGAATATATTCGTTCTTACATAGATTTTGATTAGAAGGAATTAGAATAGAATCGATAATAGTACGTTCTTTCTTGATCTTAAGGTAATTCGCAAGAAGTTTCCCTGATTTATTCTCACCTCCATAGTACTTCGCACTGGCCTTGAGTAAAAAAGAATTAGCATTATCTGTAGAAATTTTAATAAATTCAAATTTAGCTTTCAGAAGTTCATTCAAGGTATTCGTAGAGTGGCAGCTATAGTAAAAATATTCTAATTTCTTAATCTGTGAAAAGAGAGTCTTTAACCTATTAGCAGCTGATTTCCGTTTTTGAGAAACAAAATTAATAATAAAATCTCTAGAGGCGGCTTTAACAGCATCCCAAACTACTTGAGGTGTTATCCCAGGAGACTCATTTTCCATAAATAAAGTATGAGCAAATTGTTCAAAAGTACCTGTAAATTGTGAGTCTGACAGAAGAGAGTTATTGAACCTCCACCGTCAGTTTCCCTGAAGAGGAGGAAGGAATTTCAGATCTAAAGTTGCTAGTGCATGATCAGAGATCAATATAGATCCTATATCAGAATTAATAACTCTCTGAATAGGATTTTTGGAAATAAAAATATAATCTAACCGAGACTGAGAATAATGGGCAGGTGAAAATACACAATCTCCATGCATCGACAAGAGATCTTTGGGATAGAGTTGTTTTAAATGGAGAATGTATGTGCGAAGGTATAGTTTTGGAGTGTCTGAGATAATACTCCTGGCCAAAAAGATTTATCCGGAGTAGTAGGTGCACAAAGATTACTAATAGTTACTCGAATTTCATCAACGAGTAAAGAGACTGAAACCCATCTGCCATCACAATCCACATCTTGGGCAAGCATTTGTATATTGAGACATTTATGACATAAAATTGCCACCCCATTACGTTTTCCTGAACCTGGAGAGGCAAAAACCTGACCAACCCATTGACGTTTAAGCTCAGCAATTTCTTGATCTGCAATATGTATTTCTTGCAACAAAACGATATTCCCCTTTAAAGAAGAGATAGGAGACAAAACCCTCGGACGCTTTATAGGGGAGCCTTAACCTTTAACATTCCATGAAATGATTCTTAAAGTAATTTATCACGCAATATTAACCTATAAACATTACAATATATAACAATAACTGTAACTGGTGTTTTATAAGAATAATAAGAACAGTATGATAAGAAGTAACTTTGAAACAATGAATGTAGAATAAAGAAAACTGCAAATAGAAGAAAGATTAGAAATAGAAGGTGAGAGAACGAAAAGAAATGAGAAATAGGATGGTGTACAGAACGAATGTGTTGAAAAGCATTAGACATAGAAAAGGAAAGAAAAAAGATATATAAGTAATTGATGAAATCCATTGTATGAGAAGAAAAAGAGAAGGAGGAAGAGAAGGAAAAAACACAAGAAATAGAGCCATGCAAAGAGAAAAATACCAAAACCACGTATAAGATACAAAAACTGACACACCAAAAAAGACACAAAAAGATTGAGGGTAGTGGAGCCACATAAGGGGATGGTACATCAACTGGAGCTCTTGTGACGGGCACGGGAGGAAGACAAAACCAACAGACGAACGGGTATTAACATGAATGAATATGAGAGGGTTGAACCTAATGTAAAAAGAAATAGAACAAGTTATAAACAAATTAACAAGTACAAAATACAAACAAACAACCAGAACATTTTAGTAGAATACAAAGACACAACAAAGTTAAACAGGGGATCTTGAAACGTCCATGTCCTCCTGTCTGCAATTCTCCAAAAATCATTGAAGTAGACGGGGATTTTCGTAGGCTGTAGTCTTATTTTTATATGTGACCTTAAAAAGGCAAGGATGGATGAGGCCGAATCTGGCATTGATATTCCGTAGTGCTGGTCTCATGTCCAAAAATTGCTTCCTTCCATCTGCTGTTACTTTGGCATAATCTTGTGAGAAGAAAAGGGTAGAGCCTTGCCAAGAGATTTTACCTTTGACCTTAGCAGTTTGTAAGACTTTCAACAAATCTGTGTACTCCAAAAAATACAATATTACTCCTCTAGGTTTATTTGATGAGGCTGTCGAAAATGAGACATGACCCAAACGATGAGCTCGTTGGTTGTTCAAAGGTGGAGAATCCGGGATACCCAAAAGTTTCGGGAGAAAAGATCGAAAGAAAGAGAGAAGATTAGTTCCTTCAAGCCCCTCTATTAATCCATAAATGCGTAAATGATTGCGTCGGTTGCGATTTTCAAGGTTTTCAACCTGCTTTTGAAGATTTGAAATCTGAGACTGCATAGAGGGAACTTGCACCACAATAGAATGAAAATAGTCCACTTTATTCTCCAACTGAACAACCCTACTTTCCATATGAGACCATTTATCGTCTAGTTGCTGAAGACGGATATTAGTCTCTTCCATGTAAGACTTAAGAGCTCGGATTTCTTCCAGGATTAACTCCATTAAAATTGAATCTTGTTTGACCCTCTTCACAGGTGATTGCGTCGACGTGCAGGTAACTTCAATAAAGCTTTAGAAGTAGGTAGCGAAACATTAGTCAGGGGCGAACTTAATGAGACCTGTTCAGAATCAGCCATATTATCCTGGAGAACACTGAAAGGGTTATAATCCACCACAGGAGTAGAAGACGTTGTCTTGGAACGTTGAGCAGATTTTGTTCTCCCCATACATGAAAATCACAGGATAACAGGAGCAAAAGGATTGAGGAGAGGTGCCGCAATACACTATCTATCCATACAAAAACCTCCAAGAAAAAAGCCAGAGGTATCAGAGGATAGTGAACATACCTCGAAAATCATTCAGGAGGTATAGAATAAACAACCTAGAAGAAGCCAGCATTCAAATTCTTGAAGAAAAATCATAAAATCTTGGTTCCCCATGTTCCTGAGAAATGCTGCCTCATTCTGTGAGAAAAACAGCACTCGCAGCAAAAACAAAATGGCGGACGCGAGTCCCAATGTACTCGCATCAGCACAAAGAAGGCAAAACAAACTGTCCGCTTACCGGGGGGATCTCACAGGGCAAAGCAAACTGTGGCCGACAAGTCCATCAGTGCTGCGGTACCTCTCTGAGCCGTTCTTCGAGGTTGCGTCCGCCGAAACTCATAAAAGACTCCAGCTCCGTCAAGGAGCTCACGGGAGAGCAGCCATTCCCTATGACGTCCAAGCCACACCCCAAAGCACTGCATTTCTGGCGGTGTCTGGTGAGCTCTCACTGGCCCCTGAAATACCTGTGGCAATAGTGTAAAGCTCACACCAGGCCATACCTATATCCGCAGCAGGTCTCCAAGGAGAACAGCATCTGCCATGTTGGAACAATGTAACTAAGAAGTTGGCAAGTCAAATCCGGAACTTTGGGATAAGGATTTGCTCTAATTGCCGAGTTGGTCAGGCTGCGGCACAAAGCGGGGTTGGGCATACACTGTAGCTGGATGAAGTGTGGTCACAGGGCAGCGGTAACTCTGGACGTGAGCCGGGCCCCTTCCTGTGAACCACCCACAGCTTTAGTGGTTGACTCTTCTGGCAGCCCTTCCTGGGGTGCTGGGCCAGCATTCTGCCTTGGCCAGCACCTAGCAGCTGACTTAGAATTGGCCCCTACCAGGGGATTCTGACTGTTTAATTAAAACAAAGCATTGCAAAGGCCCAAGGTGGATTTTGACACAATTTGATTGCCGCCAGTGCTCTAAATGTCAAAGTGAAGAAATTCAATGAAACACTGGAAAATGGCGAGAGTAACCATGACTGTTAATGTCTCCTCAGTCAGAGAAAAGGTCTATAGAGATAGCCCAAACAAGGTATCCATCAAGGTTGTGACCATGATAGCAAGACATGGCAAAGCTAACAAATCCAATTCCAGTTGGGAAAGTTCGTAGATAACAAAAACTCCATTAAGATAGCAAAAGGAGGTGCTATCTTTTCCACAAATCATGAACCGATTTTGTGGACTTTAAACTCAGCTGTGACACAATGAATAACAATGATTTGAATCAGTTTGTCCCCATGTCAACCCTCCATATTATATAGTTGATGATGAAATTATCTGTTTCAGTATAACTATCAAATGCGTAGCTTAATCAGTTACACGAGTAACAGACAGATTAAAGAAAACGCTAGATGTTTAGGAGGTCACTGGCAAACCAAATGACAAGAGAACAGACTTCATCAATTAAGTCCCATATTGGAAATATCCCAATTAAAAATATATTTAAGATCTTTGTAGAGGCCAAATGGGAAACTTTAAAGAACTTAAAAATCTTGTCCCCAACAAACACAAAGTATTTGATATAAAATCACATTGCTGAAATGTGACAAAGAAGCAGAATTTTGTTATATGTCATGTCACTGTACCCAGTGTAAAGGTAGAAAAAGAATAGAGAGCTACAATTCTTATGTAGCTTTTATGATGTGCAACAATAACTGAAGTGTTGCAGCATGCAAGACATGCACAGCCAAAAGCACAAAATGATGTTTTGGGCTCCAGCAAGTAGCAAACCTTCAAAACTGTGATCAAAGGACCAAATAGCACTGTTAACTGAATTAGAAAAAATATATGAAAACAGAAGGAATACAAATGTACTTCCACACTTCGATAAGGAAGACAGGACTTCAGAGTGAGAAGCAAAACAATTTGGAAATGATTTGCATCAAGCATCCATTATTATTGAAAGCGGCTATAATGATGATCCAGAAAAATCAGTGGGAACAATAAAAGGCATAAAGTCTTTATAAACTGAAAAAGAGCACCTTAAATTACAAACTTTAAAGATTTGGATGACCGATTCAGCAGATTAGGATTATTTATGATAATAAATGCAGAAATATTCCAAAAACCTGCATCATCACAAAGTTGGTATGAACTTGATGGAAGACATTGTCACAGAAAATACCAATGATAATTATCTAAAACCAGCCAACGCAAATCAAAGTGAAATACCTAACGAGAATTGTGCTGAGCCTATGAGCATGGTTCAAGAGGCGATCCAAGTGGTTTCTGTCAAAATGAACGCGCGAGAGAGAAATGGAAAGCTCAATGAAAATCATAAGAAAACATGTAAAATCAAATAGGAAAACATATGTAAAAATCAAAGAGCAGCTTTTAAGAATATCAGACAATCTTCAACACATATAAAAAGAAAGTTGCCAGAATAATTACTGATGGAGCAGGGGATGCTACTTGCCAGATTTATTTAAATTTTATTTTTATTTATCAGTGCTGATGACATTTATCAATTCTACAAAGGCATTATTGGAAAAGAAAAGAACCCGATATTTGTCCCAATTGACCAAATCCCAGAACAATGTGACTGCTATCTAGGTAAGGAAATCAGAGCACTTGAAATAACAGATACTTTTGAAGGATAGAACTTAAAGCAGTAAGGTCTGACATTGTTGGCTTAATTGATCTGTACAGTGTTCACACAAAAGAACATAGGGGTCTATTGCGATGGCGGGCATGGCTAAGGGGACCCCCCGCCATAGGTGCGGCTGTCAGCCGTAGGAATTAGGATGCGCCCGCCACACTGGTGGGCGCATCCCGTATTTTTTACATCGCGGCAGGCGGTGTTGCAAGCAGCACCCGCCGCAAGGTAAAAAAAAAATGCATGTTGTGCATTTGAAATGCAAAACGTGACAGGCACCGCGCTGCCACCTTGTGCATGCAAATGCTGGGGGGGTACCATAGGTGCCCCCCATGTGCACCCCCCAACACCCTGGGAGCCCGCAACAGATCTCCTCAGTCATCATAATTTGGATGGCGGTGTCTTGTAGACACCTCCACCATAATAAACAACTTTTTCGCCCGGTCAACGAGTCGACCAGCGGAAAACCGACGGACAGTCTTTCCGTCCGCCGCGGTCCCCCCCCCCCGCCATCGTAATGTGGCAGGGGGAAATGGGAGGTGGGCGGTGAATGTTGGTGGGCAGATCGCCACCGCCTGCAAACATAACCGACCCCAAAGTTTGCTACCTAGAAACCTATCAGCTTGGTTACAAATGAAAAGAACCCCAGAATTTTTGATAAAAGAACCGATCAATATGAATTCCTACTCAAATACCTTAAACACGCTGGGGAAAAAAAGCATTTGGAGACAGATTACAATTGGTAGATCATTCATGGAGTTACTAACAAAAATCCTGACCAGAAGACTCACTGGTTTAGTATCCCTGAATAAAAGATAGAAAGGCTTCATGAATGTGAGACACTGTTACATAATCTCATAAAAGGGGCACTCTCTTCCAGTGGTGTTCATAGACAATTCAAAAGCATTTGAATTTGTCAGTCACTATCACACCTTACGGAATCTCGAAAGACAAAGACATGCGTTATATATGTTTGATCTAATGGGAGACTTAACAAATTAATCTATGTATTTCAAGGGAAAACGTTATTAACCTACACCAGGAATAATAATGAAGTATGGGGTCAAACAAGGTGACTCACTAATGCCACTGTTTAATATTGCCATGAACCCTCTAATATGTGATCTTCAGAAATAAGGCAAGGGCTTTACATTTTGCTCAGATGTACTTATTTAACAAAATGACAGCTTTAGCCTTTGCATACATAGCAGAACTCTGTAACACATAAGGAAGGAATGAGTAATGACTTGAATATCATTGCAAAAATTCAGCAAAACAGGCCTAAAACTAAATGTCCAAAATAAACAGGCATTTTCAAAAGGTGTCACAACAAAATTCTGGTGAATAATTGCAATCTACAGCAATCTGAAAATCAAAGCATTGATAATATACATCTGGGTGACAGTGAGAGGTAAAATGGATTGAACTTCTATCCTCACACAGGTCCTACTGAAAAAAAAGCAAACAAAATGAGGTATTAACACAATTGGCAAAAAACTCATTACAAGAAGTTGAAACAGTATATATCGTCGCTCCAAAGGTACCCACAGGTAAGAACGCACTCCGCAGAAGTTACTAATCGGGTAAGGACCACCTCACAACCCGATAGAAGCCTCTGACGATGAGCGGCGGCTCAGAAACGCGTAAAGCTATCATCAAGTTAACTGAATGGCCGAAATTCTATCGTGTTAGGTGGTCCTTACCCGATTAGTAACTTCTGCGGAGTGCGTTCTTACCTGTGGGTACCCTTGGAGCGACGATATTAGGCGGCAGCCCAGCCGCGAAGGATGCACCACCCACTATCACTGGGGGCCATGAGGCGCTGAATCATGCCGCGTCTCACCGTGGAGCAGCAATTAGGGATATATGGGCCACACGCATCCTGAGGCCGATGACAGAGCCTTTCATTGAAAACCGCTTAATTAAAGTGCGACTATTCAGTAACTATTGGGACACGGACTGCAAGTCCCACAATCCATGTGGGTGAAATTCATCAGTCCATCTGAGGACATTTAATTATGCAAATAGTGTGGGAGTGTCCAGTAGCACAAATTCAGTTAAAGCCTCGGACGACGAGCGGCGGCTCAGAAACGCGTAAGGCTATCATCAAGTTAACTGAATGGCTGAAATTCTACCGGGTTGTGAGGTGGTCCTTACCCGATTAGTAACTTCTGCGGAGTGCGTTCTTACCTGTGGGTACCTTTGGAGCGACTATATATATATATATATATATATATATATATATATATATATATTCACTGAAAAAAAACATAGGTTTTAGGGAAAGTTATAGTTAGTTTGACATTTAACTCGTACAAAACCATAGAAATTCCGGTGGTATAGTTAGTTCAGCTAACTATAACTCGGGCCCCCGCAATGCACTGCTGATGACGTCACATATTACATCACTCATGACATGGTCAGTGACATCACTGATGACATCTCAAATACTATAACTTTCCGTAAAACCTATGGTTTTTTCAGTGAATTTCTAAGGTTTTTTAAATGCTAGTTTCTAACTATGCCTACAGAGGTTGGACATCTGAAGAAAGAAGATAAAATGCACAGAAAGAAGCAAAAGAAATGTAGAAAATGCAGAAAGAGGCAACAGAAGTCCACAAAGACGAAGAAAAGTGCAGGAGAAGCTAAACATGTCCAGAAAGAACCAACAGAGGAGCAAAAAGAGGCCTTGTTGCAAAATCATCCTGTACCCACAACTTTTTCAGATGGGTACTGGTGGTAACTGACTCTGACTAACCAGGCCTAGTGGTATGCTAAAAGACACTTAGAATACAGTGAAAACACCAACATACACTAGGGAACACTATGCGTTGGGGTACCCCTGTGATTAGCATGACCTCCTCTGTAAGTCCCTAGTACATAATAGAGCAGGGGGATTAAAACTACCTCTTAAAATGCGCCAGGGTGCGCTTTTGTACAGTGGTGAAGGGAGGGGGGTCCTGAGGTAACATGTGTGCACACACGCCCTGTGGACATTTTAATTTGGGAAATTAAGTCCCCTTGAATCCTGCGGGTCCCTGGGGTACAACTAGCCCACTAGGTACCTCTAGTAAGCGCCACAGAGCTGCGTTGCACAGAGGTGTAAAAAGGGGCATGGCCTGGACCACCTCTCTGCAACGCAGGACTGGGGTGCTAACTGGGCCCCGTGGCGCATTTTAAGTTGGGGGATTAAGTCCTCCTGGACTGCCACCAATGGGAGAACAATAAGGGTGACAAAGGCATACTGGCCGAAACGTGTCATGCCATTACCGAAATAAATGTCTTTTCCTGACTTCCCTGCTGTGTCCCTCCGATTATTTCTTCATGAAGAGATCGCTTCCTGCATATTTTAGCGCGCTTGCCCTCGGCGCACTTTCGGGGACCCGCTCAAACAAGTGTCCGGAGTCAACAAGGGCAACTGGTGGAAGGATTCAAGGTATTGAATGCACTCCGTGACCGCCGCATCCCTTGAAGGCTAAGCATCGCTGCAAACGCAGTCCGTGACTGCACGGAGGGACACGATAACTGTATCTACATCCCAGAGGCTGGCTGGAAGAGGACCAATGCAGCTTGGGAGTTGGGGGCCAGGGAAGGAAAAGTTGTTCCGGCAGTTACACAGTGCTTTCACCAAAACTGCAGTCATCACGTTCTGAACTATTTTCCAGTACCCATGAAGGGATATACGGGGATGATTCCAAACACTTACCTAGTTGGCCTCAGATGTCTGCTGGGAGCTGTAGTTCACCGATGTGGGCTGCAGAGCTAATTGGACTTCTAACATGCCCCACCTGGACTGCCACCATTGGGAGAACAATAAGGGTTACTTAATGCAGCTTTGAAGAGAGAGACTATGTTTACAAGGGCATTTGACAAAGGCATTCTCGCCGAAACGTGTCATGCCATTACCGAAATAAACGTCTTTTCCTGACTTCCCTGCTGTGTCCCTCCGATTTATTCTTCGTGAAGAGATCGCTCCCTGTGTATATATATATATATATATATATATATATATATATATATATATGTGTTTCCAAAAAGTTCCTCAGAGGCAAGACCGCACTCCAACAACCGGTAAGTTTCACTTTTTATTATAAAGACATGTGGCTTCTCTTCCCCATTTTTCGTCCCCGGCCTGACGCGTTTCAAAGCGATGCTGCTTCTCTTCAGAGGCCGTGTCAGCAGGCTTTAATCACCGCTTAACCACATTCCCCTGCATGTTTTTTCAATATCCATGGCTTCCGGTGTGCCACTCCCTTTATTATCCAGATTTTAGTGCATGCTGGGAATTATAGTACTTTCTGCCCAATTATTACCCTCCAGTGGGTTATCCTGCTGACACATAATTTAGGACACTACTCACAGCCCTCCAGTGTGCTTCAGAAAGGGATTACACATGTCAAATTAATTCACCAGCTGTTCCCATCCGATCGTGAAATTTCACTCGGTGGGGTCTTCATTGATAGAAGCGGTGCGTTGTATCCGCGGCCTGAAGACGCCGCGATTAATTGTTTCCAAAAAGTTCCTCAGAGGGAAGATCGCACTCCAACAACCGGTAAGTTCCACTTTTTATTAGAAAGACATGTGGCTTCTCTTCCCCATTTTTCGTCCCCAGCCTGACGCGTTTCAAAGCGATGCTGCTTCTCTTCAGAGGCCGTGTCAGCAGGCTTTAATCACGGCTTAACCACATTCCCCTGCATGTTTTTTCAATATCCATGGCTTCCGGTGTGCCACTCCCTTTATATCCAGATTTTAGTGCATGCTGGGAATTATAGTACTTTCTGCCCAATTATTACCCTCCAGTGGGTTATCCTGCGGACATATAATTTAGGACACTACTCACAGCCCTCCAGTGTGCTTCAGAAAGGGATTACACATGTCAAATTAATTCACCAGCTGTTCCCATCCGATCGCGAAATTTCACTCGGTGGGGTCTTCATTGATAGAAGCGGTGCGTTGTCTCCGCGGCCTGAAGGCGCCGCGATTAATTGTTTCCAAAAAGTTCCTCAGAGGCAAGACCGCACTCCAACAACCGGTAAGTTCCACTTTTTATTAGAAAGACATGTGGCTTCTCTTCCCCATTTTTCGTCCCCGGCCTGACGTGTTTCAAAGCGATGCTGCTTCTCTTCAGAGGCCGTATCAGCAGGCTTTAATCACCGCTTAACCACATTCCCCTGCATGTTTTTTCAATATCCATGGCTTCCGGTGTGCCACTCCCTTTATTATCCAGATTTTAGTGCATGCTGGGAATTATAGTACTTTCTGACCAATTATTACCCTCCAGTGGGTTATCCTGCTGACACATCATTTAGGACACTACTCACAGCCCTCCAGTGTGCTTCAGAAAGGGATTACACATGTCAAATTAATTCACCAGCTGTTCCCATCCGATCACGGAATTTCACTCGGTGGGGGTCTTCATTGATAGAAGCGGTGCGTTGTCTCCGCAGCCTGAAGGCGCCGCGATTAATTGTTTCCAAAAAGTTCCTCAGAGGCAAGACCGCACTCCAACAACCGGTAAGTTCCACTTATTAGAAAGACATGTGGCTTCTCTTCCCCATTTTTCGTCCCCGGCCTGACGCGTTTCAAAGCGATGCTGCTTCTCTTCAGAGGCCGTGTCAGCAGGCTTTAATCACCGCTTAACCACATTCCCCTGCATGTTTTTTCAATATCCATGGCTTCCGGTGTGCCACTCCCTTTATTATCCAGATTTTAGTGCATGCTGGGAATTATAGTACTTTCTGCCCAATTATTACCCTCCAGTGGGTTATCCTGCTGACACATAATTTAGGACACTACTCACAGCCCTCCGATGTGCTTCAGAAAGGGATTACACATGTCAAATTAATTCACCAGCTGTTCCCATCCGATCGCGAAATTTCACTCGGTGGGGTCTTCATTGATAGAAGCGGTGCGTTGTCTGAAGGCGCCGCGATTAATTGTTTCCAAAAAGTTCCTCAGAGGCAAGACCGCACTCCAACAACCGGTAAGTTCCACTTTTTATATATATATATATATATATATATATATATATATATATATATATATATATCTACTGGCGGTCGCCAGTAGATAGTTACAGTTAGGACCTATTTTCCATAGGAAATCTGCAACATTCTATTCCCAATAAGTCTGGCGCCGGTTGACGAATCTTCGCGAAATGTTCCAAACTTTTGGCCAGCTCCACTCCTCTCCTACCCTGAAAGTTACGTGGTGATTCGTCAAGCGGGGGCCGAGAAAAAAGGGGGTCCAAAAACGCGTTTTCCCCATTCAATTTCCAATTGGATCTGTTGTCGCAGCTACAGCCCGAACCGCTGAACGGAATGACACCAAATTTGGCAAAGCGGTAGTCCTCAGTTCAGACTCGTGCCTTTTGCATAAATGGTGTGAATCTGTTCAATAGTTCCTGAGAAAATTAGGGTAAAAAAGTAAGTGATATCTATGGCCGGGGAGGATCCGCACACCCTACCTGCACCGTATGCGCACCCTCCCCGAACCGAGCGTGCACCCTCCCACTAATTGGCTGTCGAGTGTTTGCCTACATTCGAAAGCAGGAACTGTTGGCGGCCATTTTCTGCCTTGGTAGAAGCGAGGCTGAAGAAGCAAGGGGAATAAGTGTGTAAAACAAATAAAGGGGGCACAGTGGAAATACTCTGACCCTCTAGAGGTGCCTAGGGGGTCCCAGAAGGACCCCCTGGGACCCTTTTGACTTTTTTTTTTTTTTAAACGGCGTAATGCGCGCAGGGTGCGCGCATCCTAACACGTTGGGTGCACGGATTCTCTCGCGTTGGGTGCGCGGATCCAAGGAAAAAAAATTGAAATTATTGGGAGATAAAGATCAAGCTTAAGTGTTTTGTTCTTGAGTGGCTCTAAAAAGAGCCGTTGAGTTCATTGAGAGTTTTTGGTACTTATAAGTACCTATACAGAGTCTAAAGTTGTTGAGGAAGACTGTTTCCTTCATCATTAAAGTGTACTCCATCTCTCCTATACATCTCTTGAATATGAAAGCGCAGATTGTTATTGTAAATGGACCCCGTTCTATAGTCTCGGAGAAAAGCAGAAACAGATTTATTCACATGTTTCCTAGCTTTCTTAATTTGTGGACAAAATGATCGGACCCGTTCCATTTCTGCCTTTGGCATATGTTAGAATACTCAAAGGCAGTTTTGGGGAAAAGTGAAATCAGTTCTGCAAAGGTGTCCTTCATAAGGATTTCCAGACCTGCCCCAGTCAAAGTGCCTAGGTCATTGCCACCACAGTCCACTATTATGAGGTCAGGGTGTTGGATATGCATGAAGGATTTCACCAATGGCATCAATTGGTGCCACTTTAACCCCCTCTGTCCAATCCATTTAATGTCTACATTTGGCAAACCTAGGTCTTTGTGAATGCCTTTGTTTTCTGCATACCTTTGGCTCCAGAAAATATAGCTGTGTCCCACAATCCACACTCTAAGTATCTTGAAAGGAGGTCTGGATGCACTCAGATTGTCTCTGTAAATGAAATGGCAGTTTGGAAAGTAAGATGTTTCTAAAATGGTGGCTAAGATGCAATTTTAAAGAAAGACAAGAAATCATTGGTTGTTTGCCAACCTTCTACACTAAAAGGTAGGGTGCATGTTTCTGTTTTTTAAACGCATGATTCTTATTGGTTAACAAAAACTGATTGAAAGGAACATTATATATGATAAGCTGATATGTTGAAAAGTCAAGCACACTTGCTGTCTTGATTAGCAACATTGTGTGCTGAACTTGTGACCTGTGTGCTCAGTACAGTGTTCCATGATCTGTTTCTATGGAAACGGGCAGAAGGCAGATTGGGGGAAGGGTTCAAATTTATGTCATTTGGAAAGGGTTGAAATGTTTAACCGATAGAAATGTGTGTTTGCTTTTGAATTTATGTGGATTGTGAATGTGGAAGGAATGTGATTTGATGTTTACATGTATATGTGTGGGAAATGAGAGGGAAACTTTGCCATTCTTTGGTTCTGCTGAGAGGTGCACAGTGCCGAGATTCTGTATAAGAAAATCTGGTGTGTGACTGACATACTACTTAATCTACAAAACAACTTGAAAGGTGAGTTTTTTAATTGTGAGGGGATGTATGTGGTCTATTTTGATTTTAATCAGACTAATGTGTTTCTCCTGCTAAAGTGCAGGGAGTACTTTTTTTGGTCTAGAATCTTAGTCAGTGTGTGTGCATTTAGAAACCATTCTGTGATAAGCATTTGTGTTTTTCATGTGTTTGCAGACAGATAACTGTGCTATTTTCATGTTTTGGTAGAATTAGAAACCAGTCATTGTTTATGTATTTGCAAAATGAGTCACGTTTCTACACTAAAATGCAGTACTCCTAGATTATGAAATGTGTTTTGGTACAGTGCAAGGGATAGTGTTGTTTGTCTAGAATCACACAGTGAGTCTGTGTGCATTTTGGTACTAATGTGTAGTCGAAACCTTTTCTGTAATGTGTGCAATCACCTTACATCTTGTAGACTAGTAAATGTATTTTGTACAAGGGATATTTGTTTGTCTGCAATCACACTGAGTCTGTGTGCATTTGGGCAACTATTGTGAGAAAAGCATTTGGTAATATCATGTATTTGCTGGCAGATAACTGCTTTAAAACCTGTTTTGTTGTCACGTTTTAGTAGCATTAGAGGCCAATCATTGCTTATGCAATTGCAAAATGAGTCAGAATTTCACAGTAGTGTGCAGTACTGAAATATGTAGAATGTGTGCAGTCACCTTACCCCTTCTAGACTAGTGATTGTGTCTTGGTAAAGTACAAGGAAGAGTGTTGCTTGTCTAAAATCACACTGAATCTGTGTGCATTTGGGAACCACTGTGAGAGAAGTATTTGGGTACTTCATATCTTTGCATACACATAACTGCTTAAAAACCTTTCCTGTTCTCAAGTTTTGGTAGAATTAGAAGCCAGTTATTGCTTATGTATTCGGAAAATGAGTCAAGCTTTGACACTAAAGTGCAGTAGTGAAATATGTAGAATGTGTGCAGTTACTTTACCTCTTCCAGAGTATTGAATGTGTTTTGGTAAAGTACAGGGGATAGTGGTTGTTGTCTAGAATCACACTGAGTCTGTCTGCATTTAGGTAAGCATTGTGAGAGAAGCATTTGGAAACATTGTGTATTTTCTCACAGATAACTGTTTTAAAACCTGTCATGTTAAGTTTTAGTAGCATTAGTAGCCAGTCATTGCTTATGCATTCATAAAATGAGTCAGGCTTTGACACTGAAGTGTAGTACTGAAATATGTAGATTGTGTGCAGTCCCCTTACCCTTCCAGAGTAGTGAATGAGTTTTGGTAAAGTCCAAGGGATAGTGTTGCTTGTCTAGATTCACACTGAGAGTCTGTGTGCATTTGGGCACCACTGTGAGAGAAGCATTTGGTAACATCGTGTATTTGCTAACAGATAACTGTTTTAAAACTTGTCATGTTGTCAAGTTTTAGTAGCATTAGAAGCCAGTCTTTGCTTATGCATTGATAAAATGAGTCATGTTTTGACACTAATGTGCTGTACTTTAATATGTAGATTGTGTGTAGTCTCCTTACCCCTTGCACAGTAGCGAATGAGTTTTGGTAAGCTGCTAGGGATAGTGTTGCTTGTCTAGAATCACACTGAGTCTGTGTGCATTTGGGAACCACTGTGAGAGAAGCATTTGGTAACATTGTGTATTTGCTGACAGATAACTGTTTAAAAACCGGTCTTGTTGTCAAGTTTTAGTAGCATTAGAAGGCAGTTTTTGCTTATGCTTTGATTAAATGGGTCAGGCTTTGACACAAAAGTGCAGTCCTGAAATATGTAGATTGTGTACAGTTCCCTTACCACTTTCACTGTTGTGAATGAGTTTTGGTAAACTCCTAGGGATAGTGGTGCTTGTCTAGAATCACACTGAGTCTGTGTGCATTTGGGAACCACTGTGAGACAAGTATTTGGTAATATCGTTTATTTTCTGACAGATAACTCTTTTAAAACCTGTCATGTTGTCAAGTTTTAGTAGCATTAGAAGCCAGTCTTTGCTTATGCGTGGATTAAATGAGTTAGGCTTTGACACAAAAGTGCAGTCCTGAAATATGTAGATTGTGTGCAGTTCCCTTACCACTTCCACAGTAGTGAATGAGTTTTGGTAAACTCCTAGGGATAGTGGTTGTTGTCTAGAATCACACTGTGAGTCTGTGTTCATTTGGGAACCACTGTGAGAGAAGCATTTGGTAACATCGTGTATTTGCTGACAGATAACTGTTTTAAAACCTGTCATGTTGTCAAGTTTTAGTAGCATTAGAAGCCAGTCTTTGCCCATGCATTGATAAAATGAGTCATGCTTTGACACTAATGTGCTGTACTTTAATATGTAGATTGTGTGTAGTCTCCTTACCCCTTGCACAGTAGTGAATGAGTTTTGGTAAGCTGCTATCTGCAGGGCCTCTGCCCTCGGATCACTGGTTTCGGTTTCTGGAGTGGTAACAAACAGTTGCTCCCAAAGGCCTAGCCTGAACACTTAGGTGAATATCCCCTGCGCCAGCATTCCGAGGAAATTCTTCCCTAGCTCTTCCACGTCGACGACGTCATAATAGCATGGCTCCGCTCGCGACACCGTATGACGTCATAGGAGCCATAAGAGGACCTAGTCAGCATGCTGACGTCAGTTCCACCCATTTTTTCCATGCCACCAAGGTAAACAGGTGGACCGACACATTTTCACATGTATACATAGTATACTAAATATATATAGTCAAATGCATAACCAATAAAGGCATGAAGAAATAGAAACAGATCAAGCATTTCTCACTATTAAAACATAAGCATGATTAAGACATATTAAAAACATTCATGCCAAAAAGTAAAAGCATCTTTTTGGTAGAAACAGGTGGACAACGGGGAGGCGGGTTGGACAGTAAGGAATCCACAGGCAGATACTGTATCCACCAGAAAATGCGTTACCGAAGGTAAGTAACTTGCTCTTCTGATGGATACTTTTGCCTGTTGATTCCTCACCTTTTGAATACAATCCCAAAGCCGTACCTCACCCGGAGGAGGACAAGACCAAAAAATCTTGCAAAACAGTTCGAGCAAAATGGCCATCCCTCCTAACCTCCGAATCCAATAATAATCGAATAGTTTTTAGTCAAAATTATATTGAAAATAATACTTTTAAAATACTTTTATTAATAAATTTAGACAAACACTTGAAGGAAATCTTTTATTTATAATTAATTCAAAGATATTTCATACTTCACAAATTACGCCGAAGTCGCGACCCCAGCGCAACTTTTCAAAATGGCTACCGAAATGCACGCAGCCATCGTGTAGGGTGCGGAGAGGGTGCGCGACTTCTGTATAATATTTAAAAAAAAAGAATGAATATAGTTTCTTACTAAAAGTTATTCACAATTTTGAATTTTTTTTTTATATATATATATATATATATATATATATATATATATATAAATAAATTTAAAAAAACATAGGATTGAGGTACATTAGACTTACAAATTTTCATTTAAAAAGCCTTTGAAATTCACTGGAAAAACCATAGGTTTCAGACATGTTATAGTTAGAAATTAGCATTTAAAAAAACATAGAAATTCACTGAAAAAAACATAGGTTGCAGGCACATTATAGTTAGAAATTAGCATTTAAAAAACCATAGAAATTAACAGAAAAAAACATAGGTTTCAGGAACGTTATAGTTAGTTGGACATTTCACTCGTACAAAACCATAGAAATTCCGGTGTTATAGTTAGTTCAGCTAACTATAACTCGCGCCCCCGCAATGCACTGCTGATGACGTCACATATTACTTCATTCATGACATGGTCAGTGACATCACTGATGACATCTCAAATTACATCATCCATGTGAAAATCTGATGCACCTCCTCACACCTGAATATGACCTTTGATACATCCACTCTAAAATACAGACTACCATTCTTGAAAAAAATAGACACATCAATACCAGTTACTAAATACGCACTGACTGATTCCTAGGTCTACACACACATCCACTCATTCACCCATACAGTCACTCATACATATATATAATCGCGGAATTTCTCTGGTTTTGTATGAGTGAAATGTCCAACTAACTAACGTCCCTGAAACCTACGTTTTTTTCAGTGAATTTCTAAGGTTTTTTAAATGCTAATTTCTAACTATAACGTCCCTGAAACCTATAGCTTTTTCAGTAAATTTCAAAGGTTTTTTAAATGCTAATTTTGAATTATAATGTTCATTAAAGGTTTTTTCAGTAATTTTGAATATCTTTTTGTGATATTTTGTAACTTTAATATCCCAAAAATAGTTTTTGTACTTTTTTTGTATGTTATTAAAATAATATAATGGCTTCTGTTTTCTTAAATATTAATATATATAAGTTTTTTTTTTTTTAGAAAAGTGGAGTCGTGTACCTATCTCAGTGGGTGTGCGGATTCAAACCGCCATATTGGTAAAGTCGTGAAGGATGCGCGTTTCAGCCAGCCCACTCCGCTTACACTTACAGGAAGGGAACTACAATGCTACATGTCCCAGGTTTTCTCTGTAGTGACCTGCTGATCACAGGTCTAGTTCTCAGCTTTCCACAACCACTCCTCATGACTGCCTTACACCCATACCACACCCATGCAGCACAGGCATCACAGGACATGTGATCCTGCCAATAAAACGGGCCGGGCGCACGCCCTCGATGCCATTTCCACTCTCTATCTGGGTGTATCCATGTGCTTATTATGTTGGTGGCAGCCGAGGCACTTTGACTGACACGGACCTCCCACAACGTCGCAATGATTTGAGGTGCACAGAGATGGTGGCAGCCGAAGCCCTTTGCCGGACACTGGCCTCCTGCCACGTGACGATCACTTGAGGTGCACAGAGTCTGTGGCAGCCGAGGCATTTTGGTTGACATGGGCCTCCCGCCATGTGGCGATGACTTGAGCTGCACTGAGTTAGTGCCACCAGAGCTGAGCGGGTGTGCAGCCTGCGATGATGCGTGGCCTCGATACGCTATCCTGGTAATCCAGACCCAATTTGAATTGTGGGCTCGGCTGGACCGCGTGTACCTAAAGGCAACTGGCTGTACAGACATGACTCCTGCGGTGCCGCAGGATACGCTGGGGGCCTGTGCTGTGGAATCCAGCGATGGCTGAGGTGGTTGTTCTGGCACGTGGTGGGCCCTCTTGGACACATGCCGGTGGCGGCAGGTGAGCATTGAGGTCTGGGTGCGTAGGGTTGGGCAGTCATCGCTGGGCGGAGGACTGGTCTGGGGACCAGGGCTGGGATGCTTGTGAAAGATGTAAGAATCATGCACACTGCCTGAGAAGTTTGCGACGACATTAGTGTACAGGCCCCGGTGGTCCAGTTTTGCCTTCACATTGCTGGAATGTGTGTGGTTTCTGTTGCGGTGATTGTGTGCAGTGTCGGCACGAGGCACTAGTAGTACATCTGTGTAGTCAGTTGCCCCCAACATATGCAGGAAAGCAGCTATGGCGTGGTTCCCTTGTTTGGTCTCCGGTTGTTTCTGCGCAGTGTAGGTGAAGTGAACATGCAGGTGTATAAAGATGAAACAAACCCTGATGCTTACAGGTCTGATGAATCCTGCATAATGAGACCGTAACAGAAGTGCGTGTGGTTGTAACGTTCCTTCTCTTTCCTACGAAGATTACGACCACACAAGCTTCTGTTACGGTCATTTTGTGCAGGATTGATCATACCTGTAAGCATTCCGGTTTGTCCAAGTGCAATACATTATACCATATTACGTTTGTGACCATACTAATGCTTGACCATTATCTTCAATTATCCAACAGGACTCGGAATATGGAGTTTTGAGATTTCCAGGACGATCTACAGTTATTTCGATCCACAAGTTGATGTTCCCTGTTGGCAATGTCACTCGTCGTTTGATGTTTTTGTGTTGTTAATTTATGTTTTTCTAATAAAGTACTTTTTTCCCACTACCGTTGACTACTAGGCCTCATGACCTGGTGCGCCCCCATTTCAGTGACTACTATCTTGGATCTGGAGCACAGAGGCGTCAATCAACGCCTGGGGTTGGGGTTGGTTGTGCACGAATATTACGTATTGGGACGAGCGGGTGGTGCAGATGCAGGGGACCTAACTTGCTTTTGTAGACATGCATCCAAGACGTGTGAGCAAGTTTAATAGGGCTGGCTGTGAGACTCCTCCGACTCTCGCAGTTGTTAGTTGGAAGATACCAGAGGCCAACAGGTGCAGCACAGCCAGCAGCTTTGTCTGCATAACGATGTTGATTGTCCACTGTGTTGGTACCATCAGCATGTCGGCAATGTGGCAGTGTGCACCAACTTGAGAATGGGGCGATAATTATTTCGCCACTTTTGCTGCGCTAAACTGCCGATAACTCGGCGATAAGTCTCAACTGTTGGGTTATAGGATGACTCTAAAATGAGCCCTTGTGTTTATTAGGACTTTGTTGTAGCTACATGCGAATCACAATAAAAAAGATGAAAAATCAAGAAAAGTGGGCAGGGTATAAACACCCTGACCCCCCTAGGCCTGCTCAGGGGATCCCACAAAAAGCCCCAGGGCCCAAAAATGATTATTATTATTTTTTTTTTAAGTGGCTGGGTGCACAAATCCAGACGAAAATGTTAAAAAAAAAACGAGGGGATGTATTCTAAAAAACTTATCGGCACTTTACAGCAGCAAAATAATTATCATTCCATTCTCACCCTGGTGAAAACTGCAGATATCGCCAGTTTTCCTCAAAAAAGCATCGCTACCAATGAGAGCGACAAAAAAAAACATGAACACCACTTTCCAATTTTTTTAACAACCAGCTAAATCTGCAATGCGATCCAAAAACATGGGCGAGGCCGCGTTAGCAGTAGGAATTTAACATCTGCCTTCTACTGTGTAAAGCAGGATGACTACCTACAGAATGAAAGGGAGCCCAACCCAGAGCCACATCTGAAGACCAACACATGTCACAAAGCTACTGATCATGCAGCTCTGACACCCAAGAAGGCCACAACACCCACTGCCACCACCCCCAGGACCTCCCGCTTGGACTACCCCCCCTACTACCACCGAGGCAGCGCAGAACAGACCAGTGGACCTTCCCAAAATGGCATGGCCCCTCAGCCACACATTAGCTGAATGTTGGGAGGCGTGGGAACCAAGTATGTGTGAAGGAGGCAAGTCACCCATCAATAACAAAGCACATAAATGCCAAGTGTAGCGGTAATGTGCTAGACAGACCTCACTATGCAGAGCACAGACCTCTCCATGTGTACATATACTGCTGGTGCTTGTACTGTTGTGGACAGTGGACGCAACCATGTTACCTCAGGCAGTGGGGAAGATCTCGGCCATGTATGTGTGTTGTCACCCCTGTAAGCGGAAGCGGAGTGGGCTGGTCCAACGTACGCCACTCTAGCGTAGAAGTGTAAATAAATAGGCCGGACTCTGGGCGTGGGTCACTTCTGGAAGGCCAATGCATCTGCCAGAGCGGCGGCCCTCACCCTGCCATGAGGCCACGCCGTGACCGCCGGCCTCCTCAGCACAGCACCGCAGAGTTATGTCTGTACAGACTACTGCCTTCAATGTACACTGCGGACAGCAGGGCTCACAATTCAGATCGAGTCGCAATTGCAGATGACACAGTCCAGTAGGCAAGAGACATTGCTCCCAGTGCGGTCCGCCCGGACCACGCATCATCGCTGGCTGCGCACACGCTGAGTGCTTCATGTGCCACTGGCACTAACTCAGTGCACTGCAAGTCACCGCCACGTGGCCTTATTGATGCAGAATTCATTAGGCAAAAGACATTGCTCCCAGTGCGGCCCGCTTGAACCACGTATCATCGCTGGCTGCGCACACACGGAGTACTTCAGGTACCACTAACTCTGTGTAGCTCAAGTCAACGTCACGTGGCTGTGGGCACTTGCTGACCGCTGCCTCCGGCCTACACTGCGGTCAGCAGGGCTCACAATTCAAATTCGATCTGGACTCATTAATTTCAGAGTCCAGTAGGCAACTAACTATATCGTCCCAGAAACCTACACATTTTGACAATGTATTCCATACATATTCCATACATATGTCATCTTTCGTTCCATACGCCTACACTGCGGTCAGCGGAGCTCACAATTTGAATTGAGTCTTGATATATTAATTGCAGAGAGAATATAACGTAATCCATGTACAAAAGGGAAGGTGCACTAAAATCAATGTCCTCCAACTGTGTCCAAACTATATCCTTTTAGTATCCTTGCTTCAAGAACTGGTTTTATATCAGTTATAGCTTTAGTACAATGACCAAATTCATCTTGCAAGTCCAAAGGAACACTGAATGGCAGTCTACAGTGCGGACAGCAGAGCTCACAATTCAAATTCAGTTTTGATTTGTTAATTGCAGAGTGAACTGTACTCTATGTCCTCGGATTTTGTCAAGAAGAAGTGACAAAAAGCATTCCTCGACGTCTGTGCTGACTACTGCCTTCCATCTGCACTGCGGACAGCAGGGCTCACAATTCAGATCGTGTCACGATTGCAGATGACGCAGTCCAGTAGGCAACAGACATTGCTCCCAGTGTGGCCCGCCCGCACCACACATCATCGCTGGCTGCGAACACGCTGAGTGCTTCAGGTACCACTAACTGTGTGCACCACAAGTCACCACCACGTGGCCTTATTGAGGCAGAATTAATTAGGGAAAAGACATTGCTTTCAGTGCGCCCGCTCGGACCACGCATCATCGCTGGTTGTGCACGCGCTGAGTGCTTCAGGCATCACTAACTCTGTGCACCACAAGTCACCACCATGTGGCCTTATTGAGGCAGAATTAATTAGGCCAAAGACATTGCTACCAGTGCGGCCCTCCCGGACCATGCATCATCGCTGGCTTCGCACACGCTGAGTGCTTCAGGTACCACTAACTCTATGCAGCTCAAGTCAACGCCACGTGCCTGTGGGCCCTTCCTGACCGCTGCCTCCGGTCTACACTGCAGTCATCAGGGCTCACAATTAAAATATAACGTAATCCATGTACAAAAGGGAAGGTGCACTAAAATCAATGTCCTCCAACTGTGTCCAAACTATATCCTTTTAATATCCTTGCTTCAAGAACTGGTTTTATATCAGTTATAGCTTTAGTACAATGACCAAATTCATCTTGCAAGTCCAAAGGAACACTGAATGGCAGTCTACAGTGCGGACAGCAGCGCTCACAATTCAAATTCAGTTTTGATTTGTTAATTGCAGAGTGAACTGTACTCTATGTCCTCGGATATTGTCAAGAGGAAGTGACAAAAAGCATTCCTCGATGTCTGTGCGGACTAATGCCTTCGATCTACACTGCAGACAGCAGGGCTCACAATTCAGATCGAGCCGCGATTGCAGATGACGCAGTCCAGTAGGCGTCAGACATTGCTCCCAGTGCGGCCCGCCCGCACCACGCATCATCGCTGGCTGCACACACGCTGAATGCTTCTGATGCCTCTACCTCGGTGCACCACAACTCATGGACCATTTATGATAGAATCTTTTGTGTATGATTTTAGATCTGCTGCCCCTACCTCAGTGCACCTCAAGTCATGGACCCTTTAAGATTGAATCTGTGTGTGATCCGACGATTACTGTTGTACTTGTTGCCAGCACAAACCATTCCCTGAGGGCTGGCTTACACTCACCCCACACGCATCCAGCACAGATGTCACTGGACATGTGACCCTGGTAATAAAAAGGGGCAGAGCGTGCCCATACCCAGTTCCACTATCTATCTAACTGTGTCTGTGTGTTCATTATGTATGCATGATGCTGCCCCTGGGCACTACCACATTACATTGTGCTGTGGACAGCGCACACAGCCATGTTACCTCTGGCAGTGGGGAAGACTTCAGTTATGTAACTTTGTCTGGGTCATTGTATAAATACATGGGTAGAGACTGGATCATTAGAGTACTGCAAGGAGAGTGTATAGTGATTTGGGGATTGGCAGAGTGATTAGATAAGTACATATGTTGGCAGAGCCTAACCCCCGAGCTTGGCTCTAATTGGCTGCCTTCCATGTGCCAAAAACTGAAATTTGGGCTTTGCATGGCCCTGTATTGCTACAGCTGCAACACTCCACTGAATGTGCAATAAACATTTATATCCACACAGATAGGTCATGTCCACGATCTTTTGTGTGTGGAAGTATGGATGAATGTAGGGTCAGTGATTCCCCCTACCTTCCATTTTGGCCATGTTGTGGGACTTGGGTCACAGGGTGACACATTGGCGCTTGCGCATGGGTGACGGCAGCACTACAACAGGGACACCTGCATAAGTTGATTCCTCATACAGCCCATGATGGAACCACACCCAGGCCTCCGGAGTCATTGTTCACAGCCTCACTCAGGACTGGCATACGCCAGGCCAGCCCACTCCGCTTACGCTTACAGGGAGGGACAAAAACGCTACATGGCCCAGGTTTTCATTGTAGTGATCTGCTGGTCACAGGTCTAGTTGTCAGTATGCCACAGCCACTCTCTGACATCTGGTTTACAACCACACCCATCAAGCACAGGC